>NC_046610.1:13859483-15059483 GCF_900324465.2 Anabas testudineus | reverse complement strand
GCCTCTTTTATACGGTTTTGATAAATACAAGGGGATGAATAACAAAACTCCAACTGATAAGAAATACCATCGTGAAATGACACTGTAATCAGGCTATGATGTATGTCAAACTACACGTGTCATTTGCCTTCAGCTGTGGGGCTGACACAGCTTCAGCCCTGAATACACACTGCTTTCATTAATTTAAATGACTTCTACTTACTCAAGTTTAACAATCAAGCTCTTGTGTGTCTGGATACGTACGGGTACATGGCCATAGTGGTAAGTTTGGTGTAGATGTCTCTGCTGGGTGCTGCCGCTGTGTTACAGGTGAAGGACTGCGGGGGCGGCATCTTGTGCCTCCTACAGAACTCCAGAGGACTGAAGCCGTACATTTGCTTGATCTCCGGCAGGTCTGACTTTGCTGCTATCATCATGCACGGTGTCTTGCTGTCCATGAAGTATTGCTGAGGAAGAAGGAGAGGAGCTGATGAACGACAGTGTTAAATATTTAACGTGTGAAGTGTGTTTTTAGCTTTTTGATATAGCATGACATATGTTGCCGATGCACACACGGTTTTACCTTGAAGACTTTGGCGCAATATTCAAAGGAGTACGGGTTGCTGATGTCATAGACCAGGCAGACGATGTCACAGGCAACATCAGCATCAGACAAGTAGTCAAAGTCAGGGAACACTTCATGAAGCTGAGAGAGGTATAAGAACGCTTTCTTATAGTACATGCTGTATGGATTACGGCATACTTCATATATTGTTCACAGTAAAAACTGCAGTAGATGCAGTAAATGTTTAAGTAAACTAACACTATGAACTATGAGAATATTGACCAGCAACGAAATAGTCTTTTACATAGGGTTTGTGGTTTGACTATAAATGTGTCTAGCTAAAAGTGGCAGAACAAATACTGATTAATGTCGTGCCCACATGTTTACAGCCACAAAAAACTAGCCACAGTTCTATTTCAGAGCTTTGCAAGAACCTTTGCATGCTAGTAGGGAAATGCCAACGCTTTTGTCAGGCAAGTAGATGTGTCTGCTAAACAAAAGCACAAGGTGAACACGTACACAAGTAGCTTATATAATACAGTCGGATCAGCACAGCCAACCTCAGGCTGGGCTGGCATTGACGGTCCACAGTGGCTAGTCTCACACACAAGTGTATAAATATATTGCTTCATAATTATTATTATCATCATCATAGTCTCTGTAACACTATAATAAGCGCAAACACTGTGATTCAGGTAATACAGTATTTCAGGAATCTTTCATACTCACAAGAAGGTACTTCTCTTGACCATAAACGTAGGTTGTGCTGATGGCGTAGTAGGACCTGTGTTCCTCTCTGATCGTTTTTTGCCGCTGAGAACGGACAAAAGGAAAATGGTCACGTAAAACAGATCATGATGTAAAACTCTGGTTTAAAGCAAGCATCAGAAAAATAAATGTCAGTCTATAGTATTTTTTTTATACTTTCCCAGAAATAAAAGCTGTGTTTTGATGGCACATAACTGTAAAGAGTCTCTGTGAGAAACAGAGATATCTGACCTGGAATATTCCAGTGGAATACTTTACATGCAGTAAATGATAGCGTTATGCAATATTTGCTGTTTGTAATCTTTGAGTTGGGCGGTTTATGGAACAGTAAACATAGTACACAAACCTTACCAAAGTATGCATTCAAATGCTAAATGTTTATTGCTGGTGTTTTGTTTGTTTACCATGAGATTTCTACCCAGGAAGGCTTGGAGGAAGCCGCTTTTGCCGCTGCCAGTGTCCCCAAAGACATTACAGCGGAAGACATTACGTTGCGTCTGCTTCTTCTGCAGGTCAATCCTCTTATCTCTGGTCACTGCAGGGGGGAAAGTCACACACGCACACGCACACACACACGCACACACACACACGAGTGCACACTTCTGTGGATCCGTTGAGACAGAGCAGCTGTACACAACACATGCCTGCATTCAGTCAGCAACAACAGTGTGAACTCTGGCCTGAGCTGTCAGACAGCTGATGTTATGACAACACACACTATCTCATATGAATAGTAAAATAGCTGACTTTCGAATTCACTTATTTATTCACTTATGAATGACAAATAATGATGATATACTTTATTATATTATGAAGATAATTCCAAAATAGGACAATGAGCTTATAATGGTAATGCTTATTTTGATAAACCTTTATATGAATCCATAAATTATCATGCAAGATCAATAAGGAAATTAAGATGTGATGAAGTAACTCACCTGTAATTCCTGACGCTTGAGACTCCTGCTCAGCAATTATCGAGTAACCAAGGTAACCCAAATACTCCAGGCATCGCTGGACGTCAAGATATGTTGTTAGCCTGATAAATACGAAAAACAGGGGAACTGATTTGGAAATGTATTTAAATATATAATATATATAATAAAAAGAGTAATATATCAAACAGAAATGTTTTTTCTGGAAATAACTTAGTAAAATAGTAATCATAACCTGAAAACCTAAAATATTAATGTAATTGTAGAATCTGATTCTGTCACCGGGGGGTGCTAAAGACTAAGCAATACCACAGTTTAGCACATAGAACTCTAGTCTTAACAATACTACACATCACACTTACGTCCACTGGGACAGATACCCCTGGTAGGTTATCCAGCCCTGGTCATTAGTGCAAACTGTGTTATTGACATCTGGACCCCAGGGCATGTAGGGAAAAACATCAAACAGGTCCTTCAGCTCATCAGGTGACAAGGCACAGTCACGGTCCTGATAGATGTAAAGGTTGGTTAGTGTTGCACAGAAAGGCGAACTATCAGAACCTCAAGCGTACAACTGCCACATCTCATTCAATGTCAGGGAAATAAACTGTAATAAAAAATTCTATCTGAGAGAATAAAAATATACAAACATGCACATTCCCAGTGGGACACTATCCATTGGGCATTAAGGAGGACTTGGCACAAGCTGTGACTTTCACTCTTTGACTTTCATTTGAACCTCAGGACTAATTCTCTCGTCAATCCCTTCTCAGTGGCAAGACGTTAAATCATGCCTCAGCAGGTGGTCAGTATTGGCTGTAGGAGTGTATTTTGGTTTTCTACAGTACTGAGCAGCTTCTAGGTGCCTCTCCAGGGCAAAGGCTAATGTAAATAAAGAACCAGGCGCACAGGATTATACCTTGTCATGTTTGTCAAAGACGCTCTGCAGGAAGAGGTAGGCATTATGGTTGAGCTCTGTGGTGCAGTCTGGAGGAATTTTCAACCTACAGAGTGGGAAATTTTAGATGTTATAGTCACTGAGCCTGAGCAAAACACATGGTTAAACAAAACATAAATATGATTATAGATCATTTTAGTTGTTGACTGATGTGGGTTTTTAATGGCACATGCAAATCTTTAGAGAGCAGGGAGCAAGTTTTAAAACATGCTCAACTTAAATGAACATTTAATTCAAGTATTAAAGTATTTGAATTAATATCATAAGAAACATACTGATTCCCAGTAGATCTTATATAATTTACAGGACATTTGTAAGCTGGTGCAGTCTCACCTCACCTGCTGTCTGCTCTGTGTGGAGGAGCTGAGCTCCACCCTAAATCACAGACAGCAGACACAGTAGAGGAGAGGCTGCAGCATAAACTTCATAACACAGAGATAAAATAATGCTAAATACATCCCGGTGAGTCACTCACACTGGTGTACTTATGTACTTTTTCACACTAATATGCAGTTTTTTTAGATGCATAGAAACACTCCCAGTGGAGCCTACAGATGAGTCTGCAAAGACTTTTTATGATTCAGCGGAAATGTTAAAGATCAGGTCAATATAGTTTACTGACCAATCAGTCGACCACTAGTTCCCTTTTGCAGACAGAGGGACTATGTTATGTCATTTAGTGACTTTAGTATACAAAACAACAGTTTGACAAAGTGAGCAAATAATAATATATTAATGGAGGACCACTTAGTGATCCTCCATTACACTGTTGTTGCTTGTTCTTTGGAGGCTGAGCTAGAGACACACAGGAAGGAATTGGTGGTAGGCGCCTGTGTCTCAAAAATGAAGACTGAGACTCACGGAGGGAAGAGGTAGTCCTGATTCAACTCCAGGTCATCATCATATCCGAATCTCCTCAGCACGGTCCAAGTTGTTTCATGGCGCCCTCGTTGAATGAACAGTGTGTGCAGGAATAGGAACCCTGAAGAGGCGTATCACAGAAACACAAAACAACTCAGTCAGGAACAATGCGACAGTAGATTCAGTGTACATAAGCACGAAGAGGAGGCCGCCCATTCTGTTTGTACCTTTCAGAGTGAGTCCGTTGTCACAGACGCCATCATTCAAATTCTTCCTCACCACATTTTTTACATCCTCTAATGCCTGAGGCTCTAGTGGGGTGTTGAAGCACGTCCGCTATGAGCAGAGTTAAAACTAGTAGAGTTAGAGAAATGGATCACAACTGAAAAAAGGTAACAAGTTGACTAGTGCACATTCTACTTTTTGCCAACATGTTGTTGAACCTGTTGTGCATTCAGTTTAAGTCCTCAATTGACTTACCTGGAAAAAGTTGAGCTCATTATCATTGAGAATCCCATCATTGTTCAGGTCTGACACTTTAAAGATTCGAGTGAGAGCTTTCACACAAAGTGGCTTCATCTGGAAATCAGGGAAACAAATCAAAAGTGACTTCAAATAACTTCATACTTCACATTTTAATGTATAGTAAAATTCTGTTTACATTCAACAAATGACATATTTCATCATCATCATCCTTTAGCTTTGCTCTTACGTCTTTTTTTTCTGGACAGTAGAGAGGGCCTGTTGGGTGCAGGACTGCCTTTTGGGCGTAGTAGAACAGCTCTGAGATGTTCTTCAGGTTTTTTGCTGAACACTGTAAACAACAAGAAAAGGAAGAAGAGTTTCGCCAGGTATCAACAGTGACACTATAATTGTAACAGTGTCCTGGCAGGGCAGCATCAGTTTACTCACCTGTGTGTGTGTGTGTGTGTGTGTGTGTGTGTGTGTATGTATATATATATATGCTGCGTATCTGTTTATGTGTGTGAGAGTTAAGTACAGGCCAGACGGGGTATTAACACACAGGATCTGTCTGAATGACACGCCTCATGTAATTAACAGGTCTGAAAAAAAAACTCAGGTGATGCCCTGTTGGGAGACACTAGTGTCACTACACAACCTTATATCCTATAGCTTAGACACTTGCATCAAACTACTATCACTCAAAACTTACTGGCAATTAATAATAAATCTGTCTATTTATGATTGCTGAGCTTACTCAGAGTAAACACTGTTAGCAAAAGGTAGCAGACATCATGGAAAAAATCATTTATACTGACATAATGATGAGTTTCCCCAGTTGGGCAGTTTACCAAGTTTAAAATCATATGGAGGGAGGTACATGTTCAGTTTGGTTAAATGTCAGGATCCTAAACAAACAGCAGATCCAGATAGCAAATATTATTTACTGCAAATAAACTCCTCGAAAAGTGAGAGAGAGAGAAAATATTCTTCATGAGGCCATTTTGTATATGTGGATATTCTCCATCTATACTGCCATTGTGACGCTACAGATAAAATAAGAATGTAGTGAGGGCAAACTAAAAATAAAGCTGTTCCTCTTAGCATCTACAGAGTTGCGGTTTCCACCAGACAGTTTCTCATTCTGCTGTCATGAATCTCACTTTTTGTTTTCCTAAAGATGATCTGACACTCTATTGATTTCCATTTGTGTTTATGTCCATTTTGACCTGTGGTTTCCTGGGCAACACGTGTCTGAATCAATAGCATTTCACCGCATCAAACTTGACTAGGTGAAGTATCTATGTTCCCCTCTCAAGTCATTAGCTTTGCCGTTTTACTATTAAGACACAGTGGCAGTGGTGAAGAGTGTGGTCATCCTCTCACCTCAACACAAGTCTCTATCTCACTGTTCTGGTTCATTATGGGCAGTATGGTCTCCATGCTGCTGTGTTCCACCAGGTCCGACTTGTTCCCCACTAGGATCAGAGGAACCCTGGACACAATGCAGTACATTACCAAATGTGTTACATACAATGGGAATTTAACAGAGGGCGCCTACTGATTCGAAAGAATACATTTCTTTTTCTATATTTACTCCTTTATAAAAGCACAAACTCATTTCACAGTGAGAACGTCACAGTAAAGAAGGCTGAAGCTGCTCTTGTGAAATGTACCTCATCTGCTCCCTGTTCACAGTGAAGCAACTGTGAGAAACTTTCCAGCCTGTGACCATATGTCATCACTTCAAGCACTAGTAGGAAAAATCTTTCCACAGTTCACCTCCTGCTACAGCAAATAGGTCTAATTCACGAGCCTTTTTAGGAATTTTCTAAATAAAATCCACCTATACAGTTTTCACAAAGATTCTGATGTTTTTTTTACTTGGGATTTGTTCTTAGGTAAGAACACAATCTACATACACTTACCTACAACATGAGATAAACTTAACTATTGCATTTTCTTTAATTCTACAAGTGTATAGTAGTGTAAAATTTAAATTACATCAACTCTACAATTACAAACAATTTTTTTCAAATTCAAATATCTTTTTCCAGAAGTTTACAAAGCATTAAGGTCTTGATGCTTGAAAATTATTACACTTTAGCAATTCAATTCACATTGCATAACATCGCCTTGGAACAACGTGTGTTTCTATATACACACATAAATATATATATAGAATAACTAAATAACTCTCAAGAAAGAAATGCATCACTTCAAAAAATTAAAAAAAATAAAGTCAACAGTTACCTGAAAATGCTGTTCTCAGATGTGAGATCAAACATTTCTTTTACTTTACTAGTTCCGTGCCGAGCAAAAAAACATGGCATGCACCTTTTTGTGTAGTTGTGTTCTTTCATATCCACTACCCACAATACTAAATACGACAGTTTATTGTTCAACTCCCGGGAACTGTACCTCCACCTCAGAACTACTGAAGTTTCTCTTTTGTTTGGCGTCTAGTTTTCCACCGTCTTTAGATTTTTGTTGATGATCAAAGTTCTCATTTCAATATGTGTATAAGGATTCTGTGTGTGCACACAGCCCTGCAGTCTTATGCCCTTTTACGGGAGTATCTATCTATCTATGCTAAATATGAACAAACATGACCAAGAATGTGCTTTTAACCTACAAGGACAAAGGTATAATATAGAACAAAGGGATTTACAGAACATATCTGACTTTCACCTTTTCTTAGCCCCTTTTAGAAATGTAAGATATTGGCGTATGAGGCCCAGTGTTCTTTTATAGACCTAGAGTTATATGGAGTGCTGCAGATGCACATAAACACACAAGATTGAGCTGAGAAAAAAAAAATCTACTTGTACAAGCACGCACCTGCTGTCCTTGTCCGTGTTCTCAGTTATGAGGGGGATCCAGTGACTGGTCACCTACGGCAAACACAGGTAGAAAACAGAAAAATGTCAAAGACCAGAAAGAGGTTCTAATTTACAACACACCGTTACACTGGCAGCCTCACGTGTTAAGTTATACTGTTTAACTGCTATACAAACAACTTATGGAAATATTAACAGCTGAAGTAACTGACCTTTTCTATGGACTTCTTGTTGTTGACAGAGTAGACAATGCAAATGACATTTGCCTATAAGAGAGACCAACACAGACTTCCATTAGGATTTCACCTGGACTCAGCATTTCTCTCCGAGTGTAACAGAAATGCATAATGGACTGACTGACCTTGGAGATCTCCTGAAACAACTGTTCATCTGTCTGCTCGGCCTCTGGTGAAGGTAAACAGACAAACTACAATTAAAACCAGGAGATGTTCTTCTTTCTCAATTTACCAACCAACAAAATGTGCCAATTTATAGTATATTTTACGATTTCACAGAACAGGTTACAGAAAGCATTAGATGAATTAAACCACTTAGATGAAAACATGTATCAATCATCTCAAAGTGAAAAAATATAACAGAGCAACATTATTAAAGTACCTGAATAGTCCACAATGTGTGTGGGGACCCTCTCTGGAGTGACATCTGCAGGTATGGTGATTTCCTCAGCTCGATAGGGCACCTAGGATGGACACAGGTGTTGATAATTAGCCATAGTGGGCAAACACTCATTAAGGTTTTACGTGGACAGTCATCTTCGAGGTTATTTATTTTCTCCATACCACTTCTGGGAACTCCTCGCTGACCAGGGACATGATGAGAGATGTCTTCCCCACGTTGGCTGCGGAGGCAGGGAGACACAAGAGGTGTTTAGAATTTCCTGAACCGTGTTGCTCATTACATTTATTGTTTATGTGTTAGCTGAGGGCGTGGGACAACATTTAATAATTTATCATGAAACAAGCTTTAAAAGCCGTGGTCATGTCGCTAAAATTCAACATCTTGGCTGGGAACACAAGACTTACTAGACTTCTCTATGAATTTCTCTTACTGATCTAAAGACCTACCATCACCCCAAAAGCTGTAGTCGTAAATTACAACGTCAATAAGCAGAAGTTTAGAAATTAGGGGGAAACAACTCAGTTCCCAAATTAACTGCAAGTACTGTTCTGTAAGCATAAACATATGTTGTGCAAAATGAAATACTGTTGAAGATATTTCCCTTTATCCAGTAATATTCACTGAACCTCATTCGTATATGAGGATGTGTTAAAGACCTCTGAACATAAACAAACATCTAAATCTATTTCTAATTACTAATACTATACTATAATTTATAGTATTTGACTTCAGTGTTGTGCTCAGAGGAATGGTTGGCAAAGACTTAAAGGACATTGATTCACAGTGATGGTTTGAACACTGGGTTAAGGTAATAAACTGAGTGAGTGCGCATAAAGTGCCATGAAAACGCACGCACGCACGCACACACACACCCCATGACCGTGAGCCTGCTCTGGTTGTCAGCATCACATGTCCAGCTGGTAGCATCACCGTGACCCACAGCTCTACTTACGCTCTCCCACCAACAGTATCCTCACGTCCTTGCGCATCCTCGGCGGCGTCGACAAGCAGCTCGACCACCTGGGCTGTTTGACACATCTACGCTCCCGTCTGGGTGCAGGATGCAGCCGGGGCCAGCTCTCCTCTCCTCTCCTCTCCTCTCCTCTCCTCTCCTCCTCTCCTCTCCTCCTCTGCTCTCCTCTCTCTCCTCTCCTCTCCTCTCCTCCTCCTCTCTCTCTCCTCCTCTCCTCTCCTCTCCTCTCCTCTCCTCTCCTCTCCTCTCCTCTCCTCTCCTCGGCCCTCGGTTCGCTTGCGCACGGCTAAGTTCGCATGTGCGCTCCGCTCGGACGTGCAGGCTCAGGACAGACGGTGACAGATCAGTTCAAAGTGTAAGATATCCGTGTGGAGACGAGCTGTTTCAGGATACTTCACCTGCCAGGAGCAGGCGGACACTCAGACGAGCTGCAGCTAGCTCAAACAAGCCGTGTTGGTGTCCGCGCTAGCAGGCGTGCTCTCTGCCACGCCCCTCGGGCTGCGTGACGGCCAGCAAAGATCCTATATTAGTGAGCGATGATCGTCTGTTGGCCACTTTAAGACGTGGGAATCTCCCGTTTTCTGGTTCATCTAGTACGAGCGTTTCTTCAGCGACATATTGGAACTAGAGGTAGACATTTTGATACAATATATATGCATATCTATATCAAAATAAGCTGAATGACATTTATGGTACCGGGACAATGGGAAAGAGTGAGACGTCCTGCGCTTTTTGCCAGCTCGGCAGCGCCTGTTAACCTGCGCCGCCTACAGACAGAAAAACGAACTGCAGCAAGTTGAAGTCGCACACTGGGAGGTGTGGAAGGTGAGGAGGGGGGTTTTCAGATCTTTGACTTAACTAAAACTACTAATACTACACCATAAAATATAAGTAAAGGCTTTGAAAATGTTGAAAGTATGTAAACACTTGCTCACTTTAAATGATTTGATTTTAAAGTATTTCAAGTAAAAGTAGGCCCGCTCACTGTAGAATAAAATCCCTGTTATATTTATATGCAGCTGGTGTAGGTAGAGCTAAATTACAACAGATGATTATTTTCATTATGTAGCTACTGTGACAACTCTTGTTGGAAAGTAAAAAAAAAAAAAAGTATATTTAGGCCAACTTAAGTACTGTACTCTATACAATTTAAGTATTTTGCTAATTTATTTACAGATAAAGCATCTTTTCTTATCAAGAATGGTTGTTGAACAACTGTAGCTTCACAGTTAACTGATTTGATTGTGTGGTTTGTAGAATTTCAGATTACAGCAACACTGTCACAAAGTTGTGTCACCGATACTTCAAATCTTAACATTATTTTAACATAACAAGGAAATGGATGATGATGATAATGATGATTCCATTTGGCTGAAAAAGGACACAAGGATACCCGTAACAAATGTAAAGCTGTCACATCAACATTAATACATTAAAAACTAAAATATTGCCATAAAAATAGGACTGTATATATACAACTGCTGTAGGCTTTGTTTTAATAATGGGCTCTAGAATGAAAGTTTATTTGTTAGTTAATGGTACACTATATCCCCAGGACTATATCAATGGCACATAGTGGTAAAATGTAAGAATCAGCTGTGTTTATTCACATTATGAACAGCCTTACGTTTTTATACATATAGACAGCTGAAGTGAAACAGTTCATCACCCAAGTTTACAAAACACAAAATGACAAAGGTAAAAAAAGGTCATTATACATAATATATGTAGTCTCTATATGTAATAAATACAATATTTGGTTTCAGCATTGACTAATATAATGTAAAAAATACTTTTGGAAATTGTTACCATGGTGATTTTTGCAACAGCAACACAGATACTGTTTCTCAACTGTGACATCGGTGTCTCTATCACACTGTAATAAGTGCTGTATCCTGTAATGTGTCAGTGGTGTCAAGCAGTCGAGCTAGTAAAAGAGAGTGTCTCCACGTGTTTGAGTGTTTTTTTGTTTGTTTGTTTCAGGAGCATCTTCTCAGAGTACAGCTCCAGGCTCCCAGATGCACTGCTGAAATATTGCATCCTGAACTTTTGCAAACTAGCACCTGACTAGTTCCAGTCATTTCCCCCGTCTCAAGTTGGCCTCATCTATATTGAAGATAGACAGAAACAAGCAAAAGGGGAGTCATTAGTGGATATTCATGTACAAACTCTGGCAGAGCATAACTCACCATTAACTCATATTATTCATACAAACATAGATGTAGCCACTCTATGTGAGGTGCAACCACAGTATCTTACTAGCATAGTCCTCTGGGGTCATGGGTTGAGAGATGATCTTTCTGAAGGCCTCCAGCCACTCCTTCTGCTCCTGTTCCTGCTCACACATGAACACAAACTGCCTGCCTGGAGTCTGCAGGGTGATGCCCCGGTGCCATCGACCTCCTCTTGAGCTCTTACTGCTGGTCTCTGAAACAGAGTAGTTATGGCCCTCTGAACCAATGAAGACAGCACCCAGCTCTGTGGCATCCTGACAGTGAAAATAAACAGCAAGAGGTGTGCATAAAGAAGTAAAACACTGTAAAAGATTATTGTTATCATCATCATCATTCATTATCATTATTATTATTATGGAAATATTTTTAGAAGTAATGTAATTGAATGTAAGTTCACTGTATTTCTTAGAGGTAAGTGTTAAATTACTGCCTAATATCTGAGTAAAACTTGAATGAAATGTTTTTATGTTTTTGATTTGTTTGTTTTTTTCACTTTCCACACACACAGTAGACACAATGGTGTATTGTCAGATCATTACCAGTGGCGTTTTAAAATACAGAAGCTTTCTGCTCATTGAGCACAGTGTGAACCACCTTTTCTTGAACGACTCCCGTTGCTAAAAGCGCCCAGACAAAAACAAACACACAGAAAAAAAACATGGAGAGAGAGGCAGGGAGGGAGGAGACAGGAATAAAGTCCAAAACAATAATTTGTCAAGTTAATTTGTAAAATATGACAAAGATGTTTTGTGAGAAGCTGAGATAAGTGACTGACCGTTGGGCCAGTTTTCTCCATGTAGCCCTCCTTCAGGCTGTGTCTTGTTATCTGAGGTATTAACTGCACAAAGAAACACAGGTAACATTAAACTGAACATCAGGTGCAGTTTAACACTTTAACAGTCTTTGGATCTTCATCTGAATAAAACTCTCACGTCACTGTCTCGAAGAGTGGGATGTTTCTTCTGAAGGTACGCCAAGCGTGTCGCTCGAATAGCATTGAACAAGGATACAATTACCTGTAGGCATCGGATAAAGGAGAACACACTTAAACTACATCCATGCAAGCTCATGCAATCTGTGTTAGTAGCACTAAGCACTCACCTGCCCATTCTCATGGTACACGAAGAGATTTCTTGTACGCTCATCCTGCAGGTAGGAGATCTGCAGGCCGTGAGCGTGACCAATTTTCTCTGGCTGGAAAACTGCATTCAGATCCTTCATGGAGATGACAGCTTTGGCAACCTTAGACTTTGTTGGGTTGAATGAAGTGAAGGAAACAAAATGAATTTCGCTCTAATCTTAGAGACCATTTTAGACTAAACACGATATGATAGAGGAACTACTCACATCCTCTTTAATGAAGTATCTTAGGGTGAAATCTTTCCGAGACAACAAAAAGGTCCTTTTTAAAAACTGCTTGTTGTCTTTGCCTTTTTTCCATAGTGTTGACTCAAATTGATCTGGATGAGATACATGCAAATAAATAAAATGGATAAATACAACTAATATACTATATGATGTAGGTAGAAAACAAATGCTGATTTCTGAACATTGGGCTAATGGAAAGTGTTTGTGTGTCAGCATACTGCAAGATAATTACCTGAGCTATAGGTTTGCTGATGGAAGCTGTTTTCTCCTGTGAATTCCCTTCTTTCATACTTTGCACGGATCCATTGATCCTTAAGAACTCTAAAAGCAAGGCAACACACCCATTATTATGGAGGTTTTTCAGTGTCATAATGCATATGGCATTTCATTTGTCAACTGGCAATTCAATATGTGATTTTGTTATGAAATTGCTTTTATTTAAACTTTTAATTAAGGAAATTGAGAATTAAATTGCCACTCTTGGCTCTGAATTGCCATTTGCAGAATGCATTTTCAAATTGCATGATAAAATCACATAATTGCCAGTTGACAAATGACTTGCTATTTAAATTATGACCAAAAATAATGTCCACACATTAATATAACCTCATAGATGAAACACAAATGTGTAAAATGCGCCCTCTAGTGGACAATGCTAGTCATTAAATTTGCCAGTATGCAGCACAGTTGATGCCAGAGGAGAACATGAGGATAACAGCTGCATAGGAAAGTTGTTGGACATGTTATTTCTCTCCAGACTGGCAGCTATGCAGGTTTGTGTAAAGTGTGTACATCTACAAGTGAGTATTGCCTATATCATAGTTTTTATGTATAATTGAGGAGTTAAAGGAAGCATTGACCATATTTGTAGCAAGATATTGTTTAGTTTAAGTGTTGGAAGTGTAGTTTCCTGTATTTCTTTTATTTCCTCTAGAACCATATGACACAAGATTGTATGCAGAGTGGTTGCATTTGAATAATAAACCCCCTGAACCATAATCATTTCCAGTTTTATCTTTGACCGGATGCCAGTGGTGGTTCACCTGTTCCGAATCAGACAGTCTTAAGTATTGGAATAATTAACAACAAATGTTTAAGTTGTTGCAAGCCTCCGAAGATGTGTTGACCTGTGCATCAGAACCGCTGCACTTCATGTTCACTACATAAACTATTTGTTGAGTCTTTAACTACAATGCTACCACTGCTTTAACTGAGTTGGTACGTTGCATGTGTGGGACATGTTGTTACAGTCACTCACATGCAGTCTTTTTGCTGTGGCTGATAGAAGAAGGCAGGGACACACTTCTCGTAAATGGCTCTGGCTGCACAATTTCCTCTCTCCCGCATGAACTGAAATCACAAATTTAACACATTTTAATAAGACAACAAATATCCAGTATTCACTTCATCTTTGTGGATGCCTGCCTTGCAGGGAATGATTACTAAACAATAACTGAAGCAGCACTTATCAAAACCAGATACATCAGCTAAATTATAAAACCATTTTGAATTCCCCTATTTGCAAGACAAACCTAACATTTATGAAAGACACGGAAAACACACAAAGAGCTCAGAGTATACTCTTCAATTAACCTAATTATCTAAATTTAAGTAATTAGGTTTTCAAGATGTTACGTGCACATACAATATGTGTGGTCAAGGGTCGGGAGAAATGGGAAATGAAGGGAAATAATTATATTCATATTATTCAAGGTATAGTATAGTATATTGACCATTTGTCATTAAATAACAATGTAAATACCTTATTACCTATTTATAAATGATCAATACAAACTACAAACATATACCTCTACTAGTGAATCATCCCAGAGATCCAGACGTATGGATTTCACTTTGCTGACAGAGGGCAAATTACGATGCATCCCTGAGCAGTTCAGACACACAAAGATACCAAGCGTGTAGGAGGCCCAGTCAGGATCTGTGAATACAAAATACACATCTAATTAATTCATTCTTACAGTGTAAACGTATATACATGTATACTGCATGTTTACTGTGGGATAATCAAGTGATTGAAAGAATTGCTGAGTAAACCATAACTAGAATGGAAAACTGGACCGCAAACTTCTGAGTAAATGAAATAAACCAAAGTTGTTGTTTTTTTCTAATTAATGTATCTTCTCTATTTTTTTTCCATTCGCACGGACATAGTTTAAATAAACACACTATATTAACTGTCCTTTTCGGCAACAGTGCGTTAAAGGAGGAACAATGAGATCATGCCCACAGAATACACAGTGGTTCCACTTCCCCTTATGGAAGTTTATATGTGAACTATAAAACGTGACTTCGCTAGAAAATGCTATTTTACAGATAATGAAAAATAACATCACATGGCCCAGATTTACCATTCTTTCCACTCTGATAAAGAGAATGTGTCAATTCACACCCAGAGGTGGTATAATGTTGTTAGAGGAAAATATTTGTTGTTTAATGGTAACAATAAGAGCAGTATTCTGGTTAAAAATGAATATATTTTGGATAAGAGTCTTTGTTAGAGCACTCACCTGGAGCTCCACAGTCAGCACACAAGTCGTTGCCCGTCTGTCGCACCAAATCGAGCAGGATTTTGTTATTTCTCTCCAGACTGGCCATAGGTGAAGGTAGTTTGCTTCTGTCAGACTGACAGGTTAGTTCCAGTGAAAGTGCTACTAGGTGTCAACTCCATATCGATATGCTACAGAGCTATTCTGCTTTGTAGCAGCTGAAGACATAATTTGTTCTAACTGGCCAGTGGCCCAGCATTTCCTCTTAACAGCACAGCATCATGAAGTTTATTGTTCAGCACATAAATGCAGGTCCAGAAATAACAGAGAAAGGAAGTGAAACAGACGTCACCGTGTTAGAGGGTGATTGAATTACATGTCAGGTTAAGAGACTTGTATGTAGTTCACAGAAAAGTGTTTTTACTTAGACAGTCTAGAAATCTAGACTGTCCTGAAATTAGGATCTTCAATCAAAATGTGTTCCCCACTCTTTTGCAACCTGTTCACACCTAAGCATGTGAAGTTTTTGAGGTCAAACGTATTTTTAGTACACTCATCGGTGTCGTCAGTTCTAATGCCTGATTAGACATCCTGTACAGTCTGCACTTGACAGACTCTCTCTTTAAAGCACAACAGATTGCATCTCATACACCAAACTTCCAATCAACCAGAATATGCAGAGTGTGCATCAGTGTGAAATGAGTTTACTGAGACTTAGAAGACAAATCCATGAGTACAGCATCTCCAGTTTACCGTGGGTAAACTACCATGGTTATTAAGTCTGTTCAACGACTGACACTGTCCTGCAGACGTATTTTTGGCAGTGGCACCACATAGGCTTAAAACTACACTCCATTTCATATGGTCAAATGTTTCAGTATGTTATGGTGCTTTGATGTAAAGTAACACTCGCCTCTGGAGTTAGAAGTAGACGTTTACAGAGATTCATTCATGTTTTGTTTAGTTTCAGAGCATGATTTTATGATTTTATTTCAAACTGCATATCTGCACCCGTGTATTGTTGCTTTTGCAGATTTACTATGTCCCAGCTCAGTCCTTTCTCTTTGCACTCAGGTTGCTGCTGCTGCACGCTTGTGAAAAACTTAAGTGCTCACAGATTTCTGCTGTTGCGCTTGGATTTTTGCTGAATGACCTCAGATGTATTTACACAGAGAAGCAGAACTGGTCAGTGATGAAGGAGAAGGAAGTTTATACAAAGAAAAATCTCTGCATTTATGCCAAATTTTAGTGCTGCATTCATGTTTTCCAGCCACTAGGGGGAAGGGTAACTGCAAGACAAGCTGCTTGAACAAAGGTTTTACAATCCTCCTTGGGCCTGTAAAGGTCCTTCCTTCAGCCTTTGCAGAGAGGTGGAGCCTCAAATATATGGTAAGTAATAATAATGCATCAGAAAGCCCCCTGTCTGTGTTATATTGTCAGAGATTATTATACCTGATGCATTACCATGTAAGTAGCATTTTTATATTGTGGGTAGTTGGTTAACTCAGTTTAATCGAAAATATCCCAATGTGTCAGTCAAACATATTCAAGCCAGGAAACCCAGGAAAACCTAAAACTGTGAAATAAAAGTAGTGAATAAAAGTGTCCAGTATCAAACAAGCTATAGAAAATACTGTAAATCTATATTTAGATTTACTAAACCTTCACTAGAAACTAAAATGTGTGGTTCTGGATGTGCTGCATAACACTTGGAGGTGTTTCTAATATTTTTGGTGCCCTAGAATTAACAGATGGAGTATATCAACATAAGCAGGTGCATTAATGCAGATCAGTAAACATGTGAATTAGTGCACTGACTCTTCACACTGCCATAAGATAAGTTTACACGTTTAACATCGATTTAACCTCTGACACAACATAGAAGAAGAAACCCGGAACTAATAGAAGTCGGTTTTTGAGCAACACCGGACGATTGCAAAGCGACGGACAACAACCAAAGGGTAAAGCTGTTCAACCTGCACGGTGGTGTAGCTAAAGAGAGGGATTATTTACTTTAATTAAATATGATGTGGGTCGCCAGGCGCTTCCTGTCGTCGGTCGTTCAATCAGGCAAGTTCCTCTAGTGAAGGTTTGTTTCTTACGGGTTTCTGCGTAGATTAGATGCCACAGACGAACCGTGTTGTGCCAGTTTATCTTAGCTCCTTTTCAACGCTAACATGAATTAATATTGAGTTTTTTTTACTGTTCGTCGTCTCACATCGTCACACACAGTGACTCACAGGACCTCTCCGCACTCACGTGTTGTGGGGTCCAGGTTTCACTGAGCCCCCCTCGTCCTTCTTCCACAGGTCACTACGCGGGTCTGTCCGGTCTGTTCCGCCGCCCTCAGCACGGGGGTCTCCCCGAGCTGGAGCTGCGCTACCTCCAGTGCACATGCTGCTGGAGGAGCCTGGTTCCCGTGGCGGGCTTCGAGACTCTAAACGCCACCCTCTCCTCCGCCTCTGAGCCCTGCAAGGAGGACACCCAAAGACCTCTGGACGCCTGCTACACCTCTGAGCAACGAGACACCATCCTCCGGCTCCTCAACAACGCCACATCATCAGAGCTGGCCGATGTGAAGCTCCTGAGAGGCCGCAAATGTGTCAACATTGTGGAGTACAGGACTAAAAACGGACCATTCAAAACTCTGGAAAGTGTTTTGAATGTGCCGCTGCTGAAGCACAAAAGTGCTGTCACCGTCTTCGACTCCATCCTCAACCCGGTGAGGAAGCAGAAGAAGGTGAAGATCCAGCTGGCCAAGTTCATCAGGCCAGAAGTGGACATGTCCTGGTTTGAGGTGAGGTTCTGGTCTTGTGTGGGCAGATTTAATGCCAGTCAGCTGGTTACAGCGACTCGGGCTCAAGTTCCTGTGTTTTCTAGCATCTACCTGATATAATTTTCATCATATGCTCTGACTTTCATAATCCAGCCATGCATGCAAGTCACAACAGTTTTAGAGTGTGTGGTAGGTGACTGATGTTGTCCCTCTCATCACTGTTCAGACACTAAATGTAAAATGTAACCGGATTCAGGATAATTCACTTTGTCCATTTGTCCTTATTGTATAATTGTTTCCTCAGGATGCCAATTCTATCGTGTCAATAGTATGTGGCACTAATAAAATCGCCTGGGCACACGTCGACCGTGGGATGAAGGTACTGGACTGGCAACAGCTGGATTGTCCCAATTTCCTTAAAGGAACCTACATGGCTTCATCTTATTTGAATGATGTGAGAATATTTATTGTTTTTTAAATGTACTGACAAACTGCTTTAAGGAACACTATAAGCTCATGTCTGTACTAAATCTTTATTAACATCGACAAGTCTGTATAAAATGCACAGATTGTATTATTTTGTGTCAACAGGTGTCTGCAGTCGTGGCCGTCCTCCCTCCAGCAGACTTCTACATAATAGAGAAATCCTCCATCTCAGTCCAGAATACAGCTCTCTTCCCTATCATGGCCCATATGAGGGTGGTGGAGGCCATGTTGTTTGCTCTGCTGGAGCCCCAAATCTCACCACCAGAGTCTAATATTCCTCCCAGGTGAGAAAAATATTAATTTTGACTATATTCATCTGTAAATTACATCAATATACATAAACATAATTAGTTATAGCTGAATGGCAGAATAAGTATGCACAGATGTATCAAATGACAAAATTTCTCTCCTTCATTAATTTAATCTTCTCTTGAAGAGTTCTCAATATGATGCGATCTGCTGTGGGACGCCACTTTGGACTGATGGTGGGCGAATGTCGGACCAGCAGTGCACAAACAGTGCAACAGCTGATGACTGAGTCAGTGACACAGAAGCTCCCCCGGATAAACGTCCCCTCAAAGCTGCTGGTCAAGTACAGGAATTCCTTCCAGATGGGAAACAGAAAAGAAGGAGACGAACTCTGTGATGCCCTGCTGCAGGCCGTGGCATTTTATGAGCTGCTCAGTGAAACCTCTTCTTAACCAGAACAAAGGACCACGCAGCATCTAAAGTGGCACTCTGAGCCCTTTTGAACTTTTAGAATTTCTGCCAGACGTTTACAGATTTGGTGGAGGTTGTTGGTACATTTAAAATATTGATTCTTGTTGTTACATCAAACTCATTGAATTTGCAGAAATTGCTGTCTGAGGATTTGCTCTCATGTTGGTTTGTGTCAGACTTTATGAACCATGTTTTTACAACAAGAATCATCAGCAGATCACGCTCATACATGATTACAATTGTTGGAATATTTAAAATTAGAAAGAAAAGAGATAATTACAAATGTGACTTTATTTACATAATAAAAATAATATTACAACAATGTACAATTTTTTACAGTATCCAGGAACATCACAACACACAAACATTCAACAGATTTTATGAGAAATCTTCTGCCAGGAGTTTCAAAGTTGAGTTTGAGAGGCCCAGCTGAGACCCACTGAGGTAGTTCATACACCTGGTTCAAGAACAAATTATTAAAATGTTAGCTGTAGATGTACAAAATCATATTAAGGATCAAATTGAGATACCTGTATTTAATAGTATTTAATAAACATTTCATTACCACCATCTGTTTTCACTGTCACACTAATCTGATGTTACAGGGTTCAATGAAATGGACATCATAAACAGAATTAGTATCATTATGACACGAGTGTGAATTATTCACTATGTGACAGCGGGCGTCCAGAGGTGAGAGTCAACTTGTGGTATTGTGTCTGACTCACCTGACTGGCTCCTCTCTCTGTTGCTGTGCTCTCTGAAAGCGACAGATGGAGCGGAGGACGGGCATGTAGTCAACACTGACAGCTTTTCTGTTCCCCAACAGGCTGAAGGATTCACTGCCAAACACTGCCCTGCTCAGCTCATACCTCCTTTGGGACACACTGGAGGTACAAGTGGAACACGGTGAAAAAGAAATATTTTCAGGTTTATGGAAATGCATGCGTGGATGGAATTTTTATTTTATTTCATTTATTTTATTCTAACATGGCACATAAATGCATCCACGTGTCTCATCTGAACTGAAGCAATAAGAATGTAGGCTTAAAACTTCAATATCTTGGTCATTTAAAAAAGTGCCTTTGTGTGTGCACGACAACGTAATTGCATTTTAACCTGAATTTCATATTAAGTTTAGTATTAAAAGAGACAGGAGTGCTGACATTTTCATTGGGGTTGACAGGGACGGACAGGATTAGGAATGGTTTATTAGAGGGACAGAGCATGTAGGGCTACTAAAAAAATATAAATTGGAGAGGTGAGATTTAGATGGTTTGGGCATGTGCAGTGTAGGGATGTGGATGTATATGTGATGTATATCAGGACAAGAATGCTGAGGATAGAGTTGCCATACAGGAGAAAAAGAAGGCCCAAGGGGAGGTTCATAAATGTGGTGAAGGAAGACATGCACTGTGAAAAACAGTGAGATGAGACAGATGATCCCCTAAAGAATTCTATAAACTAAAAAAGGGTGGGGATATGGACGGCAGACTCACCTTGGTGCACACAGAGGTCGAACAGTAAAGGTGAGCTCTTGTCTTGTGGAAGTTGCAGGATATGCCACCACGCTTCCTGTCGCATTGTCCTCCTCTTTCTGTCTGCACGTCCGAGCTTCACTCCACACCTCGGACAATCGCCAGCAGCACTTGTGACACCCCAAACCCTCAACAGCAGCCTGAATATTCAACAGCCTCTCCTGGCTCCAGCTCCTGCACTCCTCCTCGTTTGTCTCGTCCAACAAGCCGTCCTTAATCTCTGCTCCAGTCCAGACCAGTGCTTCAGGTCTGCATGAGCCTGAAACAAGCGGTGCTGCACCTTGCAGCGTGGCATCGAGGTACGACATGAGGTCAAAGAAGTCAGTCAGGGCATCTAAGAAGACGGTTTCAACTTTGGCTGTGTTTTGTTCTATCTTGTCACATGAAGTCGGGGCTCTTGAAGGGGCCACGGTCACTGATAAGGAGGTTCTTTGTTTCATGGACGATGAGGTGGTGTCACATGTTGTGTTATACTTCTTTCTGCTGAGCCTGGAGATATTCCTAACATGTTTGCCGTTTATCGTCTTTGAAACTGCGTGGTTGTGAAGATCAGTGTGAACAGGTAGTAAAAGCTCCAGGTTGGAGTAGAGAAGGGGGACACGTCCTCTCCAGCTCTCAGCTAGCAGCATCAGGAGCTTGTTCATGTCTCTTTCAGACCAGTACTGAGTCTAAAGAATCAGACACTCAAGAGAGATTAAGTGCATTTTTCTTGCAGAGTTTATAAAAAAAAAAAGAGAATACTTGCCTTTAGGTGGTTCAGCAGCTGGATTTGGGTCACAAGTTCGAGACCCACCATGCTGGCAGTGCAGCCTGTTTGACGTGGTGGAACCTGTGAGTCTAAACTGCCTCCACCTTGAGTAGCATCTGAGTCTATGGAATGGGAATTGAGAAAACTGCTGCAAACCTTTTTTTCCTGAAAGGTGACTAGGTTGTGATCTATCTAGATGAACTTACACGGTACACAAGTAGGCTCCTTAAGCCGGACTTCACTCTGAGATGCTCGCCCACCACCACTGTGCACCCAGAGCTGCAGCTGCAGCAGGCAGCGTCTCACGTCACCCCGGGTGAGTCTAAGGAGGCTGCTCACATCATCAAAATCTAGTTGTACCTTCTCAGCCAAACCCACGAGTTGCAGGTAGCTGCAGACACTCTCCTTTGAATACATGGAGTAAGTTAATGACAATCTGAGAGAGTTCTGCTCATATGTCCCTGAAGGATTCTGCATGTACACTAAAAAATGCCAGCAGAGGGTATCGCTGATATAAACATACGAGAAAAGTGTGGAACTACTTTACGAAACATGCACTTCACTCTTAAGCTGTACAAGAACGCAGAGAGAAGAGTTTGACTTACAGCTGGTGGGGTTTTGAAAGTTATTTCCTCCAAGCTGCAGCTGAACCTCTCTCTGAATGTGGGATCTAAAGAGGACGTTTATTTGGCATCACAGCTCATCTTCAAATCTTTTCAAAATTACAGTGTGCGCGTTTACCGTTGGTGGTTAGAATGACTGGTCTTTTGGTGGTTGTCATGAAAGTCTTGATGGCTGCAAGGAAACCAACATCATCTTCAAATATGACATCGACCTGTGGGAGCAGAACACACACCAACCCAGATCAAACACGGATTATGTGTGGTCTCATATCCGTTAAATTACAGGTCCTAGAGTATCGGGTGGCCGAATGGCTTACTTCTTCAAACAGAATGAGCGATGTGGCTGTCTTTTTGCTCTGTGGCACTGTTTGATCACAGCCTGGTGAGGGGTTGCCCAATTTCGTGGTGTTTGGTTTCTCAGACGACAAAGGGCCACCAAAGTGTAAGTGATCTGCTTTGGCCTGCATCTTGAAGTAGCTGGCCAAAGTGACTGGATTAGCTTTTCCTTTGCGACCACAACGGCCGCCGCTCTTTGTTGCCCTCTTTTTAGTGGTGGAGATGACATTTTTAGGATGCACTGTTTTTTCTGTTAAAGAAAAGAACACGAATGCTTGTGAAATATGGTCATATGACAATGAAGTCTCCATTACTCTCTCCAGTTGCAACAGATTTTAAACCCTAAAGCACAATCTTTATTGCAGGCTTTTCCAAGTAACTAAACTATTAATTGGAGGTTTTGCATTATGTGAATTTTAGTAAAGACTCCGATCTCGTACCAGGTAAAGTGTCAGCTTTAGGAGTACAGCTGTTGGTGGTGTAGTTTTTGAAGTAAGCTGGTTTAAGCGGGTCCTTCCCTGATGTCTCCACTAGGTGGGACTGGGTAGCCTCCTTCAGCTGGGAGAGAACATGGCGGCCACTGCGCTGTGAGGAACAGTTCACCTCAAATACCTTTGATTGACAAGTAAATTGAAAGTAGAGGATGAATTGTCTTTTACATGTGTGACATCCACTTGATTTTTTGAATCACTGAAGTGATTTGATGCTTTAAAATATCAGCATCAGCCAAGTAGCCTACAATGTATTAAAAAATTTACATGAGAGTTTAAAGATGATAATTCCAGTAAGAAGAATGTTGTGAGTAATGAGTGTTGTGTCTGTTCCCGGTCATGATTGTGAAATAAAAAGGTTACAGCCACATCATGAGAATCTCTTAATCTTGTTTTAAGGCATCTTACATACACTGAAAAAATGTTTGGAAATACCTACGTACTTATGTATTCTTATTAACCTTTGTTGGTTGAATGAATCATACCGTGAACCAATTTCTGACAGAAATGCTGATTTTTTTTTTTTTAATTGGCATGATCAAATCTAATGATACAAATTTTCCAGTATTCAAAGACCTATTCATAGATTCCAACCTTGAAGCCGAGCTCTTGGGCGCAGGCATAAACTGAGGCAGTCTTCCCCACCCCTGGAGGTCCTGTTATCAGCACGGTGTTACATAGCGTCTCCTCTCTGTTGTCTCCTGCTCCAGCTTCACCCTGAAAGTCTCCGCAGTCCCATGAGTCTGAACGAGGACAGTCATTACTTTACCAACTCAAAATCCCACACGTGGAAAATTCTGTGAAATTCTGGCTCGTTAAAATACAACTTCAGTCTTAAGGAAATTCAAAAATAATCAGGCCTATGACAAATGTTTGGTCACGACTCATTTGAAGTCATTTATGACTCTCAGTGGTGATATAAGTAACAGTTAGGCGTGAGAAATGTCAGCACATACTATTTTCCTCTTGTTTCCCTTCCTCTGTTTTTTTCCTCTCGTCACTGGCGGCTCTCAGTTTCCATTTCTTCAACCAACTACATTCCCCCAAAATAAGTCAAATGAAAAAAATCAGACTCACGCTAGTGTCAGATATTTTAGAGAAGGGTTTCGAAAGCTAATATACAAAACTCACCTGTTCAGTTTTTTCACTGAAGCAGAGTTGCCAATGACTTCGCTTGAATGCCGAGGACTGTACTTGTCAGTCCAGAGGACATCCTCAAAACTGAATCCTAGACATGAAGAAAGTAAGATTAATTTTGTTTTATTTAGGGGGCGAACAAAACATAGAAGAAGAACAAACTCCCCATTATTTTGTGAGACGGCTCACCTGTGGTTATGAGTGACTGGCTGTCAGATTCTCTGTGATTGGTCCATTCAGACTTCAGGTCACAGCTGCTCACTGCGCCTGCTGAGCGTCCACTTTGCTGCCTCAGTCTGCGAGTACGACTCAACTTGCTGCTCCTGTGATGCTCAGTCACTTGGAGGACTTTACTTTCCTGGACAGGCTGCGCTGGCAGGTGACAGCTCTCCAAAGCAGCTGCACGCTCTGCAGTGAAACTGCATCTCAGACGCTTGGACACTGCCTCGCAGCCTTCGTCTCCTCGTTTCCTCTTCTCCTTTAAGTAGCTCTGCTGGGGGTTTGGATACAGGGAGATTTCCGCTTTGGAAAGAAGAGACACAGAGATTTAGAAAGGTGAAAGGAGTGGATGTAGAGTCAGACAGATAACAGACTGTTGCTCAGTCTAACCTGTGGCTCCTAAATGCTGCAGCTCGCCGCTTGCTTTCTTCTGCAGACTGCTGAACACTGTTTGGACTGGAAATGTTGGGTTGGATGTTTGGATCTCTGTCAGACTGATGTTCAGAGCTGAGGGTGGCAACTGTCCTCTCCCAGAAGACCGATGAAATCCTTCTTCCTCTGGTAGGCGACACACTGTAGATGCTGACAACAGCTGCTGACCTTTCACCCTTTGCACATCCTCACTGTTAGAAGACAGCTCTACTGTCGTCTCAGCGCGGCGGCTCCACTTCCTCCTCTCTGAAGTACACCTGAAGAAGATTGGTGCAATTTTCACATCAGTGGTTAGCACATGGTTTTTGCTGGGGCACGTCGTTTCTTCGCTGTTTTTGCTCCTTTTGTGTTTGTTTGGCATTGCAAAGAACTACAAATAAAAAAAACAAATCAGCTGTCTGGAGGTGTTTTCACATTTGGCGCTTGGCTGGCATAGATGACGCAGAGGTGACGTAAATTGTGCGACGGAAATTTCAACGAAGCGAATTAAAATTAGGAGTGTTTACACGGACCGGGCTAACACACTATTTGAGTTCGATAAATCACTATAAGTATAAAAAGATATAAGTTAGGATTAAATAAATAAAACCCGAATATTTTGGTTTTAAAGTATAGTGTTGCGTGGAAAACGTCGCTTATGACGTATAAAAGATGCGCGTTTTGCCAAAGATCGTATAATTTGCAAAGAAGCTCTCTATGAAGGATTCAGATGTGACCAGGACCATGGAATAATTTACTGGATCCTAATGTCCCACACAATACATACCCTCCAATGTAAATATTTGCTAGTTTCCTCTTTTTCTATGATAGTAAACTTTATTATTAGTTGTTTGCCGCCTTACAGTCAGTGAATAGTGCTCCCTATCCAAGACTCTCTAATCAATTTAATAAAAAAGAGGCCAGTTTGTCATACACAGCTTACACAGATCTGTCTTGGCCATGTTTTTTACTATCAAACTTAAAGAAAAACTGCCACAATGTATAAAGCACATTTATTTATTTACATCAACACGACTGATAGCAGTTATAGAGATGCGTGGATTTTTTTAAAAGTGCTACCACTGAGGAGGAGTTGACCTGCTGCAAATAGGAGATGAACCACCAGTGGGAAGTATTGGACAGGAAGTTTGTGGAGGTTTTATGTTGGCAGAGGTGCAGCTATGATTTTTTTTTTATTTCACTTTAAAAGCACACTGATCACTTGGTAGATGTGATAAACACATACAAATATGTTAATCTAGGTGTTTCAAAGTTAATGCAGAACCTGTCTTACCCTGTACATCAGGGGCAGGGAACCGATGCTCCTCTACAGCTGCAGGGATAGTTGGAACGCTTTGGAAACCTGTGCTACTTCCTTCCTCAGAATAGTCCAACTGGAAACAGAGTACACCCTTTACACATCTGAGACACACAAGTGAGAGAGACTGCAGCGGGTGGAGGTTTGGAGTGTTTCCTTTCTTTTGGAAAGTAGACAGCTTGGTCTGTAAACATCTTTTTGGAAAACACTCTGCAGATTTTTTACTTCTACTGCATTTGTTAATTATAAACAAAGGTTTTAGTCTGTGGTAATATTCAGACTGGGTTATTAAACAGCCAACCATGATTGAAAAAGTGTAATAATGGCTAATGCCCAAAACTCGGCTATGAATAAGGTCAAATGTATTTTATTTCTTTAAATATAAAAATCCCCTTAGCCAGAATGTACAGTTCACAATTTTAACAGCATGTCTTGACAATAATGATGATGAATGTCTCCCTTTTCCAGATGAACACAGAAGCCCTCTTTTGAATAATAGAGGGAGAAAAATATATTGTTAATCTGGTTGTCAACAAGGGAAGTCAGATGACATAATGGTGGAGGTCACCTATTTATGTGCACACTACAAAACACTACTACTGATTTTCAAAGTGTTGTTGTTGAATGAATAAAAGGAAAGACACTAAAGAAAAGTATACAGAACTAAAAGATGGATGAAAAGAAAAAAAAAAAAAAAAAAACAAAACTCCCCTTTGGCATAAACTGCACCTAAAAGGACAGACAACTGATCTGGACCTGAAAACCAACCATCCAATAAACAGCATATTGCTTTGAAAGAAGATATGCAATGTGTTAATTACCGGATTCAGTCTAACATTTGATGCAGTTACATGTATACTCATTTCTGTCAATCAGCTACTGAATCCATATTATACAAACAAACAAACAAAAACAAAAACAAAAAAAAAAAAAAAACAAACACACACACATTGAAACTTCAATGTTAAAAGAAACTACAGGTGTCTGCATCATCAGAAAATAACTTGACTTTTACAGGTTTGATGCTATGTAATCTACACCATATATGGGAAGATGTGTTGCTGGTTGTTTCTTTAAATCCTAGAAGAAAAAAAAAACAAAATCTTTATTTCCCTGCCTTTCCTGGAGCTATAATCAATGCAGGCCAACAGGGTGACGAAGTAGACGTTTTAGCCTGAACCCAAAGTCTGAATTTATTCTCTTGTACAGGATCCAAACTTACATTAAAGTTGCAACACTACTGTCATGGCACCCTACCAGCAAAACCCAGAGTCCATTTGGGGGTTCTAAACAAGCTTTACAAACTTTATATACTCTAGACACTAGTGCCAAGTGTAGATTTTTTTTTTTTTTTTTTAACTGAATGAACTCTCAACGTAAAACCAAACTGAAAACACTTCTCCACTGATGACAGTGGGGGAAAGAAAATGCTGCATTTAACATTTGGTGCAGCACACACAACAAAAATCATGATCAGCTTCCTAAACACAAACACCAAGTGCTAAAATAAACAGCTAAAAGTATAAGTTTTCGACAAGGTTACCGTGTATGTGTACAAATAATCAAAAGTGACGATGTTACCAGTACAGATTTAACTGTAGTCTCAATACAGTTGTCTATAACGGGACATACCAGAGGCAGTCACGCCACACGAGAAGATTCTCAGTTTGTTCACTCTCTCACCCGAACACAGATACTTCAGCGGCTCCTGCTAAATGCATAATAAGTAGGTTCAACTTATATCATCCAGTCCTCAAATTCCTGGTTTGTATATCTGCGGGTGATTCATTTTATATTGTTTTTATTTGGTTCAGTTCAAGTTCCAAAAAACTTGTTTACCTTATATGCTGGTCTGCTTCAGGGCAGACCCTCCAATGACCACTTCAACTATCTAAGCACCAAAGGGTCAGTAATGTTCATTGAAGAAGAGGGAAAAAAAAAAAAAAAAAAATCAAATCAAGAAGAAACAAAAAGGAAAACACGACAACCGCCGCTCCGTCCACCCAGCCTGCATCAGTCTGTTAGTGTGCTTTTTGTCCTCTTGCCTTGTTTTCCCCCACTGGAAGCGATGGCATTGCCGTTGCATGCTCCTGCTGATACCAGAGTCTGGTCCTGCTGCTCGTCCTCGGCTTCCGGCAGTTCTTCTTGGATCTGCCGCAGAAGGGCCATGGCTCGGTCGATGGTAGCTGTGTTCACCAAGTTGAAGTCGTGCATGCTGACTAGGTGCAGGAGGAAGTTGCGACAGAGGTTGCGGCGGCTGATGTGAGCACCACAGTTCTCCACGAAAAGCATGATAGCCTGGTTCATCTGGTTGTCTGCTATAAAGCTACAGAAAAAAGCAGAACACACAAGGTCAAATTCAAATGTTTCAATAGGTCAAACTACGGTGGATGTAAGAACATGTGAATGTGTTTCTGTCTGGACATTAACCAGTTAGACATATTGTTAGAAGTAGGGGTGGGTTCGCGTGATCGTGAGTGGAGGTCCGAGCTAAAGGCTCAAACTTTGAAGTCTATGTCAATTATTGATTCACTTATCTTCCAACATTCCTTTAAATTGAAACATTTTATTTGTTACAGCAAGAATTGATGCCCTTCATTCAGATTTATGGATCACACAGTATATAATGAGATTTGTTTTAAA
The DNA here is from genome assembly GCF_900324465.2 of Anabas testudineus. NCBI lineage: Eukaryota > Metazoa > Chordata > Actinopteri > Anabantiformes > Anabantidae > Anabas > Anabas testudineus. Next base: position 15,030,948 of record NC_046610.1, on the reverse strand, counting down.
TAGCTTGACAACCGTAGTTCTATATCAAAAATAGCTAAAAAAGTAATTTAACCACTGCTTCTCAGCGATGTTGAACGTACCCATGCTTCATGACATGCAGGTTCCACAGCTTCATCACCTCTTTCTCTCCTTCATTAACATCTGTGAACTCATCCAGTTGCTGGAATCACAAAGAATAAATAAATTAAATCACACATTATGGAGCCTGTTTGATACAAATATGTCATCCCCTCACCTGACAACAAAATCATGCATAACGTAGGCCACACATTGTGCAGCTTGTGTTGTTGATGTGTCAGGAAATATTGATTTTAATAAAGTTGTCTTCAGAGAAATAGAAAGAAATAAAAGTAACGTTGATACAAACGTCTTCTGCAGCAAGTGAATGTTCTGCTTCAATAAATCATGTATGGGCGTAAGAGTAAGCTAAAGAAATGTTAACAATAGTTTATACTCTTTGCACCTTTAAGTTATTTATGGCGAACAGGGCCATCCCAAAAACTGGACTCTATGTTGCCACGGTAACCACCAAAATCTGTATTGCATTTCGGGGTTTTTCCTCTCTTCCTAAAATGGCCTCTGGGAAAAACTCACTTCTACACATGTTGTCTATTAATACACAAACCTGGTCAAAGGTTTTGTATAAATTGTACTTTACATTACAATGTAAACAATTACATTAATTATTACAATTACATTTACTGTAGCATTAAGTAAAGGAAGAGCTCCATGTTCTGTCGAATACAAAAGCAACACACAAGTGTAATAACATTTGCTTCATTTCATGGGAATAATGTGGAATCTGCCAAATTTCTGGATCTTTAATCTTAAAGGGTGTTTTCCTCAGTTGTGTGTGAGACATGCTAATTCAGCGGTAAAGCCAGATATAAAATTACACAGGAAGTAATGGCCTCTTACTGTGGCAGTCTTCTCCCTGAGCCACTCTGGATCTCTCTCATCCTCGCTGTCCACATCCATCTCCTGGGGCCGCAGGGGCATGCAGCTGTCACTGTGGAAGTAGAGGCGGTTGTGTCCGCTGACATAGGTCCTCTGCTGCTCCAGCTCTCCATCCTCGGACTCTAAGAACTCTGACAGGCTTGGTTTGGTCCTCTTGGGCCTAGCAGAAGTGGGACCAATAAATAAACCCAGCAAATACACTATTCTACTATTTATACTGTCAACTGTCTCAACAGAGATTTCTTAGCTTTTTTTGTATTTTCCTCATATACAGTTAATTTATTTTCGGTTTCTTATAGACTAACTAAACTTAACCTAAATGATGAAATAACACCCCGAGGCTGAATATAACAAGTTTTAAATATTTTGTACTTTATTCACTGTATTCAACTTAGGTGAACTCTAAGGTGAACTCTTCACTGATTAACCAATGCATCTCTATGTGTAACCGAATGAAAATCCAATTAAAATGTTATACCACAAGAGTTTGAACTAAGCAAACTCCATCCTTTACCTGCAAACCAGTATACGAGTGACCGCGGTCCTTTTCACTGGGCCGTTACGGCTGAATGCGAAGCCTGGCTGGCTGTGGATGTCCTGAGGGTTGCCAACGTATGAGCCGTCGTAGCACTCATTAATGGATACGTCAATCCTTGCTCCTTTGGGGTGAGGCTGCAGAAAAAAGAAATGGTGAAATTCTTGGAAATTGTACACGGAGGGCCTGGTTAGTGTTCAGCTCAAGGGAAAACTGCCACTTGTCAAGGTTAAAACGGTGATTTCTTGAAGGATAAGCAAAGTGCTTTGATTCAAAATGCCTGTTCAAACAAGGTGTTGTAAAATAATATACAACATTTTAACCACAACCAACCATAATTGTGTCTTAAACTTACACCAAGTACACTGAAAATGACTGCAGTGCAAACTTCAAAAATCAATAAAAATAAAGTCCAACTTAAACTTGTGTGTGAGGCCACAACCTGCTGTAGCTTCAGGAGAGAACAATATGGTTGCACCAGTGGGATGCAACTCCTTCGTCACGCAAAAAACAGTCTTACGAGTGCACCCGACTAGCCCAAACCCACACACTGACACTTACCACATAGTTGAAGATGAAGCGGGAGTGGGAGAGTTTGAGGTGTTTGAGAAGGCTGTAGAGTTTGCTGCAGTTCAGGGTACACCAGGGACAATGGAGATCATCTCTTGCCTCTGTCTGCTGCCGCGTGTTGTTGTTGTACAAGAACTGAGCAAGAACACGTGGCAGTAGTTAATACTTTGTAAAACTGAGATGATCAACCTATAGCAAAAGTAAGTGAGTGATTCTAGTACTTTTCATGCCAGAGCTGCTGCCACATTTTGGCACACAAACAGTTCTCTGCTTTATGTAGGAAACTGTTCACTAGATCAACAATTAGAAACCAGTGTCTCAAAATGTGACAGCATTTCCAATCATTTCTTAAAATCCATTACACAGACTAAAGACATTTTGCTTTTCAGTCACCTCGCCAAAGGATTCCTGTAAATCAGTTCCCCAGGCCCAGTTGTACCCCCTACTGTTGTGTGGTGTACCTGATAAAATATACGTAGCTTCTGCCGCGGCTCACACGGGACCTGCTCTTTCCTCGTCTGAATGTCTGTGCTGACTGACTCTTTCACTGCTGATGGGAACAGATGGAGAAGTTAACTGCTGGAGAATCACCAAATTCTGTGCATCTGATATGTTAAACAAGTATTTGAGAAACTGAAGAAATTCCCAATAACATCAAGATATGAAATGTCAGCATGTTGCACATAGCAGCAGGAATGTTTCTGAAGTCACTTTTAGACATGGCACCTGTAACATTACTGAGTCTGATGAGAAAAGAAGAAGAGCAGAGTTTTCTGCAAGGCTGCATTGATGGTGGACTTTAAAACGTTTTTTGCAGATTAATGTTTCTTTGTGGCTTAATTAATGATCATGATGCACCTTAACAGCTGGAGGGAGGCTGGAGCCCACTTAAAAAAGCCACTCTGCAAACACTAATACAGTTCTTTTACAAATCTCAACATAAATTAGATACAACCGATATAATCCTGCTGCTCAAACACGAGTTAAAAATGGCAGGTCCTTAGGTAATAACTCATTTGCATTCAAGCACTTTGCTGGATATTCACACGTAATAAATAAAGCTAAACTAAACAAACTTAAGTGAGATTTCATTATGATTTCTACAGAAAAGAGACTTTGTTTAAACATGACAGACAAGTAAATCTGTCTGCACATTTATGGTGTGAAGCGCATGTCTGAAAGGGACTCAACAGTTATGACTCAGTGTGTGTTTTGTCAGATTCAGTTACAAATAGAACATCCCACACAAAAGAATATCACAGTGGGTGAAATATCCAAAACCATGATCCATTCAGCTTTGCTCAGAACATGGCATGAAGTAAAAATTTGTCCCTTGTTTGGTTTAATTCTGATTAAAACAGAAGGTAAAACGGTAAAACATTTCTTCCCTCTCCCACTTTGTCATCACCCGTCTCCTGTTCTTACATATAATCACAGAACTTAATGTGATTTAAGATGTTAAATTATCTACATCAAGCCTCATCTTAGATCAAAACTTGATCTAAAAACTACCTTGTGGCGTTTTCTTTACTTACTCATGAGGGCAGCTCGGTGGTTGCTGGTCCTGGTCTCCATGGGGCTGGAGCTGTCCGAGTTGCGAGTAGCAAGAGGTTTGGCCACTGGGGCAGTCGACTTTCCACTGGCATCACCTGTCCAACGCAGTGTGAACTGCAGTGTGGGTCCCTGAGAAAAAGTCTCAAATGGTGGCAGTCTCTGCGGGACGTTCAAAGGGGAATGGCATGAAGGTGAAAACAAGACAAACTAAGGTAAGACTCACAGATTCTGATAAGTCACATGTGACAACACACACTCTTTGCAGACACAAGCACAAACCCGTCCTACCCTTCCATCAAGAATAGTCTCCCATGTGGCTCGCTTCTTGCTCACAGGGCTGTCCTCCATCCCTTGCATGGATACTTCATACTCCCCATCGAGCAGCTGCAATCTCCTGCAAAGGACAAGCCCATGACTTAAAGGGAACAGTCAACAGAAGATAAGAAAGGACCAGTTTTACAAATTCAATCACAAAACCTTACCTGTTCTTATCAAAGACCGTCATCTGTGCAACAAATGTCTCTGTGGTTTCTCCTTCCTCTCTGTGGGATGAGCTCCTCTTCTTTCTACTCGGAGTATCTGTTACATCTTTGTATAAACATACAAAACAAAGATTTAAAACTGAGAAACATTTCTTGCACATCAACATTATTTTCTAAATGAGTATTTAGAAACACTGGCTCCTTGAAACCAGGAGGATACTGTGACCCAACTTTGAGTCTAAATCTTCCAAACACAAACAGCACTTCACCAACAACAGGAGCACAAACACACCAACGCAGGTTTCATACCAATGTTCTCGTTGGCCTCTCCGTTGACCAGACCATTGGTATCTCTCCTCCCTGCGCGTGACACCCTAAACAGGAGTGAGTAAGACTTCACCATGTGGCTGTTGCTGGGCTCAAACTCATTGCTGGAGACGAGTAAGGAAGGGTAGGAGCCAGGCTTGGTTTGGTTACTGTCAGGATTCAAAGGCACCTGCTTTTTACCTGTAGGCACTTGCTTTATCGGGCAGCTGACATCCTGAAAGAGAATTAATTTTAATGCTATTAAAGATAACAATCATCAACAAGTTACAAGAGGAAATCTGCAAAAATGAAAGACTTGCTGCATAGTATTTTACTTTACCTTGCGTTTTTTATGGCATACTTTGACGAGTAGCACCTCTAAGGACACAGAATTTTGTTCATTTTCTGAATTCTGAGATGGCTTTTCTGTAGGACAACAGAAAGAGTTTCACGTCAGTAAAGAAGTCATTTGCTCAGCCCACTTTAAATGCAACCAATATGCAAAAGTAAAGTCTGCTCACCATCCTTATGGAAGAACCCGGTGAAGGTTAACTGTAGATGTGACGACAAGCTAAAGAGCCAAAAGCCAAAATGGACAGTTTAAAATGAGTCACATCAAGTGCTCCAACAACATGGGGCATAGTTGAAGGTCATAAAATACGTCAATAAGATGATTCAATCCTTTAAAACTAGCCAGCAATGAAGAAGTGCATCAACTCTCTATAGCTATATTACCTTGGAGAATCCTGCTCTCCCTTCATCTTCTCCACTGTCTGCAGCATACCATCCACCTTGAAAGTTTTCCTGGGAGGAAGGATTCAAAGTCACAAAGGGTTTGTTTGTTTTGTTTTTTTAAAAACAATTAATGAATACTATGACCAAACATAAAATAGATAAACATATCCTATGAATCATCTTAAACCTCAGTGGATATATCTATAGAGGATAAACGAGAACAGATTTCGTACCTTCTGGCATTTGTTCGACCATTTCTGTGAGACATGAAGGTGAGTGTCCTGTGCAAAAATATTGGCTAAAATAACAAAAAAGAGGAAAAGCATAAATTAATCATAGATTTTAAGAACAGACTCAAAATAAATCACACGTTGAGTAACTGACTTACTGCGATCAAGTTCCTTGTGCGGAGAAATCTGTATATTTGAGTGGGTTCTGAAAGAAAAGAAGGACATAAGGAGATATTTAATGTGGACGTCTCCACACAGTATCACCAACATTGCAAAGTAAAACCCGTACATACACCAAAATCTTTGGAAAATAAGCTTAAAAACTGACTGTAAATAAGGTTTTGCTTTATGAGACTAGCCCTCCTTCAGTCTGCTGTCATTCAGCTTCTCTGTGTCATCTGGGAAATTAAGCCAAATGATTACTAACAAATGCCAAAACATGGAGCGCTAACAGGTGGTGGCTTGTTAGGCAAAACACCAGCAGATCATCAACAAGACGTGTTTTACCGATTCCGCTATAATCGCCCCAGCCTCGATATAATTATGATGACAGGCGTTTAGTTTTCATTTCCCAAACTATCTTTCTTTGAACTGCTAGTTAGCTAAACTACGAAGATCCCCTCAGATAATGTGAACAAAGTGACAGGAAAAGAGGGAAACTATAACCCAATGAAGAACATGGGAAAGTTCCCCTCATGTAATCAAAACATAAAAACTGCATCTCAGAGGAACAAGCGGTGAAAGCTCACTTTCAAAGGCCTGTAGGAACAGCTCATGGTCGGCCTGAATCTGCTCCATCTTCGGCTTCTTCACGGAGTTCATCATTGCTGATGAGGCAGGGTATACGGCTCCGTTAGCTTTGCAACTCGCCCCGCTCATAATATGACCTGAGTTCTGCAAGTCAAACAACATCACGTTAACCCAGAAAAGATTGAAGGAACAAACGGTGGTGGTACAACAAGTTAGCTTAAGCTAGCAGCCAAATGCTCGCGTTAGCATTCCAGCCACCTAGCTCAGCTAAAATGCTAACGTGTTAGCTACGTGGTACTTCACCTTTTACCAATTCGTTTATTCTAACCCCTGCTAGTTGGCGAAACTACTCAAATCAACATGTGGTAGATAGTGGGGTAAATAAAGACGACGAACCCTGGCTGATGGCATTAATTTGTTATCCTCGCTGCCTCCAGCACAAGCCTGGCAGACTCAACAGCAGAAACCCATGAAGAGGAGGCGACGAGACGCTGGCTAGTTAGCTAGCACTGCTAGCATGGTTTACTAAAAAAACAAAAGTCCGTACAACTCAAGTCCCGCCGCATTCAGCTTTCCAACCCAATATCGTGTGATATCCGAAACGGTGTGACTCTTTTGGGTGAAATTGCTGCCGATCTGTCTGTAATTTTTGTTGGTGTGGTTTCCTTCAATTCGTACTGAACAACAGAGCCTTAGTCAGCTCTCAGCCAATGGGAGACGAGCTGACATAATCCCGCGCCCTGATTGGCTGGTGACGTTCGGTGGGGACACACAACCCGCTCTCGCGTTCTGCGATTTTGCGGGAAATCGACTTAATCAGTTTTCCTCATATCATCATCATCATCATCATCATCATCATCATCCTACAGCTTCAAGTCGGAGGCGTACGAGACGTGACAGTCAGCACACAGTCCACGTCCAGCCTTCAATTTATTCCTCGTTATTATGTGTGTTACATGTGGTTAATGGAGAAAACAGCTCCATGCAAGTTCAGCCCTGTGCAGCCTACTGCAACAAATCTGCATGGACGATTTATTCATAGAGTGAGACCACCCCATGAATTCTATGCTTATTAATCTGTTATTATAAATCCTCTATTAATTCCTCAAGGTGTGTATTTTGGTTGTGTGATAACAATAAGCATGTATGATATTTGTTTTACAAAGCTTGGCTCACCATTTTGTTTTTGCTGACACAAAAAGTTCAAGAATCAATTCAATTCAAGATTAAAAAAATTGTATTTATCCCAGAAGGAAATAGTTTTACCTTGTTACAGTTGTTCTCAATTCAGACAGAATTGTATATTTATATTATGCATTAGCCTGTTATAATATGTTATGATAGCGCCCTTCATTTTGTCCTCATCCCAGTTTTTGTACTTCTTCTTCACTTTAGTTTCTCCCTGTGTTACCACTCTTCTCTGCACTCTCTCCCTTGATCTAGCTCCCCCTTTTCTATTGTGCAATTCTGTATTAAATGAATTGATCAAGAGTTCTGTAGGCTACACCTATATCAGCAAAGTTATGTCACCAATTCTACATTAAACATAATAAACAACATTTGGATCAAATTATTTGGAGGATGAGTGTCCATTTGATGTGTATATTTGAATCACATATCACATATCTCTGTCTGGGCTGACAGATCCCAAATACACTATTGCTACACTTAATTTCAATAGCCTGTTAACATTGCTGCCGTTTACCTGCAAATTCACACCAAGAAAATGTCCTAATTAAAAGAAAAGGAAAAAATAAAATTCAAAACATGTTTCTTTTTTGTTCTGTTACATCATACAGATCTGTATATCATTTATAGCTGCCATATATTGGTAATTAAAATGTTATACTTATAGTAAATCAGTGTGAAGCATAATTATGTAAAAAAGTTAGTAACCTCACACGAAAAAAATAATCAGATTTTATAAGAATATGCCAATAAACAGTGCAGAAACATCTGCATATTGGACATGTAAAAGTTTGAGATTAATTCCTAGAATATGTGAAGCCTCTAATAAACTTTCATTACTTCTTTTTGTTTCATCTTATCTGTTGGAAGTTTCCAAACAGCAATTTTGTATTTACTTGAGGTAAAAAAAAACAACAACAATGTATTACCCTTAAATTAGTGGACAGTTTATATAAAACATAAGTATTCTTTTTTGGTTTATAATACACCATTACTCCACAACACGTTTGTTCCGTGTTTCCGGACGGAGCAATTTGGAGACGGAACCGGAAAAGCGGCGAACCATAACTTCCACACATGTGTATGGAAGAAAATCAGCCCATAGCTCAGAGTCTTACGGTGTTTCAATGTCACGTTGACATTAATAACGTTATTATTATTATTACTAAATAACCTGAATCTGGAAAGAGTGTGTCGACAAAATGGCGGAGATCGTTCAGCAGCGGATTGAGGAGAGGATTCCTGAGCTGGAGCAGCTGGAGAGAGTGGGACTGTTCACCAAGAAAGAAGTCAAGTGAGGATAAAGAGGCTTCACATGTTTGCCAATCTGTCCCAAAATAATACTTAGTCAGGTTCCCAGATAACTACCGAGCTAGGTTTTGCTTTGTTTTGCGTGTTGCAACCACTCATGTTAGACTAGACTTAAAGACTAGGAGTTCACACTTGATCACATCATGTAAAACAACTCTCTGTGTTTGTATGACTTTCATTTTAAGACAGACATTAACAATTTTAAACCTTTAACTGCACTATTTTCACTTGTTTCCATTCCTGAGCCTCTCAATTGGATAATGTGATGAGTTCTTCATGGTTTGCCACTTTAGATCCATAATAAAGAGAGCGACAGCCCTGGAATACAAGCTCCACAGGTTGATTGTCAACAAAGAGGACTTCATTGCATACATACAGGTATGTAACATGCTTACATGATCTGTTGACTTTAGTTTTTAAACAAGGAAAAAGTTACATGTAGAATTTAAAACATTTAAATTAGTTTTTCTTGTAATTACAGTATGAAATCAACGTTTTAGAGCTGATCAAGAAGAGAAGAGTGGTAAGTGCCCTTTGGTAAACTGGTGAACAGATGCTTAACTCATTTTTGCACTCGTCATTTGTTTTTTTTAAATGTACGTGTGTACCAATGTAACTTGAGTGGATACTTATTTTCATTGCTGCTTTGAGATAATATCATGTCATTTAACTGTGCTTATCATTTAATTTGCAGCACATACACTACCAGTTTAAGAGAGAAGAGATTGAATTCCCCATCATCCACAGAATAAATAGTATCTTCAGAAGAGCAACCAATAAGTGGAAGGTACTGTAATGCATATTACTAAAAAAACAACAAAAAGTGATCATGTAATTATTAATGGTCATTGCAACGTAAATAAATAAAAAAGGAAATGTGTGGGTACGTGTTGGCTGCCAGATTTAAAAAGTTAGCAGTGTACAAACGTTTGTGATTAGTTTAAACTGACGGAAAGAATGAAGCAGAAATAACCAGACATGTTTGTTTCCCACAGGACGATGTGCAGCTTTGGCTCTCGCATGTTGCTTTCTGTAAGAAATGGGTATGTAAAGTGTCATGCTTATACCTTTTTTTTAAGTTGGAAAGTTTTCAACTTCAGTTAGACCAAAAACAGTTTCTACTCATTCTAATAAGGACGTGTTCTGTGTTTTACTCATCAGGCCACCAAAGGTCAGATCAGTAAGGTGTTCTCAGCCATGCTTGCTATCCATCCTGACAAACCAGGTACAGAAGACTGTGATTTTCTCCTATTCATAAATTCCACTGTCACATTTCAATTCTCATAATCTTTGGGGTTAACGAAAACAAATATATGCTCAGGAAAAATAAATAGATGTGTTTTTCTTTCGTCTAGCTTTGTGGATAATGGCGGCCAAGAGTGAACTGGAGGATAGAAATTCGTCTGAAAGTGCCAGACACCTGTTTCTAAGGGCTCTACGCTTCCACCCAAACAACAAGAAAGTCTATAAAGAGGTAAAACAAGAGAAATGTGTGTGTTTGTTTGTTTGTTTTTTATAATCCAGGCAGCATTGTACAACTTAAACTATAAAGCATTCAGTTTATGAATAAACTTCAGTGTTTCTCTAGAAGAATAAAGAGGGTGAAGTTAAAGGTCAGTGCGTTTGTGGTAGCAGTTGTAGAGCGTGTGATCGTTTTCAATTTGAGTATTTGTCAAATATTTTTTTCTCATTGTCTCCAACAACTCTGTGTTAGTACTTCCGTATGGAGCTGCTGCACTGTGAGAAACTGAGGAAGCAGAAGGAGGAGCTGGAGAAGGCGGAGATGGACCTGGTGAGTGTGAAACTAATTAAATAGAAACTATGGGAAATGCAACAACATAAGACATAAAAACACACAATTAAACTGTTTGCACGTAAGCTCTGACTTCATATCCACGATCTGCTCTTCACACCGTCCAGGGTGAATATGAGTTCGCTCCAGAGATCCTGAACGGTAAACTGGCTGAGGTTGTGTACAAAGATGCTACAGGAAAAATCAAAGGTATTTGCCTTTAAATGTTGTTTTCCAATTCTAAGAAAAGAAAGAACATTTTCAAAAATGTAAAAGTTTTAGAATTTTTAAAAAAGTGAGAACCTCATTTGATGTTTTTGCCCCACAGAGGCTGAGTTCGTCATCTCGCTTCTGAACATAGCAGCTATCTTTGACTTTACCAAAGAACTCCAGGACTCCATCCTGCAAGAGTAAGAAGCTCATTGTAATACAGAGTAGTTTACTCTCTCAAACACACACACAGGCACAAACATACATTCTTCCCTCTCTCTCTCTCTCTCTCCCCCTCTCTCTCCTTCTTTCCAGCTTACAGACCAACTACACAGAGGACAGCTTCACGTGGGATTTCATGGCCAAGAGGGAGCTGGAGGCTCCGGGTGCAGGAGCGGAGCTGCAGTCAGCCAAAGGCCGAGCCTCAGATATAAACCGGAGAGAGGAGCGCTGTTGCCAGGTCTATGAGGAGGGCATCAAGAGCCTCAACACTGGTAACTCACTGATACACAGAGAACACATGCACAGTTGACTGTTTTTACCCAAAGGGAAAAATTTAGAATTTGGGATTTTGACTAATGGTGTAGTTATAAAATCGTATTACAAGGCTCCTGTGCATTCTTATAAAGTATGAATTTAAACACTGTATAAAGTCCACCAATACAGTTTTCATCACGCTATAGTTGTTTCTACTATCTCTCACAAAAAATAACTATATCATACTGGTGAACTGTCTTCCCTTGGTTTATAAAGCTCACACTGTCACAGCATCATGTCCATTGTTGGATTTGAAGACGATCTGGTTTTGCCAAAGTCTTGTCAAAAACATCTCAACACTGTATGGGCGCCCTGTATTAACTCACTGTTTGCATACTTCCTGTCAACGTGATGTGCCAGTAATAACAAAGCAGCGCTGTTCTTGTTTACTTTGTGCTCTAGAGCCAATGTGGACCTGCTATGTGGCTTTCTGCTTGGAAAGAGTAAAAAGAAAGACCAACGTCCAGGAGCTGAAGGAAAAAGTAAGTGAATACTGTTTAATTTTGAAATGAAGCCGACTCTGATTGTTTGTTTGCTCCTTACGATATAAATGAAACATTTACAATGAAAAAATGTTGGTGGCTAAGGTTTTTGAATCCTGATCTGTATTTTGTGTGTGTGGCAGAGGCAGGGGAGGATACTGAGTGTGCTGCAGCGTGCCCATGACTCCTCGCTGCTGAAAGAGGACTATTATAAAAACTGGGTAAGATACATGTGTAATGATGACTTGTCAACTGTCTGGTCACATTAGGTGCATTTAACTACTACTACTACTACTAGTGTAGTTTGTTTGGCTTTGTGAGAACAGTACAAGTCGACTTCTGATGAATCCAACAGACTTCTTGAGATGTTCGTGAGTCGTCTTCCAAATGGACTGTGGTGCAGCTGCCTAGCCAGAAGTTATTAAATCCAGAACACAATGGAGCCAGACTACTGTCACTAGCTCATACCAAGCATCTATCTTGGTTCACAGCCAAGCCTAGAACCTTTTACGCATGCCACCCCCGCCCCATATTTCCTGTAGCCCTATTAATTAGGACGAGATTCATAAAAATATTTTGCTCAGCGCACATTTTGGTGCCATATTGCTGCCAAAGTCTCAACACTGTTCAGTAAACAAGTTATTAATGAGTCCAAGTGTCTCTTATTTAAAGTCACAATTTCACTTTTTATATGGAAATATCTGAATTAAAACAAACGCAAGACGTTTTCTCGATTACAATAAAAACCAAACTAAACAAAGTTTGATTAAAAGAGGTGTTAGAAAGCCATCACGCTGGTGTATGGAAACAGCCAACATGATGTTCCCCTATGTGACCAGCTGCAGATCCTGCTCTCATCCGGAGACGCTGAGGGAGCGGCCAGCGTTGCCATGGCAGCCACCCAGCGCTTCAGCCAATCGGTGTCCGTGTGGAGTCTGAGTTTGCAGACGCTAATACAGCTGGGGAGCGGAGATGTGAGCAGGTTATTCCAGGATGCTCTCACACTCGTTAATCCCAAGGTATACACAATACACCGCACTATTACACACACACATGCACACACGCTTCGACTGCACGGTCTCAATCACATCAACTTTGGACTTTTTTTTTCTGTAATTGCGCTCCTTGGAGAATGGACACACACCAGCCACCAGTGGTGTAGCAAAAGTGGGCCATCTCCTTGGCCCAATTAGTCTTCATTCCACTGTATTAGCTTTTCCCGCCCCCCTTGTATATGTGAGGAAAACTAAAAACCTAAAGAACAAGCAGCCTTGGTGTGTAAACACAACATATTAACCTCAAGATTGATCATTTGTGTAATTATTAATTGTTTAATGTCAGATTCACACTGTTTAATTTGACTTGAAAAGTAAATGTGCAGAATTACACATTTAAAACGCTCTATTTGAACACAGATACACAGGCTTATCAATCATAACGTCCATCTTCATCACCACAACTCGTATTAAAGCGCAGCACACACACACTTTGTTTTTCTTGAACGTGTGATGTCCTAACTTTTCACCACTCTCATTGTTGCACAGATCATCACATTGTAATGACTTATACTGTAGCTATCAAAACACATGCTTTGACTCAGCCACAGGCCTTTTATAGCAGTGAGCAGAGTAGCTGGTTATTGCTGAAGTGGGGTTTCACAAGACTGTGGCCCTGAGAAGTAGCTGCGTGGGGACGATTACTACCCGCTGCTCATTATGAAAGTTCTTCTCTCAAGATAAACACACTATTTAAGTGTTGGGAAATATTATAAAACCAGAGGCGGTTTTCATCTGGAATAAACAATAAAAGTTTTGTATTGCAGGGCACAGGAGAACATATAAATTAATGATCACTAAAAGTGTGTGAGATGTGGTTTAGATGCTAATTACACACAAACTAGCAGCTGTGCTGGCAGATAGCACTAGTTGTGAAATTGAAGATGGTTATTCAGCTAAGTCCTTGATGTCTCATCTTGACAGGAGAGTCTACCCCTCTGGCAACAGCAGGTCCAGTGGAGCATGGCCAACCAGAGTCCTGAGGAGACAGAAGCTGTCTTTAAGGTAGTCCACCTAAATCCACCACAAATTAGTTTTAAGTGCAGAGCGTGCTGTTGCCACAAACCATATCTTTTGACAGAGTTCTTCAGTGATAGCTGAAAGGAAGAGCTGCCTCTTAAAATATTTACAATTGCAGAAAATATTCAGACCCATTTTCCTTCTGCACACTTTCTGTGGTGGAGATTGAATTTAATAATAATTAAAAAAAAACAACAGCCTCTTACCTGCATTTTTTTATATTTTACATTTACATGTATCAAAAACTGATTTTATTTTGTGTATAAAGGTTTTCAGACTCTTTGATGTGAGACTCCCAAGTTGTGGTCAGGTGCATCCTGTTTGCTTTTTATTTTATTTTCATGTGTTTAGAATTTGACTGGAATTCATTTGTGATAAATTGAAATGACAGAGTTCAGAAACGCACACACTTATTTACATAAGATCCCAAAATTCGTACTGCATCTCACGACAAAACCCAAGGACCTTTCTGTAGACTCCACAGCACGATGGCATCAATGTTGTGAAACACGAATTGTAAAATGGGAGTTTGGAACCACCTGGACTCTTCCTGGAGTTTATTGTCCAGCCAAATTTAGTTACCAGACAAGAAGGACAAGAACCAGTCACTCTTACAGACTTTGACTCCATCAGTCAGGATGTAATGCTAAAGTGGCTAAATGGAAACCACTCCGAGTTAAAGACATTACAGGCACTGCTCATCACATGCTGATACCATCCCTACAGTAGAGCTCAGTGTTCACAGCATCATGCCTAAAGTTACTGTCAGCAGCAATGTTATAGCTCAGGAAAAACAGAGGCCGCTTTTGATTAAACTTGCAGATAAATACGTAAGAGATGAGGCAGGAATGATTAATAGTCCTTTATGTCTGCACAGTGTTTTGGCCTCAGAATTGAGATTGCCTTGCAGACAGTTTGTTCTCTTGTTTGTTCCCAGAGAGGTCTGCTGTCTGCAGTAGCGGCTGTTGCCATGGAGATGAAACAGCGCTACCTCGATTGGTCCTACCACACTGGAGGCTACAAGAAAGCTAGGAAGACCTTTACAAGGTACAAACACATCCATTTATCTGCTCACCTTAATGATAAATAACACCTGAGGAACACGCATTTAACCGGCCCCAAACTCTAGTGAACATGCAAACTAACTCGACTAACTAGAGTTTAAACTGAAACTTTGTCTCTGCAGCTTACAGGAGAACCGCCCCTTGTCCAAGGCCTTTTTCACCAGAATGATTGAGATCGAGAAGGAACAAGTACGTATAGCAGCTTCTGTCTGTGACATATGAAACCTCCATCAGTGAATCTGTTAAAGTGGTGTCACTGATATGGAAGCATTGTTGGAAAAAAAAATAAATCTGAGGGACAGACTGTGGACTTTTCTGTGTGTTTTCCAGGAGACTCCGAAGATGAACTATCTGAGAGACTACTATGAGAGGGCCCTGCAGGAGTTTGGCACCTCAGATGACGGTAAGTGGCCTTAAATGCCTTCTTAAAGGAATACGAGCGAAATAGAAATGCTGAAAATGGTAAATGTTGAACATCTTGTTCAAGACTCCAGGTTTCCATCTAACAACTGCAAAGAGAACAGCTTATTTAAATACCATTACCTCAAATACAGAGAAAAGGGATGTCAGATCTGATGTTAACCTTACAATACATTCACAATCTGGATCCTATACTGCTAGTGTGATTTCTAGAACAAAGATAAATGTGTAATCTGGGATATGGAAAAAAAAAAAAAACCTTGTTGAGTGTCATTATTTTATATTTCTGAAGATCTGTGGCTGCAGTACATCCAGGAGGAGCTGGGACCCCTTGGACAGCCTGAGAACTGTGGCAAGATCCACTGGAGAGCCATGAAGTTTCTGGAGGGGGAGAGTGTGCAGAGATTCACGTCCAAATATACTCTACATCAGACTGGACACTTATGAGTAGCCATGTAAGGTCCAAGTACTGAGGACCAAGGCCTGTAGGTTCAGATAACAACAAATGCGTAGAGGTTTGTCATTTAAAGAAACGGCTGATATTTTCTAGCAGGTGTTTGCTGTTGTTTCTTTTACAGAGGTTCTTCCAGTGTTTTAAGAAATGTTCTCCTCCGGAGTTTAGAGGTTTTGGCAGCATTGTGCAGCTGTGATTTACAACTTGAACCCACTTTCCATATTTGTACACGAGAGCATGTGTGTTGTATTTGATACCAGACTGACTTTGGGAGCATGTATTGTAAGAAGGTCCAGTTTATTTGGAGCTTGTTTTGGCATTTTGAAAAGATGAAATTTGAGGCAGTTAAAATGATAATAAAACAGTGTTTCATTGTTAGTCTGTTGTTGTGGTCCTTCTGGGGCAGTGACGTAACAAAAGTACAATAGTACAACAGATAATCACACAACACACGTCCTTTTTCTGAACTCATATGACTCTCTCCGGCCTGGTGAAGATAAATCATTCATTTTACATCACACACTAACCAAGTGTTTGCAGTTAGTACCTGTCACGTTATTTAAATACAAAAAAATGTTGCTTTCGAAAACAAACCATAAATATGAAACAGCAGTAGTAAGGTGGTGTAGTAGCAGCTAAATTAACTGTCCACAAGCATCACAAGCTATGTACAGTCTTTAAGGACACTTCATATAAATTGAGCACTCGCTTCGACACTGACGTTACAGCTGTGAGGTATAGCAGCACATTAACAGAAAAACCTTGTAAATATAAGGATATTAATGACGTGCAATATAAATAATGTGTGTGAACCTATAAAACGATGATCATAAAAATATAAAAATATTATAAAGGATTATAGGATGTGTTAGGATGCGATACTCCAAGACTAAATGAAATCCACTTGGATGTAAAGGTGTCATGAACTCTGCAAGTGGCCTCTGTCGATTGAAAGAGATGCTTATAAAGGATTCATGTCACCAAATAAGGGGAATATAAGGTACATGAGGCTGCATGCTGCAGCACCTTCACCCTCTGTAATCCATTTTACCAACACTATTTTACATCTCTTCTTGTCAAAACAACAGGTTTTAAGGCAGAAGTTACTATGGTGAATTACTTTCATTAAAGATTCCTTTAGACTCAGCGAGCTGTTAAAAAGGTTTTGGACTGATGCTCGCTGTCAGATGAAATGTTCTCTGTGTGAATGGAGGCTGAAACGGTACCGACACACACTGCTACTACAGTTTGTGTAGGAGCTTCAGATAGGGTTGGCAGATGTATGGGTTTGCTGACACATTGAGCCACTTGCGCTATTGAATCTATTGCACATTTGCCAGTTGATGTTTTTTTTTTTTGTTGATGTAATGGAGTATCTGTGCTATTTAGTTTCCTAATTTCACATAGATAACCTGAGAAAATATTCAAATGTGTTAAGCACATATTTAGTTAACGGCTTCAGTCTGCAAAATCTGCATTAAGCTGCTGAGTCACAACATCACATAATGGTCTAAATGCTTTTTTTTTTAGAGGCTTTTCAACACAGTCCGAGTTCTAAGATACTGAATTTTGGTAAATCAAATAGTTATTAGGAGGAATGTTATTACCAGTATTAAAACTGTCTATACCGGGCTTTATGAAATAGTCAGACTGTGTAGCTCCACCGCTTGCATAAGCAGAACATCACTGACAGAACGCATGAACCATATTGTGTCTTCCCCAAACCTGGTTTAGGAAAAAGAGGACACTGCAATGTTAAACAAATCTCAGTTCACGTGCTGCACCTGTCTGCATAAAGACAGGACCCATCTCCCCTTCACCGTCTCCTCTGTTGAAAAACACCTGCACCCTCCCTATGAGCCTTGTCTGTCTTTCACCTGTCCAACTCCAGTCTCACGCTCTGTTTGGTTCGTCTCCCACATGTCAGCCCCTGCCCTCCTCTCACACATCTTCAGAGCTTCTTAAAGAGGATATAGGTGAAGAGCACCAATACACCTGCAGACAGCAGCCCGATCACACACTGGTGAACAGTGATGACGTTCTCCAGGGCGTGGATGCGCTCCTCCATGGCGGTGGTGTGGATATAGTCATAGATGGAGGCCCCGATGCTCCACACTGCCCATACAGCATCCACCACCGCTTTGATGGTGGGAGAGACCATTGAGAAGGCCGCCTACAGCCCGGCGCCGGCTGCATCCACTGCTTAATGTTTCCACTGCACTACAGAGAGCGAGAGAAGAGGGTGACACATAGCACAGTGAAGGAAAAACAATGTGCGGGCATAGTGACTACCTCCAAAAAAGCGAACCACAGTCATACCTCTATAACCACGAGGAGCCACATGGAAGAAGACTGATCTCACATGCAGTCAACAAGTTAAAGAAAACAAATCTAAGCTGTGTGTGAAAAGAGCCATCTTTGTGCTTTTTCCTTTTGTAACAGTCACAAATAGAATTGGGCTTGAATGGCTAGCTTTGAGCATGAAGCTTAATTCAATTAAGAGTTGAATCAAGCATCAAGCATCAATTTTTCACATTTGTGCAACACCCATCAAATGGCAATCTGCCAATTGACCAGTCAATGATCACTGTAGGGCTACTGTTCCTAAATACTAAATTTAAAGTACTTATATAGATATTTATTTTATTGTACTTATGTACTTATGTCATAGTACATCATTAATCCTGTACTGCTTTTTGACAACAATGGTTAGTTACGGCTTAGTTTAAGAACAAACTTATAAAACATGTACTCGTTTTATGAAATGTGAAGCATTTCTATTGATCATAGCACCCTGTGTTCTGTAGGTAGAATTCTATTTGGTCTAGTTGTGATATTAAAATACACTTTAAACATTAAAGCATCACCAAAAATAAAAACCCCCACTCAAACCTGTCATTGTGTAATTTTACTTTGATCTTCTCTTTTAAATTGTTATGATTAAGCCACTGAAACTATGACATAGCCTAGTAAAGAGTTGTCTAACAGCATATCATTTAGTAGCCTCTGTGTGTGTGTGTGTGTGTGTGTGTGTGTGTGTGTATCTGTCCAAACGCCCATCTTCACTCTCTCTGATCCACTGGTCGACTCCTCCCTCAACTTATGTCAAGTCAGTATTAATAAACTCTGTCTAGTATCGAGCATGATTCACATGATTTCACTTTTGATCGTATAACGATTCTGCAGCGCAACAGGAGTCTGAGGAAAAAATGAGAAACAAAATGGAAAAAAAACAAAACAAAACGTTGCACACGCAGATCAAAACGCACAGGCTGCAGGAATAAGACATTTCTGAATGGAGGCAAAACTCACCGATGGGTGTCAGATATTAACGTGATGATACAGGTGAGGATGAACATCCGCCCTGCTGTTTGGGGGGAGGCACAGTCAAGGATCTTGTTGGGGAGAAGCCGGGCTGATCTCGTCAGGGACCAAGTCGGACATTGCTATTTGGTGTCAACGCAGCAGAGTTAAACACGTCGCTTCCGGTCGAAACCCTAGAATAAAATGATTCTCCCCTCACATCAGTTGCAACTCATTGAGGTAATAAAGTGCCCCTATGTTTGGAGGCAAAGGCGACATATGTCACGTTAAATATCCATCTGCAAAATACATAAATAAATAAAATTTAAAAAAAAGCAGCCTGTTAATGATGAAACATTTGGTGTTTGGTTTTATTTTGATATGGAAGTCGACCACTTTCCGGCGACACTGTGGACGAGTTGTCTGCGCTGAAGCAGCTGACGGAGCGTCAGCACCCATAAAAGTAGAGCATGACCTCGACAGTAGAACAGAATAGAACAGAATAGAATAGAATAGAATAGAGGCATACGACAGGTCAGGGCTAGATGATGGTCTAAGCTATGGACACAGCAGGTTTGCGATCCTCTGCAGAGCCTAGTGATGAAACATCACTCATAGTGAACACTGGGCCTCCATAATAAAAGTCATCAAAGTGCTTTAATAAGAAAAACAGGCAGAAAGCTAAATATCAGGAGCATCACAGTAGATTCAAACACAAACTAAAACACTGCGGTGAAATATGATGTAATGAAGACAAAAGATGCCAGAGAAGAAGATAAAGTCATGTAAGAAACATAAAATCACAACACAACACCAAATAGAGTTGGATAAAGTTGGGCTGTGAGCACACTTCACTTGAGAATCCAGCTGTCCCGCAGCTTTCACCCCCGCTGCTGCTGCTGCTGCTGCTGCTGCTGTGCGGGGCCACATGTGGTCCCTGTCACCGACGGGAATCAAACAATGCATGTTGGCTGGGACACGTGCGTGGAAGAAGGCGTCGTGGCGCGTGGCTGCCACCAGGCGTCGCAGCGCGCTAACATGTTGCCGGTCAGGGAGGTAACAGAAGAGGTGTGATGAACCTGGGGATGTATACTACTCGGCTCCTGAACGGCACCGATGTGAAAAGAAAAGGAACACCTTGAGACAACCGCAGGAGACGCGCTGAGCGGCGGCGCGGCTCCATGTGGCGCATGTGGACGGACTCGCCGGCACACACCGCAGGAATGCGCGGCCAGCAGCGGCACACATGTTCGGACGTTACTGAATGTGGTGCTCGTGGTCGTCTGTAAGTCCTCTTTGAGAATAATTGCAAAATACGGGGGCCACACTGCTGCGCCCCCCCCACCCGGGACGAAAAACCTAGAATTGGAGACGAGCCAGTGACGCGCTGAAAATAACCAGGTTACCACTTAGCACCGGTCCATTTTGGGGAGGGCCCAACACGAGGGCGCAGCACCATATATCAGCTTCTTCCAGCTGTTTGGGAATATCCTGCTCATGATACCGACGCTGCAGCATGGCAGCAGCAGCAGCAGCAGCAGCAGAAGAAGAAGCAGCAGCCTGCTTTCTCTCCCCACCTTCTCCCCTTTTTCTCTCTCCCTGTCCTCCCCGATTGTCTCTTTCCACAGTGGATACTGGGTGGCTGGCTGGGTGCTGGGTGCGCACCGGGGATCTCTCGGTGGGAAATGCAGAAGCTTTTGTTTAAGGACGGGAGGGGGAGACTGGCACAAAGCGCGACACTGTTGCGTCTGCATGTTTTTTTTTTTGTTTTTTTTTTCTCTCCTTGGACAGAGGGGAAAAGATGGGCCGGGGGGGGGGACTGTCCGACTTATTCCAAAAGACAATTCGTTCCCCCCCCCCCCCCCCTAAAGGATAATCTTAGTCAATTTGGGATGTGTGCAACACCGAGTGATCAGATATTACTGGGGCGGCGGTGGTGCTGGGTGCTGGCGGTGGATGGACGATGAAGTTGAACTTCGCTTGCAGAAGCCAGACGAGCGACCAGACAGTCGGCGCTTTTTACGCGAAGTCCGCATATGGCCACGGGATGCTGACACCTGCACGGTACGCAGGTAACAACAACAACAACAACAACAACAACAACCGGGCAGCATCACCTTACTTGTCCAGACACAGTTTGTAGGTAAACGTTTTGAAGGGTTCCTCCACACAGTCCCCGGCGATGGGACTGCTAATAATGATGGTGTGTGTCAGAGGCTGGGTCTTTGCGGGCAAGGTGAGTCCTCAGTTAATTCAACTGGCCTACAAAGTCCCAGTTTCTGGCTCATGTGGCCACCAAGTTAGAGGAAACATTTCTGCTGCTTATTAATCGTTAAAAATAGGGAACAGATGGGATGTCTTATACAAACAGGCAATTGTAAAAAGAAATTAATAGAGCATATTATATATTATGATATGTTAGGACATAAAGTCTCACTATAAAGCTACAATATGTGTCATTAAACAACAATTAGAATAATAATTTGACTAACAACAAATTACAGCTCACTAATAAATATCATCGTTTATTATAAACTACAGTGAATATACTATAAAAGCTCATTTTTAAAACGTTTAATGTTTAAAGTAGATTTAAAGTCAGTAAACTACACACACACACACACACACACACACACACACACACACAAACAACAGAAAGTAAAGCAGTTTAAAATACTCCACTCAAAAAGAAAAGAAAAGAAAACCCAAAAAAATAAATTATGTAAAGGTTTTTAAAATTAACCATTTAATAGGAGAAAGAGTCAAACTGTGAATGTCATTGGTTAATAATTGTTAAAACCCCACCTCTTATTAGTCAAACCCGATCCCCTCTCACTGAGCCTTGTGAAAGAAAGCATGCTTCTTATGAGTGTCACAGAAAACCAGAGCAGCTTGTCTTCTCTCTAATGCATATGATGAACAACTTTCACATGTCATTTTCTAGAAAAAAACAAAAAAAACAAAACCTGGTTCTGCATTTCCTAGCTGGCCTCATTCTGCTGTACAGCCCTTGATAAATAGTTTTCAAAGCCAGTCAATTTTTTTCTCCAGGCTTTTTCTTAGTTTATTGTTTAGCTTGACCAAAAATAGGCCATATTAGAAAAGTGGGAAAAAGTTCAACTTCCCGGCAGAACGAGGTAATTTTGTTGAAATAATCTGTCTACAAAATGTAAAAACTTGAATTAGTAACATGTCAAGCAAATTACTCCTCCTTGGATTGAAATGAGTAATATTATCATAAGGGGCCATCAACTTTCAATGTGGAAGCTCATAACCCGAGTTCTACACAAACATATCCAAAATAATTCAACAGAGGTGCAGTTGTCAAAAATCACAAAGTGGCGTTCTCTATTATGTTCAACAAGTATATCAGATGGAGAAGAAGTTGTTTTGGTGGCCTGTTTCTATATCTGTCCTGACCCTAGCATGCTGTACATACCTCACTAATGAATTTAGCATCCTGACACTAGATGCTTTATGTAATTAATAGAGCGGAGAGCCATGGTGGCATCTCCATGCTGCATGTGACGCATAGGTAAGACATTGGCTGAAGCATGGGATTTTTATTAAATAAAAAACACACACACACACACACACACACACACACACACACACACACACACACACACACACACACACACAAGACCTCTGTGAGTATTAAAACGTACTAGAGTCTTGTAAGTAGAGCAGACTCTTTGACATCATTGTAGGTGGGAAGCCATTAGATTAATCTTACTGTCAGTTTTATTTATTAAAACGTTAATACTTGATGATAAGTTATTTGTAGGCTGTGTTTAACAGTGGCAGGTCATTTGTTTTTATAAGCCTTCTATTTCTTGTAGCCGCTGTAATAGGTTGCGTTGGACCTGAAGTTGCAGGAAAGTTGACACTTTGTTGAACTTCTTTAAGCTGTAATTAAATTCCTTCTTATCATATTTGATATGCTACCGCTAATTAACAATGCTACATGTAGAAAATATTTCAGCACTCTGTTTATTAGATGGTTATGATAAATAGATTTAAAATCAAATATAGAGAGTGCATTAAATCTGTGTTGGCTGAGATGCACTCAGTTATCATCCCTGATTCCCTCCAACGTAGACCACTAAAGTGCAATGACACATCACAGAAAGCAGATAAAACCACTCGAGCCAAAAGCTCTCCATATATGCTGCAGCAGAGCATGAGCCAGTGTTGAGTATCAGAGCTGAGGGCCTAGTAAGGGAGGCTTGGTGGAATGAGCCTGGTTTGAATAAGCAGCATGGCTACGGGGAGCTCTGGGATAGTCACCAAGTGTGCTGAGTAAAGTTGTGATATTAAACAGCGCTGGCTGCTACTGCCTGCCAAGCCTCCCTCAGTGGCATTTCACATTGTTTAAAAGGCCTAATCGGACTCATCTTGCCACTTGCTGCACAGTGTTGCTTACATCTTTATTTTTCCACCATGACTCGATCATATTATCCCCATTTTTCAGCAGGGCCATAGACTTACTTTAAATAGACTTTTCCTACATCTCCCCCCCCCCCCCCCAAGGTTGTTTTTCTGATTTGGGTCAACGGGTTCGCTTAGTTCTCAAATGGAGCGAAGCCATCAGTGCACATGTATGACACTGTGAGCATCACATAGAAAACTGTGCTACGGTAAAAGCTTCAGCTTGTGTTTACCTTTTGTGTGAAAGCTCAACTCTTAATGAACACACAGGGCGCTCCTTCTTGGAAATTCTGCTCTGAGCTCATTCAACCCCCTTTAAAAACGTCACTGCAAATCCCAATAAAACTTTGCCATTATAAATATACAATTCATAAACACCAGAAATCACGCTTGTTTTACGTGAAATCCATGACCCAGGGCCCCCCTGAAAAGGTCAGGCTTGAAGAGTTGTGGTCACTCCAGGTTTCATTTCTTTAGCAACGATTGAACAGATACCGAGGTAATGCACCAAATTGCACTTTAGGAGCCAGCAAAATGTTGTAGTTTGATCTCAAAAGTTTGGAATGAGAAATAGAAAGATTATGCTGGAGAGGGAGGGAGGGAGGGAGAAAGAAAAGGCAGCAAGAAAAGTGAGGGACTTTTAGGGGCAGCTGTGTTTTATTAACCCAGTCATAATGCCCCTAAAAATCCTTATTGCTCTTGCAATGGTCAACAAATCTCCTGCTCCAACATATAGATGATATCTGAACGGTGTAAGAATTCATATCTGCCGCACTGCAGGGGCCACAATCACGGCACGAATGCTCTGTTTACGTATGGGTTACATAGGTTACATTCTGACACTTCGACCTCAGTGAAACCAACGTCGAAGCCACAGAGCTTATTGAATTGCAGAACACATGAATGGAAGGATACAGTCTCAGAGGAGCTGCTGAAATCGAACTGTAACAACAGTAACCTTAGTCAGAAGTTTCACAACACGTTTGCGAATGCAGATTAGCACAACGTTGGAAATGTTAACATCGCTATCTGAGAACGGCACACACACAATGAAAAGCATCTCCTTGCTAACAATACCAATGTTTCCTTTTGGCAGATGTGTGAATTACGGTGTCATTATTTTTCTGCCCAAGTCTCCATAGTTTAACATGCAGACAGCAGAGGCGACACTCCATGTCCTTCAGTATTTTGACTTTGCAATCGAGCGCTAGAGGACAGACCGAAAGACAGCAACAGAAAGTCAGACAGGTTGGTAAGACAGGCTGGTAAGTAGCGAAGCAAGTCCAGAACAAATTCAGAGAGTATAAAGATATAAAGTACAGACTGGTGGAAATACCGGCAGGCTGATGGTAGTGAAAAGACAGGTAAACAGAGACAGCTTGACAAGACAGCAGCTGTACTGTACAGACAGACTCTGAAAGTGGCAACCAGACAAACAGTAAGACACAGAAACAGGCAAAGACAGGCAAGAAGACACAAAGTGATAAAGGCAGACAGCAGGCCATGGAGGACTGGGATCCAGGCCTGGGTGTGGTGTGGTGGGCTGTCATGGCTGGAGAGCGGGTGGTGTGGAGTGCAGCTCTCAATGTTGGTGAATGAGTCATTGGAGAGAGGCTGTTCTGTTGAGGTTCCCTGTAGGATGGCTGCTGCTGAAGGGAGGAAGAGAGGAAAGAAGGGAGGGAGGAAGGAAGGAAGGAAGGAAGAACCCTCTTCACATCGAGGGAAAGAGAGAGAGAGAGACAGACAAGTGGAGAGGGAGTGAGGGAAAGTGTGGATGATGACTCAGGGCCACGAACCACATGGTGATGGAGAAGGGAGGGAGGAATTACTCATCAGAGCATGTGGAATCTCATATGGCTATCACAGGACTAACAGTGTGCTTCCCTCATGGCTGCTACTCAGCCGCCATCTCTCCCTCAGGCACCAGCTGAACGCGAACCAGCCTCGCTTTTACCAGCCGAGAACAGAGAAAAGGCGGGGATCAGGGTGAGCCGGGGGTCAAACTCACACAGGAAGGTTTTTTTTTAATTCTTTCACGAAAGCCGGTCCCCCCTCCCCGCCCTAGTTGTTCACCGAGGGCGATCATGAGGGCCGAATGACAATAAATTAGTCTTTTAACTGTGTTAAAGCCCGATCCACTCCCGTCTGGTTGAGTCACACAACTCTCGTTTTACCACGTCTCTCGGTCACCTGGCTCTCTGCAGCCTTTGTATGACTGTATGAGTGTATGTTGAAAATACTGCGTCAGTATCTGGCAAAGCCATTTGAATTTTCGCAGAGGCTATAATAGCCCTCCTGATAAGCATGTCCAGCTTCAAGTGTCACTCTGGGTGTAAGAGAATAGAGCTCGAGTTTGGCTTGACCATGTGGAGCGGTTACGCTGGTTTCTAGAAACACCTGAATGTGGGAGGGAGGTGAGGCAGGTTGAGGTTTAGGTCTTAATTAAAAAACGAAAAGTATTATCGAGTGTACATATTGAAATATTTTGAAATGGGAGTTTCATCTAAGTTCCTGTATGCTTATATTTTGGTTTTAAATTACGGCAAGTTGCTGCAGGTCTCTGTGCTCTTGTTCCGAATTAGGCAATACTGTCAAAATGTAATCAAAGGAACTTTTCAAAAGGAGAAGAACTGAATATGCATCATGGTGAGGAGGGGGGGTGAACTTTTTATTCATTCCAGTAGCTTTTTTCCTCTCTATAGCTCAGCTTACAAAAACAGCTCTGTCATGCTGCATAAATGCATCTTTAAAGTGATAAATGTGCCTCTATGGCGAGCGTGTGCTTTAGTTGACAATGTTGTATCGAGGGATGACAAGACAAAGACTAGAAACAGGCGAAAGGGTTGCCGGTAACACATGCACCACAATACCTCTTTATCAGCTTGAGAGTCAGCAGCTGAAACGAGTTACGGTGAATCAGGCGTTAACAGTACACCTGTCTTGAAATACTTTCAATGTGCAACAACTTCTATTTAACTTTTAAGTACATGTGCAGCCAGAACATGGTGATGAGTACAGTATGGTGGCATGACTGAACAGGTGAAAAGAGCACGCCCATCGGACTAGGTTAGTCCCCCTCACCACCAGTGGCGGCACAGTCCCAGATCTCTCTCCAACTGTGGTTGCCATTAGGGTGTGGGTTGACAGCGCTCCAACATCAGAAGAACCAAGAACCAAATCCAGAGCAAACATTGCAGACAAAAGCGAGAGGGCAAGAAAAACTGGAGCAGACCTTCCCTGTGTGGATCACTCCAGCACCTCTCTTTAATAATGAGAATGAACCCTCCTGACCTGCTTTTAGCCCAAACAGACTGTGAGACCTGGCTCTGGTATGACTAGAATAAATACAGAGGAGTGTACGCAGCTATCACACATCTGCAGTGGTAATCCCCCTTCTTGCTAATACCCAAATTATGTGATGCAGTTTTTCCTGTCACACGCCTTTGTTGATTTTTTTTTAGATCAAACTTTCTAAGATCAAACTGTGTAGAGATTAGAGTTGTTACTGAATAGTTACACAATAACAATGATACTGACAGAGCTGAAGTCAGAGTACATAATCTGTTTAGATTGACCTGACACTTTTCAATAAAGATGGAATCTCTAAATGTCTTATAAATAACACGGTATACCTCAAATTACAGAGGTATAACAATATAACATATTATTATGCCAATGTAATTTGACTAAATGACTAAATACATTAAGCTAAGCGAATAGGGTTTTCCATTCAATATGGTATTAAATTGCATGAATACTACTAACTCTGAGATACGTCTCTATTTTTGAAGATAAAACAAGGTTATACCCAAGTAAAGGGAGTGACTTTTTGTTACTTACTTACATAACCCATTGCTTTTGTTTGGATGGGGCTACATGTTCACATTGTATTACTTAATATTTACTAAGACATTGCTTAGTAGTGTTTTAATGCCACAACAGAGTCCCGTTAGTGACTAGTTTATAACTAGCTGGCAGTCATTGAGAACGTAGAAAAATCCTAAACCACACACTTTGACTGATTTATCTGGTGAAACACATTCTTGGTTTCATGTAAGAGATCACATTATGGATTCCAGCATCAATGAATAAAACACTCGAGCAAACAAATTCCAGTCGCTCCTTTTTTAAAAGATCTGGCAGAAGTACGCTGGGATTGTAAACAAATAAAATAATAAGGTTGTGCCGTGCGCTGCAGTAAGTTCGAGTGCTAAGCAGACAGAAAGGTCAAAATAAACACCAGACACGAGTCCCAGGGCTTCAGCTATAGGTGGAGGAGGTCTGTCTCCGTCTGTCACACACATCGGAACGAGAGCTTTAAACTCAGGGCTTACCGCTGTGTGGACGCTAATGTATACACAGTGACACAGATGCATACACACAACGAGACACATGACCTCTCTACAGTTTGACCTCTGCTTTACTCGCTGTTGGCTTTTTTATATGGAAAATCAGTCTACTCGCTGATATTGAACTTTTCTGCACAGGGCTGCTTTCAACAGTCAGATCTCATCATCCACTGTTTGTCTTTATGATTATGTTTGCATATATATAAGCAGAGTGCTGTTCAGTATTTACAGTACTGATGTTTGTATTGTGTGGAACTATTTACTATAGTATGAGGAGAAATGCAGGCCCCATATTTAAGAGGAGCTCCACTGGCCGAGCTTGAGTTGAGCCTAAATATTTTGAAAAGCCGTTCCTCTTCTCCTTTTTTTCTGTTACCCACCACTGACAGGGGCATGTTGGTTTCCAGTTGTTTTCTGGCTATTTGGGCTCAACGATGCATGTTGGCAGACCTCATGTGCACTTTCTCTTTGCATTGCAGTATCTGTTGGAGGCTGAACTCAGCTCAGTGTTTGTGTGCCCTGTGTTGAGTAACAATGAGCTCCGCAGGGCGATTGGCAGATGTTTGTTTGATGCTGCAGATACAGTCATGCCATTGTGTGGAGTCAGCAACTGTGTGTGTGTGTGTGTGTGTGTGTGTGTTTGCGTGTGTATGTGAATAAGGGGTGAGAAAAAGCTGGCGTTTGTTTTGGCACAGAGATCATTTGCCAAAGAAGGTGCTCCACTGCCAAAACTTGCCAAACGAACCTGCAGCGGTGAGTGTTTCTTCTGCCTAACCACTTCAGTAGTCATGACGGAAAGGTGGAGTTCTTACTACCCACACCCACCTCTACACAGCCCTTTTGTGAGCTAAGTGAACTAATGTGGAGCCATGGTAGGCCTGTTTCAGTGTGGTGTGTGTTTAAAATAAAAAAAAAAAAGGCAATGAACATAAGCTACTTTGTTAACAAGAGGATGAAGTAAACATTTTCAGCTAATCAGGGGCACGGCAGATCCTTATGGATGCTCTGATCTTACTTTTCTACTCGCTGTGGCTCACTTCAAGTCCCATTGTCAGGCCTGAGCCAACATCCTCCAGTCCGGAGGATCGCTGTGCCAAGCTTGGCTCTGAGGATATTACAAAAAGGGAAAACCCATCTTCCCCAAAAACCTTCTTCCATTACAGAAAAGAGGTTTTCCGCTTCTATCGAAACTGTCAATGGAAGTTATTCAAGGGACTTGGAAGACATCAGTTGCTGCTTTTTCAGTCTTTATGTTGGCAAAATCATCAGTCACGGCGACGGCGTGATTCTTCCATAGTTGGTTTTTAGAAGAAAGGGAGATTGTGTGTGCGTGCATGTGATTTTACACCCTGGCTACTCTTGACCATTGGTGTTGTGTGAAAGCATTTTTCATCTAAAGAGCACATGTGCATCTGACAGGTCTGTGAAATATCAGCATCTGCGTTGCTTTTCTCACTGTAACCTTTGCAGCCGATGTGGACATGAATGTTTTGCCTGTGCTGTGTGTGTGTGTGTGTGTGTGTGTGTGTGTGTGTGTATATGTGCGTTGAATGAAGTGCCGTTTTATGTTGGCAGCAGAGTGATGGGAGCCGCAATGTGCCAGGCGGGCCAGAGACGACCTCAAGCCCAACAATGGGCCTTCTTGGAACTTCCTTCTCATTCCTGGGCATAGGAACAGTGGTCCAGCGCCCATCTGACTCCAAAACCAACAGTTTATATCTGTTACATCTACATCCCAAATATTCAGACGTGCTCTTATGGCACTGATTTTTGGGTTGACAATGTTTTTTCTTTTTTTTCTTTCTTTATTTCTTTCTTTTATGCCTCTTGTGTTTCCTTGTCATACTTGGCTGTTTTTGTCTTGAGTCATCTCCTCAGCATACAGAATGGGTTATTTTGGGCAGTGTGGATGTGTGAATGTAAACAGTTTGTACCACATACATTAAGACACTCATTCCCTGAGGACTGGTTTTGGAAACCACTGCGTTAAGACTAGCTACAGAAACAGGATATCTGTGTAATATTTTTATTTCTGATTGATTGCCGCCACTTGTGGCATTAACAGCTTTACTGTCAGTTTTTTTTTCTGTAGTACATCTTTATCATTCTTGAAGGAACATCCCCAAATTTTCATCAAAAAATATGCTTAATTCCTTTCTGAGAGTTAGAAGAGATCATAGAACTTCAAATATGAAATAAAAATATGATTCTACTGCAAGCAGCTAATTAGCTTAGCTTAGCACAAAAACAATTAGGGCACCTCTACAGCTCACTAATTAACACATAACTCAATTGAAGAAGAAAAGAAGTTTAAAAATGGCTATTTCACTGCAAGTTGTGCACTTTTTTTTTGGCCAGGAACAACGATTAATAATTTCATTCTAATTTGTTAGGATGTTGGTGTTGAATGTTGTTAGAATAAAACTTTTACACTTTGGTCTTTACATCAATTAAAGAAACAAGGTATAACATATTTTTCAATGAGCTTTAGAGCTTCAGATTTTGTGTCATTTTTCTAACCTACTTTTCCTGTTCATGGGAGATGGCCCTGATCCCAGCTGTCATTGGCCGAAATGACAGGTCTCTGTTACGGCTGACAGTTAGAGACAGTCACATTCACATTCACACCTACAGGCAAATTAGAGCCCCCAGTTAATCTAACAGCATGTCTTTGGGTTGTGGGAGGAAACCCACACAAGCACAGGAAAAACATACAAACTCCACAAAGACAACCTCCTGCTGGCCAGCGGCTGTGAGGCTGCAGCACTAACCACTCAGCCACCGTGCAGCCTAAACACATCTAAATGGCTACCTTCAGTAGGGAAGGTCAAGACGACTATGGATGAGTTCACACACTCCTCCAAATCAATCATGCACCAGGCTATGCACAGACAAATGACAGAATGGGACTAATTGTGTGAAAAACACGACAGAAAAGACCTTAAAAGGTGTGTATGGGTTTGGAGATACTGTTCACACTCATCTGAAGCATACTGTTGTTTTTAAGTGGAACTACAACAGCAATAAATAACCACCTGCATCACAGTCAGTCTGATCTCATGTTCTGTCAGTTTACTCACATCTGGTGACATTTCAAACTCTGTGTGCACTTAGCTGTCGATCTGCCTCTGGCAGTATTAAGCAAAGGGATGATAAAAGCTTGAGGCAACATCAACTGATGAAATATAGAGGTTAAAACCAATGCAATAAGCACAGATTCCTTATCTCAGAAGAACCTCAGCAACAGTGGAGGTTGTTTCAGAAATCACTCACAGTATTACAAGGGCGCATGGACATAATAGAAGAAACAGTCCCCTATTCCCACAGTGGTTTAGAGAATTAGATGGGGGTAAAAGGGTGATGGAGTTTGGATGGAGGATAAACCCAACTCAACTCTGTACCTGCACCCAAAGCCCCCTCAAATGTCCCCACCTGCCATCCTCCCTTATTCTTTTTAACCTGCTCTAATACAGCAAAGCTGACACACTCTTGAATAAGCACCAATTCAATACGCACTCCCTCTAGGAATAATTAACGCAAGTTCATGTATTCCTCACATTATTTGTGCAAGTCTTTTCCCAATAACTGCATTTTCAGAACCACCGAACTGGGCAAAGAAAGTCAAACCTTGAACATAAACCTAATTGTAGATACGTTCGAGCCCTTAGGGGTTGTCAGTCCCCTGAAGTCTGCTTCTTAGCAGTGCTTAATCTTAATAAAAAAACTAAATAAACACTAAAAAATTAAATAAGCAAACCATTTGTAAACTTTAATCTAGAATTAACTATCTGTATTTATTCTTTTAAGCAACCGTTTGGTCTATGGAGCTGCTCTTGGCGTGCAGGATATTTCTCCATGATTATATCTGATTTAATTTTGATGGTAAATGCACTTTTATATTTTCAACATCACAGAACATGTCACTTAAGTTGTCTACTGGGATAGGAGAGGTCAGAAAATTCTGACATGTCTATTAGTTTTGACACAACTCAAAAAAGGGTCATAAAATGCATGGGTGTGTTTCAGAATCAGCTTTTGCTGCAAAAGCCACAAACACCCATTTGTAAGTTCTTAGTGGGATTGAATAAATCAAGTGCAGAATAGGAGCAGCGATTTCATGATTTATTTCAAATCAGATTAAACAGATTGAACTGAGTGTTTCCATGTGTTGTTTTCAGTCACCTGCTGAGGTGCTGCAGTCAGCCTGGCTGGGTCCAACTCGTAGCTGTCAGCAATTAGTGTATAGATAGATTAGGGTATATGCTGTAGGCATATTTGTGTTAGCGAAATAAAAGTTTTTCCATGAAGAGACATAATTGCTCAAAGCCGGAGCAATTATCTAAGATTGTAGATGTCAGATTACAGGGATCATAGGGACCTACATGCATAATAATGCTCAACCCAATAATAGCATAATAGAGACAGGCCACGGACGCTATTGCAGAAATGTCATTTAATTTCCATTTCACTATGCTAAGTTTTGGAAATGTGTGCACTTTTCCCTGTAGCCTCACAGTGCAGGAAGTTGGGTCAGCAAACATCAAATTTGTACGTTGGCAACAAACGTAGAAACCAGCAATATTTTATTTTGACTATGTTACATTACATAGACTTGTTTGGGTAGAATTTGGCAAGGTCCTGTAACACTGCTGCAGATGCTAATATCTTTAGTGTCATTTTGGGAGTCATTTCAACTTCAACCTGATCCACTCTTGGTTGTGAAAGCCAGTGCTGGATGTATGAAGAAAAAACAAAAAAGTCTCTGGCTGGCCTCAACCAAGTCTGACTCTCTTTAGCTGGTAATCGCCATGTTAATGGTTGTGTTCTTTGTGTGATCTGTCTGGCTCAGGCTCAGAGAGATGTGTGTTTTGCAGGCATCAAGAAAATTAACTAGTCACAGTCTAGTTTTCCTGGAACTCATCTTTTTTTTTTTCTCGTTTACTGGCAACTGTCACACAGAAAGCTTTGGAGTGGGTGTAAATAAGAGGACAAGAATGCTTAATGAGCAAAAGTAGAAATGGCTTAATTCCTGATTCAGCAACGCAGCTCTGCTCACTAAACTGAATGTGGAGGCAGTGGAAGTGGTTAATTAAGTTGTCCGATATTGAGATGAACAGTGAGGTGTGTTGTTGCAGCAGCCAGGTCTTATCTGTTTAACTTTATACTTTTTATGAAATAGTCCTAAACATCTGCAACCAAACGTTGAGACTTCACCTTGTGGACCTACTTGTCAAAGAGATTAACATCTCACTATGTTTTGCCAAAAGGCTATAATGAGTCCATATTAAATACTGACAGTCACAACATGTCAGTTACATGTGCAGCGCCAGAAAAGAAAAGGCAGAAAAAAAAAGCAACCCAAGAAGTCAGAACGGTCTTCTGCTCTCAGATTTACAACCATGGGGTCACCAGTGGAAGTGGAGCTGGAGCAGAGTGGTGCACAGCTCTCCGCCTTCCTCCCAGCCTCCTTCACCTCCCCTGCTTCCAACCAGCTTTTTGCTATTTGTTACTGTATATTGGTCATACTACAACATCTAGGTGAATATTTTCTCTTTTCCAGTCAGTATATGGAAAGAAGTACTCAAACCTTAAACATTAACCAAATGTGGCAAGATGGTGGAACAGTGCTCCTTTGAAAGTAAAGGTCCTTCATAGTATAGTTGTGTAAACACACGTGTTACATCAAAATGTAATTGCATGTTGAGAGGATACTCATTCTGAAGAAGTCTTTAAGAACTGAAAGTTATTTATTAATTATCCCAGAGGAACTTTTCCTGATGTTGCTGCTGCTCTAACTTTACAATTATGTATAGTGAACTATACAGTTTGTAGCAGATTGACATCAAAGAGTGCAGCTTTTCTAGTTGCAATGTTTTCCATGTAAAATGTTTCCTGTAACTTAAGATTACATATTTACAGCGACATTTAAAAGTTCCTATTGTAAAGTGCTTTGTCACACTCCACATGTACTCTTTTCATGGGTTATCTTTATGTGAGTGTGTATGTGTGGGGGATGCCTGAATAACCCTTAGACCTATTTAATCATTTACAGTAAAGAATCTGTAAAGAACATACAAGGAACTAGATCACATGGCGCATGATCACATGTTCCCAAAGTACTTTTTTTTTTTTTTTTGCGCAAAGAAAACATCTTGATTATACCGATACTGTCACTGACAACAAAATAATAGTTTCAAACCGGTAACTGTTGCAAACTGAGTCACAGCTCTAAGTAATATTTATACTCACACCTATGTGCTATTCTTTTACTAAAAAAAAACCTGTGAAAACAAGGCAAGTGACAAGTTGTAACAAAACATATTTGGCTTTACTGGTCACAGAAAATCTGAATCATGGAGTGTGTGAATGAAGAAGTGTGTGTGTATGTGTGTGTTTCTTCCCACTCGTTTACCTGCACACCCATGAGAAGCCACCACAACCTCAGTCCAAGTAGGAAGGCAGGATGTTTTTGATGAAGCAGTGGGCTTAATTTAGGTCCAAGCATTCTCAGTATCTGTCACCTAACTCCCAATGATCTCAACATACAGTGAGGGAGGTGTGTGTGTGTGTGTGTGTGTGTGTGTGTGTGTGTGTGTGCTCATGTTCATGCAGTGAGAAAGGATATAAATTCAAGAAATGCAAATGCAAGAAATGCAAACTGACACTACCGACTAGAAATGTTAGGACATATCCCTTCCCCTTTTCTTTGGTTTATAATAATAATTACAGCTTTACAACAGACTATTGTGATGCTTTGTATTTAATAGGATTTTATTATGAAGTATTAATACTGGCTATTAAAACTAATAATCCCATTAACCTTGCCAAACACCAAAAGTCTCCATTTCTTCCTCTAAAGGAATTGGCTTGGTTAAAGCTCCTGCTTGGCCATAAAATAACCAAACAGGCATAGGCATTGCCAGCAAACTAGCAAAAGCAAAAGACGAATGCCAGCAACCCCTGCCAAAGACTTCAGCTTGCACCCAGTGTTCTCCTCCTGGTACAGTACATAGAGAAATGTTCTGCCTGCTTCTTTGAATTACACAATTTTTCTGCCTGTATGAAAAAAAAAATCGTTTTTATTCATAACACTGCAGAATGAGCAAAGTCTGCTGTCGCTGTCGTCCGTTTTTGAAAAGCGTTTGCAAATGTTGAAAGGAGCAATGTGGCTTTTGAAAAACTGTAAGAGAATCTTGTGGCGCTCTGACCTCAAGCTTGTTGTCATTTTAATGTTGCATTAAATGAACGTGCTCTGACTCGTCGAGTGACTGCACAGGGCGCTGAGAGGAGAAGCGTGTGGTCGTTATGCATCCATAACGAATGGAAAGAAAGGAGGACCACACAGTGGCATGGTCAGATCAGGTTGTCAGAGACCATATTTAAAATCTGGGTCAGAGTCCAGACCTTAGCCTCCCCAACACTCTCCAGTGATCCACACTCCCTACTCTGCAAACCATTTCTCCTTCATCTTGTCCTACTGCCCTTTCTTTGTCTTTTCTCTTCCTCCCTACACCTTTATCTCCTCACATGCTTCATATCCTCACATACTGTACTTATTTAATTCACTCTTGCCTCTTGTTTCCTGTCTCATATGTTGTGCCTGGTCTGTGCTTGATTGGAAAGTAATAAGATGGACATTGCATTTAGAGATAAAGAACAATCTAAAAAGAACAGGTTAAACTAATTTATAACAATATAGAAAACAATGGATTTTTAACTTTTCTCCTTTCGCCTTTCTCCCATGAGGAATTAAAAACTTTTTAGGTGGGTGTGAGCCATATGCAAGTTCAGTGGCAGACTAATGATTATTACATTAGGTTTATCAGTTCTGCTTTGTAACAAAAAAAACGGGCACAGCTGTTGCTGCAGAACTTAAACAAGGCTGAAAAGTCAGTTATGTCTTTTATATGGTAAACAAGTCCAAATACTATAAAATTCATACTCTAACAGTTTCAGAATTCATCCACAATGATTGCGTGATACACTATATAGACCGTTTCAAGACTGAAAGTGTATCACTGAAGATCTGTTGTTCTGAAGCTGTCAAGTAAAGCTACGACTAACAGTATATAGATATAATGTTTTATTATCAGAAAGTCTCCATATACTATTGTAACAGATTGAGTTTCCTGCAAGCAACACGTGCAATGAGATGCCGGAGGAGAAACAGGAAGATCCTCTGAGGACCGCTACAATGTGCAGCTTGGGAGTAGGAAGACAGGGCCGGTGGAAGACGAGGGTCAGATTAAGTATCACACATGACTGGTTCGGCTTGCCAGAAAGTACTTGAACATTTTCTTCCTAATGCTTGCACATCGTAGTACATCCTTAGCGTTACATATAATCATTTTAAATATACTGCTCAAATGGATCAATAACTTTTTTGTGTGCGTGTCAGTCTTGCCAAAAATACTGTTTCTCTTCCTGTGCATGTTACAGACTCCCAGGAAAAAAACTACCCCAAGTGCTGGTTGATACATCAGTGAAACGTCACCAAAACCTCATGGTGCTATGATACCTTTTGTACAGGAGGGCAGGTGGAGGTAAATCAGTCCTAAAAGCTTAAATGAGCTAATGACAAGGGTTTGATTTAGGATTTGAGAGGTGCTGCACTGCTACCTGTTCTCTAAGGCGGACCTGCCAGGCCTCCAGCAACTCTACATCAGACTATTCATGAGGTGAAAGCGACAAACAAGCACAAATCATTTAGCATAAATGTCCGTGCTTCTTCTTCAGCACAATGCCTCAGAACCTATTGTTGAGCCAACATGGCTGCCAACAATAAGACATGATGACGTCCTGTCTTTTTTTTTTTTTTTGCTCGAGGCCTCCCAATAAGGAGTTCTCTTAAAAATCTCTTCAGTGTGACATAGAGATGGGCCCGCAACCACCAGTGGAGCTGAGCTGAGCTGCAGCGCTGTTTTAGAGCCCTGCTGAGACCTGCCAGACCCACAGTTTTCCCTGCCAGGGGCCTCAGCTCGCAGTCAGAGTGAGTTATAACCCATGCTCCTGACACACACATGCTAATACAGAAACACATACACACATAGCTAAACGTGTACAGTATGTAGGCATGCAGGCGCATGCATAGGTGAAACATATAGTAAAGTACAGTATATACGTAGATCTATTAACCAACATACACATGCAGCCAGAAAAAAAAAAGCGGTCTGTATGTATGCATGCACACATATGTATGATCAATTCATATCATATATATGAAGTTAGCCCCATCGGACCAGGCCACTGAATACACACAGCCAGTACCAGCCACTCATGTCCCCAAAACTCTTGATTCAAAGAAGCACCACACACACACACACACACACACACACACACACACACACACACACACACAAACACATACACATACAAATACTCCCACACACATACTAGATATGGTAAAATCTTAACAAAATAAATGTGAGTCATCCTGCACACGTGCAGTGAAGTGAACTTGTCCTCCTACAAAGGCTCTGTCAGGATAAATTTGAGGTCAAGGTCCAGCAGCCGCTGGATCAGCTGGATTGATCTGTCTGGGTAAACGTGGGGTGGAAATGAGCATGTTTGTGATTAAGGGCTTAGCAGAAGGTGTGTCTGTGTGTCTGAAAGAGAGAGAGGGGAAGCATACATACATAAAACCTACTGTATGTACTGTACTGATGAAATTAGTTAAATGATTCAATGCAGAGCATGTGTACAGCCTGTGTGATGATGATCTTCCTTTTTATACTGCGCTATAGCTACATGTTTAGATGGTGTTTCGATGAGCCAAAAATAGCATTTGGTCATGTGCTTTTGAATTAGTTTGATTTTTAATTATTGATGGGGCATCAAAGGCTGCGTTTCTTAGCTCACGTCAGACAAAGATTTCTGTGGCTAGAATATCCAACTAGTGTTTGGGGCAGACTGCTATGTTATCACGCCAAAGGTGCTGTCATTGACACTGTGAGTTAAACATCACCAACGATGTGACTAAAATCATTTGTCAAACAATTAAATATTCCAACATCAACAAGTGGCAGCTATACTAGAAATGAAATATGGTTTACTTATGTAATAAAACCCCTCTTGAAGCAGGGGGAAGGTTGTGGTAAATGAGCAATATGGTGGCTCCATCTTAGCTCTAGATGGAGCCGGTTAAAATTTGTTGCCCCATCTTTTTATCAGTGGAGTCAGTTTGGTCAAAAGACTACAAATTAAAAAAATGAAATAATCTGGAGGTGTGGGTTATTGTAGTAGGCAGGAAAGAGATCATCTCTGGATCCACTGTATTAACATTGAGCCTTCAAAAAACTGTCTATTTTAAGTCTGACACTATTACAGTAATGCATGAGCATTCGCTCTTCATTAAACATGCCAATTCTTTTTTGGGTGAAAGGTAAACTCAATGGATTTGTGTGTGAGCTCTTCAGGAACCGTACATAGCATTGGCCAGTTGTGTTTTGGAATCCGAGCCAGTATATATCCGTGACAAATGATGATGCACTTATTGTGTGCAATTCACACTGATATGTTCTACTGATGTTCTGTAAGTGGAAACACATCATTGTTCATTTTAGAATTTAATAAAACAGAAAAAGGAGCTTCAAAATGTTTAAGTGACATGGCACTCCTACTGTATTTGCATAACTGTGAGTTTTTAGAACCCTAGAAAAACAAGACAACACACATATTTGATAGGCAGTAAGTGAACAGAAGAGCGACTGTCACTCTGAGGCTTTTGGCAACACTCAAAGCTAAGTGTACTTGTACAAACTACACAAATCATCACGTTGCTTTCAGATTTGGTAGTGGCTACCTGCTGAATGTGGACACAACCACATTTAGCACTCACATGAGAGCTGACAAACTTTCTTTTGCTGACTGTATGAACGTATCTCACAGCAGTAAAATGTTGGATGGGCATGAGTAGTTGGCTTGTGTCTACATTAATCCAAGGAGTGGTGATGTGCAGAGTTTAATAGAACAAGGTCTGGGTGTGCGTTAAAAGTCCCCCAGAGCAGAGTTAAGGCCTTAAAGTCCTAAAGAGACTCGACCCAGACGATACCCACACACTCACATGGACACAGGACTTCTCTTCCAGCCCAAGCAGTTGCTTTAATTCTTTGGCCACCAGCAACAGCTCTTGGACAATCCGACAAGCACCGATATGAGAAAAACAAGGAAAGGATATGAACCTAAACAGCAAATATATGTTTCTTAAATGAAGATGAGCACAAAATGTACCCAGCCACAGATGCTGAAGCACTCGCTCTCCCTAGCTCAACACACATGCAAAGCTGAACACATCCCTGTTGTTTTGTGTTGATCGTCACGCAACAAGGAGCACATGACTTAAATCGGTTGTGGTGCGTGACCTTTTATCGGACAAAAACGTCCCACAGAGAGAGCTGATGGGGGAGTCTGTGCCTCCATGCCTGTCCTGTCTGTCGACAGTCACGAGGCCTCCATCCCGTTCGCCACGCCGTGTCTCGTGGTTCAAAGCCCATAATATGTTTGAGTTAAAAAAAAATGGTTTTAAAACATTTAGCCGTGGTGGCGTGTTGTCAATAAATCAGCTGCTTAGCCTGAGGACAGCGGCATTAGCCGGTGGGGGAAGGAAGTGCAGAAGACTTCTTTTTAGGGCAGGTTTTTCTAAGAATGAACCCTTTGAAATTTTTGTCCCATCCTTTAAATGAGTCACCTAGAGGGCCTAATTTCTCTCAGTGAGAATGGCTGGGTTGTACTTCAGAGATTCACCCTCAAGCCTCTTATTATGCAGTCATGCAAAGCTTAATGCAAATATTCTGGGCATTCTCATCCTGTTTTATCTCATTTCCAATGTCTTACTGATTCATTTGTTTCCTTTCACTGTCACAATTATAATCATATCTATGTAAGACTGAAAGGTTCTATGTCTTATCTTACAGATGTGAGCATGTCTTGACACACGCAAGCAAGTAAAACTAGTCAGACCTTACTGTATCCCAGTTTTGAGTTTTTGAGCTTAGTAAGGCTAATATAATATATTTTCTATACTGTATGCTTCATAGGCAGGTAGTTAAAGTGTTTCTTTAAGTGTTACGTTGCTAATTAAGCAAATAGTTCCACAAGATGAAGACCAAGTAGACAGAAAGGAAAGGAGACAAGGGTGATAAAGGTTTACTACTAAACGTTGCCTCATTGATTCAGTTGATAACTAAAACAGGCTGCCAAAGTGTAACAAAAACATGAAATTAAAATGAGCAGACATGTCTAGTAACGTGTGTCTGTCTTGGTGTAAAGGCAGGCTGTCCCATCACGAAGCAAGTGTCACTGAGAGCCAATGCCTCCGGTCAGCTGGCTGCAGACCACCAAGGCACTTAGTTCAGAGTGGTGTTCACTAACACAAAGCCACTGGTTTCATCCACAGTCGAGACATGAAAAAGTGAATTGTCTGGTGCCGTTCTGATTGCTGCATGAGAATCATGTGAAGAAGCTTTGAATTACTGGATTATATGCGACCATGGATAACAGCGGATTAAATCTCAGAACCAAAGGATGGTAAAGGCAGAAGCAAAGTTAGATGAGAGATGCTTGTCATTCTGAGTGATGGCTGTGTTCAAGTATGAATGACTAAAATGCAATGGGGAGTATGCAAAGAGCAAAGTAAAATAAGGTTTGTAAAATGTTATTGCTGGATTACATATTATTAAATATGTTAAATAAAAGTTGTTAAAATAATAAAAACAGTGTTGTTGTCTGTACATTAAACTGTTATTGTGTGTGTAACTTAAATGAAATTGAAGATTGTCTCAGCACTGCATACGTGCACTGTAAATCCCATCAAATCCATGTGTGGGCAAGAGACTAAACTAAAAACCTCTTCATCTCAATTCTTTATACACTGCTTGTGTATCTGTCAGTACCAAGCCCATTGGTTGGAAAAGTCTGAAAACACTGCCACAAATTATTTTCTTCAGACAGTAGTGTAAAATAATAAAAACCAATAGACAAATATTATATCAACTGGGGTCTACTTTACGCTGATCAGTGAGCATTTATAGCAGTATGGTGTGTATGGGATCAACTAAAAATAGACTATAGTGATCATATATCAAGCAAAAAAGAAACCTGGTTTACAAGTGTGTAAATGCAGAATATCACTACATGTAACTGTGAA
Source organism: Anabas testudineus (assembly GCF_900324465.2). Classification (NCBI taxonomy): domain Eukaryota; kingdom Metazoa; phylum Chordata; class Actinopteri; order Anabantiformes; family Anabantidae; genus Anabas; species Anabas testudineus. The sequence continues at coordinate 14,990,069 of NC_046610.1, read as the reverse complement.
CAGATTACCTGTGTGGATTACTTATAGGCACTATATGTATTTAGAGGTTTTTTTTGGCAGCTGTGCACAGTAAATGCTCTGATGAGCTGAAATGTTTTGCGCTAAATACAGTATGACAAATATGATTCATTCACTTGTGTGTGTGTCACATTCAGATATTCCATTTACAATGGGTAATTACGGAATATTTTCAATTCACTTCATTAAGAACATGTGCTGTAGCTGAAAACGCTGGTGGAACAAATCAGGAGATTTTACAGTATCATACGCATGCATATATTTGAGGAACTGGAGGGCTTATCTACAGTATTTCTGGAAATAAGAAAGGATGTTATCAGGCTTCGACTGCAACATAAAAAGCAGCAAGGACTCCATTTACTATGCAAAGTGACAGCTAAAGAAATGCTTCCCTGAACTCAGGACAAGAAATGTGTAAGTAATTTAACTAACTTTGTTTAGCTCAGCCTCTGTGATGATATGACACACACACACACACACACACACACACACACACACACACACACACACACAATAATGAGTCAGACATTCCATCCATATAAAATACTCTGCTCTCTCACACAAATGTTTGATAAGCTAAACCACTGTGTTTGAAATCCTATGATATGTTGCATGCTGCTGTTTGCCAGTGAAACACTTTCACTTAAAAAAAATAACAAAAAAAGACTTCTCTGGGAAAGAGGAATGACATAAATTACTGCAACTCTGAGATGTTTTAAAATAGGCCCTCTTTAATTGCAGCAGTTTCAGTACCTTATCTGGAATGTGTTGATATCACCGTTAGTCATGTCTGAAAAATCTGTGGTGTTTGTGTGAATTTTGTTCCTGAGACACAGTTTGGCAAACCACGAAATTCCTTTAAATCCCCCCACCAAATTATTGACCGCTCTGAACAAAGCAAATTACTGCTTGGAATGAAGCCTAGTTTGGGAAGGAATAGAGAGCTAGTGGACATACTGAGGATTGTATCACCCTGCAGTGTTTCCTATTTATGATTATAGGAACTCTTACTTTTTAGCTATTGGTTATTGTCCCTTCTTATGAAACCTTTTGTCTCACCTGAGCTGTAGCAAAGCACAAATCTAATTCAAAGACAAGATTAGGGAAAAACAAACCTGCCAACTATTCTGCTTATCCTATTTTTAAAAAGCACTGACATTCTGCCAAAAGCAGTTTAACTGTAGTAGACCAGTGAAGCACCCCACCCATAGAGATGCATCCTGTGGCCCATTCATGAAGCCAGTGAGCACAACCCTGGAGCTACATCTCAAGGCCCACGCATAATGCCTATGAGCCTGACCCTGGAGCTGCATGAAGAGGCCTGCTCGTACAGCCTGCGATCCACACCCTGGAGTTGCATCGGAGGAACTGCTTCCATAGTCCAGCGGGACCAGCCTAGGATTTGCAAATATGCAGACACGCCTTATCTGTGTAACATTTCTGCTAAACACTGAACAGACATTCACTGATCAAACAGCAAAGGCACAAAGACAAATGGACTTACACCTATAAACTGCAGCTTCTCACATTTAAAACACCCACAGTTAACAATAATGTTACCAATAATGTACGGCTGAAACGTCCGCAGCAACTGTTTATCATTGGTAAATAAACACAGCTGTTAGCGTCCAGTGTAGCTAGTGAACAATGCTGGCAGCTCCACACCTCCATCACAAGGGACACATTAAGAGAAATAGTAGGAGGAACTGGCCCACTCACTCTACCGACTGGTCCCTAGTATATGTGTTTGATGTAAAAAGTCCTTTCTTATTGCAAGCCACAAGGACTGCAACATATCTGCAAAGTCTAAAAGAACTAAATATAACATGAACTAACACAGGCATGGAGAAAGGCTTCTCAGCTACGTGAATCCAGAGCTTGATGTCTGCACAGAAAATGTCACCGTACTGGTTAGCTCATGTTCAGAAGTTGGCCCTTTAGAGTAATGTTGGGGTCTTGTGTTTCAGTTTGCTAACAAAAGCATCAAGCACGATCACTTGGGCCTTTGACCATCACACGTTTTCTTACTCGCATTAGTTAAGTCCCACAGAGGGAGATGATGTTTCAGATGCAAATAGAGATGCCACGCTTTCCTTACTGGCATGTTCCATTGCTCAACCTGTTCGTCAGGCTCTTTCCCAAAGGGCCTGAATGAATATTTCACTATGGGTTGTTTCTCTTAAAAGCAGCACCAAGCACAGGTGGTTTCTTTGCCAACTGCCCACAGCTAAAGAGCTATATTTAAAAAAAATTTCCCTAAGCCATTTCCCTAAGCCAGGATTACTGTAGATATCAAACAGGTACAAACTACATGAACAAGTTGGTGCAAACCATCATGCTCGTTGAAATCGGGACAAAAAGTGAGCAGTCTTGATCTGTAGTAAGTAAAATAAAATAAAACAAAAAAAACTTGTATTGATCCATAAAAGTAAGATGTTGAGAATAATGTGGGTGAAAGGCAGAACTGACAACAACCAGTTGCAAGAGAATGAACTTCAGTCTCTGTCTGGGTTTTGCGGTTTTGCAAGAGTAAGAAATGTCCAATTACAACAGCAATCCCTACAGCAACGCATGACCCCAACACTGCACTTGGTCACTGGTATGGTTAGGTGTGAACACACACACACACACACACACACACACACACACACACACACACACACACACACACACAAAATCATGTTTGCACGCACACATAGACACAAGGCCCCCTGCCCCCTTTTCACCAACTCACCCAGTGAGCACACCCTCTCTGCAAGCTCTTTTTTTTTTTTTTTTTTTTTTCAATGGCCGTCGCGAGTAGCAGACGGTTTTGCCATCCCTTTCCCAAAATAGCCACCCGTTAACACAGCCAGGTCAGATGGTTTTGAAACATCCATGGCAAACAGCGTTAAAGTGGAAGGAGCAAGAGCTCCCGAGAGGTGGTCATGGGTGGGTCTCAAGTGGAGGTTTCTTTCACACTGAGTGGTAGGATGAGTGGTAGGGAACAAAAGAGGGGTGTCTAAGAAACACTGGTGGTGTCTGCATGTGCATGTGCATGTGCATGTGCATGTGTGTGTTTGCAAGCAACAGGTGGTGTGCATATAACATATATCAAGAGCGTAAGGCACAACCTCTGTTTCATTTGCTTCTGTAACTCAAAGCATATTTTTTTTATCCTATTTATTTCAGCGTCTATTTAGAAGTTGAAGTCCTTGTGATTGTACATCTGTTAATCACCAAAAGACTCTCTTCAAAAGGAATTTTCAAACATTTATAGATAATTGTGTTTCCTCAGCATCACCAAAATGATTAAAGAATAATATTAAATTATGTTTTATCATTGTCATCCATATATAAATGTGCAAAGCAAGCCAAAAGTCTTAGTTTACAGTTACAGAGTTTTTTCTGTACTGTAACAGAACCTTGAAGTTCTAGTTTCACTTCAGCTCTCTGAATATATTTGCAAGTATGCACAAGTGATTGACAGTGTTTTAGGGTTTTGCCGCAGTCAAAGCTATTGGCAGTAAGTAAGTAAGGTGCGCAAGAACCAAATGCATAATCCAGAAAATCTTACAGTACCAGTTAAAGGTCCAACACTCTGTCAAACAGTGGTTTCTAACAAACAGAGCCAAGAAGTCATTCCTGTTGAATTAAGTTGTGCTTTTTACAGAGTAATCAGACCCACGACAAATGTGATCACGAACATCAACTCGGCGAAATTATGCTGACAAATTTACAGGCGGTGGTGAGAAATCACATGCACCATCTGGCTTGACTGATGTTGTCTCATAGTTACTTTTAGCCATGCTAGCGCACACAATCTGAGGAGGAGTTGGCTAAAAGTTAAAATGATCTGGAGCCAAGCAAACCAGAAGATAGATCTACTCATATTGTGTGTGTGTGTGTGTGTGTCTTTCACAGGCAAGCATTTGGTGTATTGATTCATCAGAGAAGTAGGCCGAAGCTTGACATAGCAACTGAACATGCAGCCTCCTAATGACTTAACCACATCAACTCTTTCTCTTGTGTGTCGTTCACCCTCCCTCCAACTCTCCCTTCAGGCACCAACCGTGGCTAGAACGCGGTGAGTCACGTTGGAACAAAAAGCCCCATTCAACACACACATACATGCACACAGGCACACACCAACTCCTGATCAACTCTAGCCAGGCTGCCTCTTAATAAAAACTCCTTCTCTTCATGAGTAACTTCCCCCCCCCACCCCACCCTCTCAATCTCCAGGCACAACCAGATCGCCATGGCTGCAGTGAGACCAGATCAAGACAATCCAGTTGCTGAGTGTGGATCAAGTCACCAAGCTGGTGCTGCTCCCAGAAACCAACAGGAGCCAAAACTCCCGAGGTCTTCCCACCACATCACACAGCCAGTGTGTGTGTGTGTGTGTGTGTGTGTGTGTGTGTGTGTGTGTGAGTAAGTTAGTGAGTGAGCGAGAGAAAAAAAGCAGGATTAAAAAGATCATACATGCAAACCGAATCTATTTTGAAGTAGTATGACTTCCTTCCTCAAACAAAGCCCGAGCTGCCTTTTTTCGTCCCGCATGACGCATCATCATGATCACTCACTGGCCTTTGACCAGACCGATGCTGTGGACAAGGGTGATTTATTAATTTCATTGGCTTAATTTCATAATGTTGAGAAACATTCAGTCAAAGAACTGCAACGCACCAGAGGTTTCCAAAAGGGCTGGTCAGCTGAGTGTTTTTCAATTTTTGTCTGATTTTTCCCCCCTTTGGCATAATTTAATCAGCAATCCCAAAATGAATTTGTGATGTCTGGGTTTGTTTGTTCTCTTGTTTTTATAGAGTGTGGTATCCTGAACTGACCTCTGAGTCCAGCTAGAAATTATGAACTCAGTAGGAGGTTTTGTATATATGTTAAAGTCTCTGGAGGAAGAATTACCCAGATCCTTTACTTAAGGATCAAGTAAATCAACATGCTAGTCTGATGAGGATCCATATGAACACTGGAAACAGTTGTTTTTCTTGCTGCGGTCAATGCTCCTCATATACCATCCATTCAGAGATCCTGTCCTAATAAACTTTTAGTATAACTTATGGGGGACATGATTCACAGCCCTGTGAAAAATCTATTGAAATAACTGATCATCAGGGAGGTCTTTTTAAATGAGGAATAAATAACCCTGTTTCAATTTTCATATGGCAACAGGACCATTTTTAAGCCAAACAGGGAAAGTAGTCAACCTTTCCATTAATGCTATTGAATAATCAACTTGTACAAAGTATTTGTTTATCACATAAACACAGTAACTACAATATAAGTACAATACAACTTTGTTACAGTAGTTATGTACATCTACTAAGTTAACAGACATGTGATACACTGCTGGCTTCTGCACTCTGCTCATGTGATGGCTTTCTTTTCATTGAGACACTCGTCGCTTTTAGGTGACCAGAGTTTTATTACTTCAACTTGGCCAACAAGAATAAATTTGTCTTGTGTTACTGTTGTGTAGGATTTTCTGTCTGTCGCAACTTCTATGAAAACTGAGTTACTGTCTGAAAGGAGGTTAAAGTTTAACTGTGTTGTCATTTTCAAAAATAAAATATATATAAGTGGCAAAATCCAATGATAGTGTGAGGAAGGTTCGGTGAGGTGCTGTGGCAACAGTGAGGAACTTTTCACTTTATGCTTTTACAGGCCTGTAATGTACTTATTGATGTGGATGTCATGCGTAACCTCAACTCATAAAACATGTCTTCTCTTGGCGCTGTGCCAGTGTTCACATCAGTGGTTTACATAGAAGGAATCTCTCTGGAGGGTTACGGTGTGTGTGCCATGAATACACCGTGATAATATATTTCTAAAGAGCTGGTTCACTGTCAGCTTTATGTTGTCTGTATTTTGTCTGTATTACCTTCTTTATAGCTCAGATTTCTGACCAAATGTTGACAAGCTGTTTTTATTTTCAAGTGTAAAGTATAGCAGATGTGACATGGTGCAATGTTCCTCTAATTTTTTGTAATGGCATTATATCTTTTACCTAACAGCGAGCCAGCAAACAGAAGCAAGAGGCATGCAGGAAGTGTAAGGGGGGAGAGGGGGTATGACCTTCAACAAAGGCCCCCAGCTGGATGTGAACCAGAGACGTTGATTACCAGCGTATGTCACTTAACTGAAATCAGCGACTATGGCGCTCCAAATGTTACTCTTATCATTTTTGTTTTGCTGTTCAGTTTTAATACTAAAAGTGAGTCAACATACCCTTCAATGATGAAATGAGGTATGGAGTCAAGGTAAAAGGCTTTTAGAACAGTTTGCCCTCCCCAGGCATGAGGGTCAAGTTCCCACTCAAGAAGTAAATTACTCAACATATCTGCTTTGATATTGCAAAGGGTGAATGCTGGGGGGCTGAAGTGATTCCCAGGGCAAACTGTCTGTCTGTGAGATGTTAGACTGTAAAACTGCATGTTCTTAAACATACACCCCCCCCCCCCCCCCCCCCCCCCCCCCCCCCCCCCCCCCCCCCCCCCCCCCAAAAAAAAAAACAAAAAACTTGGCAACAGTAAATCTACTACTACAGGTCAAATGCTTCACATAATCATGACAGTACATTTAAATGAAGTCAGGTATGTGCATGTCAAAGTTCCCTCCAGCAGATTTACTGTACATGTTCCATATTGAACAGAGTCACAAGTTTACATACGCTCCCCTTGCATCAGTGATTTTGTTGTGACTTAAAGTTATTTGCCATATTTTGCCTCAGCTCACACAGACAAACACATATTTACGCTGCTGATGCATATCAGCATAACATTATTGACATGAATAGCATGCCTTTACATTTACCTCATGAGGCTTCTTGCCTGTGGCGACCGGCTTGTACTGTTTGTAGGTTTGTTAGAAATGAAATCTTTGTACCAGGAGAGTGTATTCTTATGTAATACAGTCCAGCTGTTACTACAAGACGAAGAGTCGATACTACCATGCCAGTGGCTCTGTACTCACATTGCGCTGCTTTGAGTTAAGTGTTAACTGTAGCACATGCTCCCAATGACAATGCTATCATGCTGATGTTCAGCAGGTAAGCAGATGTTTTGCGGTCTTTGTTGAATGTGTTATCATGCTAACATTTGGTAAACAGAACTAAACACAAACTGCAGATATGGATAATGGGAGCGCCATCAGCTTTGCAAGAATTTGGTCATAAACCAAAGTATTGGACAAATAAAAATGTTCACTACATGATGTCACTAGATGAAAAGTCAGGGGATTACCAAAGTTAGTGCAGTGAATCTGAGCCACATTTCTCAACAATCTATCCAAATGTTATTGAGACACTTCACTCAAAACCACAAATGCAAACCTCATGGTGGCACTGGAAGAAAAGTTAGCGGATCACCAAACTCATTAGAGCTCATCGTCATCGAAACATGAAAGTACCAAATATCATGGCAATCCATGGCCACGGGCATCCGACAGAGGGACTGACATACCAACAGTGCTAAAAATACATCGCAGTTTGTGTTTCTGAAAGCTGAATGAATAAACAGTAATTGTAGCAGACGCCTGCAGTTAGTACTGTGGGAGAACACATCTATACGCAGTACGTCAGCATAGTACTAGTACTGTATTAATAAAGCTGGCAATCAGCAGACTGTGTGGTTGAGTACATATTACATATTTTCAAAATATTTCTCCTTGTAAAGCCAGACAGATTTTTCAGACTATTGTGTTTGCTTATCTGCAGCATGAATTGCATCATGAGTCCTGCACTCGGTAGTGATGCAACTATGTCCTTCAGCAAAAAAAAAAAAAAAGACATGTAGAAGCTACAGCAGTGAACTGGAAGGCTTAAGGTCTTGGTTAAAAAGAAAAGACAATCGTTTTACATGCCGGTTTTCTAACAATATTTAAGAGGCACATTTTAATCTTCCCTTAACTCTCAATTGGGTCCTGACCCAGATTTAGAAAAAAAATGCCTGTAGGGTCCTGTGTAGACGTACAGCACACTGTAAAATGTGTGTAACACTGGCAGGATAGGGTGTGGTGAGGCCAGGAGCCATGATGAAGAATACTAATAAGACATACGAGAGCTTAGAAAGCGAGGATGAGTCAGTGTCATCACCCAGACTGTATCTCAATATAAAGGGCGGGGATGGAAACCTGTCTCCTGACGCCCACTTGTCGTCCCTTTCAATCCAACCAATCTTCAGACGGGGAGAAGAAGAGGAGACCAGAGGCTGGTGGAGTTCACCAAACCTTAATTCAGAACAAGCTGACACCAACATAGTGTGAGTCACAAAGGAATTTCCCTGACACAGTTTTTTAACCAAAGACAGTCTTTCTTACTTTCTACTTCCTATTGGAGATGTGTGGCATCAAGTAATCTAGGTCATGTGCACCAAGGCCTACAAGTTTCAGCCTCACTATAGACACACCTTAAACAGTATTAGCAGTCATCTAAATATGTATAAATATGTTGTTGCTTGTATTTGTGTGATTAAGGAGTGTTTTAGGGCAATTACTGACATTAAAACATTTTCATGAATCTAGGATTACTACTAATTGGTAGTTCTTTGCTCTCATTTCACTGACTGTTTTAGCCCCTCTTACTGTACATCTTTTCCCAGAGCTGACATACGCTCACCTCAGAGGAGTCCAGATGGAACCAGCATGTGAGCCAATGTGCAATGTGATTGACAAGGCAACCTGTATATGTACAGTATGTGTGTGTGTGTGTGTCTGTTCTCCTAGTTTGTCTGACACATGGACAAGACAGATGACTGCCCGGAGTGGAAGAAGAGGAGATAATAAAATACCTGCAGCTGGATTGTTGGATATTTTTTTCTGTTTGTTCCTCCATTTTATAATATGCTAATACAAGAAGGAGATCAGAATAGAATAGTGTGTTTTTGTGTGCATCACAGAGGAAGAGAGAGTCTGAGGTGTTTCAAGGGTGTGCAACTGTGAGTGAGCACAGTGTGTGTGTGATTACAAGCTGAAGGGCAAAGAGTTGAGATGGTGTTTGATGCTAGTCTCGGTGGCAGGCTTCAAACAAACTGTCGCTCTGCTTCTGTCTAAGGCATGCATACACACATAAACACGTCTGCCCACACACACACACGCGCGCACAGACGATAGCTCTTTTGCTTTGTCTCTCCAGCTCACACAGGGAGTTCTACCAGTAACAGGGCGGACCATCTAAAACACCTCTGAACTTGTGAGTGGTGTGACAGGAACCTCCACACACAGTAGCATGCAGTAACGTGTGTGCACACATGCAAACATATATGCATGCGTGTACAGCAGTTGCATTTTGTATAAAGCATAAAAAGGCAACACAGATAGCAAAGAGGACAAATGAAGTTCATCAGGAACATCAGTTGCTCATTTCCTGTCAAAACAAACACACCAAACAACGCTGACAAGTACTGTATCACACTCGTAGAGAGGCACATTTCTCAGGTACACACATTTGAACAGCACCCAAACTAGCCTGAGGATCTACAGCAGGCCAGTTCCTTGAACTGATTTTTAACCAATGTTGAACAAGCTGTTCAATCAGCTCTGCACATGACTGTGTGAGTGCCCTTTGAGAGAGTGACCAACTGAGTCTCTGTGATAAGGCCTGTGAGGGCGTTTGTCTATAAGCCATAGGCCACAGCTTTTAACATCAGTACAGTGGTTAGATATGTAATCTGCAGGATACTTCATAGTGAAGAACAAAGCAGATTCCAGTGAAGAATCTGTATAAGGCCAACATGCAAGCCCTGGGAGACCCCTAAACAATGCTAGGTTTAGAGAAACTATTGTATTTGGCCAAATACATAACAGCCAACAGTTAAACCTAATATACTATAAAACCCTGCCAAGAAAATGCGCTGCGCCATTATCGACACATTTAACCATCTGTGTGCAGTGTGTTCTAATATATTTAGGGGTTTTGTCAAAATTTCTTATTCACATAGCATTTGTGCCCTCCCTTGAGAGAGGAATGTGACAAGGAGTTGATATTTCTGACAGGAGCCTTTGGTTGTGTTGTGCGAGACCTCTGGTATACAGAGGTGGGTGATGAATAAGAAGGGAAATAATAAAGAGATGGCAAGATCATAGGCGATCTGTCAAAGTGTTGTTTTAATTTGAGATGAGAATTTGTTAGAAGAGCAACAGTTAGGAGAGATGGAGAAATAATTTGAAAAATAAGTATGGGCGAGAAGAGTATGTGTGGCAGCAGATAAATGAAGGTGAGTCAAGTCCTCTCATTATGTTAATAGTGACTACAAGAGCACACAATTTACAGCAAACAAGAACAAAAAACTACAATATGCTGTGTCAGATGTATTTCATATACCTTCACACACACTGACAGCAAACAGCCCCAGAGCCACATGGTTGGGAAAAGTCAAGTTTAGAAAGCCAACTGGACAGAAATACACTTGAGTGTTGTGGAGCTGCAGATTAGCCATGGTGACACATAAAACCTGAAAGAAGAAACCAAGTGGTCAGACAAGAATCAACAAGAATAAAATGTCATGCAGAAAACAATTTGTGAGTGACTCATCTTAAATCCTACTGGAATATGTTCAGCACTTCAGCGCTGTGCTGTTGAAATATTTGCTAACGTTGCTTTGGAACGACATTACTTATATAAATATTTTTATATACTTTAAATAAAAAAAAGTATAACACTGATAATACTGTATTAATTTTTGTTTATAGATTTTTAACATTTAAATCCTAATTTCTAGTTTAATTCTATACATTATATAATACAAATAACACCTTTTAAGAAGCAATTTCATTGCCACAGTTCCTTTTCTCTTCTACTATTATTAGTTATTAAAGGAGAGGATACATGTGTGGCTGTTGATAAATGTGCTCCTATGAAAACCATTAATGAATAAGGAGTATTTTTTCAGCTTATATGTTTTTCGGTAGGTGACATCCTTTTCAAGAAGAACAAACAACAATGACAAGACAAGTTGTTTTCCCAGTCCGGGTTTTCTTGTTTTGACATGTTCAACTGATAACAATCAAAACATGTTAACCAAGCTGGCTTGTATTACAAAGGAGACGCTACCAACTTTATTAATTATATATGGTGTAAGAAAAGTGTGTATAATGTAGTGAGCGTCATGTGGGAAAAATGCGGGAATAATAAAACCATAAAATGTTAGGTTTATTTAATGGTGAAAAATCAATAATTCAATTTACTAATTTTACCAAAGGAAAAAAATTAATAATAAAAAAAGCTGTCAACATATAGAACAGTAATTAACACGCTTGGCACAGTTTACATATTATTATATATAATACTGCGGTGTGTTTTAGGCAGATTTGATTGATATGAAATTGATACCATACCTAAAAATGAATATTAATTTCACAAACTGACATAAGGAAATATTATTTAGCAGATAAATACAATTTTAAAAAACTGCTCTTCATTTGTAAAATCTATTTCTAGCTTTTAAATATATTTTTTTAAACATCAACTTTTCCCATTTAGCTATTCCTGCTAAATGGCTGTTGAGCTATAAATATTTAAATGAAATTATATACTTACACAGCAGTTGATTGTTTAGTTTCTGCACCATTTTAATAATTAAAAAATAATAGTTTTTAATTATAGTATTATGCAAAAATGACAATATAAAAGTAATTTTAAAATTCAGCTAATGAGCAGTCTTCTAGTTTAGACAGATAAATTAAAATATAGGTTGCCAAAATATATAAACTAAGTAAACATTTAAATTAAAATAAAGGAAAGCATCACTTAAGTGCAGTTAAAAGCAGTTTTAACAAATAATATGTCTTTTGTTTATGACAAATGTCTTATATTTACAGAAGGTAAAGAAAAATACATATTTCAAAATACAGACATCACTTTGTTAAAAAAAGGCACTGCATTTAACTTTATTATATGGTAAACATACATAATAAATCAATTACCCTCAAATCTTATTAACTATTTTTTCAAGAACTCAGCCTTGAAATGTTGCTACGATGTTTGTTGCTGTGCTTGGCAAAAACTGGCTGCCTTCAACCGGCTCCAGCACGACAGCACAGCACATAAACATAAAGTTAAGAAACACAAACCCAATTCATCTATCTTCAACAAATCTTTCTCTTTTATTGCACTTATTGAACCCGGTACATCTGAAAAAGCTTAAGGCCTCAATTCAGCCAAATTCTTATAAAGGAATCTTCTGTCAATTTCACTCTGTTTTCATCAGACCTCAGTTTGAGCTTTTGGCAGCAGGAGCTGAGCCGAGCACATTTCTCTGAGTCATCACAGAAGAGGGGAGGGAGGGGTAGGAGAAAGAGGAGGAGGTGGAGAAGAAGAAGAAGAAGAAGCAGGAGGTGGCAAGTCCGGAGTTTCCCTCTTGCTCTCTTGCAGGCGAAGGCCTACACCGAGAAGCAACAAGCTGAGAAAACCGTGCTCTATTGTTTCAGGCCCGCTGGCAAAGTAAGCCTTCCTGAAACTCAGCAAACAACTATCACACACAAATGTGGGAGACATGCCAAGGCAGTGCTCACTGAGAGGCCTGCCAAAATGGCAGAAAACTGTTGTGTGAGAACTTTAGAAGGACTTTCGTAGAATCTGTTGTTTTCTTTGCCTGGCAGCCTGACAAAAATACTCTATCTTAAAAACATAATGGATGAGAAAAGTGGGCTTAAACTCTTTATAAATCATTTGTGATTGAAATAGAATAGGAATAAATGTCAATAACCAATGCTTTTATAAAGGCAATTATCATTTTGTGGTCTAGTTTAGCAGTGATGAGCAGAGATTGTGTGACAGCCTGAAATGCTCAATCTGCAGAAATGCATGACTGTCATGGTTGTAATAAATTACACTTTTAAATGACTTTGTGGTCACATTATGACACTTGCCTCTTTAATCTGCTTATCAATGTGAATAAATCTATAATTTAAGTGTTGCCTGGAAATGTTGGCATCATCCTGGCTTTGATCCATAGTCTTAAAACAGATTATGATGAAAGTGGAGAAAGGCAGAACACTGCAGCAGTATGTACTACTTGGAATAGGAAACAGACAATGATGTTGCGTAAATGTCCATAGTTTCTTGGAATAACTGAACATTGCTTGCCTTCTAGGAATCTTTACAATTAACTTTTTAAATAGCCTTCAAGATGAGAGGTTATACTAATTGTAGCAGCATACTATTGTTTTCAGTCTGAAAAGCAAATAAACCATCCAGCTTAGCATCTCCACACAATGTAAGTGACTAGTGGTGAAGCTCAAAATGATGTCTAGTAGCAGGTTGTGACGTAAGTGGGAGCTCCATTCACAGCGGCAGCCTTAGAGGCGTGTTTATCTAGCAATTGGTAGAAGGTGGAAGAAATGACAAATGAATGACATGTCAGGAGAGAGGGAACACCGTGAAATGAAGCAGCACAGCTTTCAGTGCAACCTTTCATTTCTCTTCTTGGGTTCTGTTCAAACAGGTTCTCATGCCCCTCTGGACCTGTCAGACAGCTCCACTGTTTGTTTTCCACTCCAACGTGGGGACAGATTTGGACAAGGGCGACAGGGGAGTCTATTTTCTCCACCTGGAAGCTTGAAATGGAGGGCAGGGAAACTCAAGACTGGTTTTACCCGCTTCCTGGAAACGGTAAAGCAAGCGGGAGGCCCCACTGTCAGGGAAAGGGGCAAAGAGAGACCGTGTGACAGAGAGAAGTGCAGTGAGAGAGAGAGAGAGAGAGAGAGAGAGAGAGAGAGAGAGAGAGAAACCTCCGGTCAACAGATAAGGAATATGTGTGAAATGTATGAGTGGGAGTGTTTATGTGCCAGCCTGTGCGTGTCAAAGAGAAAATGATAGAAAGGTAAAGAGAACGTGCTCCAGCCAAAGGGATTTGCTGATGCCCACGAAGATCTGTTTACAGTGAGTGCCCCCGATGACCCCCCAGAGGATGCAGGACTCACTGCCAACATGCACACGAGCCTGCACCCACATCACATGGACATACACATCATCCCAGCTACATATCTTAGCAGACATAGATAAAGGTTGTCTAAGGGCACCAGAAACATCTGGAAAGCTTGATTCCAGACAAAGCACAATCCTTATCATAGCACCCAAAAACCCAGTCAGGAGGTAGGTGTTGGGGAGTGTGATAACTGGAGAAGGAGCAAAAAAAAAAAGCACAAATCGATGATCGATGGAGCACCACACACACCGATTTGCACCTCAAGGGCATCGCAGGGTTGTGCATGAGGAGATAAAACAAACAAAACAAACGCACACAACAATAGAGGCCAACAAGGGGTGTGGGAGTGGGAGTTTAAAGGCTTGTTCCAATGCCTGAAGGTAAAGACTGGAGAAAGGGTGAGGAAAAAGATAGAGAGAGGAGAAAACGACACAAACAAAAGCAAAAGGTTGAAGAACAAGGACAGAGGAGGAAGAGCTGCAAGGCCAAATGAGATAAAAATCTATAAAACATCAGGTAAAAGAAAAATGTCAATGGGTATGTTGTTAAAAGACAACTTTCATATATTAGATGTATATGTCTCAGATGTGTGTAGGCTAAATATGAAGCTACAGCAGCCAGTTCTTCTTACCACATTATAAAGGTCCTGCTCTGTCCAAAGGCGTCTGGCACGTACATGCTAATTTGTGAGCATCACCCCTGCTTCCAGTATGCTAAGCTAAGCTAAGCTATCCAGCTGCTGCAAGGTGATAGTTCGTTTACAGTTATGAGAGTGGTACTCATCTTCTCAGCTGACTCTTGGCAAGAAGGCGAACACGCCTAAGTCTTAAAATGTTGAGCCTTTACTTCAAATCTTTGCTGTCCTCCTCCTCTTTGCCGTCCTCCCCCATCAGCCTTTCGCGTTATCACATGAAGGGGCCGCGTTTTAAGCCTGCCTGTTACATTTCAGTGGTAGTCCCCACGATACACACGGACGTGCACGCCCGCTGACTCACCAACCTGCTTGTCTGTCACAGTGATTAAGTGTGATCGACGCTGTGCGCCAACCACGGCTGTGCTAATGAACAATAACGTGGCCTGTGAACAAGCTGAATCAAGGCTGAGAAGTAGACAAAGAGAAAGTCACAGATGAACTTAACATGGTAACATGATATGGCGTCACTTTGGTGCTATATAGTAAATGGGCACACCAAAGTAGACTCAACATGTCCACCCTATGTAGGAATGTAGTAAATACAAGTACAGCATGTGAGTATACTGTACTGTACTGTGTAAATGCATGAGTGTATGAGCAGATTTGTCTGCGAGTGTGACCACAGAGGCAGAGAAAGAAAGAAAGAGGAGAGAGAGAGAGAGAGAAAGTGGGACAGACAGAAGCGCTACGAGCGCTTCACTCCCTCCTCTCCTATCCTCTCTCTCTTTTGCCACTGAGGGGAAGCGAAGGAGGTCACCCACACCTACAAGCACTCAATCAACCTGCCGGCGACCTTGCTCGTCCTGGATACAGTGCCCGCTCCCCCTGTTTGTCTGCCATCCTGCTGCCATCTCTCTGCAGTCGGTGCCAGGTTACAACGCCACGAGCACAGAGGTGCCGTTTTCACCAGATGCCCACTTTTCTGCTCGCGTTGTGCCAAAATTCAGTGGAAGACTGTTCTGTTTTACGTCACTGTATCGTGCTAAGAGAGGTCCTTGACAGGGATCAAGATAAAACATGCCCAGGTTAATTAGTATGTGGATGATATTTTTTATCTTCTAAGGTATTGATGGATTTATTGACTTTAAATGGATGATATTGGTTAGGTGGCCATTTGCTAAAGTGAAATAGTTTGAATTGGCAAAAGTCAGAGAAAGAAAATACAACAACTCAAGAACTATGTCTACTATCATTCATGTTACTGAAACAAATAATAAATAAAAAGAAAGGCTGCAATTACCAGATATTTACTGAATTATTTCCAGTCAGGTTTTTTCACAAGTATTTGGATGTTTTGTCAATAAAAATTCAAAAATCATGAGAAATCCCCAAAGCTCAAATAGAGGTAATGAAATGTCTTCTTTCGTCTGACCAGAAATAAAAGCGTCTAGTTTAATGTCTTAAAAGGAAAATCACAAACAATTAGTTTTCCCTTATATTCTTATAAATCTTTTCAACCCAAATCTAAGTTCAACAAAAAGAGTCAAACTTACCAAACCTAACATATGTAACATGCCCACATGCCACTGATGTTATCCTATGTGAATGACATGGCAATTTTACTTAAGGAGGAAGTGTCACCACCGAATCCAGGCCACTTCCCAACACAGCAGATGGCCAAAAACATACTGTAATGTCATTGCTAAATGAAAGCTGTGGCTTGTCATCAGCAAAAAAAATAAAAAAATCTTTTTGGAGCATGTGTTTCCTACACCGCCACCCGCAATTTCACTTTGGCCCACGAGTCAAGTATTTCTTACTGTGAGAAATGCTGTAATATTACAAAGTCAGACTTGTATTACAAGATAATTACCCGATACTGTAATAAAACGGGAAACAGCTGAGCTCCACCAGTCGCTACTGCTAGGGTGCACATTGAGACACAAGGCTGCAGATAACTCTATCAGCTGTGACAGTCAGGTCACATTCCTTTGTTATGTGCTGTCGGATGGGCCTTCCCCTTCCAAAGGTTAGTTATGACTGTGGATACAGCTGCAAAGATGGATGCACTGACCACAGCTACAAAAGTCATGGAAAGGCAACACATGGGCCAAAACAGATGAGGGAGGAATGAGGGTGGAAAAAGGGTTAAGTTGCTCTGAATGGATGGCGGGAGAGCTGGGCAACCTTGGACTCGGTATAGTAGTCTGTTCAGTTTGTAGATTGTGTGTGTAAGAAAAGGGGAGAGGCAGACAGAGACAGGAAAGTGAATGTAATTCATCTTTAAAAGGGCAGATTCCTCGGTGATGTATGGTGTACACAGTGTTTATGTGTGTGTGTGTTTGTGTATTGTAGAAATGGATGTGGGAGGTGTTAACTCTAGCTACAACTCCTCTTATCACTCCAGAGAGCAATGTGGAGAATGAGGATTCAACATTCAGCCCTGCTGATCAAAGACTAACGCAGAGGACAGAACACACTCCTGCTCTCCTCCTTTCCGTCTCTCTCTCTCTCTCATACACACACACACACACACACACACACACACACACACACACACACACACACACACACACACACACACACACACCTACAAGCACGCACACACAATGACAAACTAAGCAAATAGCATATGCTAATGCTATAGCCAATCATTCTACAGTGAATAAAAGACAAAACATGTTTAAGTAAATATGCAAGTTGGACATTTTTATACATGACCTTCTACCAAATCCATTGCACGCTTAGTTGCCTATTTATTCAGTACACCTACTTAATGTTAAAACAGTCCTGCAACAATTCCTACCCACATGAAGGTTATATTTGCAGTGTCTGTTTAGAGAGGCGTTGACTCAACAGTTAAGACCATTTAGATTAGAATAATTAATCTGTTGATTATTTCTGTAAACTTATCAATTACGTTTTTGCCCATCACTATTTCCTCAAACCCAAGCTTACATCTACAGATACATTTTTAATGCATCTAAAGCACACAACAAACAGCTAAACATTTACATATTTGCTGGAGGAATAACTTAAAAATAATGAAACTATTATTAAAATAGTTGGCAAAAATACTTTTCTGTTGATTGACAAATTGGTTATTGACTTTTCCAGACCTAAGACACAGGATTCACGGCTACTGAGGAGTTAGAATCTTCCTTTTGAAAGGGGAAAAAATGTTTAGCCACAACCTCATGCCGAAAAAGAGATATTACAGTCTGAGTTTGCCAGATGAGATTAACTATAGTCAAAGTCACTTATTATACAAATGAGCTGTAAATGTGTAACTCTGGCAGTGACTGTGAGCAGAGATCCAGGAGCCTGACACTACATGACTGCCTGTGTGGGTGTGCATGTGCATGTGCATGTGCATAAGAAGGTGTGAAAGACACAGAATGAGTGTCTGTTTTGTGCATGTGAAGTCCCCACAGAGACACAGTTCTTCTCTTCAGACTAACAGTACGACTGTGTGTTAATTCAGTCAAAGACAAAAAACAAAACAATAAAAGAAAACAAAACAGCAGCACAGTGTCTGCCTCTTCATAAACAGTATCTCTCGTCTCACTGTTTCTTTCAGTCGCTCCACTTTCCTTTCCCACCTATCCATCCTCCCTTCATTGGCTCCTTCTGTTCCTCTTTAACACACAGCTATCTCCATGTCTTCATTCCTCTCTACCACCTCTCTTAGTGTATGTGCACTTCGCCTATTCCTCTCCTCCTCCTTTTTCTCCGTTTATCTCTCCTTTCGTCTGTCACATCCTCCTCCTCCTTTGTCTCACCCACCCTCAGTTCTTGTATGCGAGTGGTGGATCTGCGGGTTGCTTGTTATCCAGCACCTAACCAGACATCTCCCAGCTAGGAAGCCAGACGGCCAGAGAGGCAACTGTGCAGACAGAAAAAAAAGGCAACCTGGGGGGGTGAGGGGGGGGGGGTGGGATGAAGAGTGACAGCTACTGCAGCAAGACTGACAGGCATGAGGAAAGGCAAAAAATGCAACTGGACGGCAGACATCCAGGGAGACAGCACTGACATAGCTAGGCAAGCTGAGAAGAAGACAAAAAGGCTGTCAGCAAGTGACTACTAGGAGGTAGGACGACAGATACAGGTCGGCAAGTAGGAGGCAGACAGGTAGGTAGAGCAGCCAGACAAGCAGGTCCTCACAGGACTACAAGTCCAGCATCCCAACAGGCCAGAGGGTCAGCAGTTGAATGGCTGATAAACACTGCCTCTGTCTGGGCCTGGCACAGTACTGCAGGCAAACCATGATTCCTGCAAGGTGACAAATGCCCCTCAAGTACTGGGTGTTCCGTCGGAGACTTAAGAAGACGTTATCTCCTTTGACACCTTAAAGTACTGTAAGGCTTTAGCGTAAGAATACTGGAAGAATCTATTACACAGAAGGAAACATTCACTTTTAGTCACTAAAACAATTGGGATTTAAATAAGATGAAAGACCACAGTTCCAGCAACATTTTCTTTTTAAGTTTTGTTATTCTCTGTGATTTCAAAATTAAATTTGCAAACAATTTGACTGAATATGTCAAGTGAACTTTGATGGGCACTATTTATTAGCATTTTTCAGTCCAGTGACTGTCAGATAAATGTATAATTAGCTGTAGACCCGTTTGATAGATTTAGTGTAAAGTAAATACTACAAAAAATGATATTGCAGTTTAAAAAAGGGAATACACTGAATACACCAGTCGCAGTAGCTTCTAATACTGAGACCCCGGAGAGAAACTGCAGTGAATTTAAGAAGCAGTGATTACTCCTATATTACGGTGGAGGCCATGACAACAACACAAACAAGTCAAAACCACAGCAAAACTAATCTGAGGCTGCATGAACCAAGTCTACAAGTTTCTCAAAAGGAGACAAACAAGCCACACTAATTCTTAAATATTATGGTATTAGGCATAAAATGTACCCACAACCTTGGCAAATTATTCTGGCACTGGCACTTTCTGTATTAATTCATTGTGGAAATGTCTGATTTTATGGGATTTTATTCCATAATATTAGAAAGTTGTACACGCTGGACTGTCACTGAGCAAAGCAGATACAGTATGTTGCAATTATTCAAGTCGGGCATATTGCTGTTAAAACAAGTGTAGTTCCTCAAGTGTACACTAATAAAACCAACCATGTTACGACAAGACATTACAGTGACACACAGGATGTGAATTTACCAGACAGACACATGTGTATGCTCCAGTTTCACCATATGGTGAGGATTTCACCCCAGGCAAACACCTCCTGATTCCAATCAGTCTGACTCAGCAAAATATGCGTTGCCTTTCCCCTGATCACCAGATGTGGCAATGGTTTCTTTCAGAACAGTCCACCCACAAACAACAAAATGCTACAATTTAATTAGAGCACCCCAAGTTCTGAAACATAAACACAAATAACAATAATTTGGCACAAAATAAAAGCCTAGAGATGATTTAGCATGCAACAAATTCATCCAGTTGGAAGCAATGACGAAGCATTGCAGCACTGTTTTCTTTCATCACAAAGTGAAGAAACGTTGTGCTTGCTCATGAGGTTGTTGTAACCTTTGCAGTTGCTTACTGCCAGCTATTTCCACAGGCAATGTGCATGTTTTTCTTAATGGTCTGTCACCCACATCTTTACACCTTGGCTGTCTTCCTACTGGGTCAAGTCACAATGACAGGAAACCACGAACCTTCTTCTTTGGAAACGATACAAATGCCTTTACGGAGCCTCAGAACAATTATATGTTCACAGCCTTTAACAAGCCATTAAATACTATCCACCATTTCCAGAGAGTTTGGAGAATTAAAAAGCCAAGAACTTGTTAAATTTAATGCTGCCTCAATTCAATTCAGTGAAAAAAAGTCCCTAAATTAAATAACACTGGCATGGATCTAGCCTGACTGAGGCAAATTTTCCAAAGTTCTTGTAGTTTCCATCTTTTACCAATTTTCACTCACAGGCTGCAGATAATTGTTCCAATTTACCGGAATCCCTACTCCCCAGCACAGTCGATTTATTTATTTTTTGTTTTTGTACTGGTCAGCTCTGGCTGTGGTTGGCTAACCACAGGCATCTTCCTGTACTTGTCAACATACTGTTACAAGATCAATCAAGAAAAGGCACAGAAAATGACCGGATACACTGAAGGGAGATGAAAAAGCCATGACTGGAGGTGAGTCACAGAGGAGAAATACAGACCTAGCTGCCTGTCTGTACTGGGTGTGCAATTTATCATGCACTGCGGGAGGTCATATAAGAGGAGGAAGGGGGACAGAATCCTACTGATACAGCTCATTTTGGATACTGTTTATATAGAAGGATGTGAGGAAACAGAATAATTCCTTTGGTCGTCTTTCTCCCAGTGGTGAAGTAATTGGACATTTATCAATAGTCCCATTTGGATTACTAAGACTATGTGACATGAAAGATTATGAGAACATTATTCTCATATACAATTGCAAGATTGCAATGGGAAACACCCACACAAGAATGTATTCTTATGTATTGTTGGTTTTAATCAATCAACAATCATTTTTAGGTATATTATACACAGAAGCTATTTTGAAAAATGAAGTTATCCCCAACAAGATGCCTTGCACACAATGCCAATCACCCACTTTCCCATTGCCAAAGTAGCACCAGATCATTACATTTCCACCTCCATACTTTACTGATAGTGTTAGGCAGGCATCTATCATCTATTCATGAACTCTGCATCTGATCTCTCTACTGTATTTTTTCTCTTTACCACAAACTTGGACTCATCAGTCCACAAGACTTGGTTTCAGTCATCTAAAGTCCACTGTAGGACTTAGTAGGGTTTTTTTCTCTGGCAACTCTGCTCATGATCCAACTTCAGTATTTCTCTGAAGACAATAGTGAAGATATAATAATAATAATAATAATAATAATATTAGTAATTTCTTGGCTATGTCTCGTAGAAAATAACTTTCCTTTCTTTCTCAAGACAAACATTTAAAAAAGCTTTGGACAGCTTATGGTTTTGGACATGAACACAGGGCAGGGAATGCATGATGAATTTAAAACTATCTACACTTGAATTTTTGGATAAAGCAAATTTAAGTTAAACACCGAGTAGTTGTTTTCCAAATGGTAATCTTTAAGGTTTTATCAGTTATTCTGATTAAATTGTTACAGATGAATATTTTCAGTTTTGTTTTTTGTATGTATTGTGTATGTAATACAGCAATCAAAGTATCTGTGGGCAGATACTGTACAAATGTCACTGTTCTTCTCATATTAAAAAGTGGAACTTGCTGAACTGCTGGACTTGAGCCATACCGCAAATGCAGTGTGCCTATAGTGGGTAAGTAGGGCTGGTCAGTATAGACCTCCAGTGTATTTGATTATTTGTCCAAACACAGGATGTAGTGAAATGATCCTTTGGGACACATAGGAGCATTAATCATTCACCGAGATTACAACATGTATGAAACATGCAATTTGTTAAAAATTGAACTCTGCTACAACCCCCACAAACTGGTAATGCAAGACTGTTACAGCTGCTGTAGCATTAGCAGGAAATCCCTTGAATGCTAAAGCAAATACACTTTTTTAGGATTCTGAATGCTGGTTTAGTCGGGATTTGTGAGCGTGATGCAGCCTCTCACAAAGCTAAAAGTGAGAGTGCACCAGAATGTGAGCTGCTCCAGTGACAATGAATAACAGATGGGCTTTGTGAAAAGACTGATAATCTTGATGGTGACTTTAAATTAGGAAACATGCATTTTTTAATAAAAAATACTTTTAAACACACTAAGTCATAAGGTTGTACAAATAGTAAATATTCAGCACTTCTGACAAAGAAGCAGCTACAAGAGTTAATTGCATGATGACATGACAAATTTGGTTTTGGGTTTCCCGGTTTCTGGATTTCAGAGAGTTATTTGTGTTCACAAATATTTATTAAAATGTCTGTGCTCAAACAAATAACATATGTGAATTCTGCTCTAGAGTGGACTTTTGCCAAGTCCCCCCAAAAATGATCATTCTAGTGTAAATTAACAATGACACTGAGTATGGGTCAGCATCTTGGAAACAAATGCCGCAAACAAATAAGGACAAGCAGAAATCAACATTCAGACAATTATCTGTCCTTCCATTTTCCACTTATTCTTTTTGAAAGTGCATATTTTAGTGACAGAATCATATCTATGGTATTTTAGAAAGCCTTGTGTCATGTTTCTCTAATTTTCGACACTATTCTAAACCCAATCAACATCGTCTGCAAACATCTGATAAAGTAAACCATCATCTTTTCCTATTATCACCACTCCTTCAGTCACATTGGCCCCTACAGTAACATGAACAATGAATTTCTCACACGGGGCTGTGGAACATCAAAAGAGACATCATGACTTCAATAGCGATAGATCTGATGTTGCGTACTTATGCTTGATAGAAAAAAAAGCAGAACCCTGCTTAGAATTCTACTACAAAGTCTCCTCAGAGCACATGACACTGGATTTTAACAGAGATTATGACCTCAATCAATTATTGAAATTGTGTCTGTGGACATGAATGACTTAGTATTATTAGGTGGCATTAATCAACTCTGTAACAGTTGCCTGCAACTCCATTTTTAGCTGCTCTCTGAATGAAATTCCAGAGAGACAAGGGGTGTGAGCAGTATGCAAGTAAGTGCTCACATCTCCCAAGTCCTTGGGAATGAACCCACTGAACTCCCCAAGGTGCATGGAATAACTCAAGACAAAGACAAATTGTACAACAATTCTTCCATCTAGTGGCCAAAAGCTGTCACTGCCTATAAAATCTCTGACGACAACAGTCAGATTAAAACCAGGCACTGGCCGAATCTATTGGTTCATGTGCTGTTATGGGACGGAGATGAAAATCGGAGACAGGAGGTACACCCTCTGTCAGAGAGGTGATTATTGTTTGAACTAGTGGAGAAAAATATTCAGTTTCACCACAAGTTAGAAGAAAATTTGTTTTATTGCAGTTGTGAAAATTAAAGTTAATATTGAACAGGCATACAACAATTGGTTGTTATATAATCAAACCATAATTTCTTAGGCTGAATGTCTCAAATTGAAAAAGCTACTTCATCTGAACATGTTCAATTTACAAAATATAAAACTGATTTTACAGCTCAAAAGAAAAGCGTTCACATTTCAGGCATCTTCAGGCAACTTTAGATAAAAACAAATATGTCAGTTGTTGGAAGGTGAGCAAAATTATGAAGCACTGAAATCCAACAGCAAACACATGACCACTCTGGTCACACTTCGCCGGGAGAACAGCAAGGTGTGTTAACTAACTAAAATCAATTCTTAAGATCACAAAGGTCTAACAAATTAATAACTTAATATAAAACAAATATAAAATCTGAATTTAAAAAAATGAAATAAAACCTGTGATTAAAAAAACTAAATGGACTCCACCCTGTTGCTTTAGAGTTCACCTATTTGATTTTGAAGCTTTGCATAGATCCTAACCTAGAATATATTTTAAACCGAATTTCTTCTAACGTTTTAAATGTGGAAACGAAGGCAGATGCTGGTTAAACAAATATTCTAAGCATGTTATTCAAGATCCTCTAATAGATCACATGACCAGAAAATCAGTACAACAATATCAGCAAGGCTAACTAAAGAGCTAACAGTTCATATGTTACGTGAACACTGATTTTAACTATTTTTAACACAGCAGCATGTATGGCTTACTCTTCTGCATCCGCAAACTGGTCAGGCTCGGGGTTTATTCTGCAGCATAACCACTCAACAGGGTTTGGGTGGTGCACAGCAGGGCTGTAACTGGTCGTCGCTGGCAGATCCACTGTGTCCCTTTGCTTAAGGGTGAAATCCCTCAAAGCAAATTGGAGCACATCTTCTGGCCCTTGTGGAGGCAAAGAAGACATCTGTGCTTTGATCTGACTTTAATCCTCAAAATATAAATTCCATCTGTGTATATGTGTATTTCATACATGTTGTATCATCAATACAATCAAAATTAATGACACTGCTTTCAAAGCTGTTAAACGAGAATCAGTCAAAGCAGAAAATTGACAAAAATGCAACTAACTGTATATGGTATCAATGCAACACTAGGTTTCAATAGGTTTTCCTTACCATAGGGTTTGACCCCAAAACACATAGTTTCCCCGTTGGTTAGTGTGCTGTCTTGAATCTCATTTTCCCAGTTTTCTTCTTTTTGTGGTGGGAAGTACCGAAGTTTGCAGTTCTCTGGATTGACAACTTTGGTGTCTCTATAAAAGATTGATAGATCTCAACCTGATTTCAGCATCTAATAAAAATGAGACAAAGTCTGGCGTTTCCAAATTTTAAACTACTGCTTTAACACAGCACTACTGCATTGTACTACTACACCAACAGCCTGTGAACTGATACTTTGTTGGCACAAATACTCAGAAGACAACTAGGCAGTATTTCTTCTACTACGGTATAACATATCCAGTCTACAGATGTATTTTTCCACATACATTTCCATGTCCACCAATGCAATAGACTACATCATCTGATATTTCAGTCAGATAGTGAAGAGCGGACTGACAGGGTTGAGTAATTATGAATGAAGGTGCATTTTACACCGAATGATTTATTCAAAGCAGCTGCAATGTTGATAACTCACCTCTTCTTACGTCTGAATTTCTTGCTCCTCTTATTCTTCATTGCTGCTGACAGGCGGTACTCTGGTGTCATCTGGTCAGAATTATGGGAATAAGCATCCGCGTCTACAGTGGTGACCCCATTGACTGAGACATCACCTGGAATTCCTCCACCACTTGCCCTGGCAGCTGCTGAAGCATCAGTCACAGCTGAAGTCCTTCGTCCTTCATTTGGTGCTAATTTTGCATTTCTGCCCTTGTACCTATGGTTGATATAACCATTAAGCACGAGCTGTGGTTTGGTACCGGTCGGTGTGACAGCTGGTGTGCTCTCACTGGTTGAGGGGGCAGCAGCTTTGCAGCCATCGGGAGCAATAGGTCCATTAACCAAACCTGCGCCTGGGATCGGCCCATTTGCTTTACAGGTGTGGTGACGCGCCGCTCTTCTTCTACCCTCGAAGATGATGTGATTCTGGGGCATTGCGTCACCTGTAATGTACAATTTGAAGGTTTGATCTTTATACGTTTTAAAAGTCAAATCCAACTTGAATTTCTTGCATGCACAATAGATATTCTTCAAGGTACGCCTACATTTTAAATTACCTGAATTTATTTCAACCCATAAATGATTTTGAGAGCAAATTTAGAAAAGCTATTTTGGGCCTGCAGAGTCCTGCAAGTAAAAGTCTTGTTCTACTTTTTGCCATTAATATGAGTTAATGTTACATGACTTGCAGTGACAGCACTTTCTTGGCTTGGCTGGGTACGGAATTGTGCAAAAGCATGTGTGAAGAAGAAAGAAACATTTAATTTAGAAAAATACAGTCATAAAAATGACAAACTAGTGATTCAGTCAGTAATAAATTCGGTTTATGGTGCTGTGTCATTCACCTCTGGCTGTGTGGGTTTTGTAGGATTAAGTTGTAAACCATTAGCCACAAAAATCACACAGACACAAACTAAAGCCATTAAAACTCATTAACTTAACTAAGTCAGAAAGTCAGTAGAGGGAAACTGACCCCTGTTCACCACCAGGTGACAAAGTGACGTCTCATTTTTCACGCTAAAAATAATTATTGCATTAAAATTAGCTGCTAAACAGTGGGTCAGCTAACGTTAGCTAGTGTGTCATCATTACTTTAGTCAGCGCACGACTGGTGCTAAAGCTAAAGCTAAAGCTAGCAGTGAGCCACCGCCCTCGTGGAGATCTGGTGGTCATGTACACAAAATACAGCGGCTAAAGGAGACACACAGTAGGTATTTTAACACAAATTCAACTCTATGACTTGATGCTAAAAGCAAGTTAGCAGCTGGTCAATGCCGCCACCTCTTACCTGGACCGTGAGGTTAAGTGCGCCAGGCTCCAGGTGGCTCTGACCCGCGGGGAGAGAGGGAGGTGAACCACAAGGTGGGCGACACACACACATGTAGTCTGTTTGAAATCCAGGTTTAAAAGCACTGGATGAATGAAACGAGTCAAACACGACGGACCGACTCTCAGCACACACGATCATAGATTTCAGCAGTGATCCTGGGCTGCACAGGTGCTGACACATGGTCCGTTTTCTACTGCAAAGGAAACGCTAGTGTTTTAACACCAGTGAGAAAATGGGCTAATGGGCAAAGACAGGAAAGTGTCCCCCAGTCCCCAACTGAAGGAGACATCCAATGTAGTTTACTGCTTGTGTTCATTTGATGCCATAATCCTGTGTGCTTTAGTCATATGTGTCATTTCTTTTGTATCTTGTATCTAACAACATGACCTCCAAACAATCTCACTTCATATACAGGATCTCTTTGTCCCTGGTGTCCTGCAGACCCACTCCGAAAGACATCCATGCTTTAAGCTACTACTAGATAAAATGACTTTAGAAAGTATAATCTGTTACCTAAATGCAAACGAGGACGTAAACACAGATTAAAAAAACTGATGGAAATTTCATGAGACTGCCAAAGCCATTTTTATTGCCATTTACAGTGACTACAATGCACGGGATAGTCCTATAAATGCAAAAAATTTAAAGCTAAAAGAAAATAGTTTGTGACAGGTTTTACAGCTCAATGTACTGTTGTTTTGTTTTTGAAATCTAAAATGGCACGAGCAGCTAAGGAATGAAAAGATTTGTGAAGCAAAACAGGACACAAATCAGCAGGTATTGGTAAATAAGTTAATATTGCTTATTATAATGCTCACCATTTAGTTTAAGTTAGGAAGACAGTTTACAACAATATAAAAAGCCAGTTTAAAGCAAACCGAAAAGCAATGGACTTAGTTTGACTAACAAAATATTGAGAAATGCATCAAAACATACCCAATGCATTTTTTAAAAATCATTACATTGAGAAAATATTCCCAAAATGCTAATCTGGCTTGCGTACCATACAAAGATTTGTGCTATGCTGTTTTTCTAGTAGGAGCAATAACAAGTTGTTTCTTGGTAAAACTGTATAAAATAGTTTTCATAGTATCAATCTGAAAAAGAGTGAGTGGTGAGTGGCACATGAATACAAATTATCACTAAATAATTACAACATTTACAAGTCAAGAAAATATGTCAGACGTAGACAGGATGTACCATCAAAAACTGTGTAAATCTACAGTCACATCATCTGGAAAAATGTCCTCAAAAGGCACAGACAGAAGTAAAGAACCATGCTGAAGGAAACAAAGTTGTTTTTTTTTTTTGTGCAAGGAAGCAAAACTCAAGTTTTGAATAATTACATAATACATCAGATTGTAATTGTTGCCTCTCTCAAAACAACGACCCTTCTTGTTACAGTACAGAATACTGTGCACATGTGTTACAACATGTCTTAACCAGTTACAGAGATTTAAATTCAGAGAGCCACGCTGGCCACACACAGTGAAACAAGTTGTACATTCATGATATTTACAGTATCAGCTTTTCAGAGAGCCATCGACAGATCTAACTACACTCTGTGACCTGTAGGGTTCAGTGAGATTGCTAGTCCAGTCTTGTGGTTCAAAAGGTGAGACTACCATGCTCACATCCAGTTTCTGACTTGACTTCACAAGGCATAGAGAGACGATTCAATATACCATGTAACAATGGCCACTAGTCACTCTAATGTAACTCCACCGTACATGCCATACATTCATATCATTACATTTCTGTGCAACATTATTGGGACTATTCCTAGCAAGAAAAAAAAACTTTGAAATTTCTTTCTCTGCTAGTAGATAGCAGTCGTGGAAGTTACAGTTTAAAGACACTCCTTGGTTGCAGCTTCTGTGTTATTATGTGACACTCTACTCCTCGTCTGAACCAGTTAGGGGCCACTCCTCAGTGAAAGATATTCACTATTAGACTGATTGACAACGCAATAGCTTTCATAAGGCTCCTGGAAGACGTGTTCTCAGTAGAAACTGAGATAATTACCTTCAATTTACCTGCACCAACTTCACTAAAAGCCTCCTTTGCTAGCATTCATTGGTCCATCATCTGACTTCCCACACTTCATTCATTGTTGCAACTTTTCAACTCTGTTAGGCAAATTTTCTTTTCTTCCTCTAACCACCTATGCCTCCTTTCGCAGTCATCTTTTAACACGTGCTTGTCCAAATATGCCATCACATGCGTTCCTAGAGATGACCTACATGATGGGGGGAGAAAAGATGTTGCCTCTCCACAATGTACCAGACATGATCTGTCTGCAGAGAATATAGCTAATATTACATCATGATACAGTAGAACCACATTAGTTTTGTTATTTTGTTCCAGTTTTTATGCATGTCCAGTGTAGACTTTTTTCGAATGCAGAGTGCAGGATATTCCTGGGAATAGGTCACCAGTTTTGTCCTATGAGACTGAAATAGTGTCAGTAACTACAGTTCACAGCATAGGCAGAGGATAAAGACAAAACAGGATCAAGTTGAAGCTGAAAAGTCTCAGGAGTATAATGTACAGTCAGTAGGAAATCATTGGCTGAGAAAACTTCAAATTCCCGCTCTTCACTGCAAGAGCAATTCCTTTCCTGCCACAAGCAGCAGGGGGCGGTGAATGTTAAATTATATGTCCCAGTTTCCAAGACTCCTGACATTGAGTTATAGGTTCTGATCAAACAACTGGAATGATGCTATTCTCCTAGTTCGAGAACAATTCTCACTCCAGTTGAGTCACTGCTAGTTTTTGATTTCTAGGATGGAAGGGTTGTGGTCCAGGATGGACAGTATTATTTTGTCCATGTACTGTCGCAGACGTAGGTTTATCTCCTCCTGCTCCTTCAGGGCTTCCATTAACTGGAAAGAAAGAAAAATATCAACCTTATTTGTATTTGTGTATTGCACACTTTATCAATAAAGCATTGTTCCATTGTTTTGTAGTTCGGTGTTCAGCGTTAACCAAATCCTTTCCTTGCTGACAGAATGTCCATTGTTCCTATTCTCTTTGTACTGGGACTGTCTGGAAATGCTACAGGGTTAGTTTTTATGTAGGTTATTTCCATGGTAGTCGTTAGCAGACATGCATGAAATACAGAAATAGCGCTGCTCTCCATTTTATGCATATTAGATTCAAATTTACAATTGTGTAATATCTGGAACACTGCCATGCTGGGATATGTCCTAGAAATACAGTTATGATCTAACTGTTGTGTGGAAGGAACCTGTAAACTTGTTTAGAAACTCAGTACTACTTCAGAATAAACTATACTGTTCTTTATTATTTAGCCTATTTAAATCCACTGCATTCTCAACATGTATATTCTGTACATCATTCTTGATCATACCTGGTCTCTGGAGGCGTTATCTATCTCTGCAGCCAGAGACTGGGCCTTGGTCTGTGTGGCAAACAGGTTCTTAGCTTCATATAAGCTGAGGCTGAGGATCTGACCATTCAGGTCATCGTTTTGCTCTCTCAGCTTCTGGTTGTCCTAAAATACAGAATCAGGATGGGAGGTAGAGGAAAGAGAGAGAGAGAAAAAGGAATGAGAGAGAAATCTGGATTACGCAATCAGAATATTGCCACTACTCGAGAGCCTCGCTCAAACAGTATGCAAACAACACTGCTCTTAGTGTATCATCCAGCAGCAGACACAGCAACGCACATCTACTGTATACTGGCAACACCTACAGGACATAACATGGGTTATACGTGTTACAGAACAAACTGCTCCCCTGCTTTGTCTGGTGTGTTATGAAAGCTCCATGATTAAGTTGCCTTTGAGTGCTGACAAGAGGTCAGTTTGCTTTGCCCTTGCTCTATTTTTTATGATTAGTAAGGGAACTGCAGCAAAGACCCCAATTCAGCTTTGGCAGATTCACTCTACTCCATGGTGATTAGTGGTTAATCAGGAGGTCAAAGGTCACAGAAGCAATTTTACCATGAGACCAGGACGGAGCCGAGCCCCAGACAACACCAGGTGCTGGAATTCAGGGGGAAGAAAGTCCTGGGACACAAATCCCTGGACACACACATACAGACATTTACAGAGGTGCACAGGCAAGCAGAAGATAGTGAGTTTATTCTCTATGCCGAGGTTACAGGACAGCGAGAGACACTGACCTGTAAAACTGCAGCTATCACCCACATACAGTGTCCACATTATCTGTCAAGCCACAGTCAAACTACATTGTTCTGTAAGAACTAGATATAAAGAAAGACATATCTACAGATCTACAAAATGGTACAAAATCAGCATCTTGCTTGCTTGCACAGAATATAGTATGATCCAGGGGGATATGGACTTTATCACCTTACTCTCTGATAAGATGTACAGAATGTACGAATCAGCATTTCTGAAAGACTATGTATAAAAATAAAGTTACCATATAGGCCTGGTGGTTTTCAGACTTCTGCTGTATACACTAGCTTTGCTTTTTGCTTAGGAACTTGTATGTGCATATCTTATATCAACAAGTTTAAGCAGTAAAAGTTCACTTCAAAGACTGGAAAGATGATTTCTGTGTCTCAACTACTATTGCATTAAGAATACTGAAACTAAACATACTGTATTTACTCTACAGCTGGTTATCTCATAAACTGTGATGTAGCTCTATGCTACATTACATCATGTCGAGGACAATACTGCTTCAACTTCACTGATAAACTAAGATATTTTTGCCATAGACGCAATGTTTTGCTAATTTTGTCCCAGGTCCAACTAGAGTCTACAGAAAAATACAAAAGGTTTGTCTTGACTTGTGAAATTGTCACGTCACGTTCTTCTAGTAGAACATAAAATGATTTATCGTGTGAAATGGGAACTACTCCTATAAAACCAGTATAAAGTGCACTGTGGACTGGGATAACAACCTGAATATGAACCTATGGATCATCTGAGCCCATGCATCACTGTGCAGGTTCCTCTCATGAGCATCAGAACTGGTTATAACTTATAAAAACCAGCGTACATGTTGTTGTTTTTAACTGTACTAAATCACAGGGTTTTATGGAAAAACATAAGGGCTTTTGTGGTATTTAAGTGTGAAACATTTGTTTCTAAGGTAAAGGTAAAGAACAGGATGCTCAACCAAAGACAAAAGAGGGGTCTGGGTGTGGATAACTAAAATAAAAATGAGTGCTCATATACTAAGCTGATGAATATGACAATAAGTTAAACATATTTTTTTATGAATAAAGCAGGGATAAGTTGAACTTCAACTTTTTAGGAGCATTACAAAATTAGAAAATCCTGGAGACATTGGTTGAGAGTCAGAACAAGAAAATTCTTGAAATAAATTACAACAGCTGGTCACTGAAATAAATAAAAACAACTGGTTAGCATATATACTGTACTTCTTCTATAACAAATGAACCATGATTAGAAATAAGCATGGTTCATTGATACTGCTTTCAATCTGTGAGATTCTAAGCATGTACGCACTTGCACATCTTTGTCCCTCTAGCACCTTCGAGTTCATCCACATCTACATTATATTTTAAAACAGCACTTCTGGTTTATGTTTTTATGCACGACAGCCTCCAGAGAGACTAGCAGCTGAACAAACACCCATGAATTTTAGGGAGCTGTACAACAGGCGCCGTTGCTTACCACTCTATAAAATCTAAATGAAAGCATTTTATGATCATCTATCAATCTCCGTGTACACACATCCCTAAAAACCACTAGCTACAATACTTGCTGAACTGACCATGCATAGTGAAGCATTCAAGGAGAGCCTTTCATCAGTACCTGCTTGAGCCTCTTGATCTCGTGCTCTAGCTCCACCTCCCTGGTCCTGCTGTTGAAATCTGAAAGGCTTGAGGAAGAGCTGCGGCCCCGACCAGGCTTCTCTGCCTCCAGCTTGAACAGCTGCAAATGCTCCAGCTCTCGACGCAGGTCCTCTATCAGCTAGATACAAGAGAAAGGACAGATGAACAGTGTTGTATAACGTGGATGCAGTATTTTGTAGGTGTATGTGCTGGCTTGACCGCAGCGAGAGAGAAAAAGAGAGAAACAATCCACTTTGTGTGTGTGTACGCCTGATTGCACAATAATCCTCCCACCTCCTGCATGGCTTCTTTCTCCTTCTGAAACTGGAGTCTGTTCTGTTTCAGTTTGTCCATCATTTTCCTGTAGAGGTCCATCTCATCTTTCAGGCGCAGACTGGTGTCCTCCAACTTGTCTGTCATCCTCTGCTTCTCCTGAGGATGACATATGCACATCCTCATACAGTTTCAGTACAATCATACAAGGGCATATACAGTACAGTTAGTCATTGAAGAGGCATGTTGATTTACAGTATGCACACATTTCTACGCTGACAGACACTATTGTAAATGTTATCAGAGGGTATTTATTCTACATGCAAACATCAACAGTGATACATTTTCTATTTTCTGTCACACATTTGGTTATGCATTCGTGCTTTCTAAACTATTTCCAGCAATGACAACTGTCAGGTTTGGTGTGATTTACATTACATTTTACATTTACATACCATCTGAATATAGAGATGTGGCACAAGAAGCTCTCACACCTCATCCAGAAAATAAAATGACACTTCCTCATTATCTTTGTGCTTTGCACATTATTTAAAGGAACTGCCATTTTCAACACAGTGGGTGTAAGTTGACAAGTCTAGATATGAAAAGCACACACACACAGTAAACTGTAGAGTTGCTCTAGAGAGGAGCATCAGCTGAATATGTTACAGTTCACATAGAAACACGTAGAAGAAAGCAAATAGACAAAGAAAAGTAAATACCTCATCCAGTTTCTCTGTCTGTGACTTGAGCCGGCACATGTTAAGAGATATTTCACTGTTCTCCTCCTCCAGCTGCTTCACTCTAAAAACACAAAGTCTTGTATGTTAGTGTACTAGCGTACCAAGACTAGACTTAAAACTTTCCCTTTTTTAAAATGCTTATATCCATCTTTTTAAATGCTACCATTACTTGTCATTAACTTTGACTTTTCTCTCTCCTGTAGTTGTGTTTCCTACTCTTTGTCTCCCTCTCTCTGTTCTCCTCTGCAGGTATCCTCGGCCTTGGAGCTGTATATCTCTAGAGTGCAGTTACTGGCCCTACAAACCTACCCAGTGTATTTGCTGTGTGTTGTTGTTGTTGTTTTTGTTGCCTGCTGTTCTTTCCTGTCTCTTCTTTTCACTCACCCCAACCCGTCGAGGCAGATGGCCGCCCACCCTGAACCTGCTTCTGCTGCAGGTTTTTTTCCTCTAAAGGGAGTTTTCCTCTCCACTTTCGCCTAGTGCTGCTCAAATGGGGTTGTTGGGTTTTCTATTCTCTATACAGTTATATTTTGTAAGGTCTTAGACCTGAAACACTGTAAAGTGCCTTGAGATGACTTCTGTTGTGATTTGGCGTGATATAAATAAAATTGAATTGAATTGAATTGTTTACCATTTAGTTTTACGTACAAGCAGGTACAGCCAGAACATATAACAACAACTTCAATATTAAAAGAAAATCTCTGCACCATAACTTTGCGTTATTTCATCATCAGAATATAAACTAATGAATTAAAGCATTTCTATACAAATTGGACACATGTATGTGCTTCTCACCGGTTGGTCAGCAGCTCTATCTGTGTGTTTTTGTCTCTCTCCATCTTGCTATAGGCCTCTCTGTGTCGTCTTAGGCCCTCCTGCACATTTTGTTCTGCTCGTGTCTCCTGGTCCTTCAGCTGCTCCTCCAGCTCATTAACCCTGAGTTGATGAACATCACACAATAGTGTTATTTTTTCAAAAAGTGAATTATGCCAAACAGTCACAATATATCTCCAAGAATAATTCTATGGTATTCAGAATGATCTTTAATGTAGGTTGAGGGCTGATAATTTATTGGTTTGAAGATAAATATTACCTGTGTACTAGTTGTGTGTTCTCCTGCTTCAGCTTGGACTTGACCTCACTGTTCATCAGGATCTCACTCTCCAGTTCTGCCACCTTCTTCTCCAAAGAACTCACCTGAAAAAACAAACACATCTTGCTAAAAGCTCCATTTATTCTACAACTACTGAATAACTAAAATCAACAAATACACTTTGGGGTTAAAAATAATGCATGCTGTGGTTGGTGACCCAGGTGCTCCCTCGTTTCTTGTTTTCCTGTCCACTGTATCCATTAAAGCCACGATTTGGCACTGAGTAACAATACTTTCATAGTTTGACTAATTGTTCAATTTACAAAGTTTTGAGGGCTTAAACATTCATATACTGCTTTAATTTGCAGAACTGACAGGGCTCATCAGATAAATTAGCATTCTCAACGTAAGCTCCACCAGCATCCGTGAAGAGCATCTCATAAGGCTGTAACTTCAGTGCAAAAACGACAAGAAATGCTAAAGGGGAGATTTATTTAATCTTTTATGGCTTTGCTGTAGTCACACAGAATTAGCAAGACCCGTTATTGCAACTTCCCTATAAGCATTAGATTAGCGCTTAGTGAAATAAAGGTCTGCTGACACAGGACAAACAAGTGATGCACACAAAAGGACAAAACACATTCATACCTTTTCATTGAGGTCGATGTCACAGGAGTCAATGCTGTCCCGGAAAAGGTCTTCTGTGCTGCCGTTACTGCTGCTCAGGTTGCTGTTGTGAAGCAGCTGCCTGCTCAAATGCACAGAGATACAGAATTTTAAGAGGAGGCACCAGCTGAGAATAGATCCAGGTGATGCCCAGATGGCTCTGTCGTGAAGTGATGCTACTGCAAGTTCGCACACATGATGAAAGACTATAAGGAAGGAGCCAAACAGAGAAGCTGGTGCAAACGAAATTCAAATGACTACACTCTGAGGCACACAGGCTTTAGCTGCAGGTGACCCCCTTTTTGTCTTTCACTGATGGAAGAATTTCACTAAAGTGAGATTCTGCTCTACTACTAAGATAAAAAAAGGAGGGAGATGAATGACAAAAAAGAGCAAACGGAAAATAGAAAGGACAGAAGGACAGATAAAGAAAGCAATAATGTGAAGAAGTAATTGAAGCAGTGGCAGAGAGGACAGTCCAAGCAACAGGGAGAGAGAGCCAAAGCTTATATTGAACACATAAATCAGGTCTGGCTGGCCATTTTCACTTTGTCGCTATAATTCAGCTGCAGTGGATCGAAATAGGACAAAAGCCTAGATACAAAACACTTCAGCCACAACAGGCCATGGATTAGGATACACAGATGCCACTGAAGATTTTTCCGTGTGCTTGGTTACAGATTAGATTAATTTCTTCCAGACTTCTTCCTGTGTTTTCTCTCAATAACTAGTTAGTAATTAACTGGCTGTTAGAGCACAATAGTCAGGCAGGCGACTGATAAGAAAGCAGTAACTGCTTACATCACTGTGTGTGTCTATGTCAACGAATTGAGCAAACACGTGCAGCATACACAGTGTACAGCACACACACACATGAACACACGTGCACACACACGCGCACAAGTAGGTGGCCTACCTTCCAAAAGCAGTACTGGAGATTTTCCTGTTGGGGCTACAGAGGGAAACAAAAAAAGATATTTTTTGTTAAATGCCATAATAATAATAATAATAATAATAATAATAATAATAATAATAATAATAATAATAATAATAATAATAATAATAATAATAATAGCAGTTAGCTTTCGACTGTTTAGTGTGACAGATATGTTGGAAAGAGAGAGAGAGAGAAAGAATCACTGAAGGACATGTCAGTGATAATACAATTTCACTTCTGGTTCAGTAAGCAGGGGTTTCTGTCCGCTCAGCAACCGCCTCAGGGGACAAAAGCCCAAAGACTCTTTCAGCCTGATGTGTGTGTCTGTGCCCAGCACAAAAGAGACGAGTTCAAGTTTGAGTCAGAAAAAGCACAGTAGAGTTATACTGGCAGATCTTTAAAAACCCATATATTCTGGGTGAATACAAATCTCATATGTTTTACGCCCATGTGAAATAGCTTGTCTTTTATATATTTCTATTTTCTGAACTTAAGGCTTGTCTGCATATTAATTAGAGAATTATGCTGAATCCTTTATATCAAATGTAAAGTTTGTTTTATCTGCGTCTTCTATGATGTGCTACAAAACTTTCAACATCTCTGGAACCACTCATTCCACCAAAAGTTATCTGTTAATCAAAAGTTAACATAAGGAGTGGTTTCATAAATAATACAGTAGTAGGCTTAAGGAGGAATTATTGCCAAGTCCTCTGTTACATCAAATTTACTAATTTCACATATTAAAACCACTGCTTCAAAGTGAGTAATTTCATGACACTAAATAGTTATAAAAATGTTGGAGAGGCACAAGCGATACATTCACTTCTGTACAGAGTTCACCATGAATCATTTTTATCTTGTTTGACGGCCTTCTGGCAGCTCCAACCTCAGCATCCGTTTACCGATATGTTCACAATCTCTCCTCTGATCATGTCCAAACCACCTCAGTCTGGCCTCTCTGACTTTATCTCCAAAACATCTGCCATATTCTGTCCCTCTGATGTACTCATTCCTGATCCTATCCATCCTTGTATCTCCCAAAGAGAACCTCAACATCTTAAGCTCTGCTACCTCCAGCTCTGCCACGTGTCTTGTCTTCACTGTCTCTAAGCTGTACAGCATCTCTGGCTTCACCAACGTCTTGAACACCTTTCCTTTTATTCTCGCTGATACTCTTTTATCACACAACATACCTGAGACTTTTCTCCACTGGTTCCATCGTGCTTACACATCCACTCTTCACCTCTTTTCTACACTCTCCTTTGCTCTGACCCATTGACCCTCAGTACTCAAAGTCCTGCACCTTCTTTACCTCTGCTCCCTGTAGTCTCACACTCTCCACGGTGTACCTCTCTCTACTTATTTATTCATAAGGCAAAAGCATAGGTCTAATTAGGAGAGCTGTTTTGGTTTATTGAGCCATTTCTCTCCAGGGAGCAATCCTGCACAGTCAGCACAGAGTTCAAGAAACACAGAGGAAAAAATATCCCACTCCACACTTCGCACTACATTCAAAACATTGCTCTAAATTATTTAGGATTCTCAAATGACGCGTCTACATTTGTCTGTGCACGCTTGTGTTTGCAGGTACACTGTGCATCCAGTAATAGTCAGGAGGGATTATGTTTCCAATAATAGGCTCCCTATTACACTTGTTGATGAGGTAAGCTCGGGAGTGACAGCCTTATGTAACAATCAATGAGTGTTTCTGTTTGTGTGGCTACTGTGCGCGATGAGGACGTGTTTGCTCATGCATGACACAGTACAAACACTTTAACACCTCTGTAACAAATGTTACATAACTCTTAATAAATTAGACTTCGAAATGAGCCCTCAATGCTAACAGGGACCCCTGAGTCAGCCTCATCAGTCTAGTGTGAGCAGAGCAATGCATTTCAAATCCATCCACACATTTTTTTGTCTCACCTAAAAATAGCATAGTTCCTGTGATGTATAATTTAGCTGCCGTCCTTTAATACAATTAACGCTAATCAATACAAATAACACTAATTTACCAGCAGCGTGTTTTCGCTCAGAAGCTTTTGTTTATGGTATCAGGGATTGGGTACGTGTTACAGTGTATTTCATGATATGAATTCATTAATTTAAATAAAAGTGAAAACTACACTTACTGGAAATATGCGGGTGATTCGTTTTTATTTAAAAGACATTGATAATTTCGTGTTCAGAGGGAAAAGTCAGCGGTATAAAGATGGTATTAACATTTCTTGGCACTATGTATTTTGTGTAATGTTGTCCTGTGTGTATTTCTGCACATGTGAGTCCTACCTATTAGCCTTGAGGTTTTTAAGGCGA
This sequence comes from Anabas testudineus, assembly GCF_900324465.2. Taxonomy (NCBI): domain Eukaryota; kingdom Metazoa; phylum Chordata; class Actinopteri; order Anabantiformes; family Anabantidae; genus Anabas; species Anabas testudineus. Next base: position 14,951,683 of record NC_046610.1, on the reverse strand, counting down.
GCTTCCAGGTCATTTAGCTGGTTGACCTTTTTGTTGCACTGAGAACAGTAGACATCCATCATTTCACCGGGGTAATGCTGACGAACCTTCCGAGGAGTCTGGCCCGCGCTGTAAACACACACACACACAGAGGGAAACACAGTTTTCATCTGCCAATAAAAACACTAAAATATTTTTTTTTATTCATGAGCCCCATTATTTTCTCATAAACTGCCGTAAACTTCAAGTGTAACTTAAAACCAGTGATTTAAAGTGACCTTAAACCCACTCTGTACTGAAGTTATTTAAAGTTCTTTCCTATGCTGACTTGTCTAAGACTCAATGTAAATCTGGGCCTCATTTTGAATTTAAATCTCCACGCCAACTCCATCTGGAGAGTTTTGTCTGCTTGGTATGCGTGAAAGAAGCATGGAGCTGTACTGCCAGTCTATCAGCCGGGAGACTTAATCCCATTAGGACTTTGATGAATATTAAAGTGGCCTTAAGGGTGAGAATTCCTAAGTTACACTTCTGAGTCAAGACGCACAATAATATGAGTCAGGTAAAGATTGTGGAGCAGGCCGAGCGGAGACTCAAATCCACATCATTTAAAAAGATGAAGCTGGAGAAAAGCACAGAGAGGCTGTATCGGTACACAGTAGAGCAGTGGTTCCTAAACCCTGGTTTGTAGATTAGAGTTGGGGCACAAAACATTTGCTACTGGGCCAAGAGGAAACAACGTGATTAAGCAAGGAAGCGGAATAATAATTATTTAAATTCGCAGGCTAATCACACGAAGACTTTTTGTGTTATAATCATCTTGAGCTTTGCAGTTCTCCAAATCACTTCCTGTGACAACCCAACTCAACCCAACCCAATCAAAACAAGAGGATACTGGCTTCGAACACAGGTCGGTCATCAGTATAAGATAAAAAATATAACAACATAAAACTTTGTGCAGCACTAAAGTTTGGCATCTGTACCGATTCCAAAACTGGAATTTTATTTCAGTATCTTATTAATATCCCACACAAAAATCAATAAGAACAATGATTCTCTCCCTTTTTCTGTCTTACCTGGAGGGAACCGATGAGCCTAGATCAGAGTAACCGTTTGTACGAGTCTCGTCGTCTGGACAGGGGCTACTGGGAGTGTAGTCTGGTTCTTCCCCCTCCCCGTAGTCCTCAAACTGCTCCTCGTTCAGAGAAGCTGAGGAACGTGTTGACAGGTCAGAGGTTACTGAGATGCTAGTCTGCCCACACCTGAGGAAAAACAGGGAGTACAGTGTGTGTTTATGCACATGACTCATTATTAGTCATATTAAAACAGGATATGTTAAGGTAAAAGTAGACTTTTTTAGGTTTGGAAAATGTGTGTGCAGCCCAGAAACACGGCATCATCAAGATTTAGAGACAGTGAGTCAGAAAGAAAGCTATGCTTACTTCTCCCCTGGAAAAAACAGATCCCCTAGTGCTTCTTCCTTGTCCCCTAGTCTGATTAGCCCGTCAGATGCGTCTGATCCTGGTGTGCTTTCCACAGCGCTGTCTCTGTCTGATTCCCTGTCCTTGCCGTCGTCTCCCACCTCCTCCTCGGGCTCCTCCACTTCTCCAGGGAACAGCTGGCACTCGGGGACGGGGTCAGGATAGGCCCGTGTGCACATGATGACCGGACAAACCGGCTCCTCCTCACCACCCTGAGGAATAAATGTAACATTACAGTGAAAAAGATGGACACATATGGGAGAAACTAAAAATGTGAAGAGAATATAAATAAAACCACAAGTCACTAAAATGCCATAATTAAAGGCATTACAAAACTGAATTATAAGTTAGCCTCACTCTTCAGTACAGAATGACAAGGTTGTTTGTCTACTTTCCAGTCTTCCACTATTCCAGGGTTTTAGGACCCCTGATGGTAAAAACACTCCTCCACTTTGTCTCCAGCCTGAACCTGGGGACATTTAGCTACAGTACAACTTCACAAATCAATGTTGTTTCGAGCACTGTGGGTACTGGACAATTACATTACATTCTCTGGATTATCCATTTAGTAAATTCCTTCACAGTGGGAATGACCTTGAGTCCCCACTCATTGCCTGGAGGGTTAAAGAGGTGAAAGGGCTCTCTGCAGTGGCTCAAATCTAGCGTAATGCACCAGGACTACAACAAGGACTTATCTCAGCATGACTGAACAACTAAAACACCGCATATTGAAGGAGGGGGTAGGTCAAGATGAAGGGTAAGTTACATGTTGTGTAATAGTGGGTAACAGAAATGTGGACATGGTGAGAAATAGTCTTGGATATAGGTAAGGAAGGGAAGAATAAGGGCCGGATTTACTAAGATCTTAAATAGGAAGTTGTGCATTTCATTGAGCATTAAAATAAACATATTAAACACAAACACAGTGACAGCCACCGCAATCCCTTTCAAGCTTGATACATCACATTGCACATGCTCATTTTATATCCATTATTTGCATTATCTCCTCCTTGTATTTTGCGCGATTGGGCAAAGATGCCAGACTTTGCATATTTATAAAGGGAAAGGTACAAAATCCACAGCGCATGCTAAGTGTAGAAAAGGCTAACAAGTGAGCAGAAGAGAGGAAATGAGCAACAAAATAAAGAACAGATACAAACGAATTAGCAGTCTGATATGGGAAGAGAGTATAAGAGATGAGGAGAAAGATGCAGGAGAGGAAGAAATATACTGCAGCTTGGTCGATATCAGAATACACTTGGGACTCAGACTGTGCTCCTGGTTTATTGAGCCATTTGTCTTCAGGGTTGTTTTTAAGTGTATGTTTACAATCCACTATCTGTTCATATACAAATAATGATCATTTGTATTTCTTCATATGCCCATTTCATACTAAAAGAACCAAAGACGTGTCAGTAACACTCCCATGCACACACACTAAAGTGCACGTGAAACTAAATGATCAAAGTACCCATTTGACATAAACTAACTGAGGCTCTGCACTGCTACAATGGCCAACATGGGGTCTAAGACTGAGTCACACAGAAAAAAAGAGAAGGATAAAGGTCTCTTTTACATTCCTTAGACCCGGCTCCTCATTTCCTTGCAGCAGAAAAAGAAACACACTGTGTGGAAAGTTAAAGGCAACCCCCCTCTGTACTCTACCACAACAATTCAAAAAAACTGAACAAGCTGACCCAGTGGGCGACTCGACACCTGTTGTGCTTGTTGTGAGGAAGAGGGAGGAGGTTTTTTTTTTTTCATATTGTATGTACTGGTAGTTCACATAATGTTAGAAGCAGATAAACAACAAGACGTCTAACATGGGTGACAATGTGAAAAATACTGCTCTTGCATAGAATACCCTTATATTAAGACTAATACATTTGACTTTTTTACTTTATTGGGCGTTATGTTCTTCTGTGCTTCATGTTCTCCAGGTTAATGTGTGTCAGCGCCCTCTGACTCACTCACTCACTCACTCACTCTCCTGCAGAAACACTGAAACAACACACGCTGGGTTGCCAGTTAAATTTTGGGGGAACGGTAGCACGTGCCGTCGCTCAGTCTGATAATAAACTAAGCTTTTCTAACAGCAGTTGTGTTAGACAAAGACACTGATGGACAGTAACAACCCACAGCGTGTGTATATGTGTCTTCAGCCAAAAGCACTTTGCACTCTGATAAGAACGGTTTCGAAAAAAAAAAAGAAAAAAAAAAAGAGATATAATCGAGGGAGGAGTGCTGTGTGTTTACAGTATGCTTCTCTTTGTGCCCATCAGATGAAGAACAGCCCAGGGGCTATGACTGCCAAAACATGAGCCTACAGAGTGTTTTGAGTTGCTTGATTCCCTGAAGCAAAAAACACAGCACGTCTGCCAAACAGTGTCCGACTGCCAGCGGCTTTGAACTGAGGACACAGAGCAGCTCTCGCTTCTGTGTGTACTGTGCCTGACACCCATAAATATTTGCTTGGGCTAAATTACCTCTCTTACTGATGATTTATGAGTTTGATCTCTGAGCATCTAAAGTAATTTAGTGTTTTACGGTAAATATTTACAATACAATTATAACATGCTTTTTTACATATTAATTTAATTTTTTTAAATATCAAACTATACTAAAATCAAAGATTTTAACATTTTTAACATGAATGCTTATGATGTATTACAGTTGAACTTATATCAAATATTAAGACTTTAAGAAAAGTTTATTTTGCATTACGTTAATTGTCCCAGTTCAATCGCCTCTCTCAGAATAAAAACAACAACATGCAGATGTATATCAATAAACCGCACAGTATGCCTGTTGTTGTAATATTTTATCATTAGCTTTAGTTCAAATGAAAAAGCTAATAGATTTTCTAGTCTGATGCTGCAGGGTTTGACCTAGTTAACGTACAGACATCCTGTCATTGCTTTCCTGCTCTTTTTCCCACCCTCCCAGGTGAGGCCAGCGTCAGAGAGGGAAAAGATGAAAAAGACATAGAAGAAAATTCAGTTGCCTTTTGTGATATGAGAAATTCAGACAGAGTAATCAGACCGGTGTGTCTGTGGTCCATCTGAGTCCCATTATTTGTGCTAAAGGTATATATATGTGTAAACTAGTACGAACCTTCTCCAGGTGCTGTGTTTGAATACAAGCCCTAAACATCCTCAGTGATTGCTGAATTACCCACATCACATTCACTACATGTGATTTATTACATGTCATGTGTGCTTGAACAAGCATATGCACTCTATAAACCTTGGAAAAATACAGGTCATCCACCTGTAATATAGACACAAAGACTGTCAGCGGAGACCTTGTAGGTAGAGGAACAATTGTGTCACATGAATAGTCAGGTATGTGACAGTCTCTCAGGAAACAGTGTATCGTTTACATCCACTGAGCTCTAATAGAAGTTGAAGAAGTGAGAGGAAAATAGATGAAGGGACAAAAACTAAAGAGTCACTTTAATGTGGGCAGCGGGAGTGAGATGGACACACTACAGTATATATGTGGAGAGAAATAGATGTAAAAGAAAAATAGATAGAAAGTGTTAAAAGTGTATTTGTGTCCACTTTGGGAAAGTAACTGGGAAATTATTTTTCATTAATGAACTTATGAACTTGGCATTGACATGAGGTATGCTGAAGGTATTTGACCACTAATCACAACATGGTGACAGAGTCAGAAATGCTGACTAATGTATTTGTCCTAATGCAGGCGTTAAGCAACAGCGTGGGAGATTATAGTACAGAAAATAGTGAGATACAAGTGATGTTGCAGTTCTGCAACTACCACCACGAAACCAGTTGCTAGGGAGGTACACATACAGTGTTTCTACATTACAAAACAACATTTGTTTGTGCCAGAGACAGAATTGGAACCGAATCAGTGAGTGGGAGACAAATGTGTTTTCAGAAATGCACTGATAAGTTTAGCACAGTCCTCCTACCCATATTCACTTTTAGCTTTATTTCCTGTAGTCAAATCTATAATCCATCCAAATACACAATGCAAATTCCTCATGGACATATAAGTTATAAGGAGTCCAAAGTATTCTTAGGGAGAGGGAAAATGATACACGGGAAACTAAATGTGGCTATAGAAAGAAAAACAAGACGACATTTTGACACGTCACAGCAGAAATAGCCCAGGAGTAGTTAGCATCATTAAACACGGCTTACTTAAAAACTGTGCCAACATACTGTCTTAGATACACAGAAAACACAGAGTGACAGCAATAGGGACGTGAACTAATTACTCACTGAAAGGGCAATTAATTTGAGGTTAGTGTTTAATGCCTGTCAATAAAGACCCAAACACTTTATTAGGATGACAATAGCAACGATGTTGAGGGGTTAATGCCATCATTAAAAAGACTCTCCTACCCACCTCTCCTCACACCCTTTCAGTCTATGCTGAAGGTCGATACCATTTTAGAGCTGAAACGATCATTAGATCTGCCCTTCTGGCACAGTGGAGAATTATGTGGATGACCATGGTCTGCAAAGCCCTATCGATCTAAATATACAAAAAAAGGGGGAGATGATGGCTTTGAACTTGCCTTTCCATGATGGGGACTGGTGGAAATAAGTGTCAACCTCTTATTTCCTCAGCTGAAAATGCTGCCAGTTCAGAGACATTTCCATGCGTGTCAAATTTTGCTTCACTTCTTGCAGTTAAAAAAAAATGCGAGCTCATCTGCATTGCAAATTAGAAATGTTGTGCACTTCAGAAATATTACATTTCTTCCTTTAAAGCAATATACAAGTCTTATAAGGCTTTAAGATGTAGTTCGAGGAGGGTTCTCAGAGTACAGCTGTAATTTGAAGAAAACTAGATTAAATGAATTTTACAGCTTATATGGTTTCTAAGAGGTGTTGCCTTGTGGCACATTGGTTGTACAGCTGGCTGGGCACTAACCACACTGTTGCTAAACAGTACAGCAAAACAAATGTCGTGCAAAAGACAGAGAGGACAGGACAGAGATGGAGTGCTACACCAATGTGGTGCGAGGTTTGATGAGCAGACACATGAGCTGACATTCAGCGGATCAATCCACACTGATGGATCTTTGATTTACTGTGAGTCAGCGGGATGAGCAGAAGAGTGAAAGATGAATTGGAAAAAAGGAAAAAGACAGAGCAGTAGAGGAAGGAAAGTGTGTGTGTGTGAGAGAGAGAGAGAGAGAGAGAGAAGGGCAGCAGAAAAAAGAACAGACGTGCAGACGAAGAGCGGCACAGTGTCTCCGCTTGTGTTTGTCAGACTGAGCTAATGAGATAAGAGGTATTTCTCTGCACAGGGTTTTCCTCCATCTCTCTCTTTGTTCATTTCATCCTTTCTTGATCTCACTTTCTCTCTATTCGTCTAAGCCCTGAGCTCCTCGAGTGCTGCCACCACAAAAATATTCACCTATAAATTAAACCGTTTAATGCACCAGCTTTGACCGTCAGCATTTTGACTAGCAGAAGGTGCTGCTGCTGCTGCTGCAAACACGAGCTTCTCAAATGTGGGGATATGCGGCTTTCTGGTGTCATATATGATGTGAAACTGAAAATGAGTAGATAATGTGATGTAATGTAATGAAGGCAATCATCAGTGGCAACATGAATGTACACATATTACTTTTAAACAGTCCTCAATTGTTGAGTAATGACTACGTTCCGACCTAATGGAGTCGTTTCGTTTGCAAAATACCCCGAGGAGGCAACATAAACACGCCCCACATGTGTGAGTGTGTGCATGTATCTGCCTGCACGGCTCTGTTATTCACGTCATATGGTAAGCGATACTCTTCCTACGTATGCACACACTCACACATTACACACACAGGGGAAGTAATGATTCATATTTCACCAGCATTTTGATAAGTCAACATTGTCTGAAACTCATGTTTCGGTAGGTGACACATTTACCCAAGTGTACAGAAACACCCGAGATCCATCATTGTATGAATTTCTGAATATAGCCTCTCCTACCCCCCTCCCGTTCGTTAGTCTGTCAAAACTAAGTTAACTATCAACAATAGGACTTTCATTCACAGCTAAACTTACAATTTATATAAAAACACCACGACTCAACAGGTTTTAATCACACATTTGTTTCCACCTGAGTCCTGGGAAACAGGTAGTGGTTTGGATTACCAAGAACGCAGCATTGGACAAAGGACAATGTAGGGAGGGACAGGTGCAGCACACTGGAGTCTGTGTGCAGATATTTTCAATGAAACCACTCTCAGATACAAACAGGAAACCAAAAGAGGTGAAACAGCCTGTATGTGTGTGTTTCTGATTACCTATATCCCTTAATCTAATGAATAAAGAGCAAATGCAAATCCAAAACAAAACATAGTGTTGAAGCACAAGGGAAGTCCCAGAGGTTTGTTTTTTTTTTCCCTAAATGACTTCCTGACTTCTTCAAGAGGTGGTTTAAGGGTTAAATATCTGGATTTAGAGAACATTCAGATTCGGTTTATAGGTTTAAAACCAGATAGCGGCGACAGTTAACGTTAGTGGTTGAGAAACGAGAGCTTCTCCATGACAAATGTTTGTGTTTGTGGGTGTGTATAAAGAGGAGGCCCGTTAAACAAGGAGAACTTGAAATACATCCCGTGATTATGAGTGGTTCAAGTATCGTTTTCCACGGTTTGTGGGTGTGAATTAATGAGTAACCTGCATCTCTAACTACAAAGACACAATCACCGCAAACATGACCGGACAATTTAGCCTTAATTCATTTTATTATTGATTACGAAGCTGCACACACAGTGCTAGTTGTATCCTGCTGACGCACGACATTCGGTCAACCCTTTGCATGTGCAAATATCTGTATCAACACGTGAATGTGGATATCGAAAGAAGGCAAAATCCAGCTTTCTGTGTGCATGTTGCTGAGCCTTAAGAGAGAAAACCTAAAAGAGTAACAGATCAGCTAAATGTCTGTGTACACAAACGTTCATATGTAAACCAAACACTCTCACTGTCATACTGAAATGTAATTAAGTCAAGCTGCCACATCAAGTTGGCAGGTGTGTGTGACAAGGCTTTATTGTGTTCATAAAACCTCCATAAGCCCAAAGTTTCATCTTTAACGATAATTAATTTACGATATAAAACAGAGGAAGCAGTAAATCTTCACATTTTAGATTATGAACTCATATATTTTCTGCTAGAGCTCTGCTGATATGGTTGAATTATCATCAAGAGTAGCATAAAGTTCAGGTTCCTCACACACAGTCTTAACAGCTCTCTGTCTCGCTCAGGGTTCTCGTCCCTCAGTCAGTGTCCCCTCTGTGCCGTCAGACCCGTGTCCAGTGAAAAGAATAGAAAGCACCTCACTGTCTTTCTATAACAAAGTGCATTGTCTTTCTCTTAAGCGAATGTCAGCCCTCTTGCTGATGTGCACTGAATGGGGGCATTTCAGCGTGTCACTGGTTGCAGACACTCGGCAGGTGGTCATTCAACGGCCTCCAACGCGAAACAAGAACCGGGAGAGCTTCTGGAGATTATGAGCACAAGTTAAAGCTGCAGCACATTAAGTTGGAGGCCGAGAAGATGCGACTATATTTAGAAATTTAGTTTTTGTTTTGTCTAGACACTATTATTTGTCCTCTCTTCTTGTCCCTCTGTTGATGTGAGGAGTGTTTTACCTGCTGCAGATGAACTTCCATTCATCCAGTACAGCTCAGTAGTGCATGCTAATCTAGTTATTCAAGTCCTGGTGCACACACCGTGTGCTGGCAAAGACACTTGGCTGAATGTCAGTTTTGTTTAAGGAAACAAAGTGACAGTACTGTTCAAATTCATGCCAATATGTAGAATGGATTTAGTGAAAAACTGGTCTTTAACAAATATTTTTGGAACAATCGACAGAGAACGTGAAGCTTGGCTGAGGAGTAAATCTCATTATGTAATGTCCAGTCACAGACCAAGAGTATTCAAAACAACTAAAGAGTCTGACGTCACGTGTTGCTATTGAGATGCCCACAATACAAATAAAGCTCACCTTGCCCTTCCGCTGTTGAAGGAATGAATATTAGAAGTTACACAGAGAGGCATCCGTTGTATTGTCAACAGTCAAAAGGTCCATCATCTGTTTACTGCCAATACTTTCAACTGTCACCGATATTAGTTGTTAACTGTTAAATGATTTACTGCATCTGTTATTATCCAATACGTGAATCAAATGCCTGAATACGTGAATCAAATATAATATGAAGTTGTAGCATAGGGTGTTTGAGTCATGTGACAGTGTATTTATTTTCACCTGCAACACTTTCGTTGTTGTCAAAACAGGGTAATTTTACACTTTTCCTTGTTCATCGAACTGTGACCTGAAACATGCACATACAAACAAATAAATAATACTCCTACGTACCAATTCTATTTCCCTCAATCCTCTAATTAATAACTAGTGTGTTGTCTCTTTTCAGCTGTTCCTCAGGTCTTTTAACAGTCTGTTTATACCTGCACGTTGCATCTATATCCGTCCTGCTCCCTGCACATCTTAATTACTCTCTACCTTCCAGCTACTCTGGTCTCCAATTAATCCCATTACCATCAGAGATGCTGAACTGCAACAGAGGCAACAGAGAGGGAAGGAGAGAGACAGGGAGAGAATGATAGCAGGGGACACTGCAACAGCAGAGATGGATAAAAGGAGGGCTACAGAAGAGACGGCTCAGTGTAGTGGGACGACACAGACACCGACATCTGAGCAGCACAGACAGGCGGGCAGGCTGTGGGGCAGGGTCAACTACATTATTCCAACTCAAACTGGGGAGGTCTGTGCCCTGCTGCTGAACTGCAAGACTTCCCACAACATATATATTAAATCTCCCTCCAACTTGCCTTCGCCTCTCTTTCACTAAACCCCTCACGAGTCTCTGCTGACCACCCACCCTGTTTTGTTCTCATTCTGTCAAGTGATCTTTCATCACCCCCACATTTCCGCGGGCTGGTAAAGGCTGGTCGCTTACCCCGTCTACTAGTGAGGGGAGTCCATGGCCAGCAGTCCCCCTCTTTCCACCAGCCCAGCCCTCATGCACTGAAGTCATCCACTCGCCCTGCTCCCCAGGGCTGTTAGGCAGCTGTCTCAGCTCACGCACAGGTGTCCCCTTGGAAGGCAAGAGGACGAGGAAGCGCCCGGGTAGTCCAAAGGGTGAGCCCCTGTTGGTGCTATAGTCCAAAGAGAGGCACTGCTGGAGCGGCAGTGCTGAATGTACCGTTCACTTTAAAAACACCGCACCGGCTGCCTCAGCCTCCCTCCGTCACACACACTCACACACACACACACACACATACACATACACACTCTGCAGCTCACACTCACACACTGTCCCTGTCTCTGTGACTGCTTCGCCGGCTGACTTGCATTCACACTGTGAGAGCTCGGATCAGGCAACAGTTGTTGAATTCATGGCCCCTCCTCCCCCACCACCTTCCTCCTCCTCCTCCTCCTCCCCCACCACCTTCCTCCTCCTCCTCCTCCTCCCCCCCCCTCCCTCCTCCTTTTCCTCTGGTGGGCAGTTGCTTAGCAACTGGCTTCTGTGGGCGGGGCCAGCGAGTGTGCTGAGTGCACATTGCTGCACACCGTGCTCTCGGCTGCCGCCTACTCAGGCTATATTTGCATATGGAGCCCTGCCTGCCTCTGTGTCTATCTCTGCTGTAGAGGAGGCCAGCGGCTGTGTGGGCTGCAGGGGGGGGGGAGGGAGGTGAGTTGTGGTCGGTTAAAACTGAAACGGTTTGTCTTCAGTGATGCAGCAGATTCCACCAGATGGGTCAAAAGGAAAGGAAGTACTGGTTAGTCCCGACGGGAAGGAGGAAGAAAAGGCCAGTAAGCACTGGAGAGCAGGAGAGCTTCAGGCATTTACTGTTCACTTCACTGAACTAAACATGTGTTCAGAAACTCACTTTAAGAAGAAGAAAAAAGGAATCAAGGCTCATTTGATTTGTTTTTATATTGCATGTTAATGCTGAAACAATTAAACAAGTAATAAGCAACTATTTTTCCTAAATTCATAAATTAACATATATATATTAACAATGGAACTAAACTTTAGCTACCACAGTCGTTAGTTTACCTTTTGCAACTTTAATAACTTATTTCTGCTATTCCATTTCTTCTATGGAGAGTCTACAGATTATATTTAACTACAGTCGACCAAAGTTGACACACTTTCATCATATTTCAGACTATGAAATTGATTACACTGAAGGCATCAAACTGAATTAACACATGTGGAATTGTATACATACAAAAAGTTGAAACAATAAAATATTATATTCTAGGTCTTAAGTAGCACTTTGCCTGATATGCTTGCACATTTGGATTTTCTGATGAGCTTTAAGAGGTATCACTGAATGGTCTTCATACATTCTTGAAGAGTTCCAGAGATGTTAGATTGTTTTCATGTCATGAAATAAAAACCCTCGATGAGATTGTCCAAATTTGGTTGTATGTATAATATATTATTATATATATATAATAAATATTCTCCGAGAGGGCCCTCCATAAGATTTACCTTTTTGTTTTCCTTTGTCAACTCTTATCTAAACTCTTCTTTCACTCACTCTTTCAGCTGCCTCTCCATCTTATGCTCCTCACTTTTGAAATGTTCCTATTCTAGCTGGATGCTCACCAGACTTATTTATTATTGCCAGTGAAAACAACGTGCTAAAGAGATAAAAAAGTTTTTCTAAATGTTGACTGGTAATGTTTGTTTTTACAGTCCTTAGTGGAGCCATTTGGCAGTCAGACTTTCCTTTAAGACGATGCACAGTAGCTATTGTCAACCTTTGCATCCTAAAACCTGATCCTTCAGTACCAAGGTGAACTCACTGTAAAGCTTGTGTACGTTGTCTTTTCAGGGACAAGTTGTGAACTATCAAAAGCCAGTATGCAAACAGTGTCTCACACTTTATCGAACGAGAGGAGGAAACCCCTCAAATGTATCTCCAGTAACATTTAAGAATTTAAGCTGAGAGTTTCAGTTGTTAATTTTACCCTGAAAACATTTCATTTAATGCTCGTGTCTTAAAATGTCACTGTTGCCGTGCCACAGCTCTGTCTGTTGTAGTAATGCTGACGTTAGCTGGTTTAGATTAACAAAGTGATTGAAGCTAACAATATGAACTGAGGGCTTCTCAGAACATTAATAGGTTACCAACTCACGTGGCGTTAACCACCAGTCCGATCAGCTCTAGGTTAATATTCTTCTGTGAAGTTCCCACCCTCTGAAAATACTTTTGTCCTACTTATATTTGAAGAACCTGTTCTCACACATTACTGTCATCACAACAAATGCCCTCTGGCTTCAGTGACCTAATGGCTTTCTATTGTTCTTTTGTTATTGTTTTTCCAAATTCAAATATTTAATTTTTATTTTCAACTTCATTAATCTCACCTTTCTGGGTTATATAGATGTTTGTACCTGCTTGTTTGTGCAGTGTTGGCTCATGTTTCAGGACTTGTCTACGTGCCTTGGTCCGGTAACTAGAGTCAGCAGTCTTTGGCAGGAGCTGATTGCAGCTCCGGTAAAGTTTTATGCTGCTAAAATTACAAGGTAATGTCAGTAAACTTGCTATATCTCCCTCTACTCTGCCTGTTGACATATTTTTTATGTTTCAGGGTTAATTTCATGACTCTCTCTCTCTTTTGGTCAAAGACTCATGGCTGCCTGATTATTATCCTTATGGAGTGATGACAAAAATAGATGATGAGTAGAAAAGAGATGTGATCTACACGGAGGAAGTCGAACAAAACTTAATCACGTGGAAACCAATGCAACCTTCCTTTACTCTACGTTCTTTTCCCCCCTCTCTTGCTCTCTTTCTCCTTCACTTCTCAAAGACGGCAGAGGCTCAGCCAATGGCCTGGGGCTATTTGTTTATAGCTGGCAATTTGTTAGAGGGCTGGCCCCTTTCCCCCTTTTCAAAGAAGTCATTTACAATTCTATTCATGTCTACCTGCCTCATTCAGATGGCAACACATAGTTATGGACCAAGAGCTTGGGTTTCACTTCATGCTTTCACAAAGTGTTAATGCTATTCAGGAAGAGGGGGACATTATTACATTGCTTTTTGAAATTGGGTATAATGGAGTGAAGGGAGGTGCAGTATTACAGTGATCAGGGTATGTGGCAAAGAGGAGAAAACAAACACATTTGTGCCTTCACACACACACACACACACGCACCCCAAAGTGCGTTCACACATAAAACAAATCTAACAAATGTGCATGGAGCTGAGTTTGGCTGAAGCTGCTGGGGTTTGCACTGCAGCAAGACAAATGATACAGAGGAATAGAGGGGGGGAGAGATGTATATAGCGTACGTTCTTCTCCTTGGCTCCTTGGATATTTTGCTCGCCTTGTACCTCACTTGTAAGTCGCCAGCCTTGGGGGTGTAACACCCTATGCTGCAGATTATTCACCAAGTTGTCCTTAAATTCCTTTATTGCTCCAGTATGAGCTAATGAAGCTACTGGGATTGGATTTTAAATGAGGTATACGTTCTGGCATAATTAGCAACTAGCCACAATATGAAATGTTGCACTTCAGGTACATAATTATGCATTATAATTATACAGAGTTAGGGTGTGGAGGAGTACTGCTGAGGTTGACATCTGTGACAGAAATGATCTGACAACATGCAAGCACTAATGAGAGTGTAGGAAGTGGAGGCGATGAGAGAAGGGGGTCAGGGCGAGTATGAGTGAGCAAGTCACAGAGAGGCTGAAAAGGCTGAAATGAAATCTACAGAATAATTTCTGCTCCTTACTTGACTTTGCTATTAAAAAACGAGACCATAAAGACTTGGTCAAAACCTTGGTCACTTGTTGAGCTTTGAAAAACTGCCCTCCTGCAGAGTGAAACACAGTTTTTACAGGCGATTTCTTATATCTCCTCCTACAACATACTGTACAAGTTGTCCTCATGTTGGCATCTCTTGCACTCTTGTTGCTTTAAAGGTGCACAACACCTAGGTTAAAAAAACAACTGTGTGAGAAAAACTAGTGCATTTTAGAGATTGACAGCATTGCACACAAAAGGGAAACAGAGCCAAGCTTCCTGGCACAACACCTCTGTATTTACGGTATGCCAGTTGTCAGGCGTATTACTGTCACTATAAGTCTTCCTTGTATTCTTGTCAAACGCAGTACAGAAGATACTATCTGTGTGAGTGACAGTCACAAATGAATGACTTCAGTTTGTGTATGAGCACCTTTTAAACATTTTAGCACGTTTTAAAAATACTGTGTTAATTCTGGTCACTATTATAGTGATATTAAGTTTTCATACCATTTCATCTCTACTGACAAGCAACAGGGACACGCAAAGAGAAGGAGGGAATGCAAAGCTCAAATGTAGAGAATGAGATAGCAGTTTGACAAAATGACATTTTTGTTTCCCTAAATCACAGATCATCATAGATCATCACAAGGTACACACGCCCTGTGTAACTATATAAACCCACACTAACACACAAATGCACATATAAAAAAGGACAACAAGTACAAACGAGCTTTATATGCAGCTTATTTCTTACGTCTCCTGTGAGTACAATATACATACAAGTGTTTTTTTTTTACTCATTTAATTATGAGCTTTCTGTACTTGTATGTATGTATCTAACTTTTAAGAGAGGATAATGATGGATATTATTTGATTTCCATTTTATACAGGTATATCTTAGTAAGGTGTCTTTTTGCTTGAAAGGTGCACGACAGATAGTTTTAAAAATACTAAAATACTAATAGAAACTAATGTATTTTAGAGGTTAGCTGCTAACTAGTTGAATTGGACAAACATATGTTGCCTGTGTACATTTTGTGATATGTTGCAATTTGCCAGTCTTGTAAATTGTGAACATATAGTCATTATTTTTATGGAGAAAGTAATCCAGCTGCAATTACATTCCTTACAAAAATCTATTTGTAATAGAAACGTAATTTTTTGGAGACTTGAAATGATGAGCTGCTGTCATAATGTGGATGTTTCTGAGAGTAACACTGCACAAGGGATGACAGAACAGTACAGAACAGAAACTACTGAGCGCATTCTGCGATGGTATGGCTTCTTGTCATGAGGTGTATTGTCAAACTGGCTTTGAATAGTAAACAGTCAGTAAACAAGACCTGAGCTACCAGATAGCTAGACAGACATACTTTTTTAATCCCACTGGGAAATTCCAGTGTCGCAGGAGACATTACAAAAAAAAAAAACACTAAACCCACAGTACAAGTATAATACACTGTGCATTAGTGAAAGGCATCTACACAGACCTGAACTATGCCCAAACAATAAAAACACCTATTAAAGATATTGTGTAATTGTATGAATGAAGAATAAATATGTAACATTAAGTAATCGAGGTCTTCCCTGTTGTTATGCTGTCAGGGGAGATTTTTCATTGTACAATTACCAGCTGTTGACAAGACTGAATTCCTGTAAGTTTCCTTGTAATGCAGTAATGGACAAGGAACCGATATAATGAGAACAACAGATGTTATCTTTCAATAATGGATTCATTACCGCAAGATTTGATCGACTTTCACAGTTACACTGATACACTTTAAGTGGCAACATTACCAGTAATAAATGGTGAGCCACCACATTCATCATGAGAAATCTATCTGATGGTGATATTCTGGCTACAGTCAGAGTGAAAACAGGCCACTAGGTTAATGTTGCCTGCAGGGAAAACTCCCAATCAGCTGAAATAGAAACACAGTTTAGGAGTATTCACTGATAAAGAAGCTACTTTGAACGTATAGCTTTGTAAACTACATATAAACTACTAAGACGTTGAACTATAAAAGCTACTTTGAAGAGATATCAAGTTTAATTAAAGCTCCTTTGAAAAAGTAGTTGACACTACTTCTAGTGACAATGCACATATGAAATGAGTTTACTGTAAAAAGGTACTTGTTAAAAAAAATACCCCACTATTCATGGTAAAATGCAATAATGTCAGCTTTAGCTTTGTCAGACACCTGCCTTCCAGAAACAAGTCCAAGTGAGGACATTGCAGCAAGCAGGATCACTCAGTTTGCCAGGTGACTTCTAAAATAACATGAAACAACTCAACAATATTCAATACTTAAGATTGACTGACACTTAATTGACAAGACTTATGAATAGCTTTGTCTATGTAATGTACAAGTATTGTAAGATGAGAAAGAACATTTAAAACATATTAGTTAACACAGTTTTTATTGAGCATACACTCCATAAATGCCATAAATTCTACTTTTATGAGGTTATAATTTGTGCCAACTTTCCATTTGTATTAAGCTTTCTCCCTTTATACAGCTATCAATATTGCCATGTCACTGTGTCTTTTCTCTGTTGATAAAAAAAAACCCTGGTAAAACCCTGTTCTCCGCCAACATGCTGAGCCAGCCCAGTTACCATTTGACTGACAACAGATGAAAGCCCGATGATCAATACATGACCAGAGCATCCATCTATCAAATCACTACCACACCAATGGGACAGCAACTGACAGAGGAATCAATGAGGAATTGAGCAAGATAAAGACAAGTCTGATTAAACGAGACGGGACGGTGAGAGAGTAGGAGAGACATAAAGGGAAAAAGGCATTGGAAAGACAGGTGTGGTGAGAATGGAGAGAAGAGGTTGAACAGAATACAAGACAACACATTAACCATTAAACGGAGAACCACTTGTGTATTTACACCTGAGAGCTGAGGAACTACAGAGCTTTAAGGATGTGCAGGGTTTAATGGAGGTTTTCACTCGCTCTATTAAAAGGTGACAGTATCTAGGGAGCGTACTTTGTAGAGTAAGAACTGAAGTGAGACAATGCAAGCGGACTGGCTGCTAATTAGCCAGACAGGAAGGAAATCGCTGAACCATGAAAGGGCCAAGGTCATGGCATAAAAAAGCACTTTGCAAAGAGATGCACACAGTGGGTGACTATCATTACAGACTTACTTGTTCACAAACAATACAAGCCTCTGTTTAACATTTTACCTTTTACTGAGCACATGACTTCATTGGCAAATGGTGTTATTGGAGTGACAAGAAGTTTAAGTTACAAGTTTGCAACTATTGCAAAGCTTGCCACAATATACTAAAGCTCTAGCTTGCAATATAGCCACCAAAACCAAATACTAGATACCTGGTTCATTTGCCTAAAGATTGACACATAAGCAAACTTTTTCTCTGAATGTGTTACATTACTCTAAACCCCTGTATATTCAGGTGTTTGCAGGGCCAGGTTAAGGAACCTTGCAGACCAAAGCTGTTAGCATTCGACGACTGCACTACTGATTAACAATAAACTAAAACAAAGATTTATATCTTCACCACTGCAGTAATAAGATGATCTAGCGATATTTAGTAGTAATAAATGTGTGGGTGCAGAAACCTCAAATATAACGATCAGTAAAGTAGCAATCTGCAAACATGTATTACTGCATTAACATTTTGGGGAAACTGACTTTCCTGCATGTGTCTATGCATCCACAGCGGACCACAACCACAAACCTGGCCCTCATTAGACACACAAGCAAGAAACCCGACAAATTAAATATCTTATACACAGGCCTGTACATTCTGAAAATATCGCTTCTGAAGTGAATTTGGTGTTTACATCAACTTACAGCAAAGCATTAATGATTGCAATAACTCATCTTCCCTTAACAGTGTGCAAGAGTACACTTCAGAGAGAACGTGTAAAGTGCTGGGTTCATCTTGATGGGCCCACAGAGGAATTCAGAAAAAAAGATTAGTGTATTGTACTTGATTTCTATTTTTTTAGATAAATAGTGTGTGGCTCCTTTTGGTTACCTTGCAGAACATGTCTTTGTTGCTATGTCTGAATGGCATCGTTTTTCCTCTCTGTTTACCTGTTTACGGTTGAACAATAAAAGATCATTGTGTTTTTCTCTTCAGTGTTACCCTAACCCACACAAAGACACATCAGCACAGTAGTGTTGTGGTTTACAGACACCTTGGTGCTGCCACAGGAAGTTGGCCTTGGTAAAATACTCCTTTCTTCGACTCAAAGGTTATGAGCCAGCTGGGAGGCTACTGTGGCTTGTTACGTCACACTGAGGGAGGTACAATGTTGCTGTAACAACTGTTGAAACAGTTTGTGCAAGTATAAATGTCCCATATTGTAACTGACCATCTGAAGCTGAGGCAACTTATGTTTGAATTTTGGCCTGTAACCTTGTTTTAAGGGGAATTTTACTGGAATAAGAAATGCAATGAAAATAAAAGTGGTTTCTAGCTGGTTGAACTAACAATATTTAACTTAAGTTTAACCAATATATATATGATTCCTTCCTCCCATATATCCTCCTTAGGTTTGAGAAATGCAGTGGGTTTAAAGCTCTTATGACCATTTCCACTGAATTTGGTGAGTCACCCCCAAAATGTGATGCAATCCCAGGACTCCTACTATGAGTGGGAGTGTATGTGAGCATAACAGCATTGTTTATAAAAGAGGGGGAAAAGCAGGAGGCAGTGATCCAGAATTGAGCTTCTGTGACAGATTTTCTATTCAGTCCACACATCACAGGATAATCAGCGACCTAATTAAACAAAAAGAGAATGAGGGAGAAAAGAGGAAGAAAGAGAGAAAGAAGAAAAAAGAAAAAGCAAGTGAAGCTGAAGAAAACAAGAACGGTGGTGATCAGAAATGAGTGAGAAAAACAAAGAGGAATATGGAGAGAAAAGGGGAATGAAAGGATGTTAATATCTAACGGAGAAAATCAATGATTAAATCAGGCAAGTCTGAAATAAGATGTAAGAGCTACAGAGAAACAGAGATGGTAACATGGAAGGGGGATGCAGTGTTTCACACACATGCCGAAACCAAGAAGAGACAGAGAGAGCAGTTCATCTGCTTTGAAAAGAAGAAGAACAACAACACAGGCTCTGGACACTAATTATGGATAACAAGACCGACAGACGTACAGCAGAGCTTTGCACAGGCCTCCAGCTCTGGTCGACTGAGGTTAGAGTTGACAGAAAGGGAAGAGACAGCAAATTGAAGAAGGAGGGAGAACAAAGGGGAGGAAACACAAAGAAATAGAGAGTTGACTATTTAATTTATTATAACTTAGGGTAGTGAAACACCGAGCCAACGCCAGTGAGAAGGACCACTGTGGCTGGCTGTTAGTTTAGCGAATCAGTGCACGAGAAAAGAACCCCCTGAAAGAAAGAAACTGAAACTATCTGTGGTAAATGAGACGGGGGGAAAATGGTACACAAACACTTTGTTTGTATCCCCGGTCTTAGGTCTTCCACTTTCCCTTACTCAATGACAAATGTAGACTTCTGCCACCCACTGGTTTTAAGAGCGTGACGAGATCTCATGTCACAAAAATCATGAAATATTAAAACGTGACAATGTTTTCTGTCAAGGTGAAAATCTGTCTTGTGATATCAGTACATAAGACAACCAGAGCATGAAATTAGTGTACAAGATGCCCCCGCCACTTTTAAATGGGTGTGAGCATTTTGGGTACATAATAGACACTAATAGACAATAGTACATAGTGGAAACAATAAAGTGACAGACGATTGAAACATGATTACCGTAAATGTCTTATCAAATGTGCACTTTAACTATAGTGGCGGCTAGTTTGACCATAGAAATGCTTTAAGCGATCGAGGCGGTACTTATGTTCAATTTGTGGAAAGGCATTCAGTCACCTGCAGCTTCAGTTAGAAGTTAGAGGCTCATGCATATTTCATGCACAGTGACATTGTCAGGCATGAAGAGACTTGTGAAATAACACAGGAGAGAAACCAGTGAGTTGGGTTTGTGGTAAAACCTCTAATGCTGTGTGCATATTTTTGTCTTCTACTGTAGATAATAATTCATAACCAGCTATCAATTCAGTTTAACTTTTGTAGAATTGAATATCAAGTCAAGTCACATCACACTCGATCACTGGTATGGAGAGTTAGTTACTGTCATGCAGAAGCAGAGTGCCGGGTGTATTGTATGTTGCTGTATGTTCAAGTGCCACTTTTTAGCACAGATGAATGCGACATGAGGTGATAAAACAATCAGCCTTTGTTGCTACTAGTTCTTTTATGTCAGCCTGGTGTGTTTCTGCCCTTAGGAAACACAGATACTACAGGCAGTCCGAGCCTGAAGTGCATTTTTATTTAGGTTATTCAGGGTGACCTATGCATTGTACTGAACATGTTATGTGACTAAAGGACCAAAGCTAGTTGCTATGTTAATGTGTTGCTCAAACTCAGCTCTTTATGTAGACATAAGATTCGAAACAATGAGTAATACGTACCGTGCATCTACTAATGAGCATTATCACATGTTTGTGTTTTATATTGAGGTGTATGAAAGAATGTATTCAGATCCATGTTTACATATGCAAGAAATCAGATGATCAGTAACAGTCTTCCTTCTTCAAGAGTTGGAGGAAGGACATTTAAGAGTTGTGCAAGTTCCTGTGTTGTTTGTTCTGCACTCTGTTCTGTCTTTTAGGAAACAACGACACAAAAAGAGAAGATGCTTCAGATTTAACGTCTAAAGTTACTGCAAAGCAAAAGTGTTATCATAAAAAGAACAGTGAGAAAAGATCACCCAAACACACAGAATAACAGCACTACAGCACTGTACGAACTTCCTTTATCACTTTCAAAAACACACAGTTTGCCCTCAGATGTGAACCTTTTAATCCTATATAATGCAGCTTAGTGTTACCCTCAACACTTAATACAGACTGCTCTAGTTGGGGGACAGAAAGAAGCTTGGCCCCAAAAACTATTAGGATTTAATTGAGCTTTTGAACATACTTGAAGTACACCTTCTGAATGCAAACGCACAGAAATGAATGCAGGTATGCAGGTGAAGTAAATACTCATCTTTCAGTGAGTGTCCGTGTGCATGTGTGTGCGCTCTCCAACCAGATGCTTCCTGGCAGGAGGTGACCTCTGTCTGCAAACAGAGGGTCTGGAAATGCAACACACACTTAGAAAAAGAGAAATTCAAAGCCTGTCCAAAGGCAGATAAGGTCATTTTAACTTCTAGAATAAAGAGGAACAGAAACAAACGCTTTTCAGCTTCCTCTCCGACTCCAGCATGACTGATCACATTTGTTGCTATTCTCTTCCAAATGCTAATTCATCTCACAGCACTGCCTTAAGCGTTCAATGTAACAACGTAATATTCTCATACCAGCAATATGAATGTTGCTTTAAGAAGATTTTAAACCTCCTTGATTTTAACTTGATCTGAATCACATAGGAAACTGCCCTGGGACACACACACATGCTCTGTTAACATAGTGGGATTAGCTGAGGCGATCAAACACCAATAAAAAGTATAATTTATCATAAAGTGGAAAGAATTATTTGCCTGTGAGAGAAAGAAAGAAACGTGGGGTGGTTGACAATACATTCTGCATTAATGCTTCGGACTTGTATTAGGCAGATATGTGTTGATGCATGTCCACGCACGTTTAAACATTAAACTTCAGAGTACAATTTATAGCCATTGCTAGTCAGTGAGATCATGAGAGAACTGAGTATGTGGCTGTGTGCACAACACAGAGAGAAAAAGAGGGTGAGTATCTGCTTGGTGGCGGTGTGTCCTTGAGCGTCATTGGTGGGATTGCTGGGCCTTGTCTCCAATCCAAAGTGTGTGTCCATGTTTGTGTGTCTGTGTGTATATGTATGAGAGTCTTTCAAAACTTAATTCAACTAACTAAGCCACACGCATGGGTGCCAAAAAGCGAAGTAGCAATACTCAGTGCTCTTCCTAATATACAATATATCATTCCCTTCCCTTCCAGCCAGCCTATTGTGACATAATGAATAAAGACAATAACAGCAGCAGCAGGTACCATACATTTCAAATAATGTTTCGTTTTTTGGTAACATACAGTATTGAAGCACCAAAACTAATGTGAATGAAGAGATGAGACTGTGGTCCCTGAACAGATTCTGTATGTGTGATGTACAACTGGCCCAATTTTTACAAGGATGCTCTGCTGCATTTCTTTATGGAGTCTTTGCAACAACAAAACGGGTTATCTTTAGGGTCATCTGGGTGTGTTGCAGCAGAATTCAGAGAAGCCTTGATGTTCTCCTGGGTTAGCAGTGGTTCTCACCAGGCCTCTCTCCAGTGGATGCCATCAACCCAGTATTCAGTGGAGCCATGATAAATGATCTTTGCTGAGGTGTTCCTTGGCTCTTCTGTGACTTCCTGGATGAGCTGGCGTGCTCTTGGGTTAATTTTGGAAGACTGTTAACTTCTGGGATGATTCACTATTGTTGCATGTCTCCTCTATCTGTAGATAGTGTCTCTCACTGTGGATCTGTGCAGTCCCAGAGCCTTAGAAACAGCTTTGCAACCCTTTCCCAGACTGTGCAAAGCAGTTTGGTATTTTCCCCACAGGCGTAGCTGGCATTACATTGTCTTTTTGCTTCAAAAATTACAATTATCATTTGAAATGTATTTTGCATTTGCTCAGGTTGCCTTTTTTTTTGCCTTAGATTTTAGTTTGAAGATTTGAAACAGTGCAGTATGATATACACATGAAAAGGGAAGAACTCAATAGGGGGTTGAATATTCTTTCACAGAACTGAACAGAACAGTAGTTAGGTTTAAATAATGCACAACAAGAAGACAAAATTTGAATCAGCCATCACTGAGTTGAGAGACTCAGCCAGTTGAGTTCTTTACTTCACAGGATAGTTTCATAAGTTTTATGAATAAAATTCACAGTTTTAATGTACGAGCAAATGTAATGCCAATTGAAATCCAACAAAAGCAACGCGATTACTGTAAAAAAGCTTTTTTCTCACAGTAACCTGTTGCAAGTACCCCAAATAACAATCAGATATTAAAACAATATATTATATATATGGTTATATTAACCATATATATAATATTTAACTGCTTTCACAATTCCTCAAGACCCCGTGTGCACCATGCTTATCATTTTGAGCAAAGCAAGTGCTTCTGACTCGGCCTGAATACATCATCTGTTCCTGTTTCCATCTGCTCAGAGAAAGACCAGACACTGATTTGGAAGTGAAGCCTGACGAGTGTCACCTGTCCTACAGTAAAGGGTCCTGTCAGTCACCACAGGCCAAACGTTGATACATTTGATAAAGTTGCGGCCTGGACTCTCTAACTCTGTTGTTCTTATCTTTTCTCTGTTCTTTCACTTTTCTTTTGTTGTTTGACTTTAATCTCTCTTCAAACTTTTTCTTTGTCTGGATTCCATCTGCTGCTCTTATCTCTTTCCAAACGCTCATTCCCTCAAACCCATCAATTCACGCTCAACCCAATCTATCATCTTTACTGTCCTCTACTCCATCTTTTTCCTCCCTCAATATTTGATATTTCTTTGTCCATCTGCTGTCATCACCATTATTTTTTTTTTCTGACTTATTCAGACAGAGAGGTCGACCAAGCTTACATAACATCTGTTAGTCAATACAGAAAATTGGTGCCCTATACTATACTATCCTACTGTTCATTACTAAACAGCAAACCAAACTAAAGAACCTCACTTAAATCATATCTTTTACGAATGTGTGTATTGTTAAAGCTGCAGTAACTAATACTTGAAATATTTTTTTTATGAAATTAAGTAAAAAGTGGACAAGATGTGTTGTCTCTCAGCTGTTCTAGTCCACCTCATGTTTCTACATTTAGTCATTTGGCAGATGGTTTTATCCAAAGCGACTTACAAGTGAGGTAAAAGGTACAAGACAAAGACCTAAGGACCCCTACCAGAGACAGACCACAGCTGGGATTCGAACTCGAGGGGCGGTGATCATTTGTATTAAAGGTGTGAATAAAAGGTCTAAAGGTGACTAAACTCTCAACCTTTTCACTTGACACTAGAGCAAAGATTCCTATCGGGAGAATCATGTCCAGACATCGGGCAGGGTTGTGCTGTCACACATGTAGAAAGTCAGAAAATCTCACATTGGAAAAAATAAAGAAGAAGAAATTCTGCCTGAGTGTTAAAGAGGAATGACAGGACACACAAGGGATCACACTCGAGATTACTTAAACTTTGTAATAGGAAAAAAGCCCATTGCCAACATTGCAAACATTATCTTACAAAAGTCCGCTCATCTTTTAAACGGTTAAATAACAAAGAGGAGGAGAAAACACTATTACAATTGCACAATGGGTAAATTAAGCTCTGTTCCATCTCTTTGATGCTCAACATTTCAAAAATACAAACATCTCCCTGCAGAGAACTGCTCTGAAGCTGTACTTGCACCATGGATATTTGGAAAATGATGTGTAATTCATAACTCCACACGGAACTTAAGACTGACCTCATGATATACGACGGCAGCTGTCTTAAATGAAATTTCAAACCGACATTTACCACGGAAGCTGAGAAAGGTCTGGGCCATTAAGAGACGTCACCGAGAAGTCACACACTGCCAACACTGTCTTTTGATCACGGGTGAAATGATAAATCTAAAAGACAGATTGTCATAATGTGCCATCACATCACATCACACCAGATGGTTCACAAAGTAGCATCACATATAGCTTTTCCACGGCTGTCAGCAGTGCTATCAGTCAGCTGTTTGGCTTTTAAAGTGGACTGAAAGTTCGCCATGTTTCAAACCAAGCATCGTGTGTCTGCAAACATATTCAAGAACTATAACACTTCAACCTTCCAGAACAAAGTGAACGTTTTTAAATGTGACAGCAAATAATCAGTCGTGCATCTGGTGCTTCGACGCTGAGACTGAGGAGGAGGCAGCTATTGGTCGCTAGCTGTTCAAAAGGAAGCGTCCTTTTTTTCTGCATGAAATCTCTATGAGGAATCATGAGCTGCTTGCATCATTGCACTGCTGATCGTGAATAACAGAACTATTTAACTCATGCCACATGAACCGAAACGCCAACACGGTATGATCAGCACTCTTCCACTGTCGGTAAGCAGGCAAATCAAAACGAGCCACTTCACCAACAAACAGCCAACACGTATCTACAAGGAAGGCTTGTTGATAAGTTCATGGGGAAGTGCTTATGGTGCAAACAAAAACAGGGATGTTGCCACTGTAACAGAGACGGCAGTGCACCTCGGCTGGCTGATTTTCTCATTGTGCACAAAAAAAGGGCAAACAGCAAACATGACCTCTGTACTTCTACTGTTTCTCTTTTTGGTTCCCTATTCCAGCTCATTGTTTTACTTTAGTTCAACTTTTGCTGTTATTCCAGCTGCCTAAGGTCGGTATTGAGTCTTGCATCTCTGCTACACTTTCCCTTCATCTCAGTTCTCTAATAAGACCATGAAATGACTGGAGATAGTGCCACAGTAATCTCCTCTGTGCTGTTCATCTGAAGTGCTAATGCAGAAGGAGGGATGGAGAAGCATAAAACGATGATGGTGGAGGAAAAAGAGGAGATATCAAAAGAAAATGAGAGGAAACCAGTGGATTCGGGGAAGATAAATGAAGGAATAAATAAGAGAGAGTGAAGACAAGTAAGAGCAAAAGATAGGGGAGTGCAGCAGGGGAGATTAAAGCAGCAGTCATGCTCTAAACAAGCGCATATATGCAACAGAGGACAGCGGATACAAACAGAGGGCAATGTAAAAAAAAACAAAGATGAGATGGGATTGTGCTTATGTTTGAAGCATAAACTCGCAGTTCTGTAACCGATGCAACCACACAAGCAAAATTCTGTCTGACGATAACCCAGGGAGGACGTGTGATCTCTGACAGTACAGAGATCAAACCAAACAAGCTCAAGATGAAGAAAACACACAGAGAAAGAGCTGAAAAGCTTTCACATGGAAGCAGATTAGAGAGAAGAGAGCTCAGACGATTCCTCTGGCCTGCACCAAACCCAGAGGAGAAAAACATCTCTCATCTCATGTGAGGATGAATGAGGTGTAAATTATTAACGATTTTTTCTGCAGTGGCTAAACAGATCTGGGCCATATTAGACTGAAATGTGAAAGAAAAGTTAAAAAGTTGCAATCACAATGTTGTAATGATCAATATATTGTGAGGGCAGGTCACGCCCCTCCTCACCATACACTCACACAGACACACTTAATATGTATGTGTTCTACCAGGTGTTTAGTGCAGCAGTTCAATTTGTCTTTGCTATGTTCCAAAACCTGCCTTAGTCAAACTTTTCTCCATACTCAGTAATATCTGTGTGTGTGTGTGTGTGTGTGTGTGTCCACGTGTGTGTTGAAGCATGTGAAGCAGCAAGAGAGAGCAAGCTAATAAATCCTCCCCTACAATGTCTCTCACCATAATGAGACACTTCTCGCATTTCTTCCCTCTCCTCTTTCACTCCCTCCCCATTTTTCTTTCTCCTCTCCCTCTCTGTCACACACACACACACACACACACACACACACACACACACACACACACACACACACACACACACACACACACACACAAGCGTGCACATAGACACACACCTCTGCAGAGCTGCCTTGGGGAGCTCTGGGATTCCTCCCTCTCTCTACTAGGGCAACTCACATTTACTGCTTAACATTTTTTTCCCACAATTGGATACCCCAGCCCACAAATACACGGGCTTCTGTGCATCATAAATGCCATTTTAAACATATGCAACACATCTTCATGCAACAGAAGAGGGAGAAGTGTCGCTGACACGAAAATGAGATTACAGTACATTAGGAACAGAACTCCAGGAGACTCAAGGTATAGCAAGAAAGCGTGTGCTATAAAGGAAGGTTAAAGAGCAGTTATTAGTTTCATGTTATCTCTAAGAGGAAAAGCCTAGCCTAAAGGAAAATTAGATACGTTCTGCATTACATACACAAAGGCAGTTGGAGGGAACAGAGTAGGTACCTGAAGATTACAGCTAGTGTTTCTGTGCTGGAGCCCACTCTGGCATCGATTGGCTGCAGCTTCCAACAACAGGAAATGCAGTGGCTGCTTTTTCACACAGATCTTCAGAGCAATTCACCCAATTAAAACATTTCAGTAGAGCATTACAACAAGGTGAAAAGAAGAGATCCTTTACGTACATATTTACAACATATTTCTTCAGTACCAGCAAAGCTCTTCACCGCATCTCTCAGTTATTAAGCCTCTATGCTGCTCAGCAGGACTGACTCAGGGTTGCAACAGATCAATTATGTATGCAGACAGGCCAGGTTGTTCTCATATCAATAGCTGTACGCACAGCTACCAACAGTTTAAAGATCAATAAAACATGGGGGAGTGTTTCAAAAGTGTGTATAATCATACAAAACTGCACATCACATGTATAACCCGCTGTGCTGGGGAAATGATAAGCAGTGAAAAGTAACGTTGGATAAAACCAAACACCTCCTCCATGAACATAAGATTGTATAAGTGCTAGCATACAATGATTTAGAAAGTCATGTTTCACAAAGAGGGGGGAAAATGACAGGGCACTCCCAAAACAGAGAAGTTTTTTTTTTATCACCTTTCAAAGACGCACTAGCATTTCACCAGTGTGAATATTTTAAGAGCACTTCCGTATTCGTATAATGAAATGTTAGACCTGTACCACAGGCAAGGAAAACACTCTTAACATCTCTGTGGCATCAAGTTAAAACAGAATCAAAAGCCAGACTTGAAATAAACAACAGAAAATATTAAAGAGAAAAGTTAACTTCATCATAAACAAAACATCTAAAACTGTTGCATAAAATCATTTGCAACAGTTATTTCTTAACTATAAAGTCACAGTGACGACAGAGGAAGTCGCATCATGAAAATTATTATATTTCCCAAGTGACTGTCACAGGAATTTATGTGTCACACAACACCAAAGTATTTTACCTCTCAGACTATGACCTAATGATTGTCATCATCATAGTCATCATTATTGGAGAAACAATATTAAGTAAAAGAACCAAAATAACCACATCTATAAAAACCTTTCTTCATAAAACTAAAAGATAAAATGCAACACTGATCACATTTTTGGGGAAATCTTCACAGTAGACCTTAATTTTAGCAAGACATTTATGTTTAATTATCATATAATTCAAACAGGGGTATTAAGAACCAAAACCAAACATACAGAGACACAAATTCAAAGGTTATTGGATTTGAACCTGCTCCAGAACAGATCTGTAATGTTTATACTCATAACATGAGTTACCCTGAGACATGTTTATTATATTTCTGCAGTCAAGTGTGACTTCCAGAGTGACCAAGTACAGCTGAATACTACCATCAAGTGGACAGAATAGTGTAAGTACAAGTTAGAATTTACTATAATATACTGTATATAAATACCCACAGTGCCACTGCTTTTTAATTGAGGGATACTGATGCTGAACACTTAGCATATTTTATCATATTTATTTGCTAAACTATACTGTATTTACCTCTACTTATTATGGCTTGAATTGTTATTCGTGTTGAACTATTGTTAATTTTACATACCTTACCTTATCTTATCTTATAAACTGTATCCAGGTGAAGGACTTGTACTTTTTGGATGTACCACAATTTCACTGCTTGTGTATTGTCAGCATCGTCAGACATAAGAAAAATGAATTAGGCCTTAATTTTAGTAAATGTCCACAGCTGACAGTTGGGAAAAATTGTCATTATAATTAATAAAAGACGCATGCAGTACACTACGCGTTTGAAAAACTTACCTGAGTATATGAGGCCTTATTCGTTTCACATGGCCTTTTGATGAACTGTGCTCTCCTTTTACTTTTAAGGAGCCCAACATAACCTGCAAAAATAGCAGAGACATGAATGACTCATCTCTGCATGAGATTCTGCAAAGCAATCATATCTATTCAAGATGCTAAAACCACATGTATTTGCTGCATATAGTGCATGCATGTGGTTGATGGTGGTGTGAACATTGATAATATTTACTTTTAAACTGCTACATGTACTGAAAAAAGTCCCATCTGGTATGGAACAAATAATGTTTTTAATTTAATTCATTAATGTTTTTTTTTATTGATTTCCTTAATTTGTTTTTGTTTTTTTTTTCTCATCATACTTCTTAACATATGAGATGTGTAGAATATTTAAAATAAAAACTATAAACTAGCAGAGGCTAAAGGTAAAGGTCAAATTTCCATTAGCTTTTCAGCACTATGCTGTTGAGCAAATCTTTCAAAAGGTTCAACAACCATGCATCTTCTGTGTGTGGTGCTCTGATAGCTACACCACTTCTAAAACTGTGGACCAATATCAGGACAAAACCCACAAAGTTTCATCTGTGATTAAACTTGTAGAGAGCAAATAAGTGGTGTAATTTTCTGAAGTCAATCTATTATTAAAGAGAACCCAAATCCACTGAGGGAAAGTCTAGAAAACTGTTATGAATCTCACACTTATAGGGGTGAGATGAGGTAAAAGATGCAGGACTTTCTACTGCAAAACGCACAATGAACTCATGTATGGAATAATGCCTTGCATTTGCCTTAAACCTGCAAAACCTGAAGTTTTGCCTTTTGTGTGCAGAAAAAAACAGCCTCCATTGTTTTTCAGTATGCAATATAATTAAAATACAGAATTGTAATGATATTTACCAGAGATGTACTATACATGTTATAAAATACTAAGCACAAACAAACCACACTGAGACTGCAAACAATCAGAAGCTGTATTTCCAGTTGATTCTAACCTTTCATGGTGAGCACACCACAGCAGAAGTCTTTGAAGGTGATCCTCCCATGAGAATCAGGAATCAAACAACTGGCTAACTTCCTCACCTGTGGAAAATGACAAAGAAAACAACTGAGATTATCTCACACAGATGATCTGTGTCTCTGACATCTCTGCTTAGATGAGAGAAAAACATCTTCAACTCAATCTAAATGTAAATGTAGATAATTTGATTCCAAAAGCACTCATCACAGCAGAAAAACGGTGGTGTGGTGTGATAATAACATTAATGAAGGCTTAGAGTCTTAAAAAGGCCGTGGTCAGTGCCAAATTCCAGGTATCTTATTGGCTATTGAAAAAAATGTGCTTGTGTGTTTTAATGCAAGGCTGTTCCTTTGATTTCATACAAACGAGAAGCATACAAACCAATAATCAGTATGTGACTCATCCTCTCTTTAATATTGGAGTGCTGTAAAGGCTTTCATACAGCATTATCATCCATATTAAGCATTAAAGTGAGTCATTATATTTCTTAATGCTGCATCTGCTGGTTACATCAAACACAGAAGTGATTTCAAATGCACAGCTACATGTGTATTCCATGATTACAGAAGACTTATGTTGAAATTAGACATTATGACATTTGTGCCAGATATAGACGTTAAAGAAAGAAAAACCCACAAAGGTCACTGAAATAACTTGAAGAAGAAATAAAAAATAAATGAAAAATCAACTCATGAAAACCAGGCATCGCTTTTGAGAAACACGGAGGAGGCTCGGTTATGTTCTGGGGCTACTTTGCTCCACCTGGCAAAGGGTTTCTTCAATTTATGCTACTGACTATTGATGCATTCTGGAGCGAAACGTGCTGCCCAGTGTCAGAAAGCTTAGTTTGAGCCAAATTTGATGACATTTTCTTTAAGGTGTTCATAGAAATCTCAAGTTCACAAGAATAAAATCTTAAACTAGACATTTTTGCCATAAAACACAAGGTATCCAAAGACGACAGGTGATTACATTTAGATATTCTCTTTATGTGTGTGAACTTTGTCCTAAAATTATACGAGATGAAAGTGCTAAAGGTTGCCGAAGTCATTAGAAAATATTGTTTAGTAACTATGTTAACTGAGCGATGAACAGATGGACAAAATGTTAAATGACTACAGCAAATAAAAAAAAACAAAAGACAAAAGACTGAAGGCAGTGGAATATTACACATTTGTATAATCAAAGTGGCCAAAGTATGGCTAACTACCTGCACGCCCCCACTCATGATCCTCCCACACACACATCACTGAAGAGTGCTTGTGGCTTCGAGCACTCTGCACTGCAGCTGAATAATGCATGCATGACTCTCTTTGCAAACTACCTACAGCCATTTCATTTTTTACAGCACTAATTTTAGCAAAGTCTTCTAACTGAAAGGGAAATAACCTCAGGGCTTTCCATTTGAAAAAAATATATAAAAAAAATAAAAAACTTGGACCGTGGCGCTTTAAATTAGAGGAGGTGCTGCTACAACAGATAGCTGAGTGAAATCCTGAGAAAACATTCCTCAATTTTATTTTATACAAATACCCACTTTATTTCTGACACATCATGTAGATATAATAGTGCTCATCTGAGGTTGAATAGATGTTAGTGAACTTAAAATAAGATCTATTTGGAGTAAGGGCTCCGAAAATGTTCAAAACTCAGTCAGATGTCTTCTCTAGCAAAATCATCATTAGTATCAGAATCCAGTTTAGAAAGACCAGTTTAAAATCAGGATTTTTGGTGTTTAGACCAAGTAGCTGGAAAAAAAAAGCTGTAGTAGTAGTAGTCATGTTTAACTACTACAGTCACATAGCATATAATCTCTACCCAAGTCCTCTTCTGCTATGTACATGTCTACAGTAACTATATTTACTGTATTCATACTATTTATACTGAGCATAGCGGATATTTGATAAACCCAGATGAAACCAGGAAATTCAATGTAGCGCGTTGTCATCCTGTCCCTCCTCCTACCTTGGTGCTATCAGCCAACACCACTACATCACCACTGCCAAGCAAAATCACTTACTGTGGGAAACAGTGCCAATTTTAATGGATTTGTAAAGGTTCAAGACTGCTGATGGTCTGACTTGTCCTCTGCTTTTAAGGACAAAGAGAAGCATAAAGAAAAGAGGTCAGAGGAGAAAGCTGAAAGATAAAGTGTTGGTGATGTGTATACTGCACAAATGTGTCACCCACGGTGTAAGACAGCAGCCAGAGTGAAAAAAAAAACAGGTGTCATATAGTTTGATTGTTTCTTTCTGCAACATTATCTGGATCATATGATCATCATAGAAGAGATTTGACTTTCTGTGTCCATTCGGAATTCCTTCCAGTCTGCATTGTGAAGTACTCCATAAGACATGATCCATATCTACCAACCTGTACTACAGGTCTTTGGGTTAGATGTTACATCGACTTCATCCCTCAGGTTTCCCAGGTGAGTAATAGCTCTCCCCCAGGACCTAATCAGTACATCCACAATGTTCCTGCTGATGTTTAACACAACACTGGGGAGCCAATCAACAACAACGTTCAATTACCCTGACATGCAGCGAGACAAAGGCACGAGGGACGTTACAGTTAGGTGGCATGTGCGGTAGGCTGCCAGTGCCACTCCTGTTTGCGTTGTATCACCTTTGAAATATTGCGTGTGTTGATATTGGGTGATATGTGGTTATTAAAAGAACTGATGCAGAGGAGGTGAGGTACTGTATTTTAAGGACAGTCGGTGCTCTCTCAGATGCTTCAGAGTGACTTGACAGACATCTTTGACATTTCACTAGTGGCACTGATACCAATACAACCAACAACAGCCTAATTTAATCCAGTGTATCAGCCCGAATAATGTGAAGTCTAAAACTATGGTCTTTACACTAAATGACAGCCCACTGCTGGGTGGATGTTCCCAAACCCAGCTTCCTCACACCTCTGGCATTTTTGGCAGCTTCATCTCCTTTTTTCATCAACAAATTCTGGACACTGGTTTTAGACTTGCTTTTACCTTAAAATGCTGTTTAAACCTGAAGCCATGTCACTAAAAAAATGCACTGTCAATGAAAAAAAAAAAACACCTGTGAAAAGGCCCAACAGGACACCTGTCCTCACCTGGTCTCCGTGTCCTAACTCGGAACCCAGCTGCACCAGGTGTTCTCGCTGGATGAAACCGTCTGAGTCCTCGTCACAAATGTCAAACACCTCCTTCAGTTTCCTCACGAACGTCAACAGATGCTCATGTTCAGGAATCAACTCTTCATCCATCTCCTTGTTGCTTTCTTCTTTTTCTTTATTGGGGGGTGTTTTACCCCGACGTGACCCACGACGGTTCCATGTTGTCGCGCTCCGAGCTGCGTAACGTGAGTGATGACGTTGATGGACAGATGAAAAAAAAAAAACACCTGGAGGAAAACGTCAACTCGTGCATCGGTGTAGCTCTCGTTAGCTCTCATCTCCTGCTGCACAGTTTGTCATCACTAGTTCGGCTCCTGTGGACTGTTTGGGGAATTGTCATAGCAACCGGTGATGCACACCAGTGATGTTCAGGGTGGATGAAACTCTGCACTGTCCTACTTACTGCACCATGCAATGCAAACACAACAAGCTCTTTTTTATAATAATGAGTAGAAATAGTCAGCAAACACATTTTAGGATGTTATGATCACGACAGTCCTCACTCACAGGTGCAGGAGGAGTTGGAGACATTGGGAAGACGGAGACGGAGAACACCTAGACCCCATAATGTCACCTACTTTTTTACCTACAGAGAGACTGAAAGAAACAAAAAACTACAAATGAGGCTGCCATGTTGTTTGTAGTCATTTGTGGTTAAATGTTTGTGGTCATCTTATGTCTCTTTTGGTGTTATTTTGCCATTTTATGGTCATCATGTGTCTGATTTTGTGTCTGTCTGGTTATTTTCTGTCCCTTTGCGCACACTGTGTGACTTTCAAACAACAAAATATTAATCGTGTCTTCATGCTAAGGCTCTGATCCAGAGGCCCCCCAACCTCTTGAGTCCAAGGGTTTGTGCCGACTCGTTCAGTAATCCCTCCATGGCCACACTCGTTAACACCAAACATGAAGTGATAGTTTTTTTCTCACAGCTTTTCATTTTGAGTGCATTAAATGAAAAGACCAATTACAGAGGGTTAACATGTTCCTATCTCCTATTATCAGTGCCATCCTTTTTTCATGCTGCATCTATGACAGTAGTTCACTTTCTGGGCCCATGACACTTTTAATTTTAGCAGAGACAGTTTTACACCCAGAAATTCAAGTGAAAACTGTTAATTAGCAGGTGAAAAAAATAAACCAGGACCGTCTGGATCATGTGCATGGAGCTTACGTAAAAACCCTGATGTGTGAGAAGATGCTGTGCTGCTGTTGTACTGTGGGTGTGAAGTGTTAATCTTTTGTCTCTTTTGATGACTTCACACAAACAGTTTTCTCCAAACAGAAAAAGTAGCAAATGCTTTTTGAAAGGCGGTACAAACTCTAAAATGTAGATGCTGTGATAGCAAATAACTGGGAAATGACTCCTGAAAAAAACAAACTGATTGGCAAGAAAAATCTGCTGTCAACAAAATTTCTATTATTAGACTCACGATTGGTCTTTAACTGACTGCGCTGTCAATGAAAAAAACAGCCGTAGTATCTTCCCTTTGATGAATTGACTGATAAATAAATCTGACTCGTCACTATGTTGGGTTCTAGGGAGAAGGATTTAAATCTGTATCATCTATAGGACCATTTACCAAATTGGCATAAATTCAATTTATGACGTGCATTTTCATTTTCCTTTCAGATTGAGTTATGGTTCCTCTCATACAGACTAAACTCTATTTCACAACGATCCATGACTGAAAACTGCTGACACAGTTTATGTCAGGTTCTGTCTAACAGTAACCCAGTTCTTCGTCACTGTGATCACTTTTCCCTCCATCATCTGCAACTTTCCCACACTTTTAACTCTGATACCTTTGGCATAAAACAAAAAAAGGCTTTTGTTTAAACTCTAAACGCCTTTTTTAAAAGAACACATTGCATCTGTACGACTCTGTACGATGTCTGTGCGTGGACTGGCGACACACAAGCCTGCTGTTTGGTGTTTATTATTCAAACCGTGCAGCTCGCCAACCGGCTCCACAAAAGGAAATGTGTTTACAGGTTGACTTCCCCTCTCATTCTGTCTTTAGGAGGATGTCAGATGTATTAAGAAAACGAGAGAGAGAGAGAGAGAGAGAGAGAGAGAGAGAGAGAGAGGAGAGAGGAGAGAGAGAGAGAAGAGAGAGAGAGAGAGAGAGAGAGAGAGAGAGAGAGAGAGAGAGAGGGGGGGAGAGAGAGGAGAGAGAGGGAGAGAGAGAGAGAGAGCAGTAGTCTGTGTGTCAGTATTTTCACCTCCTCATTGAGTTTTACTCCTTCTTGTGTCAAAGATGCAGGTTGTCAGTGGAGGACGATCACTGTGGATTTACACTCTGTTATTTACTTCTCTACAACTCTGGAGTAAGTATCACAGTGTTTCTAAAAACAATCAAACCTCTGTACTTTGTCTAACAACTTAAATATATATGAATTATTTTCATATTTTAATATTTACACATTAATTCCTTGTTTTGGTGCTATTTAAAAGAACATGTGACATCGCCATTGACAATTCTGTTCATTGTACTTCAGGTACTTTAACAACAGGATACACCACGTACATGTTTAATGTTCTGTTCTAATTAAGTCACCAACTGCAATACTAAGTTTGGTACTAAGTGGCGTCACCACATGTAGTAATCACAGCAGTGTTTTTACACACCTGCTTCCCAACTGCACTGTTGCTCAAAGACATTTGTGAAACTGAGTTGATCCCTGCTGTAAGTTATACTTTTCTCTCTCCTCCTATCTAGGAGGCCTTTCTGCTTCCGAATCCTGTACAACTCTTCCTAAGCCTATGTTGCACATCTATTTGAAGTCAAAGGATTCAGTGGTCCTGGTCTGCCGGACCCCAGAGGGCCATCGTGGGGTAGTGTTCAGGTTGTACAGGCTCAGAGAGGAGGTAATTAATTTGAGAATGTGTGGATGTTTTCTGGCGTGTGTTGGACAAAAGTACCTCTGGGCTCCGGTGATTTACGATTTCCTGTATGTGTTTTCATTCACTAAGGTGGACTCAAAGGAACTGCAGTCCAGCGTGGACGAGGTTCAGTTCACCGTCAGTGTAAATAACGGAGATTCGGGTGAAGATGAACTGTTCTGCTGCCTGTACAAGGACCGGCAAGGATGTTACAGCGCGTTCAGTCCCTACTTAACGTTGAAGCACCAAAGAGGTGTGTGTGTGTGTGTGTGTGTGTTTGTCCATACACTGCATGTTTTAATAAAAATCTTGGCAGATGTTGAAAAGACAAAAACAAATCCTGATCATTATAAATAGCAAAAAGATGTTTGAAGAGGCTTCAGCTTTCCATTTAATGTAAAAAGCCAGAAAAGACGTGATACTGCACGTGCGGTATAGAATAATAAACACTCCCATCCGCTTCTGTCTAACCCCCAAAACACACTGCTGCTTGCAGGTGTCTCTGTGGTCTCTTATTGTCTTCTGCTCTGTGGGTGTGTGCAGTTATAAGGACATCCTGCACTTCATATGGAAACCACACACCCATACACTTAAAACACAGTGTGTGCTGGCTTGCAGTGGTGACGGTTACAGAGGCAGGTTTAGCTAGTGGTAAACCAAAGTTGACAGCATTAACATGAAATCTGTGCTGAAGTATCACCTGTAAAACTGAGGATAGTCATTTTCTTCTTCTCTCCTTATTTGTATCCGTCCAGATGCTGCCCCTTCTCCCTCCACACCCTCTTTGCCTCCTCCACTTTTGTCCGTGGAGCCCTCTTCAGGTGTCGTAAAACGCGGGGACATGCTGTCCTTTAGCTGCTCCGTCCCTGACCTTCCGTCTCAGTCACAGTCCAAGTCTGGCTCCAACAACCTACCTACCTACCTTCTGCTGAAGGCTGCCGAGCGAACAGGAACGACATCTGTTATCCAGCAGCCTCGGGCCAGCCAGGTATCAAGCCCCGAACCCCGGCCGGGGGTCTTCACTGTGGGGCCAGTGAGCGGAGGAGAGCAGGGCGAGTACACCTGCCTCTACCAGGTCACCAACAGAAGGAGACTGGTTAATTCAACTGTTAGCAACGTGGTTCAAGTCACCATCACAGGTGAGGTTGTCCCAGGTAACTGTTTTAATATCTGGAGGCTTCTCTTGATACACTGGTTTTCTCTAAATCTTTACTGACTGTATTTTTTATTTAAAACTTACTTTGTGCTTTAAAAGAATTCAGTGATATCAACCTCAGTCTGAATTTACATAGAAAAACAAGGTTAAGGAAAAAAACAAAACATTTCTTTGGGGTCTCATGTTAATTATGGACCGCCTTATGGCTCAAACATCTATTTTATGTTTTCTGTGACCATATTTTCTATGTAAATCTATCTTCACGTGGATATTTTTATAACTTAAACTTAGAAAATATCCCAGATAATTGGATTAATCACCGTGCACTGTGAATCTATCCTCTATCTCTCTCCAGACATGCTGCCACTGCCCATGCTTGTTCTCCAGCAGCAGACAGATGTGTGGCATTTGGTCTGCACAGGGTCTCCTGCCTACCCTGGTGCTGTGTTTTCCCTCTATCTGGTGGATGATGACCTTCCTGTTGCTACTCAACATAGCAACGCGTTCAACCATCAGGCCACTTTCGCAGTACCTGTCCAGGACACTCCAGTGGTTTTGTACCAATGCCAGTACAGTGTCCTCCTGGGAAGTAGCTGGCACCACTCTGAGCGCAGCCGCCACTTGGCTGTAAACAGAGGTACGTGTTCACACCTGCACTGTGTGTTTTTAGTACAGCTAAAGTGTCATTTCATGCAGAAAAGTGACTGTTTCTTTTTCATCTTTCAGGTATTTTCCCTCCTTCAAAATCAGGTATATGGTTTGCTCTATTGTGAATTCTTAGTGCCAGGAAGTTAAAGACAAAAGGCTGACTCAGAATTACTGGTTTAGTTAAAATACATCACAGCTGCCTGTGGAGTTTACGAAGTTAGAGCCACCAAGAATCATATTTTTCCTTCCAGTGTCCTGAATAAAAATACCATCACATCTCACCTTCCCTTTTTTCATCTCTTTCATCATAATGTGTGCATGATGTTTGCAGATATGCCAGGTCTGTACTGGCCTCTTGTGCTGGGCTCGTGCTCCGCTGTGGTTTTGTTCCTGTGTTCTGTGGCACTCGTGGTTGTGGTGGTTCATAGAAAAGGTACGAAGCTGACACGTTCACGCTGCCATGATTGTCTACCTTTGTGAAACTTACTAACCCCGTTTTCTACTCTTTTCTTCTTCTTCTTTACAGTTAAAGCAGTAGCTGAGAAAAAGAAGAAAAGGTATCGTGTTTTTGGTGCTCGTTATAGTCGCCATGTAGAATTTTTTTTCTGTTAATATTATCGTAAGGATGATTTTTATAGGCTGCACTGACGCTGCTGTGATAAATGAGAACCCCCCCTTAAAGGCAGTAAATACAAATATGATATTGTGAAGTCCCAAAATATCACTAAAACATACAACATTTATCTGTCAACAAGATCATATATCATATGTGTAGATTGGCCTGTACAGTATTTCTTTAGAAATCCCACTCCTTTCATATAATAATTCAAATTATCATTATAAGCTTTCCACGATCATTTCAGTTTGTTTTATATGCAACTTGACACATGAAATGACTGCACTGATTCTGTGGTATTTAATTATGCTGTATTTCAGGCAGGAAGCACAGTTCTGGTCTCAAGTCCACGCTAAGGATCATGTCGTCGGTGGGTTTTTCACACTTCCTCCTCTGGAGGAGGAAGTGTGCTCTTTTTTCAGTTTCCTCCCAGCAGAGTATTTTAACAGCTCTGCAACATATTGCATGGATATTCCAGATAAAGCGAAAGAGACAAACTCTCATGGTTATCTGTTGATTTTGCAGACCTTACACTCCACCGTTCAAGCTTCCTCTCTCAGGTAAATATGAATCACAACCAGGCTCACTGGATGATTCAATGAAGCTTGAAGTAGCTTCCCTCTCCTAACGTTTTGTATTACAGCATTTTGAGGTATCCATCTTCTCTGCTTTCTTTCGGTATTTCTGGTATTTCTGTGGTCTCTATGTTTTTCCTGCAGACTAACTAAGAGGGACAACTGTAAACTTTCCCGATCCCCTTTCTGTAAACAAACACACACCCAAACACATGTATCGCATACTAAACCCGTCAGCAAACACCCCATATCCCAAACACATTGTCAACTCAAACCCACACATATTCCTCATTAGTGCTGCTGTGCAGGGTTCGGGTCGTCCTCTCATTAGTTGTAATCACTTTCATTAATGAGCTCCATAAAGGGGTCTCATTAGACTCTGTGCGCTGTCACAGAACAGCCGTCACCACCAGCTGACGCAAAAGACTAACCAGCCTTCACGAAACTTTTTAGATTAGCCCTGAAAATTATATTTTACAACAACAGCATCCTGGGACTGATTGGCTGGAGGAAATATTGACTCAGATACTGTTTGTTTTGTACCAACTTGGAAATCCCAACATTGTGAAGAAGCAGAAGTGATAATATGAGGTTAATATGAGACATGTAGCCACAGGGGAACAACAGCAGGATGTTGGAGACTTTTCTTAAAGCTTATCTAAATAATAATTAATAGGTTGCTAATTACTCAAAATACTAAAAGTAGATTTTCACTTTTATAAGAAAATAACGTTTTGGGATGATGTAATGGTGATGATGAAAGTGATTCTAGGCCAAGAGTATGTGTTGGCCTATATTTAGTGATGGTTCTGTACATGAAGTATGTCATCTGTGTGTGTTTGCTTGTGTACAGGAACGGGCCACTGGGGACAATGAGACGAGCTTCAGATCTCCAGTATGGAGCTCCCTCTCCACGTTCACAACTACGACACAGCATTAAAAATGTCTCTCTCTCTCTCCCTCTCTCTCTCTCTTTCTCTCTCTCCTACACAGGACAGGAAGGGCTATTTCTGAATTTCCTGTGTCATGTACAGCAGTGTGCTTGTAAAAAGATATGTTTGTTTAAGAATGTTACATGAAATTCAGTACAGATGTTGTTATTATTTTTATCTTTACATACAGAAAATGTGCTTCGGAAATAACAAAACTTCACAGACCTTCATCTGTGACGTGTCCCCAAATCTCAAACGTCAAAGAATTCGACGTGTCCACCGAGTGGACTAAATGGAAATCAAATTGTTTTGCAGCATGTGCCAGAAAATGCAAAATATAAAATAAAGTCTATTATGTATTTATACTGTAAAGTTGAAAAATACCAATAATGATAATGTTTGTGTGTTTATAGTAATTATTTATATGTAGAGTAGCAAAATCTGAGTTAAAATAAAAGGTTCACAAGGAAAAACAAGGTTAGTCAAATAAATATACTGCGATAATAGTAAAAGTAGTGAAGTACTTCACTATTGGTCTGCTGTAGTTTTACTAAGCAGTCTGCAGAGGGCATCGTTTATATAGACTTTGGAATTTCTGATCATTTGGAAAACACAACTGCAGCACCGACTAACACACTGTGAGTTCACACACACACACACACAATCAGACGGATCGCATTAACAATGACAGATATCCCTGTGTTCACAGTGTGACTGTGACATGCATGAAACCAAACAACCCTGACGTATCCACAACAATTCAACATCCACAGAACAAATATAGTTATACTCCATAAATAC
This sequence comes from Anabas testudineus, assembly GCF_900324465.2. Lineage (NCBI taxonomy): Eukaryota > Metazoa > Chordata > Actinopteri > Anabantiformes > Anabantidae > Anabas > Anabas testudineus. Next base: position 14,910,814 of record NC_046610.1, on the reverse strand, counting down.
TGAACAATCCTTTTTTCGTGATGGTACAAGTATCAACTATAAGAACATTATGTTATGTTTGAGCACCCACATCTATATTAATCCTTTTGTACGGTGTAACTAAGGGTGTTGTAACTTCAGTCTTTTGTGAAAGTAACAATGTATGAAACTCAGGAGGGAGAGACACCTCCCACGTATTTATGTGGTTTTTATGGTGGACAATAACTCAGAGAACGTCTGTCATTGCACTTACACAGGAAACAGCAGGAAGCCAAATCTGTACATCCGCACAGAGTTTGATCATATTTTACTTCCATAGCAGCACAGAGCTTTATATCAGGGGCACACATGCACACAGGCACTGGATTTTTTTCTGTCACAGACAACACAGATGATATGTGAGGATATGATGTGTTTAGGTGTTGCTGTTTGGTTTGTCTAGCTCATATTTGTGTCTGAGTCACAGTTTGTTCGTCCTGTGTGGTCACATGCGAGCGCACGCAGAGAAAGAGCAGATATTCAGATCCAGATAATGGCATTAGGCAAATCTGTTTGAATAAGAGGCAGCATAACGATAAGAGGCATGAGCAATGTGAGCTCTGTGCTGATGAATTTAAGTGGCACCTTAATTTGCACCCACAGCACACTGGCGTGTACCAGCCTCACCCCGTGTGTTTTTGCGCGTGTGCGTATGTGACACACTAAATTATGAGTCAGGCAGATATCAAATGACAGTCACAATCTTGAAACTCATAATTGCCCTTTTAATGCCACCACATGCTGCGTCTCCAATGAATTCGCTAACGGCGCAAAAGGCAGAATCTCAAGATGAAGGTGTGTGCTGAAATCTGAGACCGTGTGTGGGGTGAGCAAGTTTGGGTTCATCATTTAATTTAGTGAGTAAAGTGAGGATTTAGGGCGTGTAGCAGAGCTTCACATGTGATTATCTTCACTAGATGAAAGAAAGAAAAATGCTGTTTCTTTGTCCATTTTTCTGATCACTTCAGATACATGAGTTCAAAGGCCTTTTGATTGTTCATCCCTGTCTGTCAGCGTCTTCATCACTACCCTAAATCAATAAATAAACCAGACAGCCCTGTAAAATAATTCATATTACAAGGGCAAGTATGTAAATAATTCAATTGGACAGTTTTGAGTATGAAATTGCTCAGGAGAAGACACAAAGCATGATAAAATGAGCACAAACTTAAGAAGCCAAGTGTTATTCAGTTTAATTTATATTGTGAAAATGAGTAAATATGAAACTACAACTGTTCTAACTGTGTCAACATGAAACATGGTTAAGTAATGAAACTCTTGAAGCAGCTCCAACTGTTGTCAGTGACCGTTGTAGAGCAGCAAAGACCAGATTACTGTTTGCTGTCGCACACGTACATCTGTAATGAATGCTCCATTTAAAGGCGACAAATCTGTTTTTAGTCCTTTTGTGCAGTATATTAATTTTAAGAAAAAAAAAAGCAGCTTATTGTTTTTTTTTTTTTTTGTCTGAACTGATTCGGTTTTAAGGACTGGTAACATTTCAATGAATCATAAAAGCAAGATGAGACGTGCACATTCAAAATACTTTTTTTTTTCATGAATATTTGCAAATCTCATGTAAACAGCTTCTGAAAAGACCTGTTGGAGGACAGATGGGTATCTGGGCTGTTCCTGTGGGAAACATGGATTTAGAGAAATCTAAACAACTATTGGTGAATAAAATCACACACACAGTAAATTTTCATTCCAGCACCTTAAAGATACTGGCAGTGATTTCTAGACAGGTGATTTTCTCCACACCCATTTTAACGCTATTTCTTTTAGAATAAAAAACAATAATTAAACAAATCGAGAAAATCTTCTATCGCAGAATGACAGCGTCTTCTCCTCCTGAACTTTTACAATAAAACACAGACTGCATGGATTTGACTGCCGTGAGTTAATGTTGATACTCTGTGACTCAGCTCTGCCATTTTACATCCCCTTCTCTGGAACATCAAAGCAACAGAACACACACACCCACAGCAAGTGAAAGGCACATGCGTATGTGAGGAAACCAAAAGAATAATCTCTGGATCTCTTTTGTTGTCTGCTGACAATACATGCAGACACCAAATGACACACACTGACTGGTGACTGGAGGCCTTTGGACTTCAAATGGTGGCTGCATAAGCAACGACTGTATAGAGAAAAGAGTTTGGTTTGAACATACAGTACGAGTGTGTTTTCTCCACAGTAACAGGGCAAGTATTACATACTTTTAAAGTACTAAAATACTGCCAAGTATGACAAATCCTGCCTTGATGTGGCTAGTACGTATGGAGCTAATATTAACTACTTTATATAATGCTGTTTAATTTATGTCAAAGTATGGTATTTTGTAAAATGTCCTCCTCTTCTCATACAATAAGCAACACACGCTCCTTTGAGAGCACAAAGAACATTTCTTGCATTCACATATTAAAATCTAAAAACTGCACTAACGCACACACCAGACACTCATCCCCTCCACTTCCTCTCATATTTTTGTTCTCTCGACAAACAGAGCGGCGGTTAATCCCCTAAACGCCGACTGTCTCTCACGTGGTGCCGCTTCGATGACTTTCGTGCCAGCAGGACTCGAGAAGATGGTGATAATGAAATATCATGGAAATGAGGCTGGAGCTGTGCAGGTGATAGACAGGTGTGCAGGTTTGTTGCAGGGTCACCACCACATCTGAAAAGCAGCCAGATTAGACACCACAGTGAGAGGTAACTTGGAAAGCACAGTTTCCCGGGCCAGCTTGTTTAGATTGCCGTATTCATGGTGAGCACAAAAAATAATCTCTGATCTTCACCTGTGACATTTTCCTCCTGTAGGTAGAAAAACAGAAACAACTTTGTTTTACCGTCTGTATCCTCAGTGCTGAGCTGTGGGAGCTCGCATCACTTGCTGTATTTCATTTCCATGTGTTTAATTTTCATGTTGACAGACCATGTCAGTACAATATCAAGACTTTGGATTATGTGCAACTTGGCAATACGAGCGACGTTGCCTAGGGAGGAATTAAACTTATTAATAATTTTGATCACTTAAGGTGCTGCAGCTCAACCATAATAATATACTGGCAATGTCACTGGGCTGCGTCCAGTCAGAATGAGGCGATGAATTATTCACAGGAGACTGGGAGGTCACTAAAGCGTGATCTTACCTAGACACACACACACAAATGTCCACAGGGGCATTTATGCTGCTTACATTCAAGCATCAAGCAGCTTCCAAAGCTTCTAAGGACCCAAATGAACACAGGACATAAAGCAGACAATTCAGAAGACACATTACTTGTTAAAGCATCACCCGCCCTATAGTATTAAATATCACAGTTAGTAAGCAAACATAATATACTGTTTTAAAACTAATGTGTATTTGGTCATGAGCAGCTATATTAAACATGACTATTTTCCTTATGCTTTATGGTTATTGTTCTGTCACCTTTGTCAAATGTGTAGTTTCAGTTTGTGGCAAAGTGAAGGGAGGTGAGCATTAGATTTTAAAAAGCTCTACAAATATCTGAGGACAATAGTTTAATAACAATAGTTTACTTGTGAAATTTAATTGTGTTAAAAGTAACTGGGGAGCCTGGGCCTTCAGCCTATTTACAACAACTTTAATGTTTTGTGTAACTCTTTTTTAATTGTTGTGTTAGTAGAATAACACTGAATGCGTAAAAGGAAACAAATTCAATTCATTAATTTGAAAGTACAATAGTTGCTGTGCCATTTGAGAAACGTTACAATTCTAACAAGAGAGCAGCTCCTCGGATCAGCTTTGCTCTTTTTTATGAAGGTGCTTTATTGCACTGTAATCCAGCTTTCAGTAGCTCCACCATGTGATCAAATACAATAACCCCGTCTTTGTGAAACTGCATAATCAGGGCTGTAGTTAATGATGATGTTGCTACACTCGCCATTACTTTAGGATTAGTTGTATTCTGTCTCTTACTGCATGTAAACACACTGGGGAAAAGAGCTAGTTAATGCCATCAGGTATTACCCCACCAGTAAATATAAAAATAAATAAACTAACCACTAAAATGGACACAGGCTAAATGAACAACTCTCTGCTACGTACAAGTCAATAAACACTAGACACACTGAGCTATGCAAAGATAGGATTTATTGCATGGCTATTGTATTGGATTGCATTATATTGTACAGGTGTAATAAACTAGTAACTCTGCGTAAGACATTATTAAGAGCATAGAACAGGTGATGACACACTTTTTAAAGCTTTGTTTTCAGTATCAGATGCTGTACTACTGTCTAACTTAGCATTATAAAATTACTAATTACTAAATTCCTTATTTTCTCCAAAGCAGTATTATTATTATTTTGCCTTTTTACATCTGTTAGTATCAGAGTTACAGCACAAGAAGCAGGCCAAGAGCTTATCCATTAATAGGTGGCCCTCCTCCTCCTGCTTCTTTCCTCCTCGCTGAAGGACTGTTCAGGGTTTTCAGTTCACCGCCAATCCTTTTCCTTGCTCCCAATTCTCCTGACCCCCTTTCTAGCCTCAATCCCTGACCTCTATCTAACATCATCATTCTCCTGCCTTTCTTCTTCTTCATCTCTGCTCTTTTCCCAAAGTCTGTTCCCACTTTTCATACACTGCTCGCAGTGTTTCAGAACATATAGGCGTCTGCAACCCGCACTCCCTCCGCTCAGTTTGATCTGTCATTGCCTCATCAGTAGTCCTGCTTGTTGTGTCCATTGACAAGGCCTGACTCCCAGCGGTGTACAAGAGGGGTCTTCTTCCTGGGTGTTCGAGGACTCTGGAGGACCTGCATGTACATGTAGTAAAAGACAGCAGGAGTAAGATGGGATTGCAAGTTAAATAAGGCAGGAGAAAGAAAGTCTTATGTGAAAGTGGGAGAAGAAAATTAAAGAGTAGAAACATCAGATGGGACACAGCCAGCAGAAACATAAAAAGAGATGGATGAATGGATCTCCTCTGGAATACATCTCTTAGGATGAGCATCATAAGCTCTATAAGTTAGAGGGAGGATAATGTGACATTGATCCAAGGCCATGCTCAGTATGACAAAGTCAACAACTGAGACCTCCATTTATTCCTGAACTGTAATCAGGAACCAGGTCTGTGCAGAAGGCAGATAACCAACCAGCTGAGAGACACAGACGGGGGGAGAGAGGGAAGAAAGAGAGCATCATTCCTGATGCTAATGGCAAACCATGTAGCTAAAAGTGACATCAATGCCAAACTGAATTAAACAGCTACAGCCAAAGAGCAGCACTCTAGTCTAATCAGAAACCCACAAGGCAGGTAAGGGAAATCAGCGGGATTGTCAACTGACTGCAAACACACACACACGCACACTCCTCCCCACATGCAAACCCGGCCTACAGACGCCATCGCTCCCTCTCCCTCTCTCTCTCTCTCAGTCTCAGAGCTGTTTGCCTTCTTCCCTTATCTATGAAGATAAGCTCCTTACTGTGTGTTCAGGATATTATCAGATCTTTGTGGCCCATATTTGGTGCAAAATAGATGCTGACATCCTCCCATGAGCCTTTCTTCATGGGACTCTTTACAATCCGGTGCGGTTTTAAACATCTGCTCATATTCAAGCTGCTGAGAGGCTGATTGAACCACCAGAGTTGCACTGCAACTCATTTACTGTATTTAAACACAGTTAAAGAAGTCCAATGATGGTGGAACCTGATTTCTGATATTCAAGGGAGACTCACAAAGGTGATTTGCCTACATTTTCATGTGATGTACCAATTGTGCCTCATAGGTAGGGCTGATGTGTTTAATCATAGAGCAGAAAATACTTATCAGATGTCACTGTGGAGCCTGGTGTTTTTTTAATGAGGCACATTTTTCATTATGTCATAGCAAATAATTATATAATAGAAACTGTAATGTATGAGCTTCTTTGCAAAGAAAAGAAGAGCTTAACTAAGTCACCTCTGGCCGTGTAGTATCTTCCTCTTCAGCCTGGGCGGGAGGCCACATGCCAAGCTTGCCGACTGACTGGCGTGCTGCAAAGGAGAGAAAGAATTTAAAAAAAGGCAGGATAAGCAAGATAATGTCAGCAGTAAGGCAAAGGTGTTCATGTTATTGTGCTCAGCGTTGCAAAGCTGTCTTCAATCAAATGTAGTATTAATATGGTGAAGCAGCAGAGAGAGATGGATGGATTAGGATGCATCAAACGTCAACATGGTTAAAATGGAAACAAAAAGCAGGAACCAGAAACGAAGGATTGTAAAAAGGTTATAACTCATCTAGTTTTATCATCTAGTTTTATCTCCTCTATAAAACTATTAGCTATCGTTCCTTTTCCCAGCACTGACCCACGGTCGTTCACGTCCGATATTGGCACACCCAGGTTAGTGTGTCACACAGTTCAGACAGGTTCATTCATATGCAGTCACAAAGAAAGCCGACTGGCAACCGTTCCTGGCAACAAAACACAAATACTCAAACATACGATGGGTTCTTGGCATTTTGTGTTTGATGTACTCTGACAGCCCTGTCATATAAGCACAAGGACTTCATGTTCCAAATGTGTACAATTAATAGACCTAAAGTTGGCCATTGGTTATGAGTAACCTTTAACTCTTTAGCCACTAACCTCATTTTAACCTTGCAGTTACTTTTACTTTCACTCTTCTAGATCAACCAGTTTGACTTTGATCTGACTTCTTATCTTCTTGATAATTAGTTTTCTCACACTTTCAGTTAAAGAATACGACAGTGTTCAGATTTTACAATTAAAACCTTAAATGTGTGAATCTATCTATCTATCTATCTATCTATCTATCTATCTATCTATCTATCTATCTATCTATAGCAGCAGTCTGCAGAGGCAACACTACATGTTGTACTTGCGGTTGTTGTCAAAAGTCTTTATATTAAGTGTGTATCACCATAAGAACTAAAAAAAAAAACAACCTGTATGCACTTTATGAATTCTGGATTTAGACTTCCTAAATTTGGACTCTTTAATTTGCACCTTTCTTGCTGACACAAGATGTATGACCCAGGAGTTTTCCTCACCTCAGCTGCTGCAATTAATGTGACAGACTTGATTCTACACTTGTTGTGGAGGTACGAAATTGTATTTTCTCTTCAGTTTATGGTCTCTTGTGCAAAATTATTGCTTGTAACAGCTAACACCGGCTTTAAGGTTTTCCACCGACAATGAGAAAAATGAAATGATTTGCTTGCTGGGCTGTTTCAGGGGGTTTTCATCATCTCAGCTGCAGCTATAAAAACGACACACACACCCCCCACACACACACAAGCATCCACTCATACAAACACATTGTCTGTGGCGCAAACAGAATGTGTTGTGCGCCACATGAACACACTTTTAACCCTAAGTCAATACTCAGCGCTGCCCTCACCTGCTGGGGGCCCTGTTCCCCCCCTGGATGAAGAGCCAGAAGAGTCAGGAACAGACAGGCCATTCAATGAAGAAGGAGACAATGTGGCAGTGTTTCCTTCCATGTTGGTTGACCTTCCTCCTCCTCCTTCATCTTTTGCGCCCTCCGTGCCCCCATATAGACTGATCCTCTGTTTGCGAAGTTCCTTCTCCCTCTCTTGAGCCTCCCGGATATCCTGCTCCACGTTGACTAAATTTGTAGTGGGGCGCAGCTTGAAGAAGGGGTTCTCTTTGGGTGCCACTTCTTCCTCCTCGTCCTTCTCCTCCTTTTCCTGCTTTCTCCCTGTTATCTTATTGTTTCTTCCTGTCCGGGATGATGAGAGGTGAGGATTTCCTGAATCGACAGCAGTAACATCCTCTGCCTCTTGATGAGCGTGGCAGAGCTTCAGTGCCGGGACACTCAGGTTATTCTCTAGGATGATAACCTGGCCACCCCTTGCCTCAGAGAAACCTGGTCCTCGGGGTGTCAAATTAGTCGAACCTCCTTCTTTGATTAAGTTGTGGCTTTGAGTGGGACTTAAGAGGTCTATGCTCTGTCTCCCCTCCCCACAGGAGCCTTCTATGGTGGATACCTGTGAGGTGTCCTCCTTATATTCTAACGCTGAAATGTCCCCAGCTGAGGACCAGGATGTGACTTTACTCCTGGCTGAGACAGGCACGGTTGAATCGTTTGGTTTCTGAAAGACCTCAAAAATCTGTTTTCTGTCTTTTAGCTGACGAACTGTACCTTTATCATAGAAACCTGGAACCTTCCCAAGCTTGACCAGATCCTGTTCCCTCTGTGTCTCCCTGTGGATGTCATGCTGCATTTTCTTACCAGCAAGCTGCCTGTCTTTCCCATGATACTTGTCAGACTTTGCAGTGACTGACTGGCAAAGAACAGTTTTCCTTAAAGGGATATCTACATACTCCGGGGACGTGGGTGGATTAGGAAGCCCTCTGGACCGTCTCAGACTGTGTTCACGCTCTATAGCGCGTCTGATCTCCCTCTCAATCGGAGTCTCTCTGGGTGCAGATGTGGGAGTGCCTGTGGAGATGGTGGTGTTGCCCTCCAAAGTGCTGCATGGGGAGAAGTCTGCAGATACTCCACTGTCACTCTGGCTATCATCACACGAGTCACTCTCCATCCTGCTGTGTCTGCTGTGAGTAGAGGACACACCACCGGTATATTTTTCTGCCGTTAACTCTCCTCTGTTTTGTTGCTGCTCAGCTTTGTTCCTTTCAACTACACTCTTTTTCTGACCTTCACCTGTTTGCTCGCTTTGTCCTTTCTGCCTTTCCTCCGCCCTGTTGTGCCTTTCTCTCGCAGCAACAACACAACCACAGGCTTGAGAAGCCGCCCCGCCTTGATTGGACACCTCTATGGAAACGGCTGACAAAGGTGGAGAGCTCTGGCCATGCACCTGTTGTGCAGCTTCCTGGTTTCCTCCCATGGGGGCAAGTTTACTTTGGCTTTGAGTTAACAGCTCCTCCTGCTGTTCGGTTGAGGGAACTGCAGGCAGGGCTGATGTGTCTTGCTCACTTTGAACTAAAACACTGGGAAAATATGAGGTTTGGAAAAATTTGCTTCTGACATCTGCCTCTTCTTCCTCACTTTCATCTGCGAAAGGGGGCGAGCCCTCATCACCTGAGCTGTTGCTGTGAGCAGCAGGATGATGAGCAACCCCTGGTGTATTATTTTCAGGTTCACTGATGCTAAAGCCATCTGGTAAGAAATTCAGCTGTGTGTCATTCTCCTCTGCTGTCATTTTATCCTCCACCACCTCCTCAGATGGTGAATAAGGTGACTTAAAGTCTTCAGCTGGGTCTGAGATGATCTCAGCATCACTTAGCTCCAGGCTGGAGAAGCCTTCTTTCTCAAAGCAATCTAAGAAGGGAGGAGGAGGTGGGAAAACATCCTCACATTGAACAAATGACTCTTGTTCTAATTCTGTCACATTTTCTTGTGCCTCACTTGGGATGCACACACTAATTTTTGTTGATTCCTCATTCTCCAGTTTGCTTCCATCAGATATTTCATTTTGTGCAAATGTTTGGTTGTCCTGCACAGTTTCATCCGGAGCTTCAGGTTCCGCGACGTCTATGTCCTCTTCAGGTTCTGCCCTGGGAGCCTTTTTGTCTTGCAGAAAGGAGTTGTGGCTTATGGCTGCACCCACTTCACCCTGGGTCCAGGACTCATTGTTCAGTGAGTTGACAGGACCTCGTTCCTGCCAGGCCTCGGGCTTTGTTGCCATGGTGACAAGTCTGCTGATGTAAAACAGTCAGGATGTTCGGCCTCCAGCCAGGCAGTCTGAGTGAAAGGAGAGGAACGCAGAGGGCAGAGGGGAACAACAGGGTGATTAACAGAGTTCAGCAATAATCATGGCCATCCATTTCACATCCCATAATTTCTATAAACATGAAATGACTTGCTACAGCAGCACCAAGGGAATGAATCATCATCTGTATTTACTGTGAAGTAGTTTGGAAATGTTAAGTGCTATGCTGACATGTTTTTATTTCTGAAAACATTCAACCTGTATGGCTGCAGTTAGTAGAAAACAACTTATAATTTAAAATAAATCCCAAAAGACAGATTAGATACAAACATGTTTTCTCATCTGATCTACACAACTGGCGCTCTCAGTCGTGTAAAGATGGGTAACACATAAAAAAAATGCAGCACAAAAGGTCACTACAGTACTACTGATGAGCATAAACATGAATACTATTCAGCAGCAGCTGCCTCCGTATTCCTCAGATCTCAACTCCATCACACACCTCGGAGGAATCAGCACAACAATATTTTTTAGAAGAATGGTGTTAATAACTCGGGTAGAGTTGAGAGACTTGGAGAATCTAAGCCAAGGAAAACCAAAGCTGTTCAGCAGACTCGTGGTGGCCAAATTCCTCATCATGACACTGTTTTTTTTCCTCTTATAATTAGTCACCCATTTTTGTGGTTATGCAAAGAGTTGTGAATGAAAGTTGGTGCAGTATTAGAGCAGCAGAAGGAGGCTGGTTAGTGTGTACTGCCTTCAGTCTTTTTAATGGCACACTGAGTGCTCCTGCTACAGTACGACAGAGAGTCTGTTAACAATGATGTACTTGACTTCGGCTGTAAGATAGTAGCTACTCTACCCCACTGTGCAACATATAAAGTTTTCTGCTGAACACACTTTCCTTTAATCAGCTTACAAACTGGGGAATAACTCCACACACACACATACACATTACACCATACACACAATCTGGATTGTCCAAAGGGTATACTGAAGTCCAGTTTCTCCAATATCAGTTTTTCCTTAACACATAAGTTTCTATTTCTGTCTTAATCTGTATCAATATTATTCCCCTGGACACCTCTCATACAGTGCACACACACACACACACACACACACACACACACACACACACACACACACACACACACACACACACACACACGCACACACACACATCGTCTTCTGTTCAGCCTGCATCCTCACTAACTCCCCTCCACTCTGATTGTTGCCAAGCCCTTCTGACTAGGCTGGACTCCAACACTGTGACTGATCATTAAGGGGGGGATGTAGATCACAGCACTGGGGATGACAAGTCTGTGATAAACTGGGACACATGCACAGATCGGACAGATAGAGAAATAGACAGTTACAACACATCTCGGCCTTCATGTGGAGATAACAAGGACTGACAATGTGACATGGCAGGAAGAATGGGGAGCGCTGTGATTATAACAATGGCAGAGGATGTAGATACTACAGTAGAACAATGTGGGTAAATTAGCATGGGAAGAGTTTGGAACAGTGAACCACGAGAGCTATGGCAGACCCCGTTTACAATCAACAATGGCGAGTTTAGGGACCCACTCACCAGCTGCATGACGACACTGCATTTGAACTGTTACTGGTAAAATGTGTGCTCCACATTTGATGATAAAAACATAATCAGCCTATTTCAGCTCGGAAGCTTATATCCTGTCCCAGGCACAGAAAACAGGAGGAGAGGTTCAGATGTCCTCTGGATAAACTACCACCAGGCTCATTCACAGAACTCATAAAGGTAGCATAATATGTAACTTACTGACTGAGAGGCCACGTCATGAAGTGCCTTTTGTGAAATGGAGCATGAAGAGGAGTGAGAAGGTTATTGCTGTAATAGTTTAAGCTATGGTAAGAAACCCAAATGCAAATTTCTGCTCTAACAGTTGTATTCGGCCACATGTGCTGATTCTGCAGAAACTCCTTCTGAAAACAAATGAGCATGAATCAATTATGATCCTGCAGCCGTACAGTAGAGAGACAAACTCACATTTATATTGTAGAATGGTAATGTAATCTGAACACTTTGTGTGTAAACTCGGACATTCCCCAATGAGGCATTTCCCTCACGAGCAGTGCTTAAACAAACTAATGGCATCATTTATCTAATATGACATGCTGTTTAGCTTTATTTTCTAAGGTGGACAGGGGAAATTGGCCGAATTCAACCAGACATTCTCCATCTCTCTCTCACTTGGTTAGGTAAGGTTGCAGGAGACTGTGGATTTAAACTGCATTACGTAACAGGCTTATGTTTTGCTCATTATCTACAAAGGGGCTCACATTATCAAAAGAACAGCAATATTAAAATCATCATTAAAAATACATCTCCGACAGGCCTTACAAATAAACTTGCCCTCCTTTTTGGGGTCAGCTGTGTCCTGAGGTAGTTTGGGATCTGAGGGCATTTGACAAAAATGCTAATGAATTTAAATAAATGCAGCTAACTTCATATCCAATTAAAATGAATTCTGTTGCTATCTAACGGTTGCTGACATAGTTCTTTGCACATTTTACAGTCATTACTTTGATATGCTTTAATCACTGTGGCAAAAAGTAATAGAAGTAAAAGCTGGTCTCAAGAGACCTGGCTGTTTGAAATCATTTGTGCAACATTGCTTTCCATCCTTCTGATATTTCACTTGAACGTTTTATGTACGTGAACAAGAAGTTAAACAAGGCAGAGTCACTAACAGACTACTTGAAACAGATGGCTGCACGTACCTGTTAACAAAAAGCTTTGAAGATGCCCTCTGAATGACAGACACACATTTCTGAGAAACCGTCTTTCTCGTTTCAGGTCACTGATGTTTAATCAACACAAAAAGAGCCTCTATGCTTCGAGCTCTGGTCCCTCGCTGCCCGGACCTCCTCCCTGGTGCACACTAACACCCTCAGTACACCGTTTGTGCACGCCCACATTTGCATGCCATGCTTACACTAAATCATTAATACATACAGAAGAATGAGCATGTGTGCATGCACAAACACGTGTGCTTAAGGCTTACCCCATTGTTGGGGATTTGATAGCACTAATCCAATTAGTGAGCAACACATGTTAATTGTTACACCGTGCAAGTGAACGAACTAGTGTACCAGAGGATAAGGACGAGATGTGATTATTACAGCTGAACATGGGTTTAACATGTTCCATTACATTTACAGTAGGTATAGCTACAAATGTGTGATCAATGAACGCGTTCAGTTCTAGTCCAAGACGCAATCTGCTTGGTAGAACGCAATGGAATAAATAAATGTACTTTGAAGTTCAATTTGGTCACATAATCCCAAAATCACAATTCACAAATTTCTTTCCCCATGAGCACAGAAGCTGAGTGGCTCACACACACAGCAAACACGTCTTATTAATATTATACTAATATTTTAAAAACTCTTGCATTAATCTTACATCTGTACATTTTACAAACTTGTAATTTACATAAATCGTTACAGATACTTAAATAAAACAATATTTTGTTAACACTTATACGTAATCCATGAAATGTTTTTAGTTCAAATTTAAGATGCAGTTTGCAAAAGTTAGCATGGTCACATTAATCCTTGTTAAAAAGCGTTGCTGAATGACTCACACACATCAAACACAACAGAGTGACACACACCGCCAACATGTGTCATGTGGAAGAATCGTATTGCCAAGTTTGAACTGTGATGTGGTAATGAAAATTATGCTGCCAGACGTTTGTCCGGGTTTATAGATAACCTCCACTTTCATAACACTGAAAACACCACAGGTCAGAGTTCTTATTTCTTATTTGTGAAATAAAAACCTGGTGACTCTTTATTTGCTGACATATTTCTACATTTTATTTAAATTCATTAAATTCACATACTTTTTAGAAAAAGTGTTCAAGTGTTTTTATTTTTTTTATGTACACTTGCCATGTTCTGTTGGCAGAGTCTAAAGGCTGAGTTAAAGAATACTTTCCATGTCACCTAAAGCACTGTCTTTGAAGAAAACAATTATTAAGAAACAGCACAATTTAGCATTTGCACAAAGTAATAAAAATATATTGACCACGTATGAGGAGCTCGTGGTCCTGGACAAAACTCATTGGTAGGATCCATCATTACAGGTGGCAAGATATTCAGACACTCTCTTAGCACAGCAAGTAGTTTTATTAAGACTGTGCTCTTATAATAGAGCAAGCTCCAGAGCTGTTGTACAAGCGATTCAAACCATGACAGTTGCAAAAGTCAGTGCTGCTAAGACTTAAGGGAAAACTAGGCTCAACAGAGCTGTGACTCTTGGTCAGCCTGGGTACAGTGCTGAAAAGAAACCAGTGGTCGTTCTTATTTCCCTCTATTAATGATGGATAACGTGGTTTTAGCACTACACTGTCTTTTTTTAAAGTATTATTAAACTGTCTTTCCAGGCTAAACCAGATTGATATATTTTGGTAGATTTGTGACTTGTACCAATGGAGTGTACCTCTTCTGAGGAGCAACAGCGTAAAAATTATCATAGGCAGTTGATGGGGGATGGTAATAAGGTTGAGTGGATAAAGCGATGACACAAAAAAAATGTTAATTAAAATATATTTAAGAAAAAAGTATGCCTTGTAAAGGTCTTCAGTATGATTTATTAATGCTAAAAATACAAAGTATTACGATGAACAAGTTTGATTCAACACAAGCCTCTCTTGGCTGATTGCGAGATACATTAGTGAAGACTTGGACAAATCATTATCTCAGTGTTTTTCAGTCATTGTCTCTGATTTCTCATCGGTTTGTGTTGCTGGATTACTGGTAGTCTCCTCTGGACAAAGCTCCTTGGTAGGATCCAACACGACAGGCGGAGGCATGTTCAGACACTCCACCTGAGCTCTGAACTCCTCCATCTCTTTCTCCTCCAGCTGCCTCCTCCTGCTGAACAGGTAGAAATGGAGCCGCTTCCCTGATTCCACATCAAAGCTCATCAGTATGCAGTCGTGACAGGACGTGTGGATGAAGGTTGTGGTGATGTTGCCGTTATAAAAGGTGAATCTGTTGCCCTCCAAGGAGACGTTGTAGGACGAGTAGTAGCACTTGTTTTCTAAATGCTTGCTGCGACTGAAGACGATGACGGATTCAGCAGTTATATTGGAGAAGTTTGCAGAGGCGCTGTCTCTACGTTTGAATTGCTCTATTAATGGTGGGTAGCTCAGGCTGCCTGCAACCATAGCCCATCTTCCCTCTAAACGATGAGGATCCAGTTGATCCAAAGGCCGGACCAGGTTTTCACAAGCCAGAGGAGCTGAATGGCTCACAGACGTCAAGCAGAGCAGAACAATGGAGCACGCTGCCAACACGGCTCTGTATACTGAAATCATGACCTGCTGTTGATTTCTGGCTGTTGACAGAGGAACGATCAGACCTTATTTAGCCTGAAGTATCTAAATAACATGGTTGGTTGTTCTGGTTTTATAGTCGTTTCAGAAACCTGCAGTTTCACAACATTGAAAATAATCAAACTTTTCATCTGTGGTTTCTGTGATTGTGAAATTACTGAATGTTTAGTCGACGGTGACTTTTGATTGTTTACACTGGAGGTTTACTTTTTGACTCTGTCTTACTTGTTGATATGTTGTTGGTTCACTCTGTGATCAAATCAAATAGAACAGGTGTAAGGGTGTTAAAGCCAATTATGTATTAACTTCAAAATGAACACACCAGGCTGGTGGTTTTATATGATCTAAATAGTCTCTGTTTCTGCTATGAAGGCAATAAGCGTTGCACAACTATCCCTGTGCACTTTGTTATGGATGGAGTCAAATGAAAGTCAAAATAAGGTCAAATGTACTGGAAAAAATACTTTCAAGAAGTAGAATCTTAAAAACGAATTTATTTCTTATGTATTTCTTTAAAAGTGAAACAGAGTTGCTCAGCAGAAATGGAGTCCTTCCCATCTCTATCTCTCTGTCTGGCTAGCCTGTACAAGTCCTTCTCTACATCCTTTGTGTCTAACTTGTCATACAGCTCATCGTAAGCTTTCTGTTTGGCCTTTGCCACCTCCCTCTTCATTCTACGCTCCACTTCCTTTTAGTCAACCTCTTCCACTGGACACATTCCTGTACTTCCTCATTCCACCACCAAGTGTCTTTCCTCCTTCCAGATGACACACCTAGCACCTTCCTACCTGTTTCCCTGATAACCTCTGCTGTAGTTTTCCCAGACATCTGGGAGCTCTTCCTGACCACCTAGAACCTGTCTCAACCTCTGCCTGAATTCCTCACAAGTTTCTTCATTCTTTAGATTCCAATTTATCTGTTATTATTATTATTATTATTATTATTATTATTATTATTATTATTATTATTATTATTATTATTATTATTGTTATTATTATTATTGCAGTACACTCACATAAATAAAGGTTTACTCAATAGCAGCTAAGAAAGTTTTGTTGTAGAGTCAGGAACATGAAGCGTATTAATATGCTGAAGAATTAAAATAAAGCTCAGCTGATGGAAACTGTAAGTAGGTGGACCTGTCACTGTTTTAATGCACTTTCACTACACTAACATCTTACCTGGTCTAGTAACATACAGTTTCCAATAGCAACAGGCATGTCATCCAGTACAGGATCTCTATTATGATGTGAGGTCACAGGTCATGTTAAGGATGGAAACAGCCAGTGTTCCTCCAAAGGCTATGAGAGCTTAGTGTAGCCAAAACATTCATGGTCAAATTAGTACAAACACATCAGATCTCAACAGGGAAAAAACACATTATACACACGTCTATACTAATGTGGGTCAGGATAATGTGTCAGGAATGAAAGGATGCCATGTTGTTTAATGGAAACAAAAATCACCAACCTACAGAGAGCTAAATTCAAAAACACTCTGATAATCAAAGTGAAACCATGATGTGACAGATTAGTCCAGTTTGATAGAATTTCATTTTAACTCCGATTGATACTCAGTAGTTTGTTTGGCCCCCACGTGCTTGTATGCCTATTTCATTTTGTAGAATTATAGCAGTGCTCATCCTGTTCCTGCTCCTACCTGTGACTGTGCTGGGAGACACATCAAACCTTCTGGCAATGCTACATATTGATGTGCCATCCTGGAGGACACGGACTGCCTGTTCAACCTCTGTAGGGTCCAGGCATCGCCTCATGCTACCAGTAGTGACACCGACCCAAGCCAAATGCAAAACCAGTGAAGAAACTGTCTGAAAAGATGTTTGGAAAAAAATACTAGTGGCCTCCATCTGTAAAACCATCCTGCTTTAGAAGTCGTCTCATTGTTGCTCGTCTAGTGTTTTTACACCAAACTGTATTTGCTGTATTTATGTTCGACAAGCAGTTTTTGTTTCTGTGGTTTATTATGTTTTTTTGTTGCCAGCTTTATTTGGACAGTCAGTGCAGGGATGCGCGGGACCTCTGGAGTCCAGCGGGATGCTGAACTGTGGACATTGAAGTTTTTTTGAAGTGAACATTTTCTACTTGCTAAAAAGCAGTTTCTAAAATGTGCTGCCATAGTTGCTGGATATTATATCATTTAAGGTGATGTCAAAATAAAAAAAGTGTCTGATTTAAACTGCAGCTTTCTGGTTGGCATATTCCTTCACCTGCGGTAAGCGTTGCACAATTTGAAGCTGTTTCTTGCCAAAAAGCACCTTGGAAGTTACAGTAAAGCCAAAATATTTAAGTGCATATGATCTTTAGCATAAGAAAGATTCTAACTGAACTGAAATGAACTCAACAGATTAACAAATTTGATGTCAAAGTGACAATTAAACAAGCCAGAAAATAATCTCTGCATCTCTATTATTTTGTGTCACTTAAATATAAGATACATCTTATCTGCCGAATAAATATCATAAGTGAGTGAAAATCTGATTTATTATCATAGGTCTTTGAAGTACTTTTCAAAACAACTTTATTTCCAGACACAGATTAGCTGAAGAGTAAGAGATACAGTACATAGGCTCTCCTGCATTACACTTACAGTAGGGACGTGTCTTTCATGTTTTATGGTGGCATGTTGCTATTGTACGTGAACATTTAGAGAAGACAAAAGAAAGTCTGCACTGATGTTGACGTTATATCAACACAATAATTGTCATTTCAGTGTCTCTCAGTTTCTCTGTTCCTCTGTTTTCTCTTCAGGTTGAACTGCTGGATCATCAGCCGTCTCCTCTGGACAAAGCTCCTTGGTAGGATCCAGCACCACAGGCGGAGGCATGTTCAGACACTCCACCTGAGCTCTGAACTCCTCCATCTCTTTCTCCTCCAGCTGCCTCCTCCTGCTGAACAGGTAGAAATGGAGCCGCTTCCCTGATTCCACATCAAAGCTCATCAGTATGCAGTCGTGACAGGACGTGTGGATGAAGGTTGTGGTGATGTTGCCGTTATAAAAGGTGAATCTGTTGCCCTCCAAGGAGACGTTGTAGGACGAGTAGTAGCACTTGTTTTCTAAATGCTTGCTGCGACTGAAGACGATGACGGATTCAGCAGTTATATTGGAGAAGTTTACAGAGGCGCTGACTCTACGTCTTAATCGCTCTATGAATGGTGGGTAGCTCAGGCTGCCTGCAATCATAGCCCATCTTCCCTCTAAACGATGAGGATCCAGTTGATCCAAAGGCCGGACCAGGTTTTCACAAGCCAGAGGAGCTGAATGGCTCACAGACGTCAAGCAGAGCAGAACAATGGAGCACGCTGCCAACACAGCTCTGTATACTGAAATCATGACCTGCTGTTGATTTCTGGCTGTTGACAGAGGAACGATCAGACCTTATTTAGCCTGAAGTATCTAAATAACATGGTTGGTTGTTCTGGTTTTATAGTCGTTTCAGAAACCTGCAGTTTCACAACATTGAAAATAATCAAACTTTTCATCTGTGGTTTCTGTGATTGTGAAATTACTGAATGTTTAGTCGACGGTGACTTTTGATTGTTTACACTGGAGGTTTACTTTTTGACTCTGTCTTGCTTGTTGATATGTTGTTGGTTCACTCTGCTGATCAAATAGAACAAAACCTCTGTCTTAGCGGTTTTACTCAGCCCGTGTTGAAATTTGAACAAACAAATAGATTTTAACAGTAATCTACTTTGAAATAGAGCCACCACCCCTGAAATAGAGAGGCTGAGCCAGTCTGCAGGAACCAGGCCACCTCATGGGTGTGACTGGACCCATGAGGCCTGGTTGGTCTCAGGCTGAATGTGTGGCATGGGGCTGCTTCCTTTTGTGCCAGCCACAAGGACAGATGTAAGATATGACTGTGTCCCACAGGGTATCATTTGGCAGGAAACGTAGGAGTGTGGGGTACTGGGATCATTACTATGAGCCATTCATCTCTTGTATTACCAGAGTGAGATCTGCGCCTGCATTCTTGCCAGGATGTTTAACACTTTTTCAGTGGGCTCTGTCAGGGTTTTACCTTGCCAACAATTCAGATTCTGACTTTAATGGAGGGAAATCTCTAGGCACAGCCAAGATTGGACAAGTCTCTATTTTTTTACTGATGACTTGCCTCTGCTGTTTTGTTCAGACTCTGGCCCCCAGTGCACGCTCCAGTGATTTGTGGCAGAGTGTGAAATGATGGGTCTCAGTGTCTCATGGTCTGGTAAAAGCATCCCCTCTGATTTCAGGAGAAAACTTGAAATGAGACCAATAGGACAGAATACACTGTAGAGATTATATTTCCCATCTGTCCTGAAAAAGCCTTAGGATCCTTCAGGCAGAACTGGACTGGAAAAAAAAAGGGAAGAAATGAATGAATGTGGGGTTTTATCCAGTAAATGTGTGGATTTTTCTACACTGATTATTTGTCTGACAACAAAAGAATTGCAGCGAAATAACGACAAACGTTGTTGTAATGCTCAACGCATTTACATGACCACTAGCTACATTAACATTAATAATTATGCAACTTGTAACTTTAATTTATTAATTCCACATGTTTCTCAAATGCTCACGTGTTGCATGAGAGGGTTGGGACCGATGACCTACAGGTTTAAAGGCGTTAAAGTCAATTATGTATTAACTTCAGAATGAACACACCAGGCTGGTGGTTTTATATGACCTAAATAGTCTCTGTTTCTGCTATGAAGGCAATAAGCGTTGCTCAACTACCCCCGTGCACTTTGTTATGGATGGAGTCAAATGAAAGTCAAGCACAAGAAGTAGAATCTTAAAGACTAATTTATTTCTCATGGATTTCTTTAAAAGTGAAACACAGTTGTGATAGTTCCAGTATCCTACATAGTATCTACTGCTTTACATTTGCATCACAGTAATGTTCTGAGTATGAGATTTAAGACATTGAAATCAAAAGAAATACAACATCTCCACCAAACCACACACCTGACATACAGTATAATCAAGTGGTCATTTCAGTGTCGCTCAGTTTTTCTGTCCCTCTGTTTCCTCTTCAGGCTGAGCTCCTGGATCATCAGCCGTCTCCTCTGGACAAAGCTCCTTGGTAGGATCCAACACGACAGGTGGAGGCATGTTCAGACACTCCACCTGAGCTCTGAACTCCTCCATCTCCTTCTCTTCCAGCTGCCTCCTCCTGCTCAACAGATAAAAGTGCCTCCTCTTCCCTGACTCGACATTGCAGCTCACTAGTATGCAGTCGGGACAGGATGTGTAGAAGAAGGTTGTGTGGACGCTGTTGTTGTCATGGGTGAAGCTGTTTCCTTCCAGGGTGATGTTGTGGGATGAGTGGTAGCACTTGTTGTCTACACGCGCGCTGCGACTGAAGACGATGACCGAGTCACTGGTGTTGCTGGAGAAGGTCAGAGAGGCGCTGTCTCTACGTCTCAATCGCTCTATGAATGGTGGGTAGCTCAGGCTGCCTGCAACCATAGCCCATCTTCCCTCTAAACGATGAGGATCCAGTTGATCCAAAGGCCGGACCAGGTTTTCACAAGCCAGAGGAGCTGAATGGCTCACAGACGTCAAGCAGAGCAGAGCAATGGAGCACGCTGCCAACACGGCTCTGTATACTGAAATCATGACCTGCTGCTTTCTGATAATAACTTCTGCCTCTTGTTGGAGTGATTATATTAAATGTCAGTTGAACTGAACTATCTCAATAATGTGGTTGGTTTTCTGGTTTTATAGTTCTTATCTTCATGGTTGTGTTTCCCAACACTTAAAATAACACAGAGTAGAGTCAATCTTTCATCTGTGGTTTCTGTGATTGTGAAATGAATTAATGTTGTCAGTACACAGTGTTGTACTGTGACTTTTGAACTTTTATTGTAGATTTGCTGTGTTAATCAAATGCAACATATGATTTGTGGTGGTTTTACTTTTTCAAACATTTATTGCAATTATTATTATTATTATTATTATTATTATTATTATTATTATTATTATTATTATTTATTTATTTATTTTTTTTGTAGAGTCAGGAACATGATGGAAACTGTAAGTAGGTGGACCTGTCACTGTTTTAATGCACTTTCACTACACTAACATCTTACCTGGTCTAGTAACATACAGTTTCCAATAGCAACAGGCATGTCATCCAGTTCAGGATCTCTATTATGATGTGAGGTCACAGGTCATGTTAAGGATGGAAACAGCCAGTGTTCCTCCAAAGGCTATGAGAGCTTAGTGTAGCCAAAACATTCATGGTCAAACTAGTACAATTTGACCAATTTGACATTGCCTACAACTAAATAATACATGAACGATGCTGCTCATTTTCATTTTTTTCAGTTGAGCCTGACAACCTGAAGCACTCAGCTGCAATTGTTATGCAAACAGTTTCTATCACAGAGGCAGAATTTTGTGTTTCGACTATTTGAAAACACATCAGTTCTTAACAGGGAAAAAACACTTTATACACACATCTATGCTAATGTGGGTCAGGATAATGTGTCAGGAATGGAAGGATGCCATGTTTTTTGATGGAAATAAAACCTACCAACCTACAGAGAGCTAAATTCAAAGACACTCCGATAATCAAAGTGAATACATGATGCGGCAGATTAGACCAGTTTGATAGAATTTCATTTTAACTCAGATTGATACTCAGTAGTTTGTTTGGCCCCCACGTGCTTGTATGTATGCCTATTCCATTTTGTAGAATTATAGCGGTGCTCATTCTGCTCCTGCTCCTGCCTGTGACTGTGCTACCAATAGTGACACCGAGCCAAGCCAAATGCAAAACCAGTGAAGAAACTGTCAGAAAAGATGCTTGGAAAAAAATGTTAGTGGCCTCCACCTGTAAAAACATCCTGCTTTGGAAGTGGTCTTATTGTTGCCCATCTATTACCATTGTTTGGTGTGTAATTAATTAATTAATTCAATTGTCTTGTCATTTATTTTATAAATTCTTGTGTATTTAATATTGATGCTGTCCACTCTATACTGCCTTTTTATACTCCTTTTCTATACTGTCCTATTTAATGTCACCTTGCTGCTGTAGAGAAAATAATTTCCTCATCGTGGGATGAATAAAGTCTATCTTCTCTCAACTTAGTTTTTTTTTCGCCAAAGCAGCTGAAACTGATCAACAACCCCCTCTGCTACTTAACTGACTAGATTAATATCCCAGAAGTTGAGCTGATGCTTCACCTTTATTTCATATGTTTCTTTTATGTTTTTTTGAACAGTGTATTTTCTGTATTTATGTTCGACAAGCAGTTTTTGTTTCTGTGGTTCATTATGTTTTTTGTTGCCAGCTTTATTTGGACAGTCAGTGCAGAGATGCGTGGGACCTCTGGAGTCCAGCGGGATGCTGAACTGTGGACATTGAAGTTTTTTTGAAGTGAACATTTTCTACTTGCTAAAAAGCAGTTTCTTAAATGTGTTGCCATAGTTGCTGGATATTATATTATGTCAAGTTGACTGCAGCTTTCTGGTTTGCATTTTCCTTCACCTGCAGCATTTTGTGTCACTTAAATATTACATCTTACCCGCAGAAATACAGAAATCATAATTCATTGAATGAAAATCAGATTTATTATCATAGGTGCTTGAAGTACTTTTCAAAACAACTTTATTTCCAGACACAGATTAGCTGAAGAGTAAGAGATACAGTACATAGGTTCTCCTGCATTACACTTACAGTAGGGTTGTGCGTGAACATTTAGAGAAGAAAAAAAAGAAAGTTTACATTGATGCTGATGTTATATCAACACAGTAACTGTCATTTCAGTGTCTCTCAGTTTCTCTGTTCCTCTATTTTCTCTTCAGGTTGAGCTGCTGGACCATCAGCCGTCTCCTCTGGACAAAGCTCCTTGGTAGGATCCAGCACAGCAGGTGGAGGCATGTTCAGACACTCCACCTGAGCTCTGAACTCCTCCATCTCCTTCTCCTCCAGCTGCCTCCTCCTGCTGAACAGGTAGAAGTGCTGTTGCTTCTTTGAGACCAATTTGATGTGCATGACGATGCAGTCGCGACAGGATGTGTGGGCGAAGTTTGAGGAGACGTTGCTTTTATCTGTCCCATCGTAGGTGAAGCTGCTGCCCTCCAGGGAGATGTTGTAGGAATGATATTGGCACTTGTTGTCTAAACGGATGCTGCGAGAGTAGGAAATGGAGGTGTCACTCGTGTTGCTGAGGAAGTTTACAGTGGCACTGTCTCTTTGTTTGAATCGCTCCAGGTTTGGCAGGTAGCTCAGGCCGCCTGCAACCATAGCCCATCTTCCCTCCAGCTGACGAAGATCCAGCTGGTCCACGGGTCGGACCAAGTCCTCACAGGCTAGAGGAGCTGAATGGCTTGCAGAAACCATGAAGAGGAGAGCGGTGGCACAAACAGCAAAAAACATACTGAGCTGTGTGAATGAAGACACTGCACTGTGTTAAAAGTGTCCTGAATATGGCCAGTGAAGAGGTCGGTCGATAGCTTTATAGCAGTTTTAGGAAGTTCCAGTTTCATAAGAGAGTGGAGTCCCCCTTTGCACCTGTGGACTCTGTGATTGTGAAACTGAGTAATGTTTTGAGTTTTGGACTATTGGACTGTTTACAGTGGGGTCTTGTTTGCTGAAACCTTCTCACACGTGTGTGTGTTGCTAACTTTGTCTTTATTTCATTGACGCTCTATTTGTGATGCAGATTCTACCAGTGGGTCATCTATTAATTAAAGGTACAAACAAAGATGTCCTTGTGGTGTGGTATGAATACTAATTTGATCATGATAGGAGAACAGAAAGAAAAAAACTGTTCATCATATTGCAACTAATCCCCTTCATCTAATTCATTCATCAAAACAACATGGATATTAAAGTCTAGAGTGGAAAGTTTCGGTTATATATTTCTATATTATTGGCTTGGTGTCTCACTCTGGAGACAGAAGAGTTTAGAGATGTCAAAGAGTCACTAAAATATGAACCCAGTGTTATTTTCTGTGTGTTGGTTTCAGACAAAGCAGGAGTTAAACCAGTCTCTTTTCCACGTTGTAGAGGATTCCTTTCATCTGTAAACCTAATGCAGAATACTGTGAGATAAACACGCGTCTATTGTTGTACTGATGCCAGTGAAATCCCAGCAACTTTTGCCACTCTAGATTATAAAAATAATACACAGATGATTCAGTACTGCTCCAATTTCAACTTTATTTTGGTACTTTTTTATTGTTATTTTGATGACTAGCCACAGCGGGGAAAACTGAATCTAAACATTTTCAACTTTTTCTCCAGTCATTATTCATCTGCACAAGAGCCACCACCTGACACTGTATAAAACAACCTTTTTATTCAAACTATAAATAGACAAACCATGTACCACAGGCAAAATCTCAGTCTTCTCATCAGTCGTAGCTGCTGCTAATGTCTGGTCTAGACAAACCCCTTGTGGGTCCATCACAAAACATTTTAGCATGCCCAGACACCAGAGTGAAGAAACCCCTCCACTTCCATTTGCTGAATAGGTTTAACTTGACAGACGTATGATTTGGTGGTCATTGATCTGTAGAAACCAATACTTTCTGCACTGCTGCTTGACTTTCAGTGATTTTCAGGCTGCCTCGTGCAGCTCATTGTCCAGTTGATCCCAAGTGTTGACAGCCCAGAAGATCTACAGTAAGTGGGTAACTGACATGTGAAGTTTTACACTTGAACCAGAAAGGTTCAATTTGAGAGAGGGATCATAAAATAACTAATCTGAATATATATATAAATCCTGATTATTTTCTTAGATTAAGAAGCAATGAAAAGCTTTAAATGCTTTTGATTCAAACCTTAGAGCTGTTCGGTGAAATCAATTTAAACTCGATTGTACTCTAGTATAATAATTAAAGACATTTCTTCCTAGTCTCACTGAGAGCAGCCTCAGTCTTTGTGAAATAAGTAAATCTGGGATCTAAACTTTAGCTTTTGCCAACAGCAAGTAAAGTAGCATTAACAACATGCACATAGGCGTTTTAACAAAGTATTCAGTTACTGACAAGTGAAACCTAAAATAATGAATGTTAACACAAATCTGTCATTTGAAAATGCCGTAGAACCTGCTACATCTGTCAAGTGTTCTCATTGTTCATTAGAATATACTATTACAGTATGAAATGTTTTTGTCTTCCCACGTTTTCACTAATGTTGAGCTTTGATCAAGAGAAGTATCAGAGAGCAGAACCTGCTCTTAATAATAAAAAAAGCTACTGAACTCACGTTTTTTAATAAGATCACCTGCACACCAGGGAACTGACTTTTTGAGAGATAGCTGATGTTGAAAGACACAGACATAAAAGACTGCTGTCTTTTATAGAGGCACTGCCTCCAAATGAGATGGTTCTCTGAAATGCTGTTTTTGTTGGACAGGTCTCTGAGTTCAGTAGGGCTTATTTTCTGAGTTACAGGACTCAGTGCTCCATCCCTTTCCTTATGGGGCTCAGGCTTTGGTCTGCCCCTGAAGAGGATCCTGCAGTTAACTGTGATACTGTCACCTGAGCCGGCAGAGGAAACGCCGGGATATCAGGCAGCTTTGTAAAGCTCCACACATTTTAGAAATGGATGATTTTTGAGACATGTTGCAGGATAAATCAGGTACATCCTCTCGTAGGCTCCGCTCAGTCTCTGTGATCCTGCTCTTCCTGCAGAATGGCTTATAGATCCGTGTTAGTTTCCTTCTTCCCTTCAGGGAAAAATGTACCATAATTAAAACTGAAAGTGTTTAAACCCACACAACACTGCAGTAATATGTACACATCATCCTTTAGCCACAACCTTTTTCAAGTAGCTCGTGCTGGTAACCAATAAGGCTTAGACGCAGATGCTAAACATTTAAAATTATTTTTAAGTAAGTTGGGGGAAAAGTCAGTCCCACTACTGTGCAGAATATTATGAAACAAATTATCAAGTGTGCTTCTGCTACATGAAACTGTTGTGTTGTGGTTTTGGGACAAATCCGCTGTTTTTTGAACAGAAAGACGAATGGATGAACATCTAGTATGTCAAGCAATGTATCACAAATGTCAGTTTAATCATTAAACCTTGTAGCAATCATTTCAAAGGTGACATCTCAGACACTGAATGCCACACACTTAGTATACAGTATGTACATGCATAAGTGGGGCCAGGAACTCTAGACACCCCTTTCAAAATTGCATTTGATAAAAATACAAAATTCATACTTTTGGGTATTTTAAAATAATTTCTCTCTCATGCTAAAAATATAACCACTTTGTGTTATTAGTGTGCATCTATATATTCAAAATCTGTACTACAGAGTGAATACAATTCTTATGTCTTAGAATAAAATATGTCTAAAAGACCAAAATCAATAAAATAATTCAGCTCTAAAGTCATTACATCAGACCGGTATATTTTATCATTGCCCAAATGTTTAGACTCTTCCAGTTACATCCTCTCATATTTAAAATAAGAATGACACAAAAGATGCAACAATTTAAAATAATACATTTTCTGTTTTTTACTAGCTGCATTTGAAATGTGGGTGATCAGGTGTAGGCTGACTGGCTTGTCAGCTAGCCAAGAAAATTAAATCCATCTCCTTATGTTTTGGTCCACGTTGTGTGATGAGAATTCAAAATCGTATTCCTGTGTAGTGAGCTTCTCAAGGCACTTAAAATGGTAACAAGTCCCATCCAGACCTCCCTTCCCTTTGTGTCGAAGAGAGCTTACTGTATATCTTTTTGGAGAATCAAAGCTCACGAGTGGGATGAGGACGTTTCAAGATGAATATAAAGAATGCCAGCAGGGAATAGTGAAGGGAAGTGATTTAAAAAAAGCATGGGTGCAAAAAAAAAAAAAAAAAAAACTGATGTGAGTGAAGGAGTGAGTTATGACTTGTACAGCAGAAAGACAGAGTGAACAATGCTGGCAGAGTGACAGGAGAGAGAGCAAATTAATATACAGAGAGGGCTATTACATGATGGAGCAGCACTGGCAGGTTTTGCGACTGGGCGTCTTAGTCTCCTCTTCCTGCGTTGTCCCGGGTGGATTGTGGGTCTCTGTGCTGGCTGGGCTGTTACTAGCTGCTGGTGCAGCTTGAGTGTTGTGGGCTTTTGATTGTGACAGAAGGGGTTCCTGCTCTCCCACACCCGCTTCTGTCCTCTGGTTCTCTTGGGCATCAGTTAAGGGCACCTCCTGGAACTGGTCAGGCATTGTGGCAGGGTCTTGGACTTTAATTGCTGCCTCTGCTCCCTCTGGTGACACTGCAGCTTCCACCTCCCCCTCAGCCTCAGGGGAGAGACTGGAGGGTTGTGGCTCAGAGTAGACTGGCACTGAGGCCACTGTAGCATCCTGTGAGGAACTGGCTGTGGTCTGCAGTTGTAGAGAGGCTGAATCTTCCGATTGTTCGTCCTGTCCAGCAGCTTTTGTATCTCCATTTTCAATTACGTTTAGGTCACCCTTCATGTCTCCATCTCCAGTTAGCGGTTGTGCCTCTGTAGTGGGTTCAGTTGCCTCACTCTTCTCTGGCTGTGTGAACATTTCCAGAGTTTCTTCTGCTTTCAGTTCCCCCTCAACAGCCACCTCTTCCTGTTCGTTTTCCGCTTTTAGAAGAGGGTTTTCTTCTGACTGTGTGGTCTCTGGCTGGCCTTCCTGTGGTGTAAGATTCTCAGATACATCATCCCCTTCATCAGTGATGATCACACGTTCTGCTCTCATCACCAATGTCCCTTCTTCTTCTTCCTGATTAATGTTGACATTTAGAACCTGACCTGGTTCTGCCTCAGAAGCACTCAAGCTTAACCCTGGTTCCAACATCATGCTAATGACACCCGGAGGAGTGCAGATTGGTCCGTTGGTGGTGGACTGAGTACTTGGCTTTGAAGCATTGTCATTAGTGTTTACTCCTAAGTCTCCACTACCATTGGTAATGACATCAGCAGTTTCATTTAATGGTGGGTTTTGAATTGTCTTCACTTGATCTTCACTTGTTTCTAAAGAAAAAAAAAAAACAACTCTCAGTAAGGGAAGAAATGTCTGTGCTAATGCATTAATTTGGAGAATTTGAACTGTTTACACATTTAAAAAAGGCTGATTAAAATTGTAATCCATATGCCACACTCTCATTAACAGTGATTATAAGGTGGTGGTATTGTGGTAGTGTAGATGCATCTTGATTGCAGTTTGCTTTGCCAATACATCAGTGCTCAATGTAGCTAATGTGTGTATTATAGTTTATGTATGGAATAATCTTACTGCAGATCATGGAAAAGTGATTCATCAGAAGCTACTAAAGGATAATACTGTATTAACCACAGGTCATAAACTATATACTAACAAGGTACTACAGCACTATTACCTACCAACCTAGGTTGGACAACAAAGCTTTATACTCTGGGTGATTTGAATACAAATAGATGGTTCAGTTTCTACATCAGCAACTTGAGTAACATCTTCACTGAGATGTCCATGTTCATGCTGCCCGATAAAAATGCAAAGAATGCACCTGAGTGCCTATTAGCATAATATATACAGTATATACAAAGGCCTATTCAACGTATGTAAATATTCAGTACAGCATGTATGAAGTTCTGTGAAGTATAGCTATGTCAGAACTGCTCCTTCCTTTATAATGTAAATTAAGATTAATATACACAGTGCATATAGACAAGTACATCTATAGATCCCATGGTCTTGTTGATTCAGTGTAATAGTTTTTAGATAGGAGTTAACAAGAAGAAGACTGTAGAGAAATTTCAGATCCAAAGATGAAATCACGAGACTACAGATGTGATTTAACATGTGCACAATTTGTTTGTGGATGACTGGAGCACTCACTGAGGTCTATCTCAGTATGACATGATTCAGCTCTATACCCACCTGATCCTGCTGCACTGTTTTCTCCATTCTGCACAACATCATCCTGGGCTGTTTCTGAGGCAGAAATAATATTAATTTATAGTGACATTTACAGCATTTTTAAGAAAAAAAAAAAATACACAAATTGGTACACAATGTAGTACACACCATCAAGTATACTACAATCAACAATCAACATGTGCACATCTTAGAATAATTTAGGTTATAATAATATTGATGCACCAGTACGACATCTAAAGACAATGAAACTGGAAAGCATCTAACAAGCTACTTAAAACCACTGCAAGAGCAAGGATAAAAATGTGAAGGAGCTTAAACATTAAACAACTGTAATTAAACTAAACTGATGTAATTAAGTAACCATATCATTGGAAGTGTGCTGTAGTTGCTGACTGACAGGTGGTGGAAGCCAGAACCGAAGTGGTCTGGCGTGGTTTTACTGTGTGAATATTGAACGTCTTCTACACGGTATGGTAAAAGGCACTTTTCTAAAATGTCCACTGTAATTTTAAAATTTTTGTACGAAAAGGTTTGTCTGATCTCCCTTACCTTCTCCAGCCTCTCCGGCCTCTGCCAATTTCACTACCTTCTGTTAGATAAGAGGGACAGGGGAGGAATTAATTTACTGTGACTCAAACTGTGGAACTGTTTGTGCTGTGCTGTCTGAACATCTGGTTTGTTTCAAAAAGGATATTAAAGACAACAAATGAAATGCAAATAATGGAACATCACACAAACTTTAGGAATAGAGATATAATGTTATTACTATGACATATTTTCCCTCATGGTTTCAGCAGGTTTCTATTCTATGTGGACTTTGAATAACTCAGACAAGCACAGACTGAAGTTAGTTGGTTAATGTGTCCACCATGGATGGATGATGAATATGACTGAGAAAGGGTCAAGACTTCTGCCTGGTCACAAGGGGGAGTGGTTGAGCTGAAAACCCCTATCTGACCTATGAAAAGTTGACCCCTTTTAACACAGCTGTGCCAAATCTACTTAACTAAATATGCAATAATAAAAAAAAATGGACAGTGATCAAGTGTGCAGTATGTGAATGTCTGTACTGTTGTTAAAATAAAATGCCCACTTTCAAAAAACCTCGACACACATGCATTTTCACACAAACAAGAAGTAATAAAAAAAAAAAAAACTCTATCTGCATATTTAATTTGCCAGATATTCGCTGTCACTCACTCTCGGTCGAGCCTGTCTAAAGTGCTGTATTTTCACATAGAGGACAAGGTCAAACTTTCAAAGTCTCCACCATCACAGCCAGCATGACTAATCAACAGTAATAGCTATTAAACATGGATTCATCTGTTTGTCTCTAGTTCATTTTAGCTGAAAAAACAAAAACAAAAATATAATATAATGAATATAAGATAGCTATGAAAAACCTTACTAAAAAGAGCCCGGAGGACACAAAAGAACGGGAGGGACTCCTTTGTTCTACAGTAAAGACTTTCAGCGAGGTGAAGTAAACATACTTGTACTTTGGCTGAGGTGAAACAATAATTTCAGAGTGGATCAAGTGCTGATATGTTTATGTAACTGGGCTGCTTACATTCATAAAGTTCCTGCTTTTGAACAAGAGGTGCTACATCAAAGGTACATTAAGAGAGGAAATGCATTATTCATGGCAAAAAGCCACAGACAGAAGTTGTGGGAATTTTTCTGCCTAATGGAAGATGATGGAACTAGCTTGTTTAACACATATTCCAGACCCCTTTTTGTCTACAGAGTAAGTGGGTGTATTTGTGTGTGAGAGTGTATATGTGTATAAAAGTTCCTCACAGTTTGGGCAGCCTCCATCTGGTCCTTTAACTTCTCTTTTTCCTCTGCCAACTGGTGACTCTCTGCCTGCAACCTGAGGCAAACATAGTGTAAATGCACACAACACAAAACAAACTAATATAATCTACACTAAGAACGCCCTGCAAAGCAAGTGCTTTAAAATTTAAAATGTAATGCTTAAATGTTATTATAGTACTATTTTATGAACCCAATCTAAGTAACTCTACTGTATGCACATTTTTTCCCAGAAACGCTATGTTCAAATTTCCCCAGAGGCCATGTACAGTTAGTGTGAGGAGTGTTGTTGGAAAACGAAGCAGAGCTGTGGACCCTGGCAATAATAAGATTGGGATCTTGGACTGTAGTCTTCAGGGAGTTGACAACACTGTCCATTCTGATAAAGAAACGTCTAATCCAGTGTGCAGTGTGTATTGCCCTCTCACTCTCTGTCTCTAAATGTAATACTGGCAGAATAAAAACTAACTTTTCCAAAACATACATGATGTACAACAGCAGCAGAAATTAGAAGAAAACTAAAATATGAAAAGAATGCTGCAACTACACTGCCCTTCTAAAAAAAACAAACAAACAAACAAAAAAAATTCACACACTAATATTATTTGGATCGCCTTTAGCTTTGATTACAGCACTCATTTGCCGTGGCGTCGGTTTGATACGCTCCTGCAATGTCACAACATTTATTCCCGTCCAAAATTTGCTTTAATTTTTCGCCAAGATCTTGCCTCTCTTCTTACCCTGATGCACCCATCACTCTGGAACAGGGTAAAACTGGACTCATCAGACCACTTGACTTTTCTCCATTGGACAGTTCTTACGCCAATTTTAGCAGTTTCAGCAATCTCATTAGATGTTTTCTTTGCTTGATGCATGAATAATTTGACCCTTCTGAAACAGATCTTTTCCACTTCGGCAAAATGTGTCTTCCAACATGGTGGTTTAAGTAATGAGAAGCTACTCACTGCGATCAGTTAGGGTTAAATAACATGTTGCCAGATGAAACATAATTATCCATGCAGTAATTATCCAATGGGAGGCTCTTACCCATTTGCTAAGATAAATCAAGGTGGTGGCAAGTTTTCTTTTTGCAAGGACAGTGTATCAATTATCCATGAAGTTTCAACTATACAAATGCAACAAAGGTGTGACAGGTATCTCATGCTCTGTCTGCTTTGCTGTCTCAGCCACTACAGTATCTGTTTCCTAGTTTTCTAGCTCTAACGTTTTCACACAATCTGGCTATACAGTACTTGTCCATGTGCTGGTCAGTCTCCTGGGCCTCCGAGTCCCACAGAGGGGAACGACGGCTCTGAGCATCCAAGGAGGTGGGAGACAAGGGGGCTCCCTCCATCAACCACTGGTCTCTTAGAGACTTCCTCTGCAATAACAAAGAACAGGGAGTCAACTATGATTAGTATTATTTTGGGGCAATATGGTGTTTTAACTATGAAAACTGTGATTAATATACTCTACACATTTGCAAATTTGTGACATGCACATATGACAGCAACAAAGGGTGATATCTTGAGGGCCACCATATCACCAAGACCTGGTATAGGTGGCACTATTTTCTTGAAAGCTTAAAAAAACAAAACAAAACAAAACAAACTGATAAAAACAGATGAAAAACAAGAAAACACATATCGGCCTTCCGTGTTAGCTATAGCTCAAGATCTAGTTTCTAACTGAATTTTAATTCTACAGTTACAATTTAAAAAACAATAGCGAGTCAGGCTAAAGGTACTGTGACACCAAAATAACATCCAAACTGTCAAAATAGTTAAATAGTCCTATAATGAAACCTGCTACAACAAATTATTTCCAATCACTATTAATCTAGAAGAAGTGGAAAAACATATAAGAGAAATAAAATATAAACTATCAACAGCAGCCCAACAATAAATTAACTGTAACCTAATGTTAGCTAGAATGCTAAATTAGCAGATGTTGCTAATGTTTAGCTAGCAGGCATAGCTAGCCTGGTCAGCACTTAGCATTGTTTCTGATCAGAAAACATGTAAAATTACACACACCTGAAACAATGGTCACAGAGCAGCTATGTAGAATACCTACAGATATGAACCAACAACAGTTTTCTTAAAGTGGATAAAGGACGTGTCTCCGTAGCGTCACAGATGAAGAGATGAAGCTAATAATAGGAGACAGACAACTCCAACTGACCTGTTGCTAGCGGTGGTTGCTACTAGCAACAAAATGTTCAACTGAATAAAAGCTGATTTGATTTGGTGTCTAGCACATTATATTTATACTTTATACTATATTTAAACGTATTTGAGTGTCAAATGGAAAGTATGCACTTTAATGTGCTCCCAAAAAAATGCCCACAATAATGTAGATTCAATTTTAAATGGACACAAAGTGAAAAGAATAAAAATGTCATCCAGCTTTCGGGAGACTCCTTGTGTAACGTTGGGTTCATGTTCTGTCGTTTAATCTGTTTTTACAAGCAGACGCGTGGGGGAAAAACCATTCATGTCAACCTCCCACTTGTAATTACCAGTCTGTATTTCTCCCACTTGGCAGAATGAAATGCAGGAGTAGCAACACAATAGGTTCCCAAATGTCTACAAAACAGCCATCACCAGTCGTTAAAGATAGATCGAATCAATTGATGAAGAAAAAAATGGATTAATATGCTATGTCTCCAATGCCAATTTAACTTAATTAGCTAAAAAGAAACACACACACACACACATATTGCAATGGGGGTCCACAAATACTAAAAACGACACTCATGCAAACTTGTGCATATTTTCTATTTCCTCATCCTCGTCCTTACCTGGTTAAATATCTTACTGCACCATTCTACAAGAAATAGTCATGACCCAGTGAACAACAGCTGCCTGAGGCCACTCACAATTTCCACCTATCACAAGACCAAACCAGGCGCTGGTAAACAACACAGCATCCCTCTAAGCATAATGCTCACTTTAGTAACACCTCATTTTCACTGCTTTCCAACACACAGACCTTTATTAATATTCCAGATCCCCAATGGGCATATAGCACAAATCCTTTTAGAGCTCTGTATGTGTTTGTATATGCAGTAATGAGACATACATCCCACACAAGAGCATACACTTTGGCACATTTCAATTGCAAAACTGACAGCTTCTTAAGCTTAAACTGCACAAGACACTCAGGATTTCATATTGTTCTAAAAAATATGCTGATCCATTCTCTGACCTGCTCTAATTAGTGGTTACCCTATGGATGTGAACATGCACAGGTTATATAATAAATAATATAGTTAGTTTAGGTCTGGGCTGCACAGATAAATACATATATACAGTACACACTATATTGCAATGAAACTGTTACTGTTTCAGGCACATTTTAACTCAACTTTGTCAGTTAAATTCTTAATATTATAAAAAAAATATATCAAAGCTTTCAAGTGTACATACAAAAACAAACTGTGTTACATACTACAGCAATATTAGACAAAGAATCCTGATGATGAAAGTGACATGAAAACATTATGATGACAGTGGTTACAGTGCTATGTGACAGGCTTATCAAACCAAGCCTGCGATTATTTACTCAGTCGTATTTTTATTGCTATTTGCTGCAGAACTGCTCCACAGATTAATACATTTCAAAAAAGGTTTTCAGCTATTCAATACTAACACTACAAAGTCAATCAAAATGAATGGAAACTCTTCAAATGGTTGCAAAATATACATATTTAATACTTGATTGTCATGTTGTAACCAGGAGACTGTTAAGTAGGAGATGCATTTTTTACACCAACATATAACAAAGTCGATATGTCAGGCGTAATAGCACTGGCTGCAGGGTGACATTTGTGGTGCAACCAGTTGACCTTGGTTCAAATGCTTGTTTAAACAAGCATCTGCACTGCTAAAGTCCCCTTGAGTCAGACAGTTATCACTTGCCAGCTCTCCTGACAAGCAGAAATAAACAGTTTAAAGCTTCAGAGTTACTGCTGAGGTCAAAGCATCTGACAACCCATAACCCCCTCCAGTCTATGAACCCATGTTTCCAACATGTAAGTCAGTAGCTACCTACTTAACTAAAAGTATCACAAAACCATCTCTGTGTTTTCTCCTGCAGCGCAGAACAAGCTCTGCTCTGTTCTCCTTTCTGTGCCTTCAGCTAGCTGGACCCAGCCCTCTCTAAACGCCTTTACAGGTCAGGAGCTGTTTTCTGTTTGCAGCCTGCTGCACCCTCCTATCAGATCCTTAAATCTACCCTGCAGTTAGAGTCAATGTCAAAGCTAATGAATGTACTAAAAGCTTTGATGATATCACCTCCTGTGAGAACGCAAGTACTGGAATTATCATTTAAAATTAATACATGAAGCGTGTTGCATCTTGAATTTCTCATAGGTATGAACGCACATACACATGCACATAGTACATGCAAAGATTCCTCTTGCATGACCACAACGGTACACACATGCATACCTCTGTGCTCACAAACATATGTTGCAAAAATTTCACACAATTTGAGGAATGTGCCCCGGGGCTGCGTAACACAGTGGAGTAGGAAGTGGAAACACCAGTCTGGAAATGATGTGAAAACAATAGAGCGGCTCTGTGACAGTGTAAACACTCACATAAACACTGAGCAAAGGAAGGCTTGCTTCTAACCTTGTGAGAGTCTGGCAAAACCACGAGGCATTGAAGGTTTTACAGTTCATCTGTGCGTGTTTGTGTGTGTTAAATGGAAATATATTTGGCGGCAATGTGCTTGCTTACATGGCGGGATGGGACTGCAGAGGGTTTTAGCAGAGTAAAATTAAGGTTGAATGTATGTATGAATATGCGTGTTAATGAATTAGAGACAGGTTCAGATCATCCTGAGTTTGTGTATCAGACCTTGAGCTGCTGCATTCTGAGCCTCTCGTCCTCCATCTCCCTCTTGGCTCTGTCCTGCTCTTCCTGCAGCCGACGCCTCTCCTGAAAGAAGAAAAGTAGGAGGTAGGAGAGGAATTGCAAAAAAAAAAAAAGGAAAGAATAAAAGGATGAATGCAGAAACTGACAGTTTGATAAACTGGGACTGAAAGCAAGAGGGGTACAATTATTCAAAATAAAGAGAGATTAATTGATAAATTCAAGACTCAGGAGTATATGAAAAAGTTGATGTGCAGTAAATTAATAAAAGAAGGGGAGAAGTGGCAGTCAATAAAACATCAGTGGGAAAGAGTAAAACACTGATACCTGGCCAGCCATCTGTCACAAGGACACTGCCACCACAGAAATCAGGTAAACTCTATATCCCATAATGCTCAGAATAGCTGTCCTCATGGCGTCCTGGTGTCGTTTTCACAGGACCAGAATCACCCTGGCTCACCACACTGCACACTCGATAAATTATTTAGGAGTTATGGACAGCTCAGAGAGCACAGCTTCGCTGTTACCCTCTCTAGATGAATCAGAGTTGTAGGCAAATGTTGACTAGTCACCTGGTACCTCACTCACCAGCCTATAACTAATAACATCTGACCAGAACTATTCGAGATCAAGCAACCTGCCTACACAGTGTCAATAATCAGCTGTCACGGTGCTACCTCTGCAGCATTTTTCCTGGCTAAAAACCTGTGTGTGTGTGTGTGTGTGTTTGTGTGTGTGTGCATACACTCACAGCAATGGCCTCTAGTCGCTGTTTGTACTTGTCCGCCTCATCCATCCTGATACCTGTGATGTGCAACAAGACATTAAGACAAGTCAATTGAATCCATACAGTACATTCCCAGACATAAGTAGAAACAGGACGTTTACTGCTTTGAGAAAATGAACTCAGGCCGTTAGTTTAGACGACTCTTTTGCAATTCTCTATTTAGCATTTTCTTCTGTTGTGTTGTCCATTTTATGTTATGTAAGTTCTGTTGTTTTCGTCTTCGCAAGTGCAAAAGCAGTCTGCGATCTAAGAAGAGAATCAAACAGCATATCTGTGTTAGTCCCCAAAACTCCCTGCTACATCAGAGAATACAGAGACAGCTAATGAGTGGTAATTCAAGAACAGAGGTAGGATTTCAGCCTTTGCTATTTATAAAGCATACAAGTATATGCTAGTATAAACCTTCCTCCTCAGCACTCCCACCTACACCAAATATGTTTCCCCCACACTGCCATTAAGCCTTTTGTTTCTGTCATGACATAGCCACAAGTATCGCAGACAAAATAAGCATAGACACTATTTGTTTTCCCCTGCAGCTGACACTAAATGGGACAATATTTGAGTTCCCCAAAACTCAGAAGTATATGAGTATAGACTGGAGTCATACATCGCAATGAGTCAGTAATGACTTCCTGCAACCACGAGCCATAACTCTGTTTTTAAAGAAAAACACTTTAAAGGTTTTGCTTCTAAAGTCAGCTTCTTAGAGAAACAACTCGTTTTTTTGGCCCACAAGTCATTTTGCACAGGGTGAGTTTAGTTTAAAAAAAAAAAACATATTAGACATTTTTAGGTTTTTATACACCAATCAAGTTTCACTTCACTGACAATCCCATGTGGTGTGTAAAGAATTTGATCCAAGACCACAAAAACACATTTAACCACGACCACAAATGAAATCTCACATTGGGTGAGATCACAGTTGCACTGACCCGCTTTCTGTAACGAATGCCACAGTTTGGGAGGTTTTTTTTTTCCCCATCACAATACAATGGCACACTGTTATGTTACAGTTAAAGCTCTGACAGATCAGCCTTCAGCTATATTACTCATTTCTGTAAGGCCTCAGCTCCATCCAGCACTCACACACTCTACAAATAAAGTTCCTCATGTCTTCCCACAATATACAATACAGTAGATCTTTCAGTGCTTTAGTGGGTGTCAGTTATCAGAGTGAGAAACGTCTACCTACAAACACCTGAAAGATTCCTTCGGTGCCCTCTAGGTGTAGGGTGGGTGGTGGGGTCACAGGGGAAACAAGTTCAGATGGATAGATGGATAGATGGATAGATAGATAGATGGAGAATACACCCTTTAAGAGCAACAGAGGTAGCGAGAAAAGAGACAACATCTCATTCTAATTTTGGCAGTGTTTTGAATGACTGGAGGTGCAGTGACAGCTTACAGTATAAGCCTCCGTAGGGAGTGGAGGTTTGTGTCTCATCAGGGCTCCGGGAGAGCGCCTAGAATAGCAGCCAGAGATAAACAAGCAAACACAAACAGAGGCTTTGATGAGGAGGTATTGAGGAGCTCCCCGTAGACACACACTGACTTCGATAATTAGACATGATACAGGAGGGTAGAGACGGGAAGGCTGACAAAGTCAAAAAGTTAAGAGACAGAGAAAGTCAAGATGGCTGGAAGGAAGAGAGGTAGAGGAAGCAAAAACTAGAGGGGAATGAGGTGACAACTAGTGTGAGATATAGATGTCCACAAAAAGGGTGAACCTGTTACACAGAAGAAGGAAAAAAAATATTTTACAGGACAGACAGAAAACAAAAGATTGTTCAAGAAGAGAGAATTTGTAGATTTAATCGGCGCTGCTTCCCGTAAGACCCTGATCATTATCAAGCAAACTTATCTAAGCTAAAGCAATCAAGCATTAACCACAATCTGCTCCCAGCTAAACCAAAGCTTAATGCCGCACTCTCCGTTTGTTTCATTTAAAGGATTACAAGGTAGAAAGCTGTGAACATTTCCAGCGTCACGTGACCTTTTAAATTTACTTCTGCACTTGGGTTCCTTAAACCCTTTTATTCAGATAAAAAAGAAACTTCTAAAAAAAAACAAAAACAGCAAAAGAGAAAGAAAACTCTGACAGACAGATGTGCAACAGAGGTCCTGTTGAGCGCAGCCAACATAAAAAAACAAAATATGGGAAATCCTAATGACAGTAGACACTACAAATCATTCCTACAAGTCAACTCTGTTATTTATCAGGCATTGTCAACATTATAAAACCAATTAGGAGTTTTATTAATGCAAAGGCTTTACTTTAACTATGAATTTTACACCTTAACTGTGAATTTTCACACAACTCCCACAATCCTCTTGTGGTATTTTGAAAGCAACAACCCACAAATGTGCTGTGGGACCCAAGAAACACTGGACTTCATTACTGCGCCCTTGCCTGTGTTAATTCTGTCTTGTTATAACCAATACATCTCAGAACCAATCAGCAGTAGTAAAACACCAATGCGGCACATGGTGATGAACATGGCTCAGCTGCTCCAGTATTTAATTACCGGCACCGGTTCACCTGTCACACCTGCTACTTGCCAGATGACTAAAATGACTGAAGCCTTAGTTCCATTTCATCATTTCTGTTTATAAGGAACTCATTTGTGTCCAGCACAAACACTTGCCAGTTGAGCAAGTCGTAGGCTGCCTGACCTCCATGGCACGATCTCCCACACACACAGATTGTCTTCCAGTTTATATCTCCCAGTCTCTCTCCCTCCCCATTCCCAACTCACACTTAGTCACACAATGGGTGAAGGCGCTACTGTAGGAGCAGAAAGAGGAAGAAGGGAGAGAAGAGAATTGGATTTAGCAGCAAAACAGGCATTTTTCCACATGAAACATGTTGACTTGTCATTGTAAGAAAATGCATGCCTTACTAAAAAAATAGGAAGCTATAAGAGGACACTTAACCTGCTAAATGAAATTCAGCAGCATTGATTTTTTTTTATCATTACACTAGTGCATAACCTGCTGTGAAAAACACCTACATAGTTAATAATGATTGGGAACAATGTTGGTAATCATTGTTTGTTTGGTTCTTTTTCAGGTAAAAATGCCTGTTTCGTCTTCTAAATGTAATAATATACTCCGTTTTCACCTCACATTGACAGCCTTTGGATCTTCCACAAGTAGTAAGACATCGCTTTGACTTCCTAGAAATTGT
This sequence comes from Anabas testudineus, assembly GCF_900324465.2. Classification (NCBI taxonomy): domain Eukaryota; kingdom Metazoa; phylum Chordata; class Actinopteri; order Anabantiformes; family Anabantidae; genus Anabas; species Anabas testudineus. The sequence continues at coordinate 14,871,224 of NC_046610.1, read as the reverse complement.
AAGATTAGCTGATTTTGCAACTAATATGTAATAATATAACTAGAAAGTCCATGGCAGCTTTTCCAATGTGACATCGTTAAATGCTACACTTCTAAAATCTCATGAAAGCAAAGCAGCAGTTTCTCCCAATTAAGAAGTTGAACTAGTGAATCAAGTCAATTATCACAATGGCAGAAGATTAATTTCTTGTCAATTGAATGCCTCTGCTCTAAACTGGTTAATTTGAAGGCTTAACAGAATAATAATAATAGAAGGTTCATAGAAGGTTTATTAAACTGTCTAATAAGTTCTAATAAGTAAGTCTTACTCTAAACTGTCTGCATGGTTTCTTTGCACACATTCCTGCTGCCCCAGTGTATATTTGTCTTCAGTGCATGTGTACATGTTTATATAACAATGTATATTTGCCTAGTGGGGTGCCATGAAGTCTATATGCCGAGTGCTGATGTAGTGACATTAGCTCTGTGGGAACAGATGGAAGAACAGTAGGGTGTCTGGAATGAAAAACTATTAGAATCATTTAGTATCACAGCTCGCTGCTCGTGACTTTCAAAGGCAGTGCGTAACAGAGAGTATGTCGAAAAGGAAATGGGAAGCTTCAGCACTGTTGCTAATCCTACTATTCAAGAAGTTGCTGCTTTTAATTAAAAAGACCAGAAGACAGCTATTTTGGTGTTCAGTGTAGAGCACTGACAGTCCACACCTCCAATGCCTCCTATGGCCTCGTAACTGGCTCAAAGAATATAATGTCAGTGGTGGTATTTAGCAGCTCCTATATACCAAGCTGTCTATTCAAACCACATGTTTCAGAAATGTGGTCACTACATCTCTCACTATGGAATCAGGAATCAGGATCCTACACACCAAACATAGAGTATAAGTCGGCACATTTTTCTAGACTAGATGGTTGTTGACTTTGGCCTCACAGGGATGGACGCTGACTGTCATTCAGCATGAAAGCTGTCAACTTTCAGTCATGAGATTAGACACACTTCAGTCCAGATGCTGCTAGAATGGGATAAGTCAATGACAAAGCATCTCCTTTGGAGAATTTACTTTGCCAGGTTAGATGTTATACTGTAGTCAAGGGTCAAGGACAGAAGACAAATTGTTACTATGATTCTATGGCTAAAGAGTAAGTTGGTCTGGTCAGCACGTTGGTGTAGTGGTTAGCACCCCACAGCGGAAGACATGCATGTCCAAAGACATTAGAATTAATTGATGACTCTAAAATTCCTATACTGTAGGTATGAATGTGGCCGTTAATGGTTGTCTGTCTCTATACAGTTGTAAGAAAGAGCAATTGATGTATTTTCTGTTTTTTGCATAAACTGGTCTCAAAATGTTAACAAACAGTATTTTAAGAGTTTAATCAAACACAAAACAAAAAACACAATATCTTTGTCTTCAAAAAGAACAAAGATACTGTGGCCACCAGCCTTTCAGTCCAATTCAGTCTATTTATATAACAACAGTCATCTAAAGGCACTGCAAGTGTGTATCTTTGTGTTCTTTTTGAACACAAAGATACACCAGACCTTTTACCACCATCAGTTGTAAGAATATAAGATGAAGCGATTCTATGAGGAAGAAGGGTCCAAATTTGCCCCTGAACATTGTGCAGGTCTAATCCACAGCTATAGCGCTTGCCTGAGGTTATTGCCGCCTAAGGTGGTTCAACCAGTTATTAAAACACTTACGTCACTTACTTTTTCCCCTATCGCTCTGCATGTTTAATGGGTGTGTTCAATAAATACATGAAAGCTTATGAGAGGTTCTGTTTTATAAACTCTAAAAGGTTTGTTTATATGTGTGTCAAATTAGATCACATTTCATGACCAAGTTGTGCCAGGAAATTGAAAACTGTTCAACTGTACGTCAGACCTGTGATAGACTGGTGACCTGTTCGAGGTGCAACCTGTCTGTTGCACAGCTGGAACTGACATTAAAAGACCAGAGTCTGTACTTACCCAGCATCTCAGAGTAGGATCATTTAGGAGTATAACTCCTAAGTGGCCAAAAATTCAGTACATGTAATGCATTTTTTATTCTAGTTTTAGGAATAGACGTAAGAGCAATTTATCAACATTCATGACTTAGGAAATCACTCCCATCTCCACCAAAATGTGGAGAAGCTGTGGACGTGTCCTAACTGGTTAGGAGTGGCTAGGTGATGGCGTTCAGGCAGCAGCTGCAGTGCTGTTACATCACTGACCACTGTGCTTTGCTGCACTTTGTGCTCCATTTCTTGGGGAGAGGGGAGACTGAGGAGAGCGATAGTGCTACACGCCATCTTAATGGATTAATCCAACCGGCCTTTCTTTTAAATATTTCCTCTTTTCTTGTACAGTAGTAGTTGGGTGTGCACATAGGACTACACCACATAGCATTCCTCACAGGAGTGCTGATGAGGTGCTGGGGGACTACATTATTAAGTTATTGTATTCTAGCCAGCATACTGGCTATCAGCCTTTCCATTCAATTCAATTCAGTTTATTTATATAGCGCCAAAGCGTAACAAGAATCATCTCAAGGCACTGTAGGGTTTAAGACCTTACAGAATAGAAAAATACAACTATTAAACAGAAAAGCCAACAATCCCCATTGAACAGGGACTAGGCGCCAGTGGAGAGTAAAATTTTATTTTATTTTTTTACCATTAGAGTTTGATGAGGAAATAAAGGGCAATGATACAGTTAATGTCTAATTAGTTCTATCTGAAACATCTCTATAGTGTATGCAAATGCATCATTTACACTGGTAATGTCAACTTTACTTTACAATATTTTTGAAAGAAATATTAAATATTCGTTTAATAAGTGATATCCGGTTGAAGACAAGAAGAGAAGCAGAAGAACGAGTGCATAATGTAAGCACACAAAACTATAACCATTCATTGTTTTATTCATTTCTAATGCCTGTATCAGTGGTTCTTTGCTGGAATCATATTTTATATTAAATCTCCATGTCCCATTAACCTTTTTCTATTCAGCACTGATGGATTTTCAACTCCTTTCACTCCCTGGAAATAGTAGAGCACTAGAGCGCAGCAGATGAACTGCAGAAGTGAAAAGTATAGAATTGGAGCAGAAAGGGGAAGTGAAGCAAAAAGTTTTTTTTTTTTTTTAAATGCACGGCTATTTACATAGACTGGGACTAAAGAATTTTTCAAGTTTCTATCTGGACAGATTCACATTTCCAGGCATGTGAAATGAAGAGAGACAGGGAGAGGGCATTTCAAGGCCACTGTAAGTCGAAAATATCCTTCTGCTCCGGTGTTTGGGAACAGGAAAGGCACAAACATCACTGTCCTCCAGACGATTAGAGGCAGAACACGCAATCGCAAAAACCCTGATCTCTGAACTCGTGCATCCTCTGCTGCTGTCACCAGCCACTGCTCAGGAACAGCCTGACTTGAACAGAGAGCCAACTAATTGCAAAACAAATTCCTAGATAGGACTTCAATCGGAGACGGGGCAATCAAAGAGGCAATCGAGCTCTAGCTTGAGGGATGGACAGAGTGAATTGTTGTAAAGTGCTTTTTCATCAGCTATTGATTTTCAGTTGCTTTACAGACTCTGCAGCAGAAATTGTATTACTGGAGATGGATATCCTGCTTATCTAGATAGAAATAAATCTGACGCACAGTGGGAGGGTGTGTGTGTGCTTGCGTGTGTGTAGGTGGTATGGGTGGAATCTGTGTTGCTTGGATGGTGCTGCAGCTGCACAGCCAAGTTCCTCTGATTGACAGTCCAGGTCGGGGGAATGAAAACATCGCATTCCACTTGTGTGTGTGCATCCGTAAAGAGAGAATGTGCAATACGTGTGTGCCTCTCCCATCTTAGAGTAGACTTTAGAGCGTGTCGGGGATTATCTAAATCAACAATATACATCACAGATTTGCTCCACTCCACAGGTACAGTAGGAACGTGTGCACTTCAAAGCTTCCAAGACGTCATTGACCTACTAATTTCGCATTCGTCAGCGTATTCATTTTGCAGATACATACAGAGAAGCGTGCTCGCAGAAATTATCACAACAAAGCAAACGCACTTGAGAGCATCACGAGCATCACTGTAAGTGAATATCAAAAGACATCTTCCAACAGTGATTGGACTAAAGCAAGTTCAATTCACTGACAATGTGACTAAATCATGTTGAGAGAGGATGAAACAATAGCACCTCAAAAGAGCAAATGCCTTTGCTCTCGCTGTATCTCTACATTACACAGCCGTAAAAAGGACTGAGGAGGCTCCGCAATGATCTGTCAGGTACCACAAACAGGAAGTAGTGTTTAAGCACAAAGATTGTCTGAACCAAATTAACCAGGTTAGGTGTAAAGTTCCCAAAGGTAAAATATGATTACCTTCGCTAGGTTTGTCTTACTGTGCCTACTGACACAGTCTGTGCTGTTACTGTGCCCAGTTTGTACAGATATCATCTCTTTAGCCAAACACACAGATGGTTGACATATAACTTATTTCTGTCTCTGATTGCATGCTGCTTGATATCACCCTCTCAGTGGTTCTCTGTGTGCGCAAGCGTCTGATCACTAGCCATGTTAAAATTACCATCTGCTGCGCACGTTTAAAATATTAAGTCTGGAAGGATTTGGGGTGAGAAAACCAGCTCCACAGATATTAAGTCGAGCAGCAGATCAAAAGTGACAGCATGGTGAGGCCTTTGTAAAAAAAAAAAAAAAAAAAAAAAGAAAAACTGTCATCCACTCATCAAATCAGCAAAGGGGCTTCAAAGATTAACACAGTCATCTGGAACATACATATGTATGGTGAAGCTAAAGAATAATGCACTATGCAGCTTTAATGAGTCATCTTGGCTGAGATATATTGTATAATTAACATGCCGGATTACGTTCTTAATCTGCCAGTGAAGTCACATTGTTGCATTAGTCTAACTGTGATCTTTTTCTAGTTGTGTAGGTGCCAATCACTTAAATCACACGACCAGTCATCTGGTTCAGCTGCTGAACTGCAATGAACAACACACGATCACTCCTCTCGTGCAAGAAGACACGTGTTATTATGTAAAATAACCCCATTACAACCGGAACTCAGTGTGGGGAGACCGGAGTAACCTGTTTATTGACATTTATTTGATAACATTACAGGTAATTTACCTCAGGAGCTACCGCTCCTTTTGTTAAAGGGTGTGACTTACCAGTTTTAAATTACTAGATATGTATGTTCTCCAATGAAGCATGGAAGCAACAGCATCATTTGCTATGTTTAACACACATGGCATATATATATATATATATATATATATATATATATATATATATATATATATATATATATATATATATATATATATATGTTGCTGCTTAAATAAACAGAAATTGTTAATGATGAACTGATTGTTAATTGTCGTAATGTGGCCAAACATAAATGTCTGTGTATCAAATATAATAAGTAATTTAAGTTTACAACTTTTCAAGTAATACTTTTCTGTATTTAATCAATTTAATTGTCAGAACACAAAAATGTATTTTTAGTAGTTATGTATTTTGTAAAAATGTTATTGCAACATCAGATAGTGTGGTTGCACAGGAACCAAGCAGCTGCTTAAGCAGCAGAGCAAATAAGTGAGCCACTTTTAAAGTCATTTTTATTTTGACATACTTGGTTTATCGCTATGAGGAAGTTGTTGTTGGGCAGATGCAAGATGATGACACTACTATGGGGTTGGGCAGTGTAAACCTTTCTTTGTGCTTATATTTGTATTTGCCTTTGTTTTTCCTTTATATTTCACATAGCTTGTTTTTCTTTCATTTACAGTTCTCTGGTTTTCATGTTGACTCTTTCTTTTTATCAACAAATTCAGTCTTCACAGGTAAAACACGAGGCTAAAACCACAAGCGACTTCTTGTTTGAAATTCGATCTCACAGGACACATCTGGGTATGAAGAAACGCCAACGTCAGCCATCGTTGTTTAATGTATCTAGGTGTAGATAGCAATAAATAGGACCCGAATTACTGATCTTTTGTCTCATATCTGTTTTTGGTTTTTATAAAATATCTTTATAAATATCATGGTAACAGTTTCCGGCCTCAGGGAGAGTTTTCACCATGAAGCACTGGAAAACACTGTAAATGTAATACATGACCTTCATGGAAACACTGGGTATCAACTGCTACACAGTATTAACCTGAATTAATTTGTGGTGTTTTGGCATTCACGAGTACTATCTACGTCTTTATCTCATTATGCTGTGCATAGACAGGTACACAGATAAAAGGAGAACAACCAGTTTTTAAAGCCTGAGGTGGTTTGCACTGAGTTTGTGCCGTTATGCATTGCAGATGAGTGAAGATTACAGGCTAGGTGAAGCTTCTTGGAAATGAGAGACAGTCTGACCAATTCACTAACTTAAGGTCTTGAGGGACTTATTTCAATATGCTGCACTGGAAAAACTGTGCCCATGAGACACATGACATATACTGTGGATTTATGTCTCAAGCAGGGTACATGTATTAGTCATTTTCAGGAAGTTTTAATTTCAACAGAAAAAGACAAACAAAAGAGGAGTATCTGTTCAAACAAAGCCCAGCATGAGCACTTGGACTGGCACGAGATTAAGTCCTCATAACCCGCCTCTGACTAAGAGCAGAGTTAATGAAAGAGGCGAACGCCATAAAATGGAAAACCTTGCAAGCAAGCGGAAAGGTTAAAACAAAATTAAACAAAAAAACAAACAAACTATGAACTGTGGGAAGTGGTGTGAAGAGGGGGATCAGGGTTTGGGACACCTGTTCTGACAAGCTCTGACAAGACACTTAAAGTTGTGACACAACATTCTGCCTGCATCTCAGTGACACACATCAAGTTCACACTGAGGCACCTTAAATATATGTGACAGCCTCCATTTTATCAGCGCCTCCCAGGCAGACCCACGCACAGTGGCTTCACAAGAATCAAAGTGTGACAGTCACTTCAATGACCGTGGCCCACCTACAGTTACAATGTGGTGCCATCTCCCCAAAAAGACCGAAAAGTGGGAGATTTCATGATCAGATTATTAATTATTGCATATCATCAGCTGATACGTTGACAAGAAGGAAGGCTTTGAGAAAACGTGACTAGACTCGGTTCCGCTCATGACAAAAATGTGAAAGTTCATGTGCAGGTTTTCGACCAACAATGGCACTTCAGAGGCAAAGTGCACGAGCAGAATGCCACTGAAATAGAGCAATCTTTTTCAGCTCAAAGTGGCGCTGCCTCCCCAGCTCAATGACGCACACTGTCACTGTGGATCTTCATTGAAGCGGCTGGCTGCAGGTCAGTCGTTCATGCCGCTTTGTGGTTTAATCACTCACTATGCTGTGCATTAGGAACAGGTTCAACTGTGTTAATGGAAAACAGGTTGACAGGTGGCATTTCCCCAGTAAAAACTAATTACAATAAACCAAGAGTGTGAATTGGCTTAAAAACGAATTATTTAGTGAAGTCGCCTTGTTTGGCAACTCATTTGTTCACTGCAATACTTTGAAAAGATTTGGTCTCTTTTTTACTAAAAAATATTGTTGGATCAGTTCCCTGGCTCTTTATGTAAACAGACAAAAATTCTTGTTGATAACGGTTCCCTTTGCACTTCGACCAAACGTGTGTAAGACGTGTTTTGGCTTGTTTCAGCGATTTGTCTGTCTTTGTACACAGGATTAGTGTGTGAATATGCCTGTGTGTGTGTGTGCGTGTATGTGTGTGTGTGTGTGTGTGTGTGTGTGAAACAGGTTTGGAGAGGAATGCAGGACTGGTGTAATCCGGTCTCAGCTCATTTTCACTATTGTCATGAAGTCAAAAGCCTGCAGCCCTGTGCGCCGCTGGGCCTTGTAGCTCAGTCACGATTACACACATCAGTCACATAACACACTGCAGCCTGTAGTAAATCAGAAACAAATCAAACCAGCACAACATTCAAAGATAACAATAAAATGAGATGTGTTATTAACACATCTGTTGGCGCATTATAATCACATCTCAACACTAATGATTCAACCTATTTTTTATTTTCAAATAACTTTGAGGTCTCTCTCAAAGTTACTCACTGCCAGCTGATGAGGCTTTGCAATGTCCAGACACCGAGTTTGTGTAAATCTATTCAAGGGTGTTGAGTCACCTTGTAAATGTCTAGTCAGGCAACATAATGTTTAACTTTCCTTCTCTCTCTCTCTCTCATGTTCACTGTGGACAAACAAACTCAACTCCAGCCTGCCGTTACAGAAATTACAGACATCACACTGATCCTTCAAAACACAGCTGTTCATGATCCTGGAGATTGTAGTTATGAAGCCGGTGGAGGATGAATTACACATCAAAATGACTGGTTAAATGTGATTTTAAGAAATGTAAATTGCAGCAGTGATGACACTGATGAGTAATGATTTACTGTAGGGGCCATGATGGAAATCCCATTGGATGCAAAGTAACCTAAACGCTATCTGAGTCAGCTCCACAATGATTTGACCTCACCTCTGTGAGCTAGATCTCCCTTTAATCCTCCTATCTATAAAGGCAGATCACTTATCGTGCTCAAGCCTTTAAAAAACAAGTCATTTACCTCATTATGCTCTGATTCCTCTGTTCTTCTTCTCTAAGCAGTTCTCCTCGTTTTTATATCCAATCCTCTCCAGTTTTTAATGAAACGATGCTTTTTAAGGATACACTATTATTATGTTGTGTACTTTTATGAATGTTTCTGAGATATTTGGTAAAGGTTCAAATGAACTAGCACTATTTCTCTCACATTCATTTAAAGGCCTTGGATGGCTCTCAGGAACCAGCACTATAGGGTTTCAATAACTATTGAGTGAAGTGCGTTTTACAGCACAGTGGTTGAACCAGGGTCAACAAGCTTCCTCTCTCTACAGCAACATAACGTGTGCTTTAGGTTTTAGTCGACACTCTGAGGTTATAAACACATCGAATAGAGTGAAGATGCACTGCCTTGACTTGGGCATCTACATAACATGAGCTGCCCACACCCAGCCACTGGAGAACTGCCAATGACAAGGGACAGAGGGCATTTTGCAAGTCACAGATACAGAATGAGGCCGAGTGCAAAACTAATTATCTGATGTAGGAACAGCAAAACATCTCCATCATGGCCTGAATGCCTGGTGTACAGCTACGGCGTGTCCACTGGATTTAGTCTACTTAAGGTGAAGTCGAAGTATCAACACGTCATGCACTTATTACTAGAAATCAAACAAAGTCACAGTGCAAATAACATTCAGACTGCACTTAAAAGCAGCAAGTGTGCCACAGACTGCACTATATATAGACAAGTAGGTTACAGCAACAGAAAACGCCACGCACACCGTCTGACAAGGCCACGGTAGGGACCACTGCTCATCCTTATGTACTGCTTTTAATGTGTGATTGACAAATTCATTAATTAGATAGGCCGGAGAGAGTGGCAGCTTGTGCTGATGGAGCTGCAGTGTTGAACAGTGCAGAGGCAAAGACTGGCATATTTAGTGTAACTAAATGCCAGGCAAAAAGCATTCCTGTAAGCAGCACAAGATGTTTCATGCCTCCGATGATAAAAAATATTGTATATGTGGCAACCATGACTCAGGACAAAGACAGGCTTGAGTGGGGGGTGTAGACCTGTGTAATTCAGCATCAGGTGACTTTCTACCAAATGAGATTTGAACTGGCAGTGACAAGACTTTTTTTTTTCCCAATTACTGGACAATAGCATCACATATTGGCATCAGCTTTGGAAGGATTTGTAATATTAAAAACAGCTTACTGGCGTCACTAGACTGGGACAACACTTCCACTTCTGCCACTACCACTCACACACCAAAAAAATGCGAGTCTTAGTTGGACCAATAATTACTGGTTCGTTGTGTTCAATCAATTTCATGTATTAAAAAAAATATCCCATTTATAATGTGGACTTATTCTCTGCCAGAGCCACATATCAGTAAACAAACATCATTCAGGTAATTATTGCCTGCAGAGGGATTCTTCTGTATCCTCTACAGTTACCTAGACACTACAACTACTGTACTAAACATAGCCAGGTGTGTTTGTTTTTCCTGCGACATGTTGAGGTTGTGTTATTTATGATGTCTTCTATCATTACTACGTTATTTTATCAATTATTTGCAAATTTCATCTACAGAGAACAGTGAACAATGCCCCTCTGTTGCTCAAATTAATCAACTGTTTCAGTTTTAGTATAGATGCTTATCAGAAATGCCAGGAAAGACAATGGTGCTGAGTTAACGTTTGACATGTGTTTGTATAGGATATCATGATTTTGAAAAGTTTTCCTAACGTACACACACTTACATACATCAACGAACAGAAAAGAGGTTCCTTAATGGACACGGTGATATCCGACTAGACCAAACCCGTGAGAAAGGTGCAGTAAGAAGTGCACATCTTAGCCTGACAGAGACGACTCACATCTTTCCTCAGACCATTACCTTCACGACGACAACACATTAAGCAACTGTCTAATCCCTGTCTGCTTGATTAGTACTGTACACCGCTGCTGGGGTCAAATGAAGGGCACGTGTGTTGTGCGCAAAAAGGCATAAGGTAAAACTCAAGATGGTAAATATTTTTTTCCGTCATCCTCCCTCTCACTAACCCCATTCACCAACTGCCAGCGAAGATACAGAATGATGTAAAACACCATCTGAAGACCATCGTCTGTGTCTAAACAAGACACAAAGCCAACATAAAAAAATAATATAAGATAAACAAAAGTCTGTGTCCCAGTTCCAGCATCTGAGCTATGACAGGACTAACACGGCAACATAAAGCAGGTGAGCTCACCGGGCTGTATTTATCATCTATTTGTATTTGAATGTTGAAAATGAACTTATCAGACTTCACATTAATCACCTGATTAAAGGAGCACTCTACCTATTTTACACATGAATATTTTGTTTACTCGTCAATGATAAACGATAAAGCAGTCGTATAAACGTCCTCGGCGTTCTCGAGAGCCTCTCTAAACTCATCAGGACTACCTTCACTTGGACTTAAGGATAACAGATCTTTCACAGAAAGATTTCCAGTCTGAGAAACTCAACAGCGAGGCTCTAATGAAAGGGCTACCTAGCTGCAATGTGCTGGGTGAAGTGGAGGACGTAGAATTGTAGATTTCAGCTCTCTCAGCCTCTGGTGTACTTCTTTTGTCACGTCCCCAGGTTGTGCAATCATTAGCAGAATACACCTTTAAAATAGAAACCATAGCTGAGTTTCCTCCGCAATTTGTGCTAAGGTTGTTCCCCTGGGAACAAACCATTATTTATCACTCCTATTGTTTCTCCCTTGAATGACGATATCTCGCTACCAGAAAAAGATTTGAAAAAAAAAAAAAAAAAAACTGTCTGTGTGGCCATTGTCTTAGGGATGTGTTGTTTCCAGGTGAACCATCTTTGTGTACGCTTTGCCGTCTCAATCTAATCTTCTGTGTAGTCACAATAATAACAGCCTGAAGCACTGCATGTTTGTGCAAATAGTAAGTCAGAGCAGTGGCAACATGGCATTAAGAGCGAGAACACAGGGCAGAACTCTGAAACTTTGACATTGTAAGGTAATGTGCATTAATCAGGCAATGCTCCACAGAGTGTACTGTAAATAGGAACAGGCCAAACCCATGTCAACAGCTTAGCTGAAATCTGTAAACGTACCAACGGTCACAGATGAGCCGGTTTGTGATTACAGTGAGAGAGAGATGGGAGAGTCTGATGGACAGATATGCTGAGAGATATGCCGGGTGTGATGTGGCAGTAGAAACGTGAGGACGCTGGCCGCAGCAGGAATTTCCCTTCTGCTGACAATTCCTCCATCAGGCGGTTTCCCAAGCAAAGAAGTGGCACATTTTATCATTTCCAGCTACTCCTTCTTTGGCCGCCTCCTCTTTATCTGCCGGTTTTTTAATCTCCCTGCGCCTTGTCAGAGTCTGACTGTCTCCTGCTCTTTTCAACACGATTTGAGAAGATAAAGCTCTCGCTGATTGGTGGTGGTGCTGACGACCACACGGTTTCTCCTGCCCTTTTATCTGTCTTTAGCAGCTATCTCGCCCACTCTACCCTCCTCTCTCTTCCTCTTTGTACGTTTGAGTAGATTTCTGCAGATTCGTATCTAAACCAAACTGCTTCGCTGGAGACTGGCACATCGACCTGGGCTCTCTCTCTGCTGCATTTCATATGCAACAAAGATAAAACTTTTCAGCTGAATGGCAACAAACAGGCTCACAGATAAGGCGGAGAAATGACTTTTTGTTACCTAGAATCTGTCCTTCGTTCTCCGTGCACAAGCACTTTTGTTACACATGAAATATCTTATTTGATTGTTTCACCAAAGAGGTATGGGGGCCGCACTACACTCAAGATAGCAATGTTATGATGTCACGGTTACTTCAATACAACCGCCAAAAGACTGAAGTGTTTGTCTGATGGTGTCAGCAACTAATTTCACAACTTCTCATTTCTGTAGGAGACGGATACTTATTGTATCAACATAAAACAACAGTGCTGATCAATAAATCAAATGACATCTGTGGCTGCCGTGACACTTATACTTCCTCTTTGAAACCTCAGACATAAGCATGTTTGTTAACAAGCCTTCTAAGAAACTAACTCCTGCCTGAAAGTTGCCTCAAGGCCTCAGTTCTTCAGCCTGACAGAGAAAAAGAGCCACATCAGGAGCTCCTGCTGCGATCTGTGCTTGTAAATCAGTAGGCCATGCCCCAGCCAGTGTTTGTGTGATGGGTTGCAAATGCGAAAGTAACTTAAATCAACCTATAGCACACATCTGACGTAGCTGTGGTTAAAAGTGATGATGCAGCTGTGCGCTTTGTCCTAAAGTAGGTGAGTCAGAATAAAAACAAACGTGCGGTTAATCTGAAATGGAGATCAGCTCTGCACTGTGGGTGTGTTGGCTGGTGAGACGCAGCTGCAACATCAGCTACAAGTGTCAAAGGATAGCCTTGCTGTCTTCACCACTGCATCACCAAATTGTTGTAAATGACTTGCAGGCATGATGCTTACTGTCATCACACTGCTGTACAACCTTTGCAGAAAACTGATGCAGCTGTATAGTTTGCACCAGGCAACACACACATCATGGTAAATCTGTTAAGATAAAATCTACCATAACTATTGTGAAGGGGCCTGAGTGGTGGCAACTGTTTACATCAAAGTGCAAAATCCATCCCTACTCAGGACTTTAAAGAGCCAAAGAGAGGCTCATAAGCAGCCAAGTGGCGTCTCACAGCGTTTGTAGTCTTTGTTTTTCAATGGTTAACAGAGGTCAGACAAGTCAACAGCTGCTGCTGCTGCTGCTGTCCAACTCTGGCTGGGCTCACTTCCACCACTTGGCCCAGTTTCAAAAGGTGTTAACCGATCACGTCCACTAAACTAAACTTAGTTCAAATACACAAAAGCTCGAAATGCGCTTACCTGCTCAAATATGGAGAACTGATATTAATGTCCAATGTGCCAGGGGAGGAAAACGAAACCGAGTAGAAACGTGAGGACGGTGGCCACACGACAAAACAGCAATAATAATAATAATAATAAAAAAAAGAAAACAGTCCAGTCCAGCTGAATGAATTAACGTTATGTGGCAGTGAGGGGAGTCAAACCCGACGCAGACTTCCTCCTGTGGCTGCGCACCTGAGTGGCCCTGCGCGCTCAGCTGGCTCCGAAACAACCCCAAACTCTTCACGTCGACACCGGACGCTGTTCGTGTATCCAAACTTTTTTTTTTCGAAAAAGGCTCGCAAAGTGGGTTTTTCCGATGAAAAGTCGGCGAAAGAACGAGGCGAGACGGTCCCGGAAAAGCCGCTCTCACCGCGTCCCTTCGTGTCTCGACGCGTCAGGGGAGGAATGGAGTGGCTCTGTCCGGTGGTTACCTGACTCCAGTCATTACCGTGAGGCCGGCCCTCCAGACAGCAGCAGCAGCAGCAGCAGCAGCAGCAGCAGCCTCATGTTTCCTGTTGCTTTTGCATGACTGCAGAACAGAGAAACTGCTTTTTTTCTACAAGGGGACAGGTTGAACCATGACAGGCCATCTGGTGTCTGAAACCATAGCTGTAGGGGAAATAAAGGTACCTAGTGAAAACTCTATTCAAAAAATATTCAAAAAGCATGAAGTAGACTTTTAGTAATGCTGTTTTTTTGCATCTACCTTTTAATTAAATTAAACCATCACTCTCCCTGCCGTCATATGTGCAAAGCTTATTTGCCATCCAATTATTTTTAATAGAGGATATTGAACTTAATGTAGTTTGTAAGCGCAAATACTTTTTTTCCACTATAAAACCTGCTCACGGTGCTGCTGCTACTGCAAACATCACAGTTTTCATCACTACCGTTCAGGCTACTGGGTGCAAAATTATTAGAAAGTGGGCAAACAAGGTTTTATTTGAGTTTGTGCACTTTGTCAAACACAGACAGAGACCTTAAAATACACATCACATCACAACACATTCGTCTGGACATATTGGGAAGTCGGGTTGTGTTCGGACAGTTGCTGTCAGGACAGTTTGTTTGCAGTCTTCACTCAGACTTTATTGGGAAAACGATGGTCTGTACATTGACTAGGATTTGGGTTAGAAAGGTTATAAAAAAGGATGAAATCTGAAATGTCATATAGTACCCATGTTTACCCTGGAGCAGGAATGATAGAACATTTTGTTCAGAAGTGAGTGCAAGGGCAGGCCAAAGACACCATCCAACCACCAGGTACATGAAATAAAATCAGGCCAAGCTATGTATATGTCAATTTCATATAACTTACTCAAACTTCAATAAGACTACAATTACAATATAATTTATTTTCACTTTTCCTATCACTGAATTGCTTTTTACATTTGCTGAAATCCAGGGTATGAACCACTGATGTAGAGGGGTTAAAACATCTTTAGAGATGGTCAGTAACTCAGCCACATCAATTACAGCTTAGCTGACCTGTGCTGTACTGGATTGTCTTTTTAATCCCATTTTGCTAAAAATCAGATTAATCCTTTATGGCTAAAAGTCCTTAGCAATTTGAAGCTACAGTGTCCTTGGCTGTGATCCCTAGTTTATGAAATGAGCACATCCACGGACTCGACCTACTTCTTACTCCCCAAGACAATTGAGAGTCTTCACATGATCAGCCATACTGAGAGCACAAAGGCTCACTTTACCTTAACAACATGGCAGAGTGTGTATGTGATGGGAGGTTTAGTATTTGTTAGCATAAGCACTCTTTCTTAACAATATTAAGTACAGTACCTGCACTTCATGCATATGATAAACCCTGCTCTTTGTCTCCTTCTGTAGCATATTGTAGAAATCGCTCCACTTGTTGTCTTTGTTCAACACTCATTTAAAGAGGGGAAGACCAACATGAGTGTTTTGTTGTGTGTTTGTGTTTTTTTTTTTTTTTTTTTCGCGGGATAGAGTTATTTCTTCAGGCTCAGTTAGATCGTATATATTTAGTAAGAACTCTGGAAGCAAAAATGTCAGGAAACCATTAACCAGACAGAAACCAGCCTGTTTAACTCCATCAACTGCCCTGCTACTGCAAATGAGCGGGAAAATACTTCATGTGAGTGCTTACTTGAACCTGCAATAATAATTTGACCTGTTGGTGGCAGCAAAAATATGAGGTGAACAGGGATGGCCATGAAATAGCATTACTAAGTTCACATTCACAAGACACACACATACTCTTCTTTAGTTTTTTGCTGCCATTTGGTGCTGAGCTGGTGATGTACAGAGATTTAGTTTTTCTCCAAAAACAACTTTAAACAACTTTTAACAAGATTTAAACCATAACACCATGTGGGTTTGTCTGCCTTGAACATACAAGTAATTGTAATAATTATCCATAAAATGCCAGCATTAATTGCTCGTCAGTGGCAGGAGATGAACTGTGGCCTCCTGTGTGAAAGAGCACCATATGGAAATTAGCCAGTCCAGCCTCCACATGATTAGATCCCACCTCGCTAAATACAGCAAGCAGAGCCTAGTGCAGCAGCATTGAATGCAGATTATGAGATGCTAAATTGTCCAGTAAACAAAAACACAAACTTATATAACTGTAAAGAAAGCTGTTATATAAATAGCGTGATGAAGAAAAGTAAAGAAAGGCTAAGGCACGTGTGTGTGTGTGTGTGGGGGCCATGGTTTTACTTGTGTGTGCTTGTTTGTAGGCTACACACACTCACCTCTGTATACTTGTTCTATTTACGGAGTCCTACAGTGTCTTGCATTCATCCTTGACTTTGACAATTCCTCTCATTCCTCTAGAGGATGATGCTACCTGAGGTATTTTATCACATGCTTCGTTCTGTAAAACCAGACAGGCATAGAGACAGACAGGCATCCTCTGCTATGGAAGAGGCGCTACACAAAACTTTCCACCTGCAGAGTATGAGTTAAAGTGATGGGGCAGATAAAATATATGTGCTTTGGGAGGCTGTAAAAGACAGATATTAATATAGTGACTGAAATATACCGCAGGTGATTCTGTGTACTTGAAGCAGCAAGGTGCTCATTTTAAATGAAAACCATATCTCAAATATCCACCTCTGGTCTGCTTTAGCCACTTAAAGCTACACATTGCTGTAATCATACGAAAGAAGATGGCTTTTGTAGGCTCTGAATGTATATTGAGGTGGCAAAAATAAAGGTAAAAATGGGAATTAGTAGAGCATTTCGGTTAAGCTTTTGATCAGAATACCAGTGAGTTTGTGCTGTTTTTGAATCCTATTTGTCATCAACCTGAATTTCTAGTTGTTTCAGACACCATCAGTTACAGGATAGTTACATTAGGTATCTTTTAAGTGCTTGTGAGAGTAGAATTCAGTAGTTTGTGAGCAAGGCCATTTTAAGTGCCACTTGTTTCATCTGTGTACATTGTAAGTGTGCTTTGGGTGTACATGTGTGTTTATTTCTATTTCTGCGCATTTCCTCATTAGTTCACTCTATGCATGCTGCAAGTTACTATGGAAACTATGACATGTGTGACACCACGTGATTTTATCCATCATTCTCAGAAAAAAAATAAATAAAAAGACGAGTTGTCCATAGTCTCTCTCCAGCTGTGAGTGGTTTACAGACGTGGAGGAAATTATTGACACCCTTCCCTTAAAGAAAGAAAAACCCACAAAGGTCACTTAAACAACCCTGTCAGGATACACATCCTGTGGACGTGGAAATGATGAAAATCTGTTTCAGAAGGGTCAAATTATTGACATGCATCAAGCAAAGAAAACTTCTAAGGAGATTGATGAAACTACTAAAACTGAATTAAGAACTGTCCAGATGAAGAAGGTCATGTGGTCTGAAGAGGCCAGATTTCCTCTGTTTCAGAGTGATGGAGCATCAGGTTAAGAAGAGAGGTGGGTGAAGTGATGCACCCATCATGCCTAGTGCCTACTGTACAAGCCTGTGGGGGCAGTGCTATGATCTGGGGTTGCTGTAGTTGGCCAGTTCTGGGTTCAGAAAGGCAAAGAACTATGGGCTGAAGTCCATACGTGCTCATGTCCACATGCTTAGTTTGTGTCATACATGGATGGTGTACTGCATGCACGCTGCTCATTTGTGACATGCACAATCGCTGCAACAAATCAGGGCTGGCTACGTATGAGCACCAAGTGCAGCTGCATAGTCAACAGCAAGTATACCTCTAGCCTCTAGGGAATTTCCCTACTGTCCAGCAGTCTATTGGTGCTTGTGCAGCACATCTAAACATGTACTAAAACATATGAGCATATACATTTATACAAAACACACACTGCCTTTGTTCTACCCCTAAGGAAGGCAGAGAATTTGTTAAAGGGCAAACGTACACCAATGGATACACGCACATGAAAAACAGTCAAAAACTGCAGGTGAGCTTACACCTGGGGTCCTCTGACCCACATAGGGCCATTTGTTGGATGTGTCCCACTTTTCGACGATACAACATTAGCCCACTTGTTTCTGCTCACCTGAGCTCATATTGTCATGTATGTTAGGTACAGACACACTCTGCCCATACAGAGACGAAACACTGACACTAAACCTTCTATTACCTCTTCTCCTCTACCTACTTTCTCTCATTTTTTGACTTTCCATTTTCCAAAATTACACACACACACACACACACACACACACACACACACACACACACACACACACACACACACACACACACACACACACACACAGAAACACACACCTGTGTGTTCTAATTGAGCCCATGGCATCTCCCTGTGTCAAAGTGGTTTCCTGGGGTACTAAAGTGCACAGTGTCTACCATTTTAGCCACCGTGTTGGCTCAGCCTCTGACACACATACAGTCCCTCCTTCTCTCTCTCTCTCTCTTACTCTCTCATACCCACGCTGGCTCTTTCCTGCTCTCAGTCTCCACTCCCGCTGTTTCATTCTCTTAGTCCCTCTTCCCACTCTCTCTGATTTTTCCTCCTCCTCTTTGCCTCTCCTTTTCTTTCTTTCACACACAGATGCACAATCTTTCTCCGCTCTCTTCCTCTCTTGGTATCCAGCAGCAACTGTGATGAGCAGCCTCCCTCACCAAGCTTGTGGATCTCTTCACTTGACTAATTAGCCTTGAAGTGCTGTTGAAGATCATCATATTTAGCTTAGAGACCCAGCGGTAGAGTGCAGACAGATATAGACTAGGCTGGCTAGAGGCAGGGTGCCTGGCAGTGGGCAAGCTCTCTATCTCTCTCTATTCACACTCAGTGCCGAGGGCTTCTCAGTGACGGAGCAGCGGAAGTGAGGGGTGGTTTTCGCTTTGAAAGAGACAAGAAGGAAAAAAGAGAAAGAAGCGAAGCTGAAACCACAACGAAACCACAGAATGGGAGTCCGCTGCAGGAGCAAATCCTCCTAGAGACGGAGACCCAGAGGCAGCAGTGGTAACTCTGCAGCAGCACTGCTTGCAACACACAGAGATTTAAGGTGAGAGTTTTTCAAACCTGTTACCGCCTTGCTTTTTTGTTCTGGTTCTATTTCGAAATGATTTGCTCCTTAATATGTGTGTGTGCAAGAGAGAGAATGGTGCATCTCTGTGACCCACATTGTTGAACCTGAAGTGCATCACAGCAGGAAATCTGTGCAGGATGTTCTTGCTGTCTCCTTCTGTCTTACTCTCCCTCTCTCTCTTCCTCTTTTTCCATCTTTTTGACGCACACACGCGCGCATACACAGGCATCAGTTGTGTGGCACCACTTGTTGGAGTTGCATCCCAGTTAACACATAATGAATATCGGAATAATGGTCACTTATGTGTGTATGTGTGTGTGTGTGAGAGAATGATCCTGTGCATACAGGTGTTTGAATATCGGTCTCTGTAAATGTGTATGTGTATGTGTGTGTCAGTGAGATAGCGAGTGGGTCTTTTGTTTGCTGGGGTGACAGTGTGAGGCTTAGGGATGCACATCATAGAGAACGACATGGACAGCGACACATGAGACGATCAGTCACACCAGCCTAATGCCTGATTGCTTCTCACTGCTTTGGAAGATGGGTGCATAAAAGAAGACCCAAAATACTGTAAATACAGAAGACAATTTCCTGTGTGCTGTCTCCTTACAGGCCTCGCAACAACTTGTGCAACCCGTACTCTTTTTAATTAGTATCGATGAATACTAATTCACCCATCAAAGCATTTAAAGCTGGTGCTGATGCTCGCTTACAGCAGGAGGTTATATTTTTATTGCAATAGTGGGATAATAGTGAGATAGTGTTTCTCATGAGGCAGACGGGTGGAAGTGGGGAAAAAAAGGGGGGAGAAAACAAGTAAATGAATCACAGCATGAATAATTAATGCACTTGAAGACATCATGCAGTCTGCTCTGCTCCGTGTGTGGACACGTCACTCAGTTTCAGATTGCACAGTACATAGACAGAAGTACAGTATGCGTGGCGAGATTTCTGAAGGACACTTTTGGACATTTTGACCATTCGTGTCCATGAACAATTCTCATGTGAAGCTATAATTAGAGAGCTATAAAGATTAATCTGTGACAGCCAAGAGGATTTACATTTCCCTGACAACTGAAGCTAAAGATTATGAACACTGGGAGCACCCGGGGAGATTCTGCAGAAATGATGATTTCTGACCTTTAAATCTTGCATGTTTATTCTAAAACTAATATTCTGTAGTGCAAGGTTTTCTTATAAATTGTACAAAAGATTTTTAAAGGATGTCTGTACATATTTTTTAATTTCAGCTGGTTGTATGCATGAGCTAAAATTGTCTGTTGCACTTACAGATGAGAGCAGATCTAACTGAATTCAGATTTCTGGGTCTAGTACATCTTTAATGATTTTAGTTACTAATTGATATGATATAGAGCGCTTTAAAATATATTCTAGCAATATTTAATAGGAAGGTTTTCCTGACCTCCTGACATGCAAATACAGTGTACATTTTATAAACATATAAAAGGTCTTAGTCATGACTCATATTTCATCATCAAAATGTTGGTTCCTGTTTTATACGTAGCATTTTTCTCATGCTGTTGATAAGTATATAAATAGCATGGATCCATTCCAACTTTGTAAAGTGTCCCCCCTCACCCGTAATGACCATCGATTGGGGAAAGGGCTGACAAGGCAGCTGAGATCTCAAGTCAGCAAGATAATTGTTGTCAAGGAGATGAGTGTGTAAGCTTGATATCTGGGAGGAAAACAAATTGGTGCTTGAATGAATAAAGTTTGAGTGAATATTGCCGAGGGCTTTATGCTTTATGATTGATAAAATCAGGATTTATAGGTTCACAGTTCTTGGCTTAAATGCATTTGCTGTTTGTTTTACAGGGAATCTGTATTTAAATGTCTTTTGCAGCATCCATCACCTCAAATGAGCAGAAGCTGACATTATTTTGTGTGAGTGCAGTCATTTGCATGTGAGAAACCCCTTGATCATCGCATAAGCTGGTCTTCCTGAGCTTACTGTGCTCACCACTTCTTCCTGTTTCCTCCTTTTCTCACTTTGGGGACGGGAACTATTTCTCTTTAACTTCTACCTGTTATCCCCCCAACTGCTGTTATTTCCCATCACTGAGACTGCTGGCTTCCACCCCACCCTCTGTACTTCTGAAGAGTCTCCAAACGTCTGCATCATGACTTTGTGTCTCTCTTATCTCTTTCTGTCAGGCTTTTGTTTTTGATCATCGCTCCTCTGTTTCCACTCTACTTCTCCTCCTTTCAACCTCATTTCCCCCCCAAAGTCTTTTGATAGCCTGCAACTACTGATGTGTGTGTATGTGCGTGTCTACCTGTGAGTGTGCATTCTTGATGTACTACATCATGCACAACGTATTTTTTGCTTATCTCTGTATACAGTACAGGTGAGTAAGTTTTTGTGTGTGTGTGTATGTAAGTGTACGTGTACCTTTGCATAAAAATAGCTTTTTCTCGATAATAAAAAGATTTCTTCTTTGTGCTCAGACATAATTATTGGATACATTGACAACATCCAACATCAGCAGTGTGGGAAGTTTGACATTTATTAGTGGATGGATGGCACAATATGAACTCCAGCTAATTACAGCTCATATGTTTTTTTTTTTTTTTTATCATGTTCTGATGTTATATATGTGTTTTTGTGAAGTCGGTGCCCATCTTACACATAGTCAGAGGCGCTGCCTGGTAGTGAAACGCCCACCTTTCAGCATGGCCTGTTTGCTTAGTGTTACAGTATGCTTGAGGCGCGATGAGAAGTACAATCTTGGAGTTCTAGTAAATGCACTAATCATCCTAAATGTCGTCATCGCATTCAGTTGACTCATTCAATATAAATGTAATTCACGTGCAAGGCTGTGTTGCCATGCATCACCTGAGAGATCGGAGCAGAACCAATCTAATACATGTTAAACAAAAAGTTCAAATTTTCCAAATCATACTGTAGATCTTCATTGTTTTCCTCTTTGCTGAGACTATACCCTCCCACTATGATTTACTCTGTAAGCCTGAAAACTGAATATAAATAGACCACTATTTACACTCTTGTATCGCCTCGAACTCAGAAGACTGTTCAGTGACTCATTGTAGTCTGAAAGTTGAAACTAATGAAGTGACTAAATCGAGATGCCATTGAGGCCTTTTTCTGGTAAAAAAAAACAAAACGTCTAACAAATTGTTATCCACAGGGAGACTTACCAGCTGACTTGGGATGAGAAAAATTTTATAGCCTCAGTTTAGTTTAGTTGCTGTGTGAGCAACTATTTTTCAGCATCATAAACATTTACAAAACATTACAGATGAATAAAAATGGTTCACAAGTTCATGACCTTTGATCCACATCTCACATGACATCTGACTGTGCTCGTGTGGCAGTACACGAATACAATGTTAATGTCAAAGGGTACTTATTGTACACTAGCTCTACACCAAGCTCACTCAGGACGGTATACTGAAGATTTACAATGCCCTTTGACCCTACAGATGATTGACAGTCGGCTGGCAGCACAGAGGAGGGCAATGAGGACGCTTCCTCTAGACAGAGGCCTGCAGAAGACCAGCACCTACATCGTGCCCTGTTTCCTCTTTGTGGAGGTGAGTGGCCTTAAATCACTGTGGTTGCTTGTTGTGCTCGTCAGTCTTGGCTCACATGTAGAAATTTGATCCTGATCTGACCTGAAGTGGTGTGTTCCTTGTTTTTGAGACAGAAGTCTACAACTGAAGGCAAATGTTGTCCTATTTGTCTCAGACTCTGAACAGAAAAACACCATTGTACTGATACTGTGGACAGATTTGTATTTTTGGTGGTTTTAAATAAACATGGGTTAAAATGAAGAGCAAGCTGTTACTCTGCAGCTGATGGAGGTTTTGGAAACCTCTGGAAAGTTGGAGTCACACAGAGCCAACTGAGACGCGAACGAAAGCACGTTTTATAACCTTTTGTCTCAAATGTTCTCTTCCTCTTTTCTTCCACTTCCCCCACATCTCTTTCTGCCATCATTTCACATGTTTCTCATGGCAGATTCACAACAATGAGTGTCATCTGGGAAATTGCCTGAATTAGCAGGCTCGGTTTTCAATTCACTGACTCCCAAAAGAAATGATTGATTTGATTAAATTGTCACAATTGGGTAATTATCCTCAGTCCATGAATCACTAAGTGATAACATTCAGCAGGAGGTTGAAGGGATGTATCACTGAGGTATTCTCCCAACAAAGATTCTCTCGAGTGACCTTTTTGCTTGTAAGCTCCCCATTTCCTTTCCACTCTACTCTACTACTCTTCCCACGACTCTTCTTCTCTCCCTGTAATCCCTGAATGACCTGACGTAGCGCTCATGGCTTCAGCTGCGTTTCCTAATTAATTGGCCTAATTAAGAACGGAAACCCAATTAGCCCATGCCACCGCTAACACGCTCCAAGCCTGCAGGTCCTCTGAGCCGCACCAACGCCGGCTGAACGAGCTGAAGTAGTCGGGGATTTGTTTAGCATTAAAATGAAGCCGTTGAGTTCAGCCTGAAATTGTGTTGTTGCATTTTTATGTGGGTTATAAAATGTTTTCAAAGTTTAAGGTTGGTCGAAATCGTTGAGACAAGCAGCGGTATGGAAAGCTGGCTGGATAAGTTAGAGGTCTTGCAATAGATTGGCAAACAACAGAGCTGTGGGTTGATAGATGTGAACGTTTTTCTCTCACAGTGGCAGAGAAAAACTTAAGTAAACACAGATCTGAACAAAACTTTGTCTGACTCAGGTTTCGCAACAAGTTTTCTATATAAACTCTCCTGCCGTACGTGCACCTGCAGCGGCACCCAACCTCTAAATCTCCAGTAGGGTTTTCTTCAGCCTCACTGGTCTTCTCTTTCCTTGTACTCATTCCCAGCACCCTCTTGAGATCTTTTGCTTTTTCATCTGCTCTTTGTGCCACAACCGACACATGAATCTTCCACACAATAGTATTCTTCAAACCACCTCAGTTACCGCTGCATCTCTTTATAGCACAGAAATTCCACAATCCCTACAGGTTTACACATAGTCTTAAGCTCACTTTAATTTCTTTCATTGTGCTGTGGTATGGGCTCATTCTGTATCCTCTTGGGGACTTGTTATAATGATTTCCAGCTTTCTAATTATTTCATAGTGTGTCTATAATATCTCTAAGCTTATATCTGTCGGTGGTGCTCCTCCCCTCCTTCGGTATTCTCTTTGACGGTCTCTCGAGTGCTGCCCAGTCACGCTTTTGATTCAGTTCCTCCACATCACTCCTCTCCAGCACTTGTTCCTGTTTGTGCGGTGGATTTCTCCGTTATTCCCCTTTATTTTGGAAATCTTCACCACCTCCCACTCAACAGTCTGTCTGCTATTGTAAAGACCTCCATCATCCTCATTTCACATCAGTGCTTATCTTCATGGGCCCCATCACTTTCTCCTTTTTTAATTTCTTTCTTTTCGTTCTGTTCTTTCTCTATTTTGTGCCTTCTCCCACAGACTTAGTCCTCATGCTCACCTCATGCCACAGGGCAGAGAGCGACATGAGCCGTTTCAGACCTGGGGAGGGTGTTTCTTCCTATTTTGTCACCCTTCTCCCCAGGGTCTCTGCCTGTTATTTTTATTTGCTCAAACACAGAGGTGGGAAGAAGTGGTTTGATGTTAATCACTATACATGCACCTGAGTCAGTGTGTGTGCACTGCAGTAGTTTTATAAAGGGCATTTTAATATTCCTCCCTCTGCTGTGTTCATACAGAAGCAGCTTGCTGTAGCATAGCTCTCCCCCGGAGGGCCCTCAATTCTTTGTTGTTACATTAGCATCTCATTACCCATTTCTTTTCAATTGAAATGCCCAGTCTTATTCCTCTTCCACTCCTGTGATCTTGTTGCAGATTCCCTCTCGCTTCCCCTCTTTTTCCTCACGATCTAACCCTCTGTGTCTCACTGACTGCTGCTGTCTCTGTTTCCTCTTCATCTGTATGACAATGGCCTTTTTCCTCTTTTGCAGCCTGTCCCACTGTCAGTTCATTGCTCTCTTTTATCTCGAGACTTGGCCTACCATCTCTAATATTCATGACTCTATCTCCTTCTCTCTGTTCACGCTTCTGCTAGATTAGATTTCATATAAGAACGGGAAATATTTACTTCTATGTCACTTGTAGCAGCAGGAGATGAAACAACAGAACAGAAAGCATTTTAGTCCTCCTGGCTCTCCTCTCGCTCCGTATCTTTCACTCCTCTCTGTTGTTTTCAATCCACGTTGTTGCCGTTGCTGCTGCCGTCACGCTACGAAGCCACACAAGAGACCAGTTGAAGGTCTAACAGAGGCACTGCTTCAAAAGACCATCTTTAAAAAGTCATTTTGATACAACTGATTCCTGACTCTCTGCAGACTCTGCTGGGTGAGAGGAGGGTTGTGTGTTTGTGTAATCTAGGCTAGGCAGGCCTACTGTGAAAATCTGCACTTAAGCTGAGTATAAAGTTCTCACTGCGACTACAAAAGTGCTCTGGGAGTAATTGTTGCTGAGTGTACAACGTCATATAGCGCTGTATCACATGTAACATCAATTTATGAATATAAAAAAAAAAAACTTTAGTAAATTTGTTGTCTAGCACATTGGTAAATCTGTTAAACAGCCTCAGCATGTCACCTTTTTGCCTCACCTTACATAGCTCCTATCCCATATTACCACATAAAATTGTCTCAAATCTCTTCAGTGTGATTTCTGACAAACATCTTTCACGTTGACTGGGGTTGTTATGGGGTATTTTTTGTAGAATTGTGATGAAAATAATGAATTTAATCCATTTGGAACAAGGCACTATTATACTTTATCAGTTTTTGTTTGGACAACCTCAGACCCTTATAGCACAATCAATGATTGGACATTATCTATATGAATTACAACCAAGATTTTACAAAATGTTCCCCATTTAGGACAGCTTCCAGAGCTGAGGATCCAACAGGATCTAAAGTCTAAAAAGTGAGCTTCCTGTCTGTCAAAAAAACTAAAGTAATACAAGTAAACTGTCTAAACTTAGACATTTCCCCATTTTCTAAAGTGCATAATTTGAGTTTCATGATTATTTACTTTCATTCATAATTTATAACACCCACCAAGAGCAATACTTGTTCTCTAAATGTCTTGTTTAATCTCTGCCAGAAGAACCACATCGTCTGCATAAAGACAAGTACCAGCCGTAAAATTATAAAGCCTGACTCCTAAACCTGCCTGCTTGTCCTTAACAAGTAAATCATTTATATTAAGCACAGAAGTGTAGGGAAAAGTACTTTTCCTTGTTTCACACCAGAAAACACAGCAAACTACTCACTTCTGTGGTCATACTATGTATGTAACTGTTAATCAATGTACTGTAGCTACTAATTCATGGCACCCAGTTTTTACTGTGCGAATCCAGGATCTCCAGCTTTGCTGTTCAGCCTTGGCTGCCAGCTCAGGGTGGCTTCACCCTCACTGCTCCTTCCTCATGCCTCGTTGGCTGCATCCTCTCATGGCACAGTGAGTTCTGTAAAGTAAACAGACTGCTGAGCATCAGACCACATAAAATTCCAGGTCTATGGCCTGTGCTATCGCTGATGACACTTTAAGGTGTTGGATTGTTGGTCTGCTTACATCTCTCATTTCCTAGCTTTCCTTGCAGATGCCCTTATTTGTGCCTGCTGCCTGTGATTTCTGCTTACAATTTAAAGTAGAGTATCCATTCTTGCAGTACAATATGTATTTCTACACACTGAAACACCATTAAGCTCATAGTGTTAGGGTTAGGCACTTGGTTACTAGGGAACCACAGATTTTACACATCAAAGTCTGTTTACAGATCTTTGGAAGTGCTACTGCATATTTGAAGCTTTTTGTGGCTCCGGAGGGAGCTGTGTGTAATCTCATGAATTGCCAAGTGATGTCACTTGAGTCAATGTTGGTTTGGTCTGAATAAAGTTGGAAAATTTGGCGTGGAGTAAGACAGTGAGTTTACCAGAGCTCTACAGTCCACTCCTCATCTTTGCTTGATGCAAAGTGGCTCGAGCCTACAATAGAGTATCACTAAGAAAACATTTGGAATAACAGAATTATTATTATTATTAATAATTATTACATGTCTGCTTTTGCAGAGAGATTCTTTTTTTATTGTGAGAACAAGGATGTGAAGTGCTGTGCTAACAATGCAATCTCCCTGGAGTACCCTTTTAACGTCAGGGAAAACCCCTACTGAAATGCCAAATGCCAAAAGTGACAATGCAAAACCTTATATGTTTACTCATATATATAATGCTGGCAGATTCCTATTCTTTAGTAATAGGCAACAATTCCAATAGAAATGGCATCTTTACACTGTAACATCTGTGGCTCTATTGATCCATTATCTAAACTGCAGGAGAGGTGTTGTATGCTCAGTACAGAGTAACAATCTATTTCAGGGCCACTCATTAAGACAGATACAGATTTTTTTAATTCGATTTTATTTATGTAGCACCAAACCACACAAGAAGTCATCTCAAGGCACTTTACAGTGTAAAGTTTAAGACCTTACAAAATCTAAACTCCGGTGACAGTACTAATGACTGCTCCTTGGTGCTGCCCTGCCTGTGACTCCAGAATCTGAAGTATGTGTCAAAGAGCTGTTTTAAGACAGGAGTATTAAAAACACATCAGAAAGCCACCCTGATTCCCCGGGCTTCATCTTCACAAAAAATGTGTAGTATTTTTTTCAAAAGAGCGCACTCAAAGAGACAAACAATGATTTTCTAGTAGGACTCCATTTCTGTGTTGAATGTTGTGGCTGACTATTAACAGCACATGCAGCAATTTACCTCACTGATGATTTGCCAATAACAAAAATAAAGAAAGTCACCAGCTTCATCCTTAAATAACATGTAACTGAAACTGCAATTTTTCATCTTAACCTACCTATAATTAGGTACTGTTGCCTAATTATAACTCTAAAAATATGATCCCAGTCACTTTAGAGACCAATCCATCCCTTTACGACATAATGTAATGTTGCTTCTTTTCATTTCAAGGATGCAGGATCCTAATTGCTACAAACATCTGTCTTGTTGTTGCTGATCATAGACTTTTCAGTGATTAATTTCTTCTTCTGGCAACTGTTGCCTGGCTTTTTGACAGGATATGTTGCTGTGTCTGTGCATAGTTAGGCAATAGGTTGCTCCAGTAATGAAAAGTATCAAAAAAACATCAGGTACTACAACACAGCATCCTCCTCCCTGCATGTGCTTACTTCATCCATGTTCCCTGCTGGGTTTGACACTGCCTCAGTACATATTTTACCTCCAGGCAACACATTTGTTGTTCGTGTTTACTCTTTTCTAAAGATGTTTTGTTCTGAACACCTTTTCTTGTGCCAAAACCAAGACCTCCAAACCAAACTGTACTCATTTTCCTCCATATCTAAGCAACAAACATGCCTACTTCTTCTCTCCTTTTCTAACATCTCATCGAGTTAAATTCTCCTCTTATACTATATTTTGATGTAGAAGCCAAATCGCACTAATCGGCCCTTTAAGCCATTTCCTAATATACAAGTAATGATTTAATTTAACCTCTTTATGGGCAATTTATACATCATCACCAGCTGCTATTGCATAAAAGATACAGCAAAGGTACATGAGAACTTAATTCAGTATTCATCACGTCCCTGAACACATTACCATGTAATATCTTATTTATTCACCCTTTTCATGCTCATTTTTTTAAAAGGAAAATGCTCACATAAATTCTTTTTATGTGTCACCTCCATCTTCAACACACACACACACACACACACACACACACACACACACACACACACACACACACACACACACACACAAACACACACACACACCTCCACAAAGACACAGTAACAGCTCATTCTCACATTATTCTCTCCCTAGTTTTCTCCTCATTATCTCTCCATGAATAGCACCTGCCTGCCTGTCTGCTGTGCTGGGATTTCTCAGCACTCTGGATGGATGTTTGAAACACTTGTTAGTTGGCTGCTCCCCACCTGTTATCACTTTAGGGAGGGAGGGATGGATGAGAGACTCTGTATATCACAGTATACTGTATGTTCATGTCATTTCTAGGCTGCAGCACCGAGGCTAAACAAACTTATCAGAAATAGAAATACAAGATTCTTGTTGGAGTACATCTCCAAAGGGTTGTGTATGTGTGATCTATCCCTTGTTCATTCTTTTTAATGAGCAAAATGCAATTATAGGAATCAGTATGAAGCCCGATTCTCGCTGTTGGCCTTGAGTAAAAGAGATAAATGTCTAAATAGATGAGTCTAATTGCAAAATCAAATTGGACGGAAGGACACATTGCATCAAAGCTGAAGTTGTTAGTGAAATTATTTATTTGCCACTGCTTTTAAAACCATTCAAAAAAGGCAATACTTCTTTCTGAAAACAGGGAATGTGTAGCTGCTAATAGTTTATTTGAAAAACTAATACACATGAAAATGCTTATTTATATGTGTAAGTAGAGAGCTTTGGAATAAAAACCTTTAATTGCACTGTGGGGTTTTATTCAGAGAGCATGTTTGCATGTGTGTGTGTGTGTGTAAGAGCCCGCATCTGCTTTTTATTCTTCTCCTGTTCGTAAGATGCGGGGGCATGTGTGCTGGGGACTGGGGATTTTGCAGAATTATGTGATTGTTCTTTGGTGTGTAGCAGCGAACATTTAAATGTGCTAATCATGGATATGTAGTCCACTGGCACATGAAAGCTCAGCGCGTATCTGTTTGGCACACGCAGAAAGAGAAGTGAGAAGAACGCTCGAAGAGAGCGAGGGGGTGAACGAGATACAGAGAGACTGGATGCAAGCTAGAGAGGAGGGATAGAGTGTTTTGACAGCGACGATGATTGAGGGACATGGGAGGAAATGCACCGAGAAAAGGGGGGAAGACACGCAGTGTGTGGGTTTGAAAATGATTGAGGAAAGACTTTTTTAGTGACAGATCACAGAAGTAAAAAAAGAAAAAACTCATGAATGTAAGATAAACAGGGCTCTGTGATAAAATACACCCAGTAATCAGACAAACAAAAGAGCTGGAAGGAGAGAAGTGGGGAGGAGGGCACTGGTGCCCGAAAGATGAATGCCTGCTTTGATCCTCTTGTTTCCTCTTTATATTTCACCTTTCTCTCCACTTCACCTTTTTTTCATTGTCTCATATATCCTCATTTACTCATTTCACCTCCCCTGCCCTATTGTTTTCTCCTGTCTCTCTCTGCTGCATCTCTCCGTTTTATTTCCCAGTGGCCCCTTCTGCTTTGCCCTGCCACATTGTGCGATGTACTAATGTCTCATTATCTCTTTTATCTGTCTGTTTATCTTCTTCCACTTTTCTTTCTGCTGCTTCTCCCAGTCCTCTCTTTAAGCATCCATCCCTCTGGCTTGTCCGCTGCTTTCTATCAGCTTGCTCATCTGTCTTGCACTCGGTGTGTTGTAATACAGTCTGGCGACACCAGGCGGCACCGAAGCCCACTCATTCACCTGTTATCCCTGTTGATTCAGTTATATGACTCAGTTTGAATCTTTACATGTAATTTATGTAGATGAGTGTGAGGTGTGTGTCTAATTTTGTTCCTTTACAAACAGTGATGTGTGTTGCTGCGACTATGTACGTGCCTAAAATCAGACTGAGGCTTTTTTTTTAATCATCTGCTGAAAATCGAGAGAGATGAAATCTTAGCTGCTGTGAAACATTTACTGGCTTTAATCATGTGACCTGGTGATTATGGGAGCTCATCAGGAAACCAAAAATGAGGAGAGATGTTACAGCACTTTTCTCATAATTGGAGGAGCTTTTTGTGATGAACACTGTGAGGGAAAGAAACCGTCTGAATTTAACCTCAAACTAATGTAAAAAGTGTTATGATGCCTTTATGATGCAAGAAGGTTACTTAATACTTGTACTTAAAGAGCAGTAAAAATTCAGTAAAATACTATGTTGTTCACTCAGTGGCCACTTTATTAGAAGCACATTTACAATCCAGTGCAATCCAATATCATAGCGTTGCAATTATGTTTATACAACACATAACTCTTTATATACGTTATATGTTAGTATTTACTGTATTACATTGACTTGTTTCTACAAGATTATTAGAATATAATGCACCTCCACTAACTATGACCTTACCTTATACAAACCTTACAAACACTGACATTTTATGGCAGAACAGTTGCATTAACCGGTGCAGGTGTACCTAGTAAAGTAGACACAGAGGGTATATACTGTGTGCACCCTGTGGAGATCTGGTATTTCACCAACTCAGTATTCAAACTACACAGTCGACAAGTCTGGAAGAAGAAAAGTGTTGTAAAATGTGCCACCTCCACTGAGTTTCATTTCTTTTTCCCCTTCTCGTTTTTCCTGCATAATACTTTGTTAAGTAAGATAAAAACTGAAATTGACTTGACTTGAGATGGCTGTTCCAACATAAAATATTTAAATTACCCAGCTATTCAGAGACAGCCTAGGAAATTTGAAAACATGACTGTTGGAAAGATATTTTCAGCTTTGCAGCTATTTAGCGTACATTTAATTTAAATATATAATACACATATAAAATATGTAATTTTAAAGTGTACAGAAGTACATGTAGAGTTATATTTGATTGTTATGTACTAGTCTAGTCTGGACAACTGAACCAACTTTAACATGCAGGAATTCATTTGATACCAGTGTCATCTAATCTGTTCTGTAACAAACTAATCAAGTAATCATAATGTAATTGTTTCTTTAATTACTATATGCAGTGACATGCTGCACACACCAATGTTAAAAACCATCCTCTCCAAATGAGCACATGTGCCCAGTAGGGCAATATAATTTGAACTCATTCAAAAACATAACCAACACTCTGAGAGCAAAATGAAGCTGCATGTGTCCTGTTCATCCTGAGTAATGTTGTGCACCCTGGGTGTTTTTTCTCCCAGCAGGGTGCTGTCATCTCAACACCAGCCTCCGTCCACACATTCTCACCCTCTGTAAACATGTTTGACTTTATCGGTTGACTTTGCTGCCATCTGGCCACTCGACACAGGCCAAGGGTAGACGTACAGTACACCACTTACAGTATGTGCACGTTCACAGTTTGGCCCCAGGAGACAGCACTGATGTCTATTCTCACCTTCCCACTTCTCTACACATCGAATTTTTTATTGTCACATTTAATTTTCCCCATTTCTGACTAAAGAGAGTTAAAGACCAGGACAATTTCATCTGCTTCCCTCACATCAATTGTAAAATGAGTCTCTTTGATTTTCATGCATTTACCCTCTTTGAAGTGCAGAGGTACTGCAGACGGAGCATTAAGCCTTAATTACACAGTCTGATAAGTCATTTTAGTTTACTGGGTCAGTCTTAATTTATAAACTCTGGTTTCATCCTGTGGCTGAATTTATGCTGCTGAATTTTTGGAGCTAAATCAAATTGGGTTTCATTGCATGACAGTGTAATCCCTCATTTGTCATTCGTGTCAGTGAAATCATTCCAGACATTAAAAGCAGCGAGCTGGTGACACCACATTCCTGCAATTTATCATACTGCTAAATTTACCTCCTTGAAACCTCAGATGCTTCACAAACTGTGTACACACAGTCAACGTAAGTTCTTAGACTTCAGTTGTCTTCCTGTTTCTGAACCATTTGGCATCCTTTTGAAAACATGACAATGATTGTTTCACGTGTTAATTAGTGTAACTATGGAGACAAAGGCCCTTTACCCTTAATGAAGGAATAGTTTGAACCCAAACTGAACTTCTTTAAATGTTTTTATTAAAGGGATTTCTTTTCCACCGGTGATGTGAGACACAAACATGTTGTCCTGCTGACTGAGGCAATAGATCAAAAAAAAATAAAAAAAAAATGCTCCTAAATATAAACAAACATGGTCATTTATGTAAATACTCTGAACTAATGCACAAATATTCATCAAAGTAAATCTGGAACAGAGAAGCTTCACAGTAAACACCGACATTAGAGAAGAGATTTAAATCTATTTGTACTGGCAGTGAAATTGTTTTTGAAAGCTTTTTCACTGAGTCCCAAACACCATAAGATAGATGTTGACCCTGAGTGAGCAGTACACATGAAGGCGACTCATATGACTGAGTGTCGGCCTGCTTTGACTCTCCACGACCTTCCTGCAGCTAACGTTTGTCACTAGTTTAATACTCTACGTGCACACTGTGCTGTAGAAATAATTTCTTATGCAAATCAACATGCCAAGGTGACTTGTGCAGAATGTGTCTCGGGGCTAATTAGAAACCATCAACTTGAAGTTGCTTTGACCTTTATAAATACTACGACTAACTGGTGGTGGCTGCACAGTATACAAGGAGTTGGTTATTTGTTTATGTGGGAGAGAAGAAAGGCGAAAAGTCATAATCAAAGTCTCAGCCTATATGTGGTAGGAAGCCTGGAATTCACATTTGTATTAATAAGAAGGTTGATGACTCCATTTCCTGGAACTTTTATTTTGTAGTCCTACTCAAAAAATCATGTAATAGCCTTGTCCCGGAGTGATAACTCATGTGTTCTTACATTATTCTGCACACGTGCTCGCTGGATCGTTCAGACTGACAGCACAATCGATACGCACAGCCAATTTCAACGTCGTGTAAAAGCAGATGCAAAATGACATCCGTGATCTCTGAGGGAGGTTTTCTGTAGTTGTCTTTGAATGTTTGTTTAAACTTTGATGGGTGTTCAGAGCCCTCCCTCACTCTCTTCCTCCTACCTTCCCACACCTCCCTCCCTCGCTGCCTCCCCCCTGCCTTCTGTATCTCAAAGAGAAGAGAGGAAAGGATGATGGAAAGAAATGTTCGACACAGCATGCCAGTGTCAGAGTTCCTCCACAGACATGGGAATGCACCCACATGCCTACAGACTTTCTCACTCTGCACACGGAAACACACTCACACGCCCACTCCCTCAAACACACAAAGATCATGTAGATGGAAACAAACATGGGAAAACATGTAGGAACAAACTGCTTGATATTGTTGGACTATATATAAACCGCAGCCTGGGGGTGTTTGTATGCTTTGCCACCAGCAGCTATGTGTGTTTATAATTTTTGTGTTTCTCCCATGGTTTTCCATTAAAGGTCTGTTAGTGTTGTCACTAAATACATTGTCCCCACTCGTTCATGCTCTGGTCACTTAGCACAGAGACATCTCAAGAGTGTGGTGTAGATTATTGCCATGGGAACACAAAGATCATTTATTTTTTTAACATAATTTTAATTATTCTAAAGGAAACATGGAAAAGAAACTTGCAGAACAACAAATGTGATAATGTAGAAGAGTATGTAACATACGAATTTGAATTAGGTCACCCTCCCTCTCCCATGTTCAGTGTCACTCTTCAGTGCATAATAGAAAAGTGTTACGTGTAACAAGTCTCCCCCTCCCCTTCCCTATAGCATTAGTCCAAGTGGGTACAAGTGGGCTTGTTAAAGAGAAAAACCATGACGGACGTTTTCTCAGTGGTTTGTCACTTGTCCAGCAGTCTGACATTGTGAAGCTTTCCCTGTATAGAAGTGCTGTAAAGCACATACAGGATTTTACATCAAACCTCTTAATGTCTCATTCGAAATGTATTTTACCAAATCAAATCAGCGCAAACACCAATAACATGTTGATGACTAAAAGGGTAATCATGACTTTATTCCGCTATGTACAGTAAAAGTGAAAGACCATGTACCTGCTACACATACACAGATCAGGTACATGATTAATACCACTGGTTGTTTTTTGTGTTGTGATGAACCGGGGTCAACGTGGGAAAATGTAATTTTAGCATCAACAGGTGTCAGAACAGACAGAACAGTGTATCACAGCCGCACCACTGCCTCACTGTAGTCTGGTCACGACCCCCGTCCCCTACAACATGAGTACCACCTTTTTTTTTTATTACCAGACAGATTTAATGTTGAGGTTGATTTGTGTATATAGCAACTTCCTGGAGTTCTGTCACCATGGTGCGGTTGCTTGGAAACCAACACAGACTGCAACCAGCCACTGGTTGCCAAGATATATTTACAGTATGTACAGCACGTCGCTTCTACGCTTTGGTTTGTGTTTGGATTCATTGTGGATTAATGGATTCATCATAATCTTTGTCTGAGTCCAGGTCAAGTTCACGTTATTGTCATTCAGACTCATGCATAGTAGATTCTAATTAGTTTGCGCTTACCTCTTATGGAAATCTAAGACAATAGTAAAAAAAATATAGATAGATAGATAGATAGACTTCCTCCATATGGTTAATATCCAGACACGAGCAGATTTTCTCATATAACCTTAAAAAGTTTGAGTCTGTTCCCCCAAATGTCAAAGCAACTCTGAAATGATTCACACAATTTTAGGAACTAGCACCTGACTGTAATCAGCCCTCCACCATGTCACTGTGGCACTTACAATACTTTTCATTTTATGCTTTTGGTGAAAAATAGGTTGTTGTCCTAAAACTCATTTGTTTGTTAATGATGTTTATATGTTGAGTCTGGAATTGTCCACTGTGAGGAGACAAAACAAAGCTGGGTAAAAAGACAAAATAAATAATAATAATAATAAAAATACTACTTTAAAAAACTGTATGAGGGTTCCCATTAGTTCCCGGTGTGCAAGTGGAAAAAGTACGAACCTTTCTGAACTGACAGAATCTTTTATGCACAAAATACAAAAGGCTTTCCCAGTACTGACAGCGGCTTTGTTTATTTCGCTTGATTGGAGTTTTTAGCTGCTGTTTTTCTTTCAGTGGTTTAACTCCACGTGTTCTTGCTTGCTGACTGAGAGCACTCTTGTTGCTGCTGCTTCTTTTACTTTTACAGGTTTTTATTTTCCGGCAGACATGTGGATCTGTCATAGCAGAGGAAGCACAGGTGGAACTAATTACAGATGTGACGGCTCCTTTCCAGCAATTATTGCAGCGATGTGCGCCAATTAACGGTGTCATTAGTTACATGCGTTTGATGAAGTCAAAATGTCTGCAGGGGGAAAAGTCCTTCATGTTTGAGGTCAAATAAATCTCTCATCACTAGAACAATTGTCAATATGGCGATTCGGCGTGGCAACGGTCTGTTAACCTTTAAATATTACACGTAATGTGAGGTTTAAACAGAGCTGCGGAAATGCTGCTTCTTCTCTCCCTAAATGTCCCTAAAGCAACAAACCGGCTCAGCCTCTTCGTGTTTAGCTGCTGATAAATTCGTCCTTCGCATACAATGGGAGTTCATCTAGCAAACATTCAGTCTGCAGATTAGGATGAAACTAATCAGCTGCCTGCTATATTTAAACTCCCATTTCTTTTTTTTTCTTTTTTTTTTTTTGACTCAGTTTTTGTTTCATGCCTTACCCAGAGGGTGAACCAGTGCTGTGCATACCTTCAGTGTTCAGTTAGCGATGTACGCTGTGCAGTTGTAAATTTTTTTTTCCTGTAGAGAACTGGGTGAAGGAGTTAGCGTGCTGTTTACTGGAGTATAAACGAATAATTAGGACTCATGCATCTGTTTCATCTGTGCACATTAGCATGCTTTAAAAAAAAAAACATTTTTCTATGTTCAACACCCCCTTTACACCTCTTTTAATTTTAATATATTTAATTGAATTATTAGACAGTTCTAAAGGACATCATTCATGCTTAATGTTTTATGTTTAGCACATAGCTTGTATTTTAAATTGCACAAATTATGCACAGTCACACAAACATTATTCTTGTCATCCTACCCTTTGCTCTTCCCAGTGATGTTTTCTCTCTCTCTCTCTTTCTCTCTTGCCTCCTCTTGTCTCCTCCACCACTCTTCCCCTTTTCACCCCCTCTGTTTTTCATCCCCCCGTTTCTCTTTCCAAACCCCCTTTTTTCAGTTTCTCTTCTTTTCCTCCATACTGTATTATTTTTCTCTGATCGGTCTCCATTTGTTTCTTTACCCTCCCGCTCTGCATACTGACACCGCTGATCTCTCTCTCTCACTCTGTATCTCTGTCATTGCTCTCTCATTCCCCCTCTCTATCTGTCTTTCTCCTTATTTGTCTCACTCCGTCTCTATCTCTACCTTCCTCCCTCTCCCTCTCATCCTCTTCCCTCACTATCTCTCCACGCGCACTTGATTCATTTTACACATTACAGAAGCATCCATCATTTTGCTCTGTGGAGGAAACATTTCTCCTTTTTTTTTTTTTTTTATCCGTGACAATATTTTCCACTTTTTCTTTCTGGCTGTCTTTTCTTCCTCAACTCCTACACTCTGCTGTGGATCCAATCCTAAAGCTGGAACCAATATGTTTTATTTCCAGCTGGTCATCATGGCAGGGACCGTTCTGTTGGCGTACTACTTTGAATACACGGACACGTTCCCCGTGCATATCCAGGGCTTCTTCTGTTTCGACAAATCCTACTCCAAGCCATATCCAGGACCAGAGGACAACAGCAAGGCACCGCCCGTGCTCGTCTACTCCCTCGTCACCGCCATCCCCACTGTGACTGTGAGTCTCTGTTCAACTTGTAAAAAAACAAAAGGGCTTCTACAGGTGCTCATCAGGCAAACACACACATGCACACACACACACATCACATGGACGATGACAATCACCTACATGCATGCTCGACCCAAAAGATGTGATACACACACACACACACACACACGGATAGTTCCACCTCATCGACACGTGGTGTTTGTGGATTGAAAGAGAAGAGAGGTGTGTAGGTGTGTATCCTCGTGGTCTCTCCGCTCTGTTTGTGTGGATGCGTTCTCTGTCATAACCATGGCAACGGGCACTATATTTGTCCTCCATAGAGCAGAGATAGCTACAGTGTACAGCAAGTCTGTCCTTAAATCAAGCCTGCACAGTAATAAAGCAGAATATATCTGAATGTCTTCTATTAAACGTGCAAAATCAGAGGCACAAATTTATTTATTTCATCAAACCACCTTCATCCGAGACTGCGTATGATGCACATAGATGCATCTTTAATAATGAAACATCTATACAGCGTTGCAATTTGTAGGTCAGGAATACTTGGCAGAATGTGCACTGATGTACCCTTTAGATTTGCCACTCATTGTAGTAATTCATGCATTTTCACTGGCACTAATTTGATCTGAGAGCATATTTTAAGGTAGAGGAATAGTTGTTATTAGACCTGGAAATACTGAATTCCATTACGGCAGCCATAGTTTCTTGTCATTACAGTGAGGTGTTATTAATAATAAAACACAGCTTCACATGCTCATCAAAGCCACAGCGGTCTCCATGACTGACTGTCTTGTCCCCCTGGGCTTATCTCTTTGATGTCCTACAGTTAAGTGGTATTATGACATGGCTACCACTGAGCCACATACAGTATTAGGGTAGCACACACACACACACACACCCACACACAACCACAAGCAGATGCACGTATTCACACACTTAGGAGCAGCCAGTCCTGGGTCATGATACTACCCCAATCCTATCATCTGTCACTCAGTTCTTCATTATTGAAAATACTGAATAACTTTATTGTCAAACATTATTGATAACAGCAGATGCAATATTTGCATATTTAGAGATGACTGATGGTTTTATTCATGTCTGTCAATGCAGGAGAGATTTTGGACATTTTAGACAACAGTTTCTGCTTAAAAGAAGTATATTCTTATTGTTTACCTAAACCACATACAGTACGACAGATGCAGAAGTGAATTGTGTATGTGCTTATTTGTGTGAGCTTAGCTTTCAGCAGAACGGATGTAGACTGTGGGCACCAGAGTATGTGAGCTGTGCAGAGTGGGAGCGGAGTGGCGTGATTTTGCCTGGAGTGTGAAGCGGCTTTTTTGAAAGTCAGAGCATCTGTGTTCTCTTTCGCTCCAAGATACCGCTCCATCCCACGAGCCTCTGTTCAGAGACAAAAAAACAAAACAGATATTCATCTCACTTTTCTTTCAAATTTGACTCAGACCTATAGCCACAAACAGAAATAGGACAAGTTCTGCAACTGACAGAACGGGCGACTTTGTATGTGTGAGTGGATTGTGTGACAGCTCAAACTTCATAAACTCTGCAGGCGTATCATGTCATTTCAGGGCTCTGTGTGTTTTTTGTTGCTTTTTCCTTGTATAACAATTGGTAAACATATAACTAGAATATAGAATATATAGAGGGAATCCCAACTTGGTCCTCAAGGCCAACTGCCGTGCTTATTTTCCAAATATCCCTAAAAATATGTCCAGAATTTTACTTCATAGCAACTTGAAATTTTTGCTTAATTATAATAATATCAAACAAAAATGTCCTTACTCTTCAGTGGGTTGAGTGAACATTTTGTTATAATTCTGTACTTCTCCTAGTCTAACCAGAGATGACCCATCAGCTGCTTTATATTCTCTACTTTAACAAACCTCTTTCCAAAAGTTACGAACGACATTTTATTAGCTGTGTAGTACTTCCCATAACAAGTAAAATCAGTGGCCCCGAGAATTTAAATCTCTTCAATTTGCACTGCCATTAAGTGAATCTGTTAAATCTTAAGCCCACTGAATCAGGAAACTACTGCCTGGTACCCACCTGCCAGTCATGGCACCTGCTGATGTTTTATTTCATACTGTTTAAGTTCACCACTTAAACACAACAATACAGACTGTAAACCACTGAGAGTTTTTGACCCCACGGTAAAATCAGTTATGATGGAAGTATGGTACATAACTAGCACCGTAACAGGCATGACTCTGTATGCCTTATCATATTTGTTGGATCTCTTACAGACAACATGCTGAACATTATGGAATTTATCTCATGTATTATTTAGGAGTGCTGTGGAGAAGTTTTTGCCTTGTTTACATGGGTAACATCATTCTGCCAATGGTTTGCACCATGCAACTGATCTACAAGTGGCAACGACGTGCCAGCAAAGAAAGAGAAGAAGACAGCTAGAGAACATGGATGTAAACAATGCAGTACACATATGAAAATACACTGAGGCAATAAAAATAGATGAGTGCGAGTTTCATTAAACCCATGATACTCAAGGGCCATGATGATGATGTGTGGTCTTATTAAATGCTGAATTATAGCTTAAATCAGAATCAATTCCTCATCTTCAGTCTGAAAAATCTTGACACTAACGATGTAGAAAACGTTTATATTACACTGAACCTGTAAGACAGCCAACACGTGGCACAGTTCACCACAGCTGAGTGCTGATGTGGTAACGACAGGGGAATCAGAGCAGACTGTTGTATGGGTGTGTGTCAGTGTGTGGAGGGAGAGAAAGTGAGAGGAAGTGAGAGGTTGAGCGAAATAGAGGCTCTTGTGTGGTACTTGGCAAAAATGCTGTAAGTTTCAGTGCATCAGAGTAGGTAAGTATGTGGGTGGATGACGGCGCTCCTTCTCCACCACCACCACCACTGAAAATGGATTCTGTGTGAGCAAGTGGGAGTCAGTGTGTGTGTGTGTTTGAGACTAGTGCTATGATCTCAGTACTACAGTCAGAGTGGCTACAGGCAATCGCTACCTAATACTATTCCTATAGAACGCACTCATATATAGTGTATAAGTAACACAATCACTAGACACAATACCAGTAAGAATTCACTGATGACAACTGGAAGACGAGGGGAAATTACTATGTGAACTATTAGCTTATTATTTATCCACATGTACCGTATATGAGGGTGTGTATTTTGTAATGGAGACCATATGTGCTCATTGCACACTACAACCCACCCATCAGTCGCTACAATTAAATTGTGGCCGACCATGAGATCAAACGGTAATTGTAGGCTTAAGATGCATGTGTCACAGTGTGAGCCTTCACAGCACGTAGAGATTCACACTGCGCCCCACAAACACAAGCAAGAGGATAAGGGACCGTGAATGAATGAAGTTTTTTTAAATGGTGAGGTTTACTTCTACACTTTTTTTTTTATGTGGGTCAGCAGCATAATGCTAAATACTTTTGCCCTGGAGAGCTCCGTTTTAATGCTGCTAAATATAAGCCTCTCAAACAGCATGAGAAGGCAAAGTGAGGACGCTGTGAGGAGAGACGGTGAGAGTTCAAAAAAGCAACAAACACAGCACCGTGAGAAGAACACGAGAGACAGGGGTACCAGAGAGGAAACAAGAGGAGAAAACAAAGCCCAAAAGAAGAAGACAGAAGAGCTAAAGGACGAAGCTGGTGGAGAAGAAGAAGGGAGAACAAGAGAGCCTGCAATACCATTCAGTGGCTGCTTGCTGTTTCAAGTTTGTTTGCTGCTTTCTGTTAAACCTTGAGAAGAGCTTTCATGCATAATGCAACTCCGTGTGACAGAAAGATGGAGACTGGGGCAGACCATATCATCCAGTCATGCCACAGTTCATTAAGTGAGAGTGGGTCTGTGAACTGTGCTGTTGTTGCCGTCATATCTTCAGAAAGAGATGCTGGATGCGATCATAGCCACTTTGTGTTTATACATTTTAATAGTTTTTATGTAGTCCAACATCTGTGTTCAGGGACAAAAGTCAAAGTTGAATTAAAGTAGATGCAGATGTAATTAAACATAGGATGCAAATATCAGAGATACTCTTTGCCTTTCAAAGGTTAGATCGCAATGAAATTGCAAACATAAATTATTTGATGCTTAAGAAGAGGCAGAAATATGAGGTCAAGCTAAATGGTCACAAGATGATCTGTGAGAAACTGATTCTCACTTTGTTGGTTTCTCATCACCAGCGATGTTGCCACACACATGGATTGTTTAACTCACATTCACTCACATAAAACTTGTTCTGGGTTTGCTAAAGCATGCTAAAGCATTAGATAGCATAAACGCAATCAAAACGGGGTCTAAGACTCGTTAAGATAATCAATACCTCTAATCTAAATGTACCGGTAGGTATATTTAATTTATTATCAGAGACCCCTAAAAGAAGGAGTTTTGCTGCAGACCTCATTTCTAACCTTAAGGCCACACTTCCTGCTGTGGCAGCAATATCACAAAATCACTTCTTGATTAGACCTCAGAAATAAAAAAGAAATGTCAAATCCCTGTAGCCATCAACACACTCTCTCTGTCATAAACATGATTCGAATGGTGGGAGGCTGTAGGTGAGCCCTGCTCTAGCAGTAATAACTCGGCTCCCATCACGCTCCCTGACTGCTCCGTTGTTATGCTAATGTTTAGCAAATTATGTTGTTCAGAAAATCCAGACTGTTCCTGTTTTCACTTTTTTTTGTCATTTTCTATTCTATATTTATCTTCTATTCTTATTGTAATCATCATTGTCATCTTTGACAAGCAAACCACAAGAAGCCTGCTCACAGTGCGTACACGCACACTCACACACGCATGCACTAAGTGTGTTTATAGATCGTAAACTGGGAAACTCGTGCATCTCATTCTTTTCTTCTGACATTTCTGTTGATTACAGTTGTTATCGACTTTGTACTTTATCTATCTCTCTCTCTCTCACACACACACACACACAAGCACAGATCTTTACACACGCATATCAGTCCAATGCCCATATGTAAATGAGCCAGAAGTTTGCATACTGTTAAGCCTTGGGACAATCCTTCATGAATAATGGAGTCACATATGACAGACAGAAGGGGATTGGGAAGAACTATCTAGCAAAAGGACAGACAATACATCGTGAGGAAATCAAGGTCCCTTGATGATTTCCTCTACAGGAAGGATGTAGAAGAGAGGAAAGAAGCCACAAATTTGGCAAAAGTGATTTTGCCGCTGATGAGACAGGCGCCGAGAAGATAAGATGGCATTATTGAGACTGTATTTCAGCATTGCCTGTATGTACATCTGTGTTCATGATAAATACCATAGGATTGTATTTCAGTGGGATCTACTGTATGTGATGACATGGCTCGGCAAAGTGCGGCAAATGCTAACATGCTTTCCCACACATAAGAATTTATGGCTGCTTTTTGCTGCTTCTTTTATGAACCACAGCACAGATATTTGGAAGTTGAGTCGTGGCAAATGGGCTTCCTTCTTGTGCGAAGGTCGAAGTGATTTGCTTCCCATTCAAGTAGCAGTTGGAGACCACAAATTTATCCTCCAGATTGGCTCCACTCTACCCCTGCCCAGAATAGGCTTGTTAGGTGGACAATGGAGTAGATGTAATATTCACACCTCTAACAACCTCTCCTACCCTCTTTAACATGTGTTGGTAACTGTGGCCTTCCTGGTGGACGTGTGAAGTGGACATGTTTTTGCTAGGGACAGACTAAACAGATCATTCTGACAATCCAAACCAATGGTTTCTCCTAATACCTTTCCCTACTCTTAGTTCTGTGTAGACGTTTACATGTTTTCGTTGAGCTTTACATTGATTTCATATCAAGCACATGTGCACTGGCAGTGTTTTCTCATAAAAAACAGTAATTCAAGTTGAACACTGTGTGGAAATGTTTGCTGTTGTAAGGTCACACAAACAGGACAGAAATAGCCTGGCAGGCAAATGACCATGATGGCTAGGTAGTGAAAATGATGGCTTGTTACTCCGCTAAAATCACAACAGCCAATCTGGCAGGAAACAAGGCAGAAGGAGCTGGTAGCCTGTACTTTCCGAGTTGATTAGTGGAGCATGGTGCAGGTGGAGGTCAGGCGATTGGAGAACAGTATGGAGTAGTAAGGACAGCTCCTAGAAGACGAGGGAAGGGAGAGGTTAGTAAGAGGAAATAAAAGATAATGACACCATATTAGATTGACATGTTTCACTTGTTCTTAGGTCAGTGTGAGAGAAGTTTAATTTCAAATGGGACTTTTGAAAACTTTGACTCTCTTGACTGATCATTATGAGACGATTTAATATTCTTCCTCGCAGAAATACTATATAAAGTATTCGCCTATTTACTCTCACCACACCGCTGTCTATCCATCAACGTCTGGCTCTTCCTATATGTGTTTGTGTGTGTGTGTGTGTGAGAAAGTTGGAGACAGAGAGAAGCAGACACACAGATCAGTGCGTCAGCAGTCGTGCTTACTGTATGAGACAGAGCAGTGGAAAAAAAGGGCAGGGATAATAAGGGATAATCACAGCTTTATCCAGTCCCTGCCAATCACAGTGGGGAGAGGATTGAGAGATGAAGACAGCAGGCCATGTAGCCCCATGTCGATACGCCTGACCAGCTATGCGCTCCAACTGTGGTAGCCTGTGAGACGTCTCTAACCCATAGCTGAGAACCTTAATCCAGCCATACACTCACACTCAAACTCTGGTAGATTAGCTGCAAGGTCTCTTCCCACACTGATCCAGGATCCCTCTGTTTGTTCTTAAGGGGAAGCAGATAGAAATAACACAACTTAGAGAAGAAAAAGACAAAATGTGAGGAGGTGGA
This sequence comes from Anabas testudineus, assembly GCF_900324465.2. Taxonomy (NCBI): domain Eukaryota; kingdom Metazoa; phylum Chordata; class Actinopteri; order Anabantiformes; family Anabantidae; genus Anabas; species Anabas testudineus. The sequence goes on along the minus strand of NC_046610.1, from coordinate 14,826,932 downwards.
GATAGAGGTGAGGGAGTAAGCAGGCAGTAAAGGAGAGACTCGAGGAAAAAGAAGGAACATGCAAAGAAGGAAATGCAAAGCGACAAGAAAATAACAGCAGAAAGCTGCAGCGATGAGGAAAAGAACAGGGTCATACCTCAAATCACAGTTAAAAGCTTACTGAGTCTAAACAGGATTTGAGGTGTGAGCGGGGGAAAGAGAGCAAGAAGAAGGCAAGAAAGGACAATTTCTATTTGTGACAGAAAAGAAAAAATAATGATAGAAATAAACACTGAAAAAAAAGGAGATTTTCTGGTAGCCTAGTTTCTCCTCCTCACAAAGACCTGGGAAATCTGCCTGGCCATGAACGAAACACGGAATAAAAGCAGGATGAGACAGAGAGAACGAGATGGAGAGAGTGTGGGTGATGATGAAGCTGAAGCAGCTACATTGTCATGGTTACCATCACTGGTGTGCAGGAAGGCTGTGTGTGTGTGTGTGTGTGTGTGTGTGTGTGTGTGTGTGTGTGTGTGTGTGTGTGTGTGTGTGTGTGTGTGTGTGTGTGTGTGTGTGTGTTTAAAGTAGAGCACTGGGCTTGCACCATCAACAGATATCATGTGATATTTACAGAAGCTTTACGTAGTCTCGATGTAATCCTCGGGAGGGGTTTTTGTGTTTCTTTTCACAATAGCTGCTGAAGAGCTGCTATCGTTCGATGTTACATCATTTTCCGAAGGAGGATAAGCGTAAAGGAAATCCACGGAAACGCACCTCATAGATACGTAAACACCAAGATATGACACTGAAAGAGATATGATTCACTGCATAGATTTTCATGGTGTAAACGTGTAGCTAAATGTTTTCTCACAGCAACGTTAACGTTGAATAGAAAATTACAAACTGATACCTCGGCAGAAGTTTACACCCCCAAACTCAAATTGCTTTTTATATATTTTTAATGTCACACAGGCAATTAATGCTTGATCACTTGTTACTGTTCTGATTGCCTTTGGCATTAGTCATAGTACACAGTGGGAACAGTGCCTATGAAAATTATTCACCATCCTTGGAAGTTTTAAGCTTTTATTTTTTTTTTAGAGCATTTGAATTCAAATGTTCCATTTAATTAGTCTTTTTTGACAAAATCTACAAAAAATACTGATGAAAACAGATCTCTCCATAGTATAATCTAAATTAATTAAAAATATAAAGCAGAAAAGAAGTGATTGCCTAAGTATTCACTTCCTTTTAAGTAACTCGCCTAAATCGTCACAGGAACCAGTGAGTTTTGGAAATAACAGTTAGTTAAATACAGATCACCTGAGTGCAATCAATGTGTTTGTATTGTAGTTGGAACACACATGTATCTGGTTTGTCCACTTACTGGTGAATCAGTTTCCTGGCCATAAACTACACCATAAAAACAAAACAGCTGAGAGCAGACTGGAACCACAGCGCTCCTCCTAAGGCTGGCAGTCAAAACTGAAAAAGCAGAGAAGAGGGGCAGCCTGGGGGCTGTCCAAGAACCAGTAGATAACTCTGAAAAGCTAATGAGCTTTAGAAGAAAAAGCAGAACCTGCTTCAGAGTTCATGAGACCTGAGAATAGGGAAAAGTTCAGTTTCCAGCATGACAATGATCCAAAGCATGAAGTGAGACAAGGCCAGAGTGTCTTCAGGACAAGTCTGTAATTATCTGACTATCTTCAGTGACCTAACCAAAGCCCAGACCTACTGTGAACCCCATAGAACATCTGAGAGAGACCTGAAGATGGCAGTTTAGACACTTCTTATCCAATCTGATGGAGCCTGATAGGATCTGTCAGGAAAAATGGGATAAACTAACTCCCTAAGTGCGAGAAGCTTGTGGAGATGTATACAATAAGAAGCCATCAGTACTGAATTAAGGAATATGTTAGTGAATGGGAGATCTCAGTTTTTGATTTGAGCTTGTGAACATGTGAACACATCTGTGTATACATCTGATTTGTACATTGTTCCAGTGGATTTTCCAGTAGAGTATAAAACTTTATGACTTTGGAAATGACACTTTTAAGCACTGGGCCCGCAGGCACATACCTCTGCATTTACAAGTTAGAAAACCCTTTTCCGCTGGTGACTTTCATGGTCTATTGTCACTGGATGTGTTTTTATGTCCCTCATCAAAAAGTAACATCTGCTTTAAATGAATTGTAATGACTTAATAATAATCATGTGTCCTTATGTCAGCCAGGATCTGGGAGCTCTGACATTTCACCAAGTGTTAGTTCACTCAGCTTCCACTCCAGGAAACGCTTTTCAAAATAAGGGAACACCTTCCAGGCATGCACGAGATAAGAACAGGAAGCATATTCCATACAGGTAATATGGTGTCATTGTTAAGATGACATGAGATGAAGTGTTGACGAACAATTTGAATTAAGGGCATTAGTTCAGCAGGAAATTGTCAGTACCAGGTGCAGAAAATGAGCTTCCAGTCCATTCAGCACTCATTCTGATTGTTACTTTGATATCAAATTAACCACAGAGCAGGACTAAAACCACTTGTTGAATATTTGCACATTTTGCACTAGCATTCAGTAATATATTTTTGCTTTGGGGTATTCTGTGCATGAATATTGATTAATATAAAGATACAGTTACAATCTGCAGGAGAGAGCCAATGTTACTTCAAAGCACAGCGCTATCAGTACATTTTATCTTTCTTTCTTTTACGGCTGTTTTATTGTGATTAAAGATGGTGCTTTGTGAAGCAGCAGGAAGTAACTCTTCTGTTACGGTATATCAGTATCAAAATGGATTAGTACTGACACTGGATACTTTTGCATGCATATCTGGCATATAGCAACTCAGTGGGAGCTCATCATCGTTAAATGCTGACATGAACACATTAGATTGGGAGTGGCTGAAACAGGCGATTGAGTGAATGATGGACAAGAGGTGGCTGGGGGAGGACCCTGTGTTATAATCTAGGACTACAGATGAAAATTAGCATTTAAGTGTATTTGCTACAATCAATGCATTACTTTTTTGCAAACGTGTGTGAAGAAGGGACAGTGTGTATGTAAAACAATGTAAGTGATGCATCGAGTACGTTTCCTGGAGAGATAGGGGGCTGACTTACTATACAGGAAAGAAAATTAATAATAAGCCTTAACTAAGCTCCCAGTTCACTTGAGGTATAAATTATTCAACAATTATGTCTTATTCCTTAAGAGGAATGAATCCAGCTGGTGCCAGATTATGTTGGCATTTGTAGACATCAGGATGCAACTGTCCTGGTCGGGTTTTTCCCAGGTTTACTTGTTGAACTTAAAAATTGTTTCAGGTCTTGAGTGTCACAAAGACAAATAGATCTCCTACTGGATTCAGACATAATCATTTAATCCATTTCTTAATTTCTGCTTTTATCATGACATCATATATGTTTTGGTCGTTGTGTATCTATGTCCTGCAGCAGAAGCGTCTTTGTTTATTGCACAACCCGCTTCCGTATAGAGGCGTCCTCCTACTCTTGCATTGTATTCACCTTCCTCACTAGTTCAAGTGTTAAGATAAAAAAAATAGGCCATCCTGCCAAGACAGCTGCTGAGACAAAACTGGCAAGTTTAGACTTGAGCATTTGATAGTTTTTAATTATGTTTCTAGCAGCAGCCTCTTCTCTTTAATCTATAATCTCAGTTTCACTGTCATTGATTGCCAGCAACACCATTTACAAGTCGCTTTCTGCCCTTTGGCTGCTACCTGAGTATCATCAGTGGCTGCTGTCTGCTCCTCTTTTTCTCTCTCAAACTCACTTCACACAAGTGAATCCTAGAAATACATTAGGACAATAAAGTCCATTCAGAGCACTATTAACGCCGAGCCAAGATGAGAGCACACATCAGTCTTATGTCAGAATTGATCTACGTCGTTTCCTTTTTACTTGCAGAGATACTGATGATTTGGGACTTTTCACGGTCTTGCATTCTGGGTATATAATGGCCTCCATACATGTAGGCTCCTGCCACAACTCACATGCTCACACTTAAATCAAATTCAAACAACTGAGGGAACATTTCCTGCAGCCCAAGGCTCTGCAAAAGCAACTCTGAAAAAAAAGGGGTGTGGCCACTGTGTGTTTGAAGGTAAGCGGTTTGAGCAGCCCACTGAAATAGACATAAACTGTCTACAAGTTAGGTGTAGTTGTCACAGTATCAACATTATGTCTTAACAGCATGGCAAACCTTTTTCTCTGTTCTAGTCATTGAAGGAGAGTGTGAATGAGTACCTGTCCATGAATTGATAAACAATAATAGTGACTGAGATTGTCTGTATTTATGCAGGATCAGGCTGTGCCAGTCAGCCTATAACATGTACTATTGCATTGTTGTAGATTTGGAAGCTGTAGATGGGCTTTCGCTACTCCAGTCTTGTCATTGCATTATTGTGTGAGCTGTTGTTTAGCATTTTAGCATCGATGCCAACACGTAATTGCAGAGCCTAACAATTCAGCATAATGAACACCGCTGCTGGCATGTACGATTATATTGCTTTTACATACATTCAAATCCGAAGCCCATTGAAACGTATAGTGAATTTTTAGGATCTGTGACAGCGATTCAGTTGTGTCTTTGGTGGCAGAATGAAGTCATTCATCATGGCCAGTGGGTGATGTGATTTTTAAGCAGCTTAGAGGTAAAAATGTGCTGCATATAATGCAGCTGTCTAATCCTTGGTGCCCACCAGCTCTGCCCAAGTGCCCGCAGCAAGGTACCAAACCTCCACCTGCTCCTGGCATAATGATTTATGGATGACCATTCACACAAACGTTCCGTTGCAGAAATAAATAAAGCATAGTGGAATAATTGTGTGTTCAGTGAGAATAACATTGAAGCAGAGTCTAATCGTAACTTGGCATTGTCCAAAGAGATGAATCCAACACATTATCTTCATATTCTGTTTTGCACGTTCTCACCTCGAACCTGTCCAGGAATACTATTGTGATATAATCTATCAAGGACATCTTGACAGTTGTTTAAACAGGTTGTTTAAGGCAAAACTGGTTGTATCCACCTCAATCAAATATAACATGTTCACACACTTCACATAGCTTTGTTTATGAATCACCAATACACCAAGTACTGCAGGATGTGTACTACTGCTACTATTACTTATACAATCAGTTTGACTTAGCACAGTTACATTTGGAGTATATTATTAATAAATGGGAGCTGTTAGTTACTCAGGTGTGGTTTGAAATGGCAAGTAAAAATAACTATTTAAGGTGTTTATTTATCTAAAACTAGTAGAATTCTTTTCTATTTATTTTCCTTTTTATTCTACTTTATGTTTCAGTCATCAAAATGCATAGTTTTGGGTGATTTATGACTGATTTGTATCAATAAAATTGATCAGTGTGCAACAGTTGTTGATTTTTTTGTGGTTTATGATTCAGTGTACCTGTAGTAATTGATACTGACAATTTTTTTTTTATTTATTGACAGTTTACTTTACTAAAACAACCAGTCATCATATTTTGAAATTACCTCTTAAGAGACCCCAAACTTAGAAAATATATTTAAGCATTTAATGCAAACAGCACAACGTGTATTTGATTTATATTAGGGTATATAACATAAAGTCATTATTTTAAGGAGCTTCTGTCAAGTAATGAAAAGAGCAATGAGTCTATGAGACTTTGAGGTCAATAAACTTCCACTGATGAGCATTAATGGGAGGTAATAATGTCTGGATTTACTAAAGCAGCCAACGAGTGAGGGAAAATTAAAACAAGCTGGGCAAGGATAGATGGAGTCTTTGCAGGACTAAGGGAGGAACATTCATAAATAATTTTGCTATGCACCATGTTTAACTGACAGAATAATGAGTGAAGATGATCGATCCCTAACCACACACTCTTAGCTTTCTGTTTCAGCTTCCTATCTTAGCTTGTGGTTTCTCTCTCTCTCCCTTTCTGTGACTCAGATTCTGATCGGGGAAGTGACCAGTTTCTTTGTGAAGACAGAGGGAGCTCAGGAGAAGACCATAGTGACCGCTGACTGCTGTTATTTCAACCCACTTCTCCGTAGGATTGTACGATTTCTGGGTCAGTCCATGTCCTAAAGATCAGAGGTTCTTCACATTTGACTAATAGAACCTCTGTAATGCGAGACCAAGGCTCATTAAGACTTACACTGGTGGTCCTGTGTCATAAAGTATGTGGCGTGAGCAGGAAGAGCTGTTGTCCTTAGTTTTGGTCTCCTGTGGACTCATTTCCTTTGCCCTTCTCTTCATGTCCTATTCTGTTGATGTTCTGTGATCTTTTTAGTGATCTCTGTAGCCTGTATTTATCAAAGTTATGAATCTTTTAAAGTGATGGATGGAAGTTTTGAAGCATAAAAGCAAAGGCTACGTTTGGCTGGCCTTTCACTCCCACACAGATAGCAGTCAGCGTAAACATTTCATTCCCATTTAAGTGCTTGTTTGTGACTCTTCACATTCTCACTCAGTGAGAGTTACTGGATTTACATCACGCACATGCTCCCTCTCTTTCACTTTATCTCTTCTTCACGCAGGTGTCTACTCCTTCGGCCTCTTCACCACCACTATCTTTGCCAATGCTGGTCAAGTGGTGACAGGAAACCAGACACCTCATTTCCTCTCTGCCTGCAAGCCAAACTACACAGCTCTGGGCTGTCAGTCTCCACTGCAGTACATCGCAGAGCACCGAGCCTGCACAGGAAATCCTTACGTTGTGGCGTCCGCCCGCAAATCCTTCCCTTCCAAAGATGCAGCACTCAGCTTTTATTCAGCCATCTACACAGTGGTAGGAAACTTTTTTAGGAAGATGAGTGAAGAGAAAAGAGGATAATGTAATTAACTAATATGACGTATGTGGTGTTCATTGTACAATAATGTCTGCCTCTGAAAAACTGAAAGGCTACTGCTGCTATAGAAGTCGTTTTTATTGCAGTGCCACATTCAGTTTTATTTGTATAGTACCAAATCACAAATCTGGAACAGAAGTCATTTCAAGGCACTTTACAGTGTTTCAGGTTTAAGACCTTACAAAATATAATTGTATACAGAATTATATAGAAAACCCAACAACCCCATTTGAGCAGGCAACAGTAAGCACTAATAGTAGCAGTGCTTTGTGGTGTTTTGTGCCTCACCAGCTCTAAAATAACTGCAGCGTGCGTCCTCTTGTGGATTATTCAAGCTGTTCAACCTATTAAGCTCTTAAAGCTGTAGCACAGTTTGAATCATCGCCGCTGGCTCACCAAAGACCTGTGGATACAGCACTCGGTTAGCACTACCAAACACTTTAAAGACTGCATTTGTTATTTCGGTCATGTTTGTGTCTCCAGATGTATGTGACCCTGGTGTTCAGGACCAAAGGGACCCGTCTGACCAAGCCCACCATTTGCCTGGTCCTCCTGTCTTTAGCTGTGCTAGTGGGAGTGGTGAGAGTGACCGAACACAGGAACCACTGGAATGATGTCCTGGCTGGGTTTGTTACTGGAGGGGCCATCGCTGCTTTCTTGGTGAGAAAAGAAGAGACGGATAAAGTTTTAGTGATTAGAAAAGATACGCGGGAGGAGAAATAATGGTTCGGCGGTGGCAAATGGTAGAGACGAAGGAGGGTACAGACGTGAGAAAATGATTTGTATGAAGAAGGGAGAAAAACGAGAGAGAGAGGAGCAGTGTTGGAGTAATGTGGGAGTAGGATAAACGGTGGGAGGATGGACAAATGATTAAGGGAAGTAGAAGAGAATGAGCCTTACTTATATGGTAGAGGACACTCACACTTACAGTATTGATGAATTGACCTGAGGGTGCAATGAAAAGGTGCCATTTGGACTTGGACCTGTTTGACTAAATCAATTTTGAAGAAAAACTTCTAGGAACAATGTTAACATAAAAGATCAAAGTGCTGCCTGTGGTTCATCCCTAACTCTATAGCTTCCTCCCGGAGCTTGTAATAATTCATTTTTTTCTTTCTTTCATCTTTTTTTTTTTTTGGTCTCTCGCTCTCTCGTACTCTAAGTGTTCTGGTCAGTATCTTCTTTGTTGTCCATGTGCGCTCTATCTCGTGTGCAGTGGAGTTAATTTCTCCCTTCTCTTGTTTCTGCTCCCCATCAGGTGTCATGTGTGATCAACAATTTCCAGCCGACCCACGCAGCATTGCCGACTCCTCCGCCTCCACAGCGTTCTGAGCCCTCCGTCGGGGTCCCACTCCTCAGCTTGCCCCGTGTAGAGAGTCCACTCGAAAAGTTAAGTGGCCTCCAGGTAAGGGGTGGGGGACAGAACATGAACAAAATAATCCAACCAATCAATTGAATGCAATAAATGTGTATTTGTTTATTTGAATTGAGAGGTTTTGGCAACGCTAATAGCTCTATTTAAATGTATTTGGTGCCTTATTACTTTTTTTTGTCTTCACTGATAACCTTAGTTGTCTCATAATGTTTTTCTGTCTGATGTCTCCTTTGTGCACCATTTCTTTTGTCTGAACGTCTCATTTTGCATTTTTGTCTCTTACTATCTCAGTCCCAGTCGAGTTTTTCTGCTCTCAGGTTTCAACCCTCCAAATGTTTGCAAATATTTTAAAATCTTCCATTCCCTACCCCTTTCTATGTTTCCTAAACCTCTTTCTGTCCCTACTATTAGGCTCCAGGGCTACCATATTCTGAGATCACATGACCATCAGCCAATCCTGTCCCCCACCCCTCCCGATGTGCTCCTCCCCTCGCGGCGTTGCCTCACCAGCGCAGTCTAGACCTGCCCTCTGAATGCCCCCTACCCTGCCCCGCCCACCCCAAAGGACGACATCCACTCCGACGAGTCAAATCCACCCAGGTGTGAAGGTCCACTGATCATGGGAGACAGGACAGAGACATGTGCATGTGGCGAGTCTGGCTGAAACCTGTCATCCACTAAGGACCAGCAGGAGACCTGTGCTACCTGTCCTGTTCTGTCCTGTTTGTCCTCCAAGAAGGCCTCACTTTTCTTTTGGGTGTGAAAGACCCAATAAAAGACTCGCCAAAGCCAGAGATGTTGAAGCAATACTGTGTTCTATTTCCTGTTTCCTTTTTAACACAAGTACCCAACAATGACTTTAAAGACTTCTGGTTGGTGATAAGTTGATCTAACAGGTGATCGTAAAACTGAGGGTTTGGGGATGGAAGAGAATCGCAATCACAAGTGGATCATCCTCAGGACACTCAGGACAATAAAATAGGAAAATAAAACACACAGGACAACATTAGAAAAAGACTTTTATGTAATCAAAATGCAGGTCAAGTATTACGGCACAGATTTTTTTTCTGTCCTTCAAAGCAAAGTGCTCTCAAAGGGAAAAGCACCTATGTAAATTATAACACAGATGAATCAATGCTCAGTAAACTGTGTTGTAAATTATTTGTTTTGGGGATATGGGTATAACCTCTTGCTGTATTGTGTGAAGTGATAGAAGAGAGATTTTTACACTCTAGAGCTGTGCTAGTGACACCACATTTGTTTTGGGACATCATTTAATTCATTCTTGAACTGAACTGAACAGGATTTCCACCAACTATGAAAACACCTTTTTGTCTAATTAATGTTCAGGTGTGTGTGTGTGTGAGTGTGTGTGTGTTACAACTAACTGTACTGAAGGTTCTATGTCCGTGCTGTAAAATATTGTTTTTGTCATTTGATTTGCAGCATATTTCCACGTGGAGTTCTCCGTCAGTGTCGAGTCCCATAAAATGCAGGACACCAATCTGATGTATTTTACATTCATGTCACATGCCCCTTGAGTTTCCAACATTAATGAGTGGTAATAACATCAATTTACTACTGCTTATGCATCTGTCATGTCCAGTTTTTCCCATCATTTCCTCACTCTTTCAATCTAATGGCACAGAGCAGTGTATAACACAGAGGCTAAGAGCTCTGAGTTTTGTATAGTTTTGTATAGTATATAGGTTTCTTTACACAGTATATACAACATTATTATTATGTTTAAACTATGTGAACAAAGTGAAGCTGTCTAGTGGGACCGTGAGTAGTAGCCTGATGGAAAGCAGGAATGTAGCCGGTGGAGAAGCGTGTGTAATATCTAACAGCACGGAGAGGCTGTGCTTGGCTCACGACTCGCTTTGGTTCTGCTCAGTTCAAAAAGACACTGCAGGCAGGTTATACTAGTCAGAGAGTATGAAATGAGTTATATAAAGAAGACATTGTTATGGTTTTAATAAGCGTGCGTGTGTGCGTGCGTGCGCGTGCTTTTTGGGATCTGTGTGTATGTTTATAATGAGCACATCGTATGGCAGCATAACTGTTAATTTGTTTCTTCAACTGTCAGAGGTACCTGCTATAATTACACACTCGTGCTTGTGTGTAACTGCAGGCCTTCAAAGGACCCCTGCCGAGGCGTCCTAATGCCTCTTATAGCAGAAGGTGCTCATTATAGCTCTCAAATTACCTATAGTAAAAATTTTCAGTCTGATTTTTTTGTAAACAACTGAAGAGGTAGAGAACACCATAACTGTCTCAATAATGTTATTTTCATGTTAAAATGTCTGTTTTGTATTTATTTACCTAAATAAATCGCAATTACCACATACTGGTTTCTTCTGATATCTTCTATTCTGATACCCATTCTCTTTTTCAGTGATGGTTTGGCAGGTTGTGTCCAATCAGTCGGTAATATCCCAAAAGCTACAATCCAGCATTCAACAGTGATGCTGAAAAGATTTTCAACATGTAGAAATTAGCTAGTATCCCACACACAGCTTTACAGTTTGCAATTGCTTACTTACTTATTAGTAATTTAAAATGTTTTGAATACTTGTTTTCATAGCACACAAAACTGGTTTTGCTGTTTGTTTCCAATAACTTGATGTTTTCTTTAACTCAGAGGACCTGCAACGTTGGTTGAGAAAGTGCTGCCCCTTAGTGGCCAGCTTGGCAAAGGCCAAGAATGAAATAAAATGTAATAATATGTAGATATTTCTCTTTATTATTGTTTATTATCCAGAAAGCATGCGTGGAGCAAGTTGAAAAAACTTCTCCCATTTTTACTATTGCGACTTTCAACACGATAAGATACTGTGGATTTATTCTTTGAAATACTACAAATGTGTTACCACCATGTTGGAAAAGTGCAGTACACAGCTGTGATCATGGGATGGCAATGTTTACCGTGTTTAACGGAGAATGGCGAGAACAAACAGGATCCTTCAGAATTCAGCAGGATTAATGTTTGTGAAATCAAATGGCACATTAGGAATGTAAAAATATGCTAAAATTGAAAGAGCATTTTAAAATGTTTCCCACTTGAGACCTCTGCTGGCCCACATTAGGCATTAGTCATCAAGCTAATAAATGTAATGTAATGGCACAATTACTTTGAAATGTAGACACAGGCAATTTCTCTCTCCTTCTCTCTCATGCTCATTCGTTCTCTGTCAATTGCCCCGGTCTCTCCCCCAACCCCCTCTTTGTGCTCTTTTGAGCTTGTGTTTGTCAGTCTTGTTAACACGCGCGTGCGCTCACACACACACACACACACACAAACAAGAGAACTCTCTGCACTCTCTCTCGACAACATTATCTTTTCCGGAAATTGCTTCTCAAGCTCAGCCGGAGCCCCATTAGAAAAGAAGAGCTCTACGCTGTAACCTTTTTAAAAAGCCATTAGTGATGCACCTGCTTCTCTCCTTCTCTCTCTCTCCCTCTGTTCCTGTTTGTGTGTCCTATTTGTCTCTCTTGTTAACACTGACATACACACACACACACACACACACACATTTTCTCCATCCTGATTGCCAGCTTCCCCGTTCCCAGTCCTACAAACTGACTACTGAGCAACATAAACATCCTTCCACTCCAATTAGAGTATGAATCACTGACATTTTAAAGTTCTGCCTCAGAGTGCAAAACCACTCAATTTAATAATTTACGTGTGTTATTCTAATGGCTTGTGACTGTTAAATCAGTGATTTGGACATGAGTAATTTTCCCTCAAAGCTACACACTGAGAAAACAAGATCTATTATAATATGTCATGTCACTACTGTGAGCATGCAGCGTTTACTCAATCACAGGTGAATAAGGAACTCATTTTGATGATTCATACAATGTTTGCCTAAATTTGAGCATACTGAACAAATGAGCTTTTAATTATAAATGCAGCACCCATTTACAGAGGTTTAATACTTTTGTCATCGTTATGTGATATGTCCAAAGCAATTATTCTAAGATGGGAGGAATTCTATTTGTTTTCATCTTGTTTGGTCATTACTGTGACATTAATCTCTTAAGGAGACAAATGTAAATGAATGGGAGCGATGTGGTAGAAGAGTGTATACAAGCAAATGGTACAAAAAAGAAAACACATGTGGAAGAATATATTAAAGGAAATCCACTTATTTTAAACATCAAAGTGTTTTGACAGGGAGCTGCGTGAAATCAGATGAAGTGTCTTAAGTGATGTCACTTGAGTCAGTCAAGAAAACTCTGGAGCTACAAAGAATGAGCTGTGCTTGAGGCTAGCAGCCCGAGGCTACATTAACTGCTACCAGCACAAGATACACATCTCCTAACGAGCCCGTGTGTTTTGTGCAACTCAAAGGTTGAGTTGCATCATGGGTAGGCACCATGTTTTTACAAAGAAGAAGAAAATGAGGAATAAAAAAGTGGACCTCTCTTAGAATGATCCATTTTAAATGTGTCATAGTAAAAGGTTATATTAACAGAGGGGTCCTTTAAGCATTACATTTCTTGCCCCAGATCAAACTGTTCAGAGGCACTTTAATTAGCCAACATGTTACAGGTTGAAATATGAGTCTGTCTGTGTGGCGTAATGCTCCTGATCTACACGTCACTGTAATGTGGGGCTGAAGAAGAGTGGTAGAAAGAAAGAAAGGTAGAAAGAAAGAAAGAAAGAAAGAAAGAAAGAAAGAAAGAAAGAAAGAAAGAAAGAAAGAAAGAAAGAAAGAAAGAAAGAGCAAGTCTGTGAGAGTGAGTATGTGAACAGAGAGAGCTAAAATGTACATGGATGAGTATGGTTTATCGCATCCCAAAACAAACCAGCAGCCCCTGGGTAATAAAAATGTACTATCTGTCATAGTAAATTACAAATATTGGTCTTCGCCTTGCTGCAGTCTCCTGATTATGCTCAATGGTCTGCCTCTGACAATTATGAAGCCATTAACACTGAGTGCGAGTGTGTTTATGTGCACGTGTATGTGTGTGCAAGATAGAGAGAGCGAGTGAAAAGAGGAGCTAGAGACTCCATGGCTCCTTATTTGAGGAAATATCGGGTTTTTATGGCCTTGAAGGCTCCAGTGCCTTACAGCATCAACCTTTCGTGCTCTCAAACATCACATTTACATGTTTGCCGTGTGTCTGCTTCTCTGTTTTCGAAATCTGCAACTAAATAAACACAGAAAATAGACAGAGAAGAGAATAAATCGGGAACATAACGATCTTGAAAAGAAAACAGTGTTGCTTAGAATCAGTCCAGCACTTATGTGGCTTATTATTAAGCATTTAGTACTCATGATAACACACACACACACACAAACACACACATCTTGGGTTTCAAGGGGCAGCTCCTTTACAGGCCACCAGATGAGGAGGGGATTATAAAAGGCCTTACCACCAATCCCATCCAGCATGTCTGCTAAGGAAGACCACCAACCGGATACAGAAGTCTCAGGAGACTGGATTAGGAATAGGAACACACACACACACACACACACACACACACACACACACACACAGCCACACATGAAACGCACTCACTCACCACAGGCCTAGAAACCGCTGGTGAGACCCTGCAGGGAACACCATTCAAGACTCACAAACTGAGCCATTTCAGTCTATTATGCTTTCAGCGCTAATGACTGACAGACCAGTGGCTTAGTCTAACATGGTGTTCCTGTATTTCTGCATCAGATACACCTCAGTGTTTAGACGGTTTACAAAATAAGGAATAAACATTGCCGTACATTTATTTTGTATGCACATTAATACATAAATATTACAAACATGAACTGCAAAGCAATCTATTGTATATATATATATATATAAAACCAGCAACAACATTGTGAGATGACTGTGGAGCCCTGGCAAAGCAATTTTTTATGACACTGTAAGTCTCAAAAAGGCAAAAGGCTTAGGTTATTTATTGAATGGCTGTTGCACACTATTGCACTGTATTTTGCAGGTCTGCCCACTCCCATTATTGAGAATACTAAAGAGCGATGGTAGGAGACACAAACAACACAGGGGCACTAGTGCAATATAAAGCATCATCTTTTAATTTTTTAATATCGTGATGACATACTGGGAAATAAAAGGTCCAGTTAGAAACACAAGCACCTTATACTGGACTAAACGTCCTCAAATAGACATTTAAAACCTCAAGACTGCCATGTGGCAAGCTTTTTCCTGTAGGCTTCAGTAGTTTACAGTAAAAACCCCACAGTTGTGAGTGTGGGTACGGTGGTATCAACAAGAATAATTAACATTCACCAACTCTTACACGTACATTCATTGCCCTTACAGAAACTCTTTTTTTTTTTTTTTTAAATAGGGCCTAAACGGAGCTCCATTGTGCACCCTTTGAGATCCCGGACCTCAGCTTGAGAACCGCTGCACTATAGGGCATGCTCTTCGTTGGCAGAGCTGGAAGGAGGCTTGGACATGAGAGAAAGAGAAAAAAAAAAAAAAAGAAAAGGAGTAGAGGAGGAGAGGAGAGGTGATAGGTTGCAGCTGAGTTGCATGGGATGCTGCTGCTGCTGCTGCTGCTGCCGCCGCCGCCGCTGCAGAAGGCTCCATCGCTCCATCCCTCCCTCGGAGAGAATGGAAAAAACAAGGAGTGGTTATGTGATTCCCCACAAGCAGGAGGAGAAGCGCACAGGAGAGAAAGGAATAGCAGGGAGGGGGGGGGCGTTTCCCCGCACAGTATTGCCTATTCTCACACTTCAGCATGGATACAGCTTATGGCATATGAAGCGGCATCTTCAGGGGAGCTGAGAGAAAGGTGGAGAAAGCGGTAAGTTATTGTTATTATTATTTATTTGGCCGCTATTTGCCATGGAAAACGGGTTGGACACAGTTCACAGCGCGGTGTTGCTCCGGGTCCCATCACTTTAAGCTGTCCTGATATTTGCGAATATTTTGCTGATCATCCCTAAACTGAAGGAAACAAGACTTGTAGATTGAAGATGCTGGAGTGGGTTTGTAACAGTGCACGTCTTGGCATTAACGCCCGATCCATTGCTCGCTGGCACGCTTTATGATTTGATAACTACACAGGTTGGCCCCAGCAGCATCACTCCCAAGTCCCTGTCAAATGACTTGATGAGAATTGCACCTGCACTATTTAACCAGCAGCATGTCAGCGTGTCTTCCTCCTCTGTAGCCTGTTAGGTAAAAGACAAAGATGGTTTTAAAATCTCGTTCACACTCCCTGCAAGGGGTTAAAGATTCAATTCACGCTTGCCACTCTGAACTGGGTTCTCCTTGTCAGTGGAAGCGGATGTATTTACAAACAAAGAAAGCTTAATATCCAAGCCTGTCACGTAGGGGACAGGTGCTGGCTATCTGCAATTGTACAGTGGTGTGTGGTTGTCTGCTTTTCTGGGCTAGTAGGCCAAGTGGAGCCTATGCATTTAGGCCCAGCAGGATAAAGAAAACCAGAGTATCTATGTTAAGTTTGCCACGGAAAGTTTGCTCAAAGGCAGAGGCTAGTTCCCCATTCTGCACTCTGGGCTGAATTTGTTGCAATAGCCATTGCTGGCTCATTTCTTTTTTGTCTGGGTAGTGACTATTAGACTCCACAGTATAGCCAAAACGACTGGAAAGATTTGCTGTTGCAGGCATAAGCATAAACATCCTCATAACAGCGCCTTTAGTTCCAAGCAATTAAGCAATGATGTGCAAGCAGCAGCCCAGCGTCCGCTCAGTCTCTGTCTCCATCTCCAGCCTGTCTTGTCTTTTGCCTGTGGCACAGCCACTTGTGATCCTGCATCCTTTCTGAAATAGCAGGTACACTAAAGGATTGATAAGTCTGTTGTGTCAGGACTAAATATGAGACACAGACCCATTTTCTTTCATTAACTCCTCCAGCTGGAGCCAGTTTACTTTCAATCAAGTTAATTCAGGAAATGGATTTTCTTATAAATGCAAACCAGACGTCACTCCCCATGAAATAAAGTTCTTATCCAGTCTACGCAGGAATTATTAGAAATGACTGTTCGGTCGTAAATATAAGGATGCAGGGTCAGTTTATATGACTGTAAATATACTAGGGGAGACAAAAGAGGCCTGCTGGTGCAAACTGCAGCTGCAGGCACACCCGTATGTGACATATGTGGGGGTCACGCTATCATAGCTTAGTCCCTACATAAAACCACACTGAAGCATGTCTTCAAATTAAACGGAGACATTCCAGTGACACCGAGCAGACACAGACCGGTCTTGTGTAGTGAAGAGGGCAGCAGCAGGGTGTATTTTTACACCAGATCTCTGACACCTACGTACATCTCTTCACAGCTCTTGGTGAGAACAGAAGACACGTCCACTTGAGTTGTCATCATCAGCAGCCCAGACATGGACAGTTGGGAAGGAGGAAGAGGCAAGAGGCAAGAGGAGAGAGAGATGAGGGGAGAGGACTAGAGGAGTATAGGTAATGAGGGAGACGAGTGTCAAGATCTCCTTGACGTGATGGCCCAGGTAGTTTTGGCACTTCCCTTGCAATGATAGCGGGTTAAGAAATGCACTACCACAGGTGTGAGTGAGGTGAGAGGATTGCCAGTGGCAAATGGGAACTTTTCGGGACTGTCAGTTTTCACAGAGCGGGGCTTTGATAGGTGAAGGGATACATTAGTTTGTGTGCGTGTCTGAATGGATAAACAAGGTGATCCATGGATGAGAAGGTAGCAAAGACAGGGGTAAGAGGCCAAGCACGGGGCAAAAAGTGGAGAAGAGTGTTCGCAGTGATTAGAGAGGAAAGGTTAAGGAAAGAAGTGAGAAGACGAGAAAAAAAAAAAAAAGAGAGAGAACGAGAGACACAGTCAAGTCATGTTTGCAAGCTAGCCTGAGTTTTCCAGGGGGAGCTGTCTGAGGTGCTGATGCAAATCCCCACTCACCACGAACGCCCCCCTTTTCCCAACGACTCTCTATCCCTCTAGTTCGCTCCTCCTCAGCTGCTGATTGACAACAACCGTGTCTCTAATTGGCAAGTGTGGATAGGGAGGAGTCCGACTTATTCTCCATGGGACAGACCATGGAAGAAAGAAATAGAGAGTGTGTGTGTGTGTTTGTTCAGGGGGAAGAAATGGGGGACATATCAGGGAGTCTCCCAGCAGTGAGAAAGAGGAGAGGAGACGAAGACAGGAATGAGATGGATGGGAAAAAGGAGTGGGAAAGGGATTGAAAAAAGTGGGATGTAAGGAGGAGGAGGAGGATGGAGGTGAGGGCTGAACATCTGTTTGGTAATCAGTCTCTCCCCTCAGTGCAGTGTAACACACACTGACACCTATTTGATAATTGGTGAGTCTGCCTGCTCCCTCAGCACTTGGCTAAATGGTTGCTTGATACTGGGGAGAGCAGAGGGACTAGCTGTTGGCAGTGTGATCTGTTTACTTGGTGCAGCTTAGGTGGATATGCAGATATATAACAGGCTGCCTGTGTGTCCGTGCGTGGCTATTGCTATCATTATCGTTATTCATTTAACAATTTGCTCAAGACTTGAAGCGTGCGTGAAATGTGTATTATAACCTCAGAGCACTGCTTCATTGTTATTCAAGGATAAATATGATCTCTTTTGTCTCTTTCTCTCTCTAGGTGCTGTTCTTAAAGGTTTCCCTCGAAGGACCTCCTCCTTCCAAACTGCAATCTTATTAAGAAACGGAGACTGATCTTCGGAGCTGGGAGGAGAAAGAAAAGAATGGAGGGGAAGAGGTGGGCCTCTTTGCTCCGGTCTCGATCACGGGTATTCTTGGGTTGATAATACAGATGTGGATGTTATTGCTTGAGAATACGCGTAGTCGAGTGGAAGCTTTATCATCTACAGTGGGCCAAAATCCGAGTACAGTACAATGGCAGACACACAACTGTATAGCCAAGCACAGGAGGTGACACAGACATGGGGTAGTTTTTAATTAAGCAT
The DNA here is from genome assembly GCF_900324465.2 of Anabas testudineus. Classification (NCBI taxonomy): domain Eukaryota; kingdom Metazoa; phylum Chordata; class Actinopteri; order Anabantiformes; family Anabantidae; genus Anabas; species Anabas testudineus. Next base: position 14,808,802 of record NC_046610.1, on the reverse strand, counting down.
CCAGAGGGAAAAGGCTTATATTGTTCAGAAAGGTTTTAAATAGAGTCCAGTGAGAGATAACCAGGGCCAAAATCACATCCACCCTCTGAAAAGGTTTGATCATTATAGTTTATCAACCATGTCTCTTTACACTTGTGGAAGAAATGAGCGGGCGTCGCTGGTCAGATTCAGCCTCTCCTGCAGAGGTGCTGGTGGGGAAGACGTGAACCATGCCACTAAGCTAAACTCCTGGGCATTAGTTCAGGGAGCTTAGCACAAAAGTCTTCAGACTCAGATGTTAATTCCAAACCTTCTTGATTACAGACCCTTATCAGTCAGTCGTGCACACAAGTGAGCCCATAATCTTATCAGTTGATGAGTGTCTTTCCCGGCCCTTCACACTGTGCTCTGCACATTTTCCACATACTGAACAGAAATTAGAAGTTTGCAAAATCGGTGCCAAAAATTAAGTTACGCTGAACATAAATGACTGTGATGCAATGGGATTCTACATTATAGGCGTGAATAACCATCATCCCACTGCACTACAAACTACTCTTGCACTCCTATTTTTGACTCCCTGGCTCATGCTAAAAATGTGTGAGTTTGATGCCTGTAGCAGCAACAGGAGACAGTAACACATGGGGACATGTCAAGGCTTGCACCCATGGCTGACATTTCAGCATTCAGCTCAGCTGACTGGCTGTCATGATGGAGACTAGACACAGACTCTCTCTCTCTCTCTCTCTCACACACACACACACACACACACAAGAACTGCAACAGAGTTCAAATAATCTACATGCCAGTAGGAAAATAGGGGATTGATTGATCTTATGAAACAAGCATACAGATATATCCCCATGTATTTGGACCAATAGACATCGTGGCTAGGTTCAGTTGGTCCATGCGCCATTGGGGAAATAAGGGATTGATTGATTTTAAAGGTAACATTTTTAGTCAGAATGATGGATGTTTATGTCTTTTATTGATCAAGTTGAAGTGCGAGTTTGAAGAATTCTTAGGCATCAGGGCATGCTGATTAATCAGGTAGCAAAGGTGCTGGAATAAAACATCCCATATTACTTTTTTGGTACATTAGCATTATTGCTAAGTATTATAAATTAAAAGATCAACATTTCATTGCAAAGTCAGCAGTACTGTATATTAGCATCTGTTTGCAAATGTGCCCATGATAAATTACACCACACACTTTGTTATAATTTACTGTTCCGGTGATTTCTAACTACTGCATAAGCAAATCTCTTATTTATTAACACTGTATGCAACAATAATTTATATGAATTTTGCTGTGACATTGTGTAAACTTGATTGGGCAAAGCCATTACTGTGTTTTTGTGTGTGTATTTGTATATGCATGTGTGTGTGTGTGTGTGTGCTTCTAAGCAACAAAATGACTATTGTGAGCACAGCTCCAGGTGCCTAGCAACCAAATCGCTCTGTTTCCTTGGCAACAGTTGCCTTGCACTCACTGTGTGGGTGATTGGCAGCCTTGACAACGGAGACAGAGTGACACTTGACCTCGCGTGCTGAATGGGAGAGGAAAAAGAAATAGAAGAGAGGGGGAGGGAGTGGGAGGAGATGTGCAGAGACAGAGGAGAGACTAAGTGATAATCATTCTCCATTGTAATCATCCTCCAGCATGTTTCATAAGGCGTTGTCGATACTTCTCCAGCTGGGGTCCATCATCAAACACAATGCATAGTGCAATGCACGCATGCACGGACACACTCTTCCTGGGTGGAGAGCCCAGGCAGGCACTCCACATCTCATCTATTATCACTCAGTGCTGACTGGTGCACAGCCTCACTACACCATGTCTTCTTTCATTTGTGATCTGCTACATCCTGTGCTCTGTGGGGATGAATGGATACTGGACTCCTAAAAATGTGTCACGATCTCAGATGCCACAGGAAAGTAGAACAGAAGCAGTGCCCCGTGACATTTTACTTTGAAATAGGTACTGCCGATGTCGCTGACACTCTGGGAATTTAAACACTGTAATTATTATGTGTTTTTGTGGTTGCTCTGAGTATCCTATTGTACTAGAAATTATTTTAATCAAAAAGCATGGTCTACATAGCTGACAACACCTATGTATAGTCATAAATCAAACCTGGGACAGCAGAACAGTACCACTGACAGTAGCTTTTATTGCTGATGTCAAGAGAATGGAGTCAAATAAAAGCCAGCATATGAAAGCTGAGTGCGTTATTTCACCTCATTCAACTTTTACTATTAAATCTATACTACAAAACAATTGATAAGCAGAAGCATTTATGCTTATTGTCCCAGTGCTTCGACTTGTCAGAGTATCTGAATATGAATGCATTTTTCTTTGACGGGTTGTCTTAATCCCAACTACTACAGTGGCAAGAAAAAGTATGTGAACCTTTTGGAATTCTAAAATGTGATGAGTATTAACAAATATAATGTGCCTAAAGTAATAATGCACAAAATCTGATCTTGTATGTCTTTATTGAAAACAACCATAAAAACCTGTATACTCATAGTGCTAGTGGAAAAAACATGTGAACCTTTAATAATTACATGTTTTTCTGCATTAATTTGTCATAAAATGTGATCTGATCTTTTTTGAGAACAACCATAATAAGTGTGAGTGGAAAAGTATGTGTGTTGTAGTAATCCTTGGAATAATGACCTCAGAAAATCTAATTGGAGTCAGGTGTTAGAATAAGTTAAGAAAATTAGTTTGAAGTGTGAACTAGAGCTACTTAACAAAAAAAAAAAAAAAAAAAAAAAAAAAACACTCATAAACTTAGCTCCTTGCCAAAAGGAGCTTTCAGAGGATCTACAATCAAGAATTGTTGATTTACATAATGCTGGAAAGAAAAGTGATGTCAAAGACTTTGGAAATTCACCAGTCTACAGTCTAATCTACAAATGGAGACACTTTGGGACTGTGGCTACTCTACCAAGAAGTGGGCGGCCAGTCAAAATGACCCCAAGAGCACAACAGTCACTCATTAATGAGGTAAAGAAGCAACTTGAGTGGCAGCCAAAAGATTTGGCATCATTGGAACTGGCTTACATCTGTGTTGATCAGTCTACAGTATGTAAAACCTTGAACTAGTAGGGTGTCCATGGCAAGACACCACAAAGGAAGCTGCTGCTTACTAAGAAGAACATTGCTGATTGCCCTAAAGTTTGGCAAAGAGCACACTGACAGTCCACAGCAGTATTGGCAAAATGTTTTGTGGACTTATGAAACTATATTGAACTATTTGGAAACAACATACAGCGCTACATTTGGCATAAAAACTTTTACTGCATATCATCATGAAAACATCATCCCAGCTGTAAAGAATAGTGGAGGAAACATCATGATTTGGGCCTCCTTGAGGGGGGTGGGGGGTACCCAAGTGTTTGTACATCAGCTAAAACTCTGTAGAAGTTGAGTGATGCAACAGGACAATGACTCAATACACACAACAGAGTGGCTTCAGAAAAACAAAGTCTTTTGGAGTGGCCAAGTATGACCCCAGACCTCAACCCAAAAGAGATGCTATGGAACGACTTAAGAGAGACACGGGAGCTAAAGCAGTTCTGCAGGAAGAATGGGCTAAAATTCTTCCTGAACAATGTGTAGGTCTGATCAATGGGTGGGTCAATAAGTAATCAAATCCATGGCTGCACATACTTTTTCCACTAGCACTATGGGGTTTTTATAATTGTTCTCAATAAAGACATCAAATATATTTTTGTGCTATTATTTTAATACTCTACACATTATATTTAATACTCTCTACTTAGAGAAAGATCAGATCACAAGGTTCACATATGTTTCCTCGCCATTGTACATTCAGCTAAACCAGATCAAGATCACAAAAAGAATAAAAGCCAGATTATACCGGAATCCTTTGATTAACTAATTCAATCTTCATCTTTTTGATCATTGTATAAAAAATACAGTACATTTAGTTCATTTCAAAATTAATCAATAAGTAACTGTACTGATATGAAGTCTTACTGCTCCTTTATTTTTAAGATCATCCTTTTTAAATTCATTGTATTTCAAAAACAGCTTGTATTTGAATGCTCTATGACAGGCATTGCATAGAACAGACACTATTACAGATTGTTTATAGGATAAGATAAAGATGATTTGTACTTGATGTTATTAATTTATTCAATGTGTAAAAAAAAATTTAAAAAAACACAACCAACTGTAAATTGAATGGATTAAGAACAATTTATAATGTATGAAACTAGCAGCTAAGTATGAATCCTACATCTTACTGTTCCTCTTTCTTAAGTGGAATGACCTAAAGCTATGACAACTGTCCTTATTAGAATGAGGAGGGCTATCAATACTTGAATATGAACAACACCCCAAACATTATGCTAAACTGAGGGTCACAATACAATTAAGCAAACATTAGGAAAAACCTTAGATAAAGTGTGGTGAATTCAGGTGAGATGGTAAAAACAAATTGCCAAGTGTGACATCATCCCAGTGTTGCTGCTGGCCTAAACTTTATATTCACATTCGAACAAAGGAGTTCACTCCCACCTAGACTCTGTAAAGGCTGGCACTGCAGCCCGCCTGGAAAATTTCCTCTCTAACAAGATTCTTCAGTAGGCAGTGTTCATGGAACGAGTGACTGTAACTTATTGTTTTCAACTTTTACAATATGCCTACTTTTGGCAACATCTACATCTTCACACTCTTGTGTGCATGTGTGCGTGACACAGACACACAAACACACACATTTTTCTTTAACCAATCAGAAAGATTATACTTTTGATTTTGAAATGCCAAGATCATTTGCTTACTGGTCTAACAGCTCAAAAGGCTCCTGTATGAAATTATATTTTCCCAGCTAAAAAAAAAAACTAACAAAAAAAAAAAAAAAAAAAAAAAAAAAAAAAAAAAACTAACAGTTAAAATTAAATAAAAAGGACACATTTTCACAACCTTCAACTACTATTTCAAACAGAATGCTCAAGTGATAAAATAAATCCGGGTAAACTACACATAAATTATTATTTTTTTTAAATCCCAGGACAACAATTGTAGGTTGAAACACAGTAATTGGAGGACAGGAACAATTCAGACTCTGTCATGCTGAATACATGATACTGTAATTGAGACAGCTGTTCACAAAGCTGTATATTTCAAGTGATAAAGATCTGTGAATGATGAAAATTTCATCAATGTCCTCTGATCAGCTTGATTCCCAAGACCCACCAGCCACATCAAGGACAGCTCCTTGAGGACTACTGATTGGCTGCTTCACAGGCATCTATCCAATCACTGTACACATCAACTGGCTCTGACAGATCTGAAAAGAAAAGGGTTAAGGACAAATAGGACTATGTTGCTTATGTACAAGAGTTTAGAATAATGCAAAGCGACATGATTATTGAAAATCAATACAGAAGGGGAAAGAAAAGCAATCTTGGAAAGCTGCCACTTTGTTATTGGATGAGCAGTAATCCCATCTAGTAAACACATTCAATAATTATTACAAAATGCAGAAACTACTAAAAGGTAGAAACCTCATCAATTTACAATCACACAACCTGTCTAATTACCGAAGGATCGTATGTAAGCGTTACAATATGTTTCTTTTTTGTTAGTGCTAATGCAGAGCGGAGTTAAATCAGTTACCATGAAATTGCTTCAAGACCTATATAGAGTATCATGTTATAATAGACGATTAAATATGGAGAAGAAATCATAACCCATGTTTCTTTCTAAGGATGGCATTTAGTGTTAGGTGTGAGTAGCCTCTTTGATTTTTTTTTGGCCAATGTACTGAATGGTTTCCAAATGCTGAGCACAAAGGACCCTGGATAAAAGACAAACTGCACCAGGTCCATCTGTAATTCATTTTTCATAAGATCACAAGACACAAACTAAGAAAACGTCACCTGGATGAAAGCTCCCAAAAATGTAAGGAAGAAGTTTACACTGTGTTGCCAAATTCACAAATGCACTCTTATAATGAAATAATTATTTATCCGTAAAAATGAGGAGATGTTCACTGTTCTGAAAAACAGGGATGTAATCTAAAACCCATGTGTGAATAAGGATACAGGTAATGGGTGTCTGGAACTCCTCCAAGCAGACTGTGCATGATATTATCCCAGTATTTCTGCTTCTCTCCCTATTGACAGAACAAGCAAAAGAAAAGTTGGCAACAATCATCTCTGAAGTCAAAAAAATAAACTTTTAGTCTATTGGAAATGTTTGACGAGTTACATTTTAACATCACATGACTTCTCGTGGTTGCAAAACGGACAGGTGAACTGAGATTCCAGATCTCCCGTCATCTTCTTTTTGGGAGGAGGCTTTCTTTTGGACTTGCGGCGACCCATGGCACACAAACTGAACCGAGTCTGTGTATGATAGAGACAAAAATCAGGCCGTTTCATCAGGGAGCGCATGTGCCATCAGACAGAAAACACGTTAGCATGCTAACGTTAGTTAGCATGTTTGTTGTTGATCTTCACTTCAACACAAATCGTCACACGAATGCAGATACACGAATTCCAGCAAGAAACGTATTTTAGCGCAACTCAAGACGTAGCTATCACACGGCTACGTCTTGTAGTTGTTAATTAGTATCGAATAAAAGTTGTATCGTGTTTACCTTGAGTTGTAGAAACACACGATGCGCTAACGAGGAAAAGGCTTTCATAAGACCCGGCACCGGCAACTAGCCACGTTAAATGATTGGAGGATGGCATTCGGTGTCCGGCCAGTGATTGGCTCTCTGACACGTCAGTCATGATGATTGGCGCAGACGAAACACCGTCGACACAGCCTGTTTCCGCGTGGTGGCGACAGAAGCCGGGTGAGGTGAGTCGGTGCTGAAGCTCCGGGTTTTAAAGTGTGGACGAGTCCTCCGACACCGTGCGATCGCTTTTTATATTGGCAGGATAAGTGAGTTTAAGTAGCATCTGTGTCGTTGTGGTTGGTGCGAGCACAGTGCAGTTAAAGTCACTGCATCGACACCAGTGTTGTGCCTGTCACTTTAAATTAGCCTGGTTAGCTCGTTAAGTTAATTTTAAACTTCTTCTTCTAGTAACACATGTTAAATGGTTAAATATGCAAACCTGGTGTGTTGATGCTTGATAATGTTCTGTTTTTTGCCACATTATTAGGTTAGTGCGGTATAACTGAATGCAATGAAAGTGGTATGATGCACATAATAGTCATATAGGTGCTAATTATGTTGTATGTTTGAGCATGAGGTCGTTTTCAGTGTTGTTTTATTTTTTGGTCCAGTCATGTTTGGCAGTGGAAATAACCCATCTCAAAATGTAATCCAGTCCAACCCAGTGACCTCAGTAACAAGCACTGAATTGAAAAGACACATTTCCCACATCCCTTCCCTGTCCCTTGTCACCTGTACAGGTGTACCTAATAAAGTGGTCACTCAATGCAAGTAACACCTGAGCTCCAGATAATGAGAATGGTTTTTTTTTATATCTCTTTAACATCCACTGATTATTTTTTCCTTTCTTTTTATTATTCTTGTGTATAAAATATCAGAAAACAATGACTAATGCCTATTATTTCTGAAATTTGCATTTTGCAGAGTACAATAAAACAAAAAAATCATCTTATAAGATAATGAATGAATGAATGTGTTTCAGAACTATACACAGAGACAACTGACCATTTAATTGCATGTATACCTCTATGAAAATGATAATAATGTAAGACAAAAGTCCAAATGTTTCATTTAATAATATATTTAAAGACAAGAAAGTGTGAATTGTACTACATGTTTGATTCTTAAATTCTGTTTTGTTATGTGGAAGATGTCGGTGATGTGGACAGTGAGGGTGGTCGGCCTCGGGGTCGTGGCCCTCTCCTTTAGTCTGGAGCTGCTCGTGTGGCTCCACCGTCGCTTCAGGCCAGGAAGAATCCTCAATGAGGTCCTCTTCTTCCCCTCGGAGATAGCCTGCGTGGAGCACATCTTCACACCCACTTCATCTCAGTAAGCGAAACATAATGGTTGTAATTCGTAAAGGGAAGCAATAGGATTCTCTGTGTTACTGTACAGTATGTTGTGATAATGACCATTAACTTAAAAAAATCACAGCCCCTAGTTGCTTTAGTTTAATTTATCCATTTACCGTCCTTCATCCCCACTGCAGGAGTAATCAATTACCCTAAAACCAAACTTTGATTAAATAAAAGTATTTTTGTTTCAAACAGACATGTAAATCATATCAAGTAAGAAGGAAGCATGAATGATGCTCAGTAAAAACCCATCAGAGAATTCAGTCATGTCTTTCTTGTTTTGCTCCTCCAGTTCCTGTGTCTGCTCGTTGCCTCATGGTGTAGAGACCTCTTTCTCCCGTCTTCTTCGCCACATCATGTCTGCGTCCTCCTCCCTGGACTTGTGTGTTTTTGCCTTTTCAAACATGGATCTCTGCAGGGCTGTACTAGCACTTCATCGCAAGGGCGTAACTATCCGAGTCCTCACTGACAAGGACTATGCTGCCATCACTGGCTCCCAGATAGGGGTCCTCCGCAAAGCTGGTGAGCGAAACAGTCTTTCAAAACATTGGGAAGTATATGCTTTCATCACTCAAACAGTCCAGTAACAAACAAAATACTCAAATGAAGGCGTCATATTTAGCCCTTATGGAGGCTCTGTTTGACGTTTGTGAGGTTATTTTTCATTGACAAACATCTCTTGAAATACGGGAAGGATGACTCAGATCTTATTCAACAAAAGGTGCTCACTCTGTGCTCTCAGACTGCCAGTGTCGTTGTCATTAAGACCCACAGGGCTCCTTAGTGGAGAATAGAGAGATGATAGGAACTGTCTGGGTGAAAGGAGGTTGCCACTACAAGCTTCTATGAGTCAGAGTAATCTTGCTCTGAAAGCACTGAAACATTTTGTGACACATGTCTGACTTACACTGTCTCACTTTCTCTCTCAGCCTCCTGTGCATTTAATAAATTACTGCTACTGTATATTGTTAAACTAGAATTAAGTAAGTAAGAATTTGGCAAACAGACAGCAAATTTCATTAAGTGTTTCTTAGTGTGTGTGTGTGTGTGTTGGCTGCAAGACTCTTTGTTTGTTTTTGCCTTATTGGCTGTATTTTGTCATTGTTCTGCAGAACCTTATATCATCCTTCTATCTTATACACACTCAGAGCCCTATATCATCAACCCTCTGAGTGTGACTGGCACTAAAGCACAGTGTTTTGCAGTGCAGTCACTGGGATGTACATCACATTTCTCTCAATAAGCGAGACGTGTACAGGCCCCCGAAAAGGATCTTCTGGACTGTCTGTGTCCTGGGGTTTCAACTGGAGAAACATTGAATTTTTATTGCCACTGGCGTTTATTCTCTTTCCTTCAACCGTGGCGTCTTCACTTTGAGCTGTTTAATAAAAATACTTTAAAAAGCCAACAAGCCATTCACACAGAGCAATTAAGGGTTTCTAGGGGACATGTTCCTTGGAAGAGAAATGCTCCGAAAACCTACTTTCAAAAACACATTTCTGTTAAATCGCTTTTAAATGGGCATGCACTTAACCTTTCATGCATGTCTAATTTCTCTCTCGGATTAGTTTTCAGTTCCTCAGTTTTAAATGTACTGTGGTGCAAAATGAAATCAGATATCTGACCAATGTAATGTTTTCCTTTGTGCACGACTGAAAAGAATCAGTTGGCATTTAGTATTTACACAAGATTGCACTGATGTTAATTTTGATTTAGAAGAATGTCAATGGAAAATGGCTATTCCAGCTAGTTAATAAACTGAACTTTGTGTTCCACTAGATGCTGCACTCAGCATTAACAACAATTACACATTTGTCTTGGTTCAGAGGTTCAGAGCATTTCCAGTAATCTGTCAGTAGTTGTGTTCACAGCTTCTGCAGTTTTTCCAACCACTTCTTCTGCTGAGATTGAACAAGACCAAGAAACAAGGATCGCGTGATTTTATGAAGAAGATGAAAACATTCATGTGGCCTTAAATGTTAAGTTGCTAATGCTGTAATCTTTTGATGCAGTGATGCTGCAGTGTGTGTTAAATAGTTTATTTAAGGTAAGTGCAGAGGATTGCACTGCTTTGCTATTCTGTTTGTTGTATATGCATTACTGTCCAAATATCTGGACTCACTTAGAAATTCAATTTTTTTAAAGAAAAGCAGAAAATCAGCAGAAAATGATCAGAAATACAGTGTAGGCACTGATAATGTTGTAAATAACCATTGAAACTGTTTTGGGCTATAATATCTACACAGTGTTTTTTTCAGCTATAGTACATCTTACCAATCCTCGGGTTGCAGGTGTCAGCACTGCCCATTTAGTTCTGGTGTTTTCATATTAAAAAACCCTTAGGACCTAAAGAAGTACCAACATATGAAATAAGTAAACTTTGAACAGAAAGATTTCCTTCATGCATCGTAGTCCATAAAACCCAAAGCACCTTGCTTGACAGATTTCCATTGATATTCCTTGTGCAGGTATAAATTTCACATTAGGTACTGGACTAGATCAACATGTGGTAAACACTAGAGAATTCTCCATCATTCTTACATCTCCTCCATGTCTACACTCTGCTCCCCAGGCATCTGCGTGCGGTGTGATGTGAGTTCTGTGTATATGCATCACAAGTTTGCAGTGATGGACGGCCGGCTGCTCATCTCCGGCTCCCTCAACTGGACGCTGACAGCAGTGCAGAGCAACATGGAAAACATACTTGTCACTGAGGAGCCAGACCTGGTGCAACCCTTCATCAAGGAATTCCACAAGTTATGGGTGTGCAATGATCCAGCTCGATACCACTGTTCAAGTGACTGAAAACCTTCACAGGTTTTCATTAAAAGGAATGACTAATTAGCTCAGGTGAATATTGAGTTAAAGCTCATACATCTTTGGGGGAGAAGGTATTCATGTAAAATCTGTGCAGGCAGTTTGAGCAGAAATTGCTTCTTGGACTGATCTTTTCTTTTTATTAAGAGGCTCTGTTAGTTAGTTTTGGAAGACTTGTTTATGTTGAAGTGAAGATGTGGCTGTATGAGGGTTTTAAGGCGTGCTTTAAACTATTTTCAATGTTTAAAATAAAATATCTGAATTTGAAAGACACTTGATTTATCACAGTGTGCACATAAGAGTTTGGAGTTTATATGTTCCATATATTTTTCTGTCTTTTATTTTACAGTGTACAAAAATGCTTCATGCAGTTGTGCTGTTTGGCATAGGCGTAAGACACGAGCAATGCCCGCAGCATAGAGCTGGGCTAGTTTAAAGGAGAAGCCTCTGTGTTAAGTGAGAATATTAAGTTTTTATATTCAAGTTTATATTTTGTCCCAGGTTGATGTTGTCTTATTAAATTCACTTTTTTTGAAAGGTTTCCACTGGTGTTTATCATGTTTATTACATCATCTGTAATCTGTTATTGTGGTTTCCTCCCCAACAACTAAACATTTGGTTAGAATCATGGGTTTAATGCCTTTGTTGAAGTCAATCCACAGTTCACACTGTGCACATTATAACTCATAGTTGCTGTAAAAAATCCAACCAACTAGGGAGGGCTACTGTGGTTTCAGGGACTATGTTTGGCCAATAAAAACCCTCTTTCACACTGCATTTTTGGCAGCCCTGTTAAAAATTTGCCCTCGAGCTGTAGTTTTTGTTTTGCTCCAACATGATTTTCCCTGCCTCAGAATCATAGAAAGGCTTCAGTGAAAAGACACTCGAATGCGTAACAATGCCATCACTTGAGGTTTGCAAAGACAAGTACAGTAGATCTGGGTGGGACATGATTTATGTGTCTGAGTGCATGACTCCCTGCATTGCTCACACTCAAGCAGATGCATGTTGATAGAGGCCAGAACTGGTTTGTCTGACTCTGTTTCCTCAGTTCACATCTAAAAGTTCTGCAAATACAGACATGTTGCTATATTTTATCTACGATATCAAAGAGACCAGTTTAACTTAAGTAAAGTTAGATCACAGCAAGGGAGGCTGAAGTTTATGAAAGAAGCTGCGTCAAGTTACCAGACGTGTGCAGAATAATGCCGGAAATGTAGTGGTTTTTACCTTCAAAATAAAAGATCAAACAGCACTAAAACGAAAGAAAAGCGGTTTCAGACGGTTGTAAAGGGCTTAGTTTCACATCATTGTAAGTCAAATATATATATAACTGTTGAATCACAGAAAACAGGAGAACTGGAGAATGAAAATAGTCATAAGCTGCCCTACAGATCACCATTAAACAAGTATGACTGCTTTAGTAGAGCCTAGTAGTACATGGTGGTATCAACAGGCTTTTAACAGTGCAGATATAAAAAGAAAACAACAATCATCCAGTGGAGCCTGAACTATTGCAGGAAACAGACCACGTTGCTGCACGGAACCAAGCTCTGCGCTCAGCGGGTCTTTTATCTTGAAAGTCCTTTCCGGCAGTGCTGTGGAGACACTGTGTCTCACCTCTGGAGACACTGCGTCTCGGTGGATGTCCCAGCGTCGACCACATGCACCGTGCGGAGCGGTGAGGCTGAAGAGCAGCGCCCCGGCAGCAGCGCACACCTGTCGGCTTTTCAGGTGAAGGTGGGAGGATCGTGTGGAGCACGGACGCACGACAAAACACTCAGAAACACCTTTTCAAGGTTAGTAAACACGCACAGCGGTCCCAAGGGTGGCAGAGGGTTTGTTTAAACACCATCAAGTTGTAGCTGAGTGACCGTATGGTTGGGCGGTGTAGGCAAATGAGGCGTCAGCGTCAGCATATGGCTCAGAATAGGAGCTTTTGTCTTTGGATTTCAGGTATATCAGCTTAGTTTGTGCACAGATTATTGGATTAAATGTCAACAGGTGTTATGGCACAATATCCCCCCCCCCCTCATAGTATTCATAGTCTCACTCACACCCCGTGTCTATTGAGTTTAACCTTAGAAACTGGTGACAACAGCTCCTGTTAAGACACATCTTGTATTATGAAATTGTTGCTTTTACGCAAGTTGGTTCTTTTGCCTTCACACACACACACACACACACACACACACACACACACACACGTCTGTACGTGTTTACATATTTTCTGTGCAGACGCATGCGTGGATGTTGGGGTTTGCTGAGTGTGTGCAGCTGCACGCCGGCCATCCCTTCCCTTCTTTATGGTCTTGGAAGTGGTAATGCTGAGCTGGTCTCTGGAGAGGTCTCAGCAATCAGGGAAGAGTATCAGACTCAGCTCAGGCTCAGTGAAGGGAGAGGAGGGAGGTGTGTGTGTGTGTGTGTGTGTGTGTGTGTGTGTGTGTGTGTGTGTGTGTGTGTGTGAGTGTGTGTGTGTCTCAGCCTGAGAGGGTGAGATATGGAAGGATGGTTAGAGGAGGGATGCATAGATGGATGAATATAAGAGGGAGAGTAAGGAAGATAAATGGGTGTGGGAGTGTGTGTGTGCCTGTGTGTGTGTTTAAGTGGGCGTGTCAGTGGGTGGAGAAATGGTCAGAGAGATGATGGATGAAATATATATAGGAAGGGGAAGAGAATCTATCGCCCCTCATCCACAGCTCAGCGTCCACTGATCCCATAAGTTTTGTAATGTGAGTCCATGTGACAAATGTAGAGAGAGCACAGGGCGACAGGAGCACGACCTGGGTGTGATTCATCACGCAGGGATGAGCGCTAAGAAGGATGAGGGTAGAAGAAAGACCATTTTTTAAAATCACGCTCCCATTTACCAAAATCAGCTTCTGCTCGCCTATTAGTATGGATGAACTGCAGACTCGTGAGCGTTCACCCGAAATTCTGAAATAGCTGAGATTTCTCATTCTGACATTTCAACATCTTGCATCTTGTTACCCCGATAACTGTCATTTAAGAGAATTTTCTAATGTGATATTCATACATCAGCTGATTCTCTTACACCGATGTGGAGCCCCACGAGCCCTTTACTAATAAACTAAACGGGTTATTGTCACTTCGTTTTAGTGAACAGCACTGTACACAACGTCTACAACGTCTTCTTACAGTGTTAAACACTGTAATTGACTAAGTGGCAAGGTGGGCCTCTTCACTCTGTATTTTTGATTGATGTATTGTTTTCAGGATGCAGTGTGTCATGTGCAGACAAGCGTGTAACCAAATAGAAAGCAGCAGGTACAATAGTCATTAATCATGCATGTGGACAAATTAACTTATGTGCCGTCCAGTGAAGCATGTGAGTGTGAATATACATATTTGTATTTAGGCTTCACATATTGTTTCTGTACCACAGTGAATAGACTCAGCAATTCAACCAATCAAATAGCTGCAGAGACATTTTCTGCCCATATTGACTAAATTATTTATTATTATCAACTACTTGTTTCAGCACAAGTTGTTTGCACAGTGTTTTTCCTTTTTCCACACGTCCCTGGTATTCTAAACATGATTTTCTCGGTCTGTTCATGAAGTCAGGAGTCTGAAAGACAGTGCCTGTCCTTTTGTTCCCACTTTGACAGATGGCGTTAGCCAATGATCCAGGAGCAGGCGCGGGGCAGAGGGACGCAGCTGACCAGAACTTTGACTACATGTTTAAACTGCTGATCATTGGTAACAGCAGCGTGGGAAAGACGTCCTTCCTGTTCCGCTACGCCGATGACTCCTTCACATCAGCCTTTGTCAGTACAGTGGGCATCGACTTCAAGGTGAAGACCATCTACAGGAACGATAAGAGGGTCAAACTACAGATCTGGGTGAGATGAACGACTGTGAAACATGAATCTGTGAAATATGATCTGCATACAGAGGGCAGATTAATGTTGATATACAACAATATGAACAATGTAAAATAAGTCTGTTCCATCACTAACTAAGTCTGTTAAAACATGAATGTGGTCAGAATCATGCTGGATGGGAGGGTGTTGTTAGGGAATATTAAAAACACAGCTTAATTCTTGGGAACATGTTTGGATCTCACAGTGTTTTATTTTCCTTCACCTTCCAAACTGTTTACCGTTACCTTCACAAGGTTTAATTTCTCCTCTACGGCAGCAAGAAAGATTGGAAGTCTGGCAGATAAAACCCTGGAAGTCAGCGTGACTCAGGGAGAAATGTTTACTCGGTGCAGATAGTATTACAGTTTGACCAGATTGAACTCTGATTAATGTGGTTCACAAACACCTCGACTGCGAAGTGTTGATTCTGTTTAATATTAGTAGTCACCCAAACTGTTTATTAAAATCCTAATCCTTTTTTTATTTTATCCTACCGATTATAACAGACTTTGGGGAATATGAAGTGGCCTTTAACTAGATTCATTTACAATAAAATAATATCTGACAACACAATTATGAACATTCACACACATACTGTCCTCTAATAGTTTTTTTCTTTAACGCTGAGGTTTATATTTCATATCATGTTACGCCACTGTTGATTAAAACAAGAGCTAAGCAGAACAAAAATTGCCTCTAATATTGTGAGTTACTTTCACAGGATGGAAGAGTCTAGTGAGCCTACAGCAGAAGTGTCATATTAAAAAGATCTATGATGCTCAAATCACTGAGGTCTGAAACACTCCTAATAATGTCTGGTAGACTGCTCAGGAGCACTTTTCAATCCCTCAGTAAAAAAAAAAAAAATGCAGTACGGAGCAAACAGGCTTTGCAGACAGTATATCACCAAAATTGAGTATAAAATGCTGCAGTCTCTTTAATGCCAAAGCAGTAATTTAATTGAGGTAATTAAAGGCATTTACCTGTAGTGGAAGGGCTCTAAAGCACAGCTTCCACAAAATGCACAGTGAATGATGCTTTTAAAAGCCCTGTTACACAACATACACTGTTTATCCCCACCCCATTCCCTGGTTTACCCTCTTACACACTGCTGCCTGTCATGGATGTGGCGTAAACTAATTTCTCACACACTGGAGTTAATGACAGTTGATGTTTAACACCGTCCCCAGACGGCAGGGTTCATGAAAGATGCATGGGTTTTGAGCTGCTCGGGCTGAATGTGCTTACACGCACACGAGGACGGATCTATTACTGCAAGTGTAGTAGAAAGGCAGAGACTCGCCCACAGTGCTCCTGGTATAGATGAGAGTAATTCATTTGGTTGAAGATGAATGCATGCAGCATAGCGTGGCTTCTCTGCTCTGCGTAACGACGATACAGTTGCATACTTTTACACGAGGAAGGTGCCAACTACAAGTGAAATGTTACTGGCTGCCGAACTACTTCAGTGGGTTTCATGGGGCTGTTAAAACATGCTCACTCATTTTTTAACACTCTGCACCAAAGATGAATGTACAGTGGTTTGAGACAGTGGTGGCGTCTCATACACTGACTCCCACGGTGTGAGTGATACCTTTGATATATATTATAGTTCACTGACAAGCCCTAAATCTCCATCTTTAGAGTGAGTTAATATAGTAAATGAAGCTGCTGGTATTACTTATGATCAGAGATTATTATAAACCTGCAGTATAAGATTAATGAATAAGTCTTATATGTGCATGCTGCTGATATATCTACTCTAGTATTACTACTATTTAACAGTTCCCATTATCAGATTAGAGTACAAAGGAAAAGAAACACCTTCAGAAATTATTTTTGTCCCTTAAGGAAAAGCCAGAGAGCACACAGCACATCCTGGTGTATTTACAGGGTGTGGCTACGTCAACACTTGACGGAAGGGATTAACTTCTGTTCCAAAGAAATTAATCATCCACCTTTCTTTGTCAGAACAGCCAAGTCATCCATTTGTCTTCTTCCGGCAGTAATGTTTTTTTTATCTGCAATGTTTCTAAATATTGATCTTAAGCATTATTTCGGGGAATTACAGGGCACTTGTTGTATTTACATTTCAGTTCATGTCACTGCAGTCATTTTTATGCCATCATCACAGTATCAGGTGACAGCTTTGAAGTCCCTGTTTCCTTCAGATTGGTGTGTTTTAAACTAAAAACCTTCACATGAATTGTGTGCTAACAGGACACAGCGGGGCAGGAACGCTACCGGACCATAACCACAGCTTACTACAGAGGAGCAATGGGATTCCTGCTCATGTATGACATCACGAGCCAGGATTCGTTCTGCGCTGTCCAAGACTGGTGAGTAGAACTATAGATATGATGTTGTGCTTTATAATGCACAACATCATATCTAAGTGTTCTATGTTGTACAGTGACAGAGATACTTGTAGTTTGGGGTCTTTGACCTGGATACACCGTGCTCTGTTGTTATGTGTAAAACACTGCAAAAAACTTAAATGAGCTGTTTTTAAATTACTGCAGTGACAGAATATATTAATAGAAAAATACAGTATCTCCAAACTCACAGTGAAAAAAATGTATGTTAATAGATACAGTATTTAAAGCTGAATTTAACCAAACAGTAGTTGTGGTGTTAGTAATACTTCAGTATATAACAGCGGTGCAGGACATGCAGTATAGTAGCTGAGAAAAATTTGTGTTGCTGTTTCCCAGGTCGACCCAGATCAAGACATACTCGTGGGACAACGCTCAGGTAGTGCTGGTAGGAAATAAGTTGGACTTGGAAGAAGACAGGCAAGTTCCCACTGAGGATGCCCAAAGACTGGCTACGGAGCTCGGTCAGCACACACAGACACACACACACAGACACGCAGACACATTGTTATCACATGCTGAACAAGAACGCACAAACCAAACATTACTCAGTAGTTATTCATAACACATTCTGTTTTCTCTCTTTACTCCCTCTCCAGGCTTTGAGTTCTTTGAGGCCAGTGCCAAAGACAACATCAACGTGAAGCAGGTGTTTGACAAGCTGGTGGACGTCATATGTGAGAAGATGAACGACAGCCTCAATGGTAATGGTGCTACGCCAACCAGTCACAAGGGAGATGGTCTGAAGGACACGCCCCGCAGCAGCCAGGGAGGCTGCGCGTGCTGATGGCTGATGATTTCAATGAGCGACGGGGTTTAAGAGTCTCACTTTCTCACATATACAGATTAAATCAATTGCCAAAAATCTCTCATTGTGAATTTACTCTACTACCATATGTTGCTGCAATCTGATCACGGATCCTGTCGTTTTGTCTTTTCTCAATTTGGTTCTCATCATTTCAATGTGACTGTTACAGTAAGATGCCAAAGAGCTGAATCAAGCAGCCGTGCCTTTTACCCGACACTTCTGCTTTATAGTTTTGCAAGTGTAGTGAAACCTGTTGCAGTTGGAAATGTGAATGAAAGGCATGAAACAAATCACCAGAGCACTAGGGACACTGTTAGCACAGGGATTAACTAGTGTCATGCTACCCCCTTGTGGGTGTGATGTGAAAATGCATCAGCTTGATTGTTGATGTTGTGAACGAGCCTGTGTAATCCTGCTGAGGAACGAGGCCCATTGTTGCTGTGTCATTCCAGGTGTATGAGCGTAATCCACACTTGTTATCACTGTTTTGCTTTTAATTTATATTTTTCACATATGTTCTGTTTATTTTTCTAATAGATAACACCAGTCCAATACTTAATTTGCCAAGGTGTCCATCTGTCCCGCTACAACTTGAGATTAAAATATGTGGCTCAATACACTGTGTGTTTTGATGTTAATTTTTTTTAAAGTCATTTCATGTTTTTTATATTAAATAACTCCAAAACTCTGACAAACTCCAACTTTTAAATCACTACAAAATGTAAGCGATTCACACATTTTATGCCCGAAGTGTTTTCCATTAATTAGGAAATAAAACATTCAGCATTTTGTTTTTACTTTTTCATTATCATTATGTCCAACATTAAATTATTTGATTTCTTGGATTTCCCACCCCTGTTTTTAAATAGTGTTTGTGAAAACATAAAAAAAAAAAATGGACGTCACAGCTTTATTTTCACCTCGTGCTGATTGTAAAGTTTCTGGTCATAAAAAGTGTCTATTTTTGGAGGGACTTTGGCCAACAGGAAATGTTGCTTACCCCAAAAGTCAGTGACGTGTAGGGCATGAACTCCCTTTTTTCCTATTTGTATCTCTGTGTGTGTGTGTGTGTGCGTGTGTGTGTGTGTTTGTGAAACCTGTGAGAAGATAAAAGGGGCATGTGAAAGCCTTGTCGAGCAGACACTCCTGACACTGATCAGACCTCAGCGGACAGACAGACGTCACTGCAGTACAGGTACGAACTTCTTGTTTTGCCAACTTTTAATTTAAGTTTCCAACTGTAGCAATTGAAAACCTTTTTAAATTCTAAAACCACATTAAAATACATAAGATATTGTACTCCAGAATGGTTTTGGCAGACATGTCTCTTCAAAGTATAAAAGTAAGGGTGCGAGAGGGCAATTCATCAAATACTGTTACTGTATTTCAATTTAGTTCTCTTTTAATCAAAAGATATAACTTCCAAAACAATCTAACAAGTTAAAGTACACTAAGTTCCTTGCTTTGTAAAGTCTGAGTACAGTCGTTTAGTGTTCACACAAGCAAGTTGTTATGTTAGTGGTGTAAAAGACAAGTTTTATTGCTTTACGGAAACAAAGTTAGTTGGTTCATACTGGATATTGATTCAACGTTGTAATAAGGAAGAGAAAAGAGTAATAGCTGTAAAGCTGAGCTCATTTCTCGGACACAAAGAGGAGACGGAAATGCAGCTGAGAGAGGTCAATGAGAAGGATTTGTGTGTGTGTTTTATGGTTCTTCTGTGCTACCTACACAGATGAACCCATAAGTGAGGTGAGGTTCCTGAACTAGTTATATCACATGTTTTAAACCTGTATTTCATTTGATACATTATCTTATCCAAATTCAGTCCAAAGGCATAAATATGATTAGCAGTATGGCAAAGTCACTTTTCTTCTCTGTTGACGCAGATATGGGTTTTAATCTCTGAGGTGAAATTGATAAAGAGCACCTCCATACTATAAAACGGCTTAAACACTTTTACAGTGGGTACAAAAGTTCAGATCTAGAAGAGGATAGTTGTTCACCTATGTAGCACACATATTCAAACGTGTAAAGAGAAAACGTATAACACATATCTTGTGACTCCACTGTGCGCTTGATGATCCTTTAAATAACTTGCAGGATTGCTAAGTTTGAAAAAAGGTGTGGACATGAGCAAGCAGCCAACTTCACACTTCAACCTGAAACCTTGGATTACATCATTGTGAAAAACTGGCCACATTTAAAGATTAAGACCCCTTTTTTCTGTTTCCCTGACAGTTACTGTAGTTAATGTGTAACCAAAGCAAATGCCATTCGACCCAGGTCCGTGCTTGCCTGTGTTGTAAGACAGCCATATGCAATTGATTTTCCTGTGAGAGGTAAAATGCAAAGCTGGCCCCAAAAAAATCCCAGATGTGATTAAAAAGGAAGTGTGACCAAATGTAATCTTAATTAATTTTCACCTTAACTAACACCTTTTGTTTTTTTTTTTAAACAGTGTGAAAAAAACAAAAAAATCTGCCAAGATGTGTTGCTCCGGCTTTCTCAAAATAATGATGTTCATCTTCAATGGCGGCATCTTTGTAAGTGATGCTTTAAATTCTAATAGACATGTACATCCTACGGAATAGTTCAGAATAGTTTTACAATAAAATATACAACTACAATTAGCAGACCTTTAGCTTATCTTAACATAAAGAATTGAAACAGGTGGACACAGCTAACCTGTCTGAAGACAACAAGCCCAGCACCTGACCAACCAACAATAGACTTTTATTTTTTGTATTGATCGAAACAAGATATAAAGTAGAGCTCTTGATATTTTATTAGCTCCACTCTTCCATCTTTCATTGTGAAACCCCTGTGAGCACTGGGAATGTTATCTGTTCAATACCTTCTCTGCTTTATGCTTTACGTCCTGAAGTCACATCTTTGTCTTTTCCTCCTTTCGTTTCACTCATCCTCAGTTGGCAGGTGCTGTCATCCTGGGTGTGGGAATATGGGTGAAGGTGGACAGTGGCTCTATACTGGGTATACTGGAGAATGTGGATGATGCTCCGTCTGGGTTATCCCAGCTGGCCAACATCACCTACCTGCTCATAGCTGTGGGCGCTGTGCTGCTTATCATTGGCTTCCTGGGCTGCTGCGGAGCCATCAGAGAAAGCAGGTGTATGCTGCTGACGGTGAGTAACGTTTGATGGGTTAAAGCTAATTAATTAATGAAGTCTTTCACTTTGTTGTATTTATTACAGTGGCTCTGAGGACAAACTTTAACAGTATTTATTATATTCTTCCTCCTCAGTTCTTCATTATTGTGCTGATTATCTTCCTCATCGAGGTTGCAGGAGCTGTTGTGCTGCTCGTCTTCCAGGGCTTGGTAAGAAACTCTCAAAAATAAAACCCCTCACTAACAATAGCCAGTTTTCTAATTTAGGAACTCCTAAATAAATAAATAAATAAATAAATAAATAACTGAGATTTTGTTAAACTAAGCGATGACTTGCTACTGTCTATCTGTCCCTGTCAGGCTGATAAGCTACTTCAGGATCTGGAGGAGGAAGTGAGAGCAAGCATCCAAAAGAATTATGGAAACAGTGAAAGTGTGACATCTCTCTGGAATGCCACCATGGAGGAGGTAGCCTACTGGATTTTTAATTGATAGTTTTAGTTCTGGTTGCAGGTTATTATATGATCCAGCAGTTTTATTTTTGGTTAGTTAATAGTTAGTTCCATTTGTTTCATTTTGAGGAGTCTACACCTCTGTCCCCGCTGCAGCATCAAGTTTATTGAATTAATGAATAGTTTCTGCTTGTGGTTTTATCTAGTTTAAGTGCTGCGGATACCGGAACTACACCGACTTTGACAACTCCCCTTTTTATGATAAACATGGAGGTGTTTATCCATACACATGCTGCAATGCAACCATCAACACGGAAGATGTTTGCAGCAGTAACATAGCACACATTTCGGTATGATACCGGATTTCTTATCATTTAACTTCATGCATTTTAACAAAAAAAAAAAACTACTAACTTTGGTGAAACTCTGAGAAGAAATTCTGCTGTTTCTCCTCCAGATGATTGATGGCTGCTTCGACAAGTTGCTGCAGCTGATCGAGGACAATGCTGTGATTATTGCAGCAGTGGCTCTGGGAATCGCTGCTCTTGAGGTACAGAAAACAGTGGTACAGAAAACAGTACTGTGGCCACTGTTTCTTTGATAGAATAGTTGTGTCAATTATAAATCATCCTTCATCATCACTACATGGTGGAACCTTTATCTCAGAAGGTGAAATGTTGATAATCTCTTGTTTTTACAGATTGCTGCCATGGTGGTTTCGATGGTTCTCTACAGTCATGTTGGCAGCAAGTCATGATGTTCCCATGGAAGATCAAATGACAACAACTAGTGGAGGAATGTAACTTGTTAGGATGTTTTTTTGTTGTTGTTGTTGTATGTTTAGTTTTTTTTTTTTTTTTTTTTTTTGATTCAAAAAAGGCAGATAACCAAAACAGCTTAGGTTATCTGTCTGTCATGTTTTTTATTTGGTATGTAGAAAATTACGATCCGAGCTACTGTGTTCTTAATTTCAAAACTGTCTCTGAGCACATTTACACTTTGACTTATTTATGTTTTAAAAATGGCTGTTGTCAGCTGACAATGTATGTGCTGAAGCATAGAGCTAACGATATGTAATGAAGCACAGAATGATGGACTCAACTTGTTTCTGTTGTTTTTGTCCCACGTTTTTGCAGCATTAATGTGATGAATGTATTTTTGTATGATTTTATATGAACAATAAATACCACAATCCTGACTTTTACAATTATTGTTATTGTTCCCTTTTTATAGTAGTGGTTCTTTTATCACTGATAATGGGTAGACTGCACTTCACACCTCCAAGGCTGCAGGGTTTATCTGATTCATTTTGTGTTGTTATTAAAGATAAGACTATTTAGATCATTAGTATCAACCAAAGATTCAAGTTATTTCACTCTCTCTAGTTCCAATCATGTTATATCAACATACATATATTAAAAAGTACCAAGCATTTAGTTAATAAGAATCTTAACTTATTAGTTAGTATCACTGTACTTTTATCCACTTAAATCAGGGTGTTAAAACATTTAGAACTTATATTAACTGCTTTATTAATCCCCATGGAGAAATGGTTAGACATCTGCAAACAGCCCATATGTTGGTGCTGCTGCAGGGTTTGTGTGCTATGTTATGGTTTACCTCGATCTCTCGACGTGTGGGTGAGTCTTACGCAGACAAAAAGGTTCTGGTTTTAGCAATGTATTGCATGAAAGGACTAAAGATGGCCACACACTAAGCTTATGTAGTTATATATGTTTTACCACACCTCATGTCTGTGGAAAGACCAGATGTGGTTTAAATGCTGGTAATTTGAACAAACATATTTTCAGATTTGAATTGCTTAAGATAAGATTTCACTCACTTCTCCTTGGTCAGTTATCAGACTGTGTATCACATTACTTTATGTTGCTCGTTAGACTGAGGTCAGATTCCTACATATCTATAAAGTCACAAGTCACGCTTGCATGTGCAGTGTCAAACCAGAAAACCAAGTATGTTACATATAAAGAAAACATATTTTTAAGTGTTGGAGGACTTTAAAGGTGAAACCCTAGATTAAGAGAGTAACCTTCAAAAGCGTGACCATGTAAAACTTCCAACTAAGCAACTAGGCAAATGATTTAATAGAAAAAATAAAGCACATTCCAAAGTCAATCAGTTTTCTTATGAAGACTTTGAATCACAAACAGAATCACGAACACTTGCTGGAAGTGTTCAATAATAAATCGTGATTGAAGAACTTTTTAACTGCTTGTTATATATTTCTGTTGGTATCACCTTATGCTCATAAGTATTTTATTTAACATTAGTGTGAGTAAATTACATTTCAGGATAGCTGACATTAGATTGGATTGACTACAGTGTGTGTGTGTGTGTGTGTGTGTGTGTGTCAGGTTGCCATCTTGTTAGTGGAGCTTAATTTGTGCTCACCTCTGACATCAGCTAACAGGAACCTGTTGCTTCACAGGTGAAGCCACAGATATTCCATTACATGCTGTGCAATCGACGCCAAATGACCCCTTTTAGTGGCGTCACCTGAGTTCTTACGGTCATAAAACGGCTGGGACTGCAGATAAACTCAACATGTGACTATGCTATCACTATTTTCTAGGTTAGGCTGTGTTAACATATATTTCTTTGTGGGTGTTGTTGTACAGATGAGTTAAAAGCATAGACTACATTAAGTAAAGAGACAAGATGAAAGCTTAGTGGTATATAAAACTTACAGTATCTCAGCGTGTACTCATGTATTACGTGAATCAGCTGCCTCTCTTAGGTTTGAGGTCAGTGGCACAGGTTTAGCCACTTCTGTTGACTACTTCTTTTATTGCATCCATCCTCAAAGTCGGGAAACAGTGGATATATGAGTGGTTACTGCACTTTTATGCATACTTTTATTGTTATAGTTTTATTGACTTTATTTCTCGTCACTATGAAAACAGCAAAAGCAGGAAGTAATACAAAGTAGTAATCTGGGAAGAAAGATTGTGTGTTTGTATTTAGTTATGACAGAACATGTGACTATTTCTACACCTTTATGAAGATATGATCTCAACAATGAGGTGTGATCAGTTCATCCAAACTGATAGGCTTTGGGATGAGTCATAAAAAAAATTAAAAAACCTAACCTGTACAGCAAATGTGTGTGTGGGAGAGAAAAGTCTTGAACAAAGGCCATCACCGGTTCATCACAAGTCCGGACAGAACAGTGGGAGACAGAAGAGAAAACTGTCAGTAAACTGTGCCCTCTTGTGGAAGAAGTGTAATCTGCAGCCAAAGAAATGTGCTCTCACACACCCTCACAAGTCCCATTACCCATTAATGTTGTAATTGCTCATTAAAGTTGGTACTGTTAGATCTCACCAACCAGTGTGTGAATGTCTCAGGACAGTGTGGGTAAGAAAACCTTCAGACGAAAAACACTGCGGCTCATTTACTTTTCCCATACCTACCTCTCTGTTAACAATAAAATGAAGCGATGGGTGGGGAAGCAGACGTGGAGAAGGGTCAACAGAGAAAACTGCTTCTCAACACTCAGGTCTCTATGATGAGAAAGTCACACACTTTCTATTTTGAGCAGCCGGTGTGTGATCAGGTCACGGGTGACGGAGCACACTGAAGTCTGACGGCGTAATGATGGGACATCAAGGGAGAGGCTGAGGAGCTGCTTGTGGGAATACGAGGCAGGAGGCTGCTTGTTTGCACAGAGAACATAAACACATTATTGCTTTACAACCAGAGCTTACAGGAGCACCTGAGTGGAAAAAGAGTGGTTGTAATAGCATTTTTAACCACAGCAGTGTTTCTGAAACTATGGCCAGGGACACGGACAGAAAGAAATTGGCCTTTATTTCACGTTTACTGTTTGTTTTTTCATTTTTCATCATCATTCAGAACTATTTTATGTTGGTGATTCATTAACTACATATTAGCAATGGAAAAGTTTCTTTGTGTTTATAAAACTTTGTGTAGTGAATTGAATGATTTGTGTGAAAAGGATGTGAATGATCAACTTCAGGTTTTAAAGTCACAGGATGTGACCACAACTATCAAAAGAGTCAGATTCACTGTATTGTAACTATAACTTATATTTATTAAGATTTTCAATAATAATAAAAATAAATTACTGGGAAACACTTTTTTCAATGGTTATACTTTATGACTCTCACCTTGAAACATGAAAACCTTTCAGCCTGGCAACCATCCATGACCTGGAGTTAAAAGCTTGGTGTGATATCTGGTCTGGTGTGGGAATTGTGACACATTTTTGTGTTAAAGCACAGGTGAGAACTGCTAGCTGCCTATATAAAAGACTCTCTCCACTGCACTCACAAAGCACTGACAGCAAGGTTACCGTTTGCAACCTTGGACCACATCACGATACACAGATTTGTTTTTTTTATATTAAATTTCCTTCGACGCAGGCTGATATTTTGGAGTTGGTTCATCAGGTCTTGAAGTAAATTTTCCCGTTTTTTGAACAATTTGAAGAAGCTGACCTTTTTTTAGCTTCAGATTATGGCTTTCCTCATCGGCCTCGTCTTTTTGTCAAGCTGGACAGCTGCAGCGTTTACATTCCCTCGCAGCTCTTTTGACAACATATTGCAAAAGGCTGAAATAGATTCTTCTGGCGGAGGACCAGACGAACCTGTCCGGGGAATCGTTAAGGTTGTACAGCTGGACCCTCGTGCCATGGCCCAGGCAGGGTTCTTTAGGAGGGGACTGACCCCCAGAAGAGCCCCTTCCCTCAGCTCCAGATTGTCCTTCCCTGCCTTCCTGTCTCAGGGACGTCCAGGTCCCGTCCCAGCTCCCAAGGCCCCCGTGAGTCCACTACGCCTCCTGCACCCTAAAGGTCCCACTGAGGCTGAACTAAAGAAGAGACAAGGACTGCAGATGTGGCAGAGAGCCATAGATAAAGGAGACAAGATGGCCATGTCCCTGCCAGTCAGTCTGAAGGACACTAAACAGACATGTTCTGCAGTACCTTTCACTCAGGTAAAAGGCAACGATTTTTATACAGTATGTTATGCCAGGTCTTTAGTTACTTTCTCAGCCAAATCGATTTCTGTGCACACATTAAAAAGCTCATAGACAAGCTGTTTTTTTCCTCATTCAAATAGAAAAATGCAATATTAGAAAGTGATGCTTTTTCAGTGGCAATTAGGCAGCTACCTGTTTATTCGTAAAACTGATTATGGCTCGTGTGATGGATTGGCTGTGAGCGTGTGGACTTGCATAGAAGAGTTAAATCAATACTGACAACATTGCTGTGATATTTGGCCTAATCCTGCCCTTCTCTGTGATCCTCACAGCGTGTGACAGCAGACGGATGCGAAACAGTGACAGTGCACAACAAGCTGTGTTTCGGCCAGTGCAGCTCCCTGTTTGTCCCATCAGAAGGGGATGATGCCGGGTTCGGGCCTGCAGCAGGAGCCCTTCACCGCAGGGGCCCCCTGCTCACGCTGCGCGCCGTCCAAAGCTCACACCGTTACTGTGCCTCTGCGCTGTGGAGGAGCAATTCGCGAGAGGCGAGTGATGGTGGTAGAGGAGTGCAAGTGTGAGGTAGGCCGTGAGGAGAGGAGTGCTGAGGCTGCAGCTCTCACACATCTGTAATAATAGACATAAATAACTTGCTGTTTACTGAAAACAGTGCTAAATTCTGCATTTCCTATTAGGAAATGACTTTAACATCTGTCAAATTATGCCAAGACTTGGACTTTACTGTTCATAAATGGTGTGATTATTGTTCTGACATTTGTTTTATGTGGTTCCATGTCTGTATTTTTACTTCTGAATGTGATATTCAGAGTAAAGTATTCTGGTGGCTTATTCCACCACTGACTGTTGACAAAATGACCTTCTATATTCTGGTCATGCACTTTTTTGTTGTAACAAATGAAGCCGTCCACACTGGACTTGTGTACATGTTGAAAACTGTGTTTAGACGAATCTAAACTGAAATATTGTGATTTGTAATATTGTCATTAAAAGGTCCTGTTTGTTCACATTCCTTTTGCCCGGCGTTGCTAATTAGTTTTCTGCCAACACTGTTGGATTTACAAGTGCAATTTTGTTTGCATGCAAAGCTGAAGTAAAAACATGAAGAGCGTTTGTTATTTTTTTCCACCCACTCTCGTATTCAAGCGTTCAAGTGTCAGCTCCTATATTTTATTAAAAAGCTGTGCTCCGCCGACTTTTAGCACATAGCACTTACAACTGAAAGTGCCGAACTAGGGGGAAAATGAGCTATTGAGCACGGGTACTTAGCAGTAAGCAAACATAATTGTTTCAGCATGGACCCCTGAATTATGTATAGGAACCACCTATTCTCATGCCCAATCTCTTTTCAGAGTAGTTGTGGGAATTTGAACATCATTCACCACAGATGCACTTGAGCAACTGGGCATGTGTGATTATGTGTGTATGTGCTTTTTTGTCAGTTAGGGCCCATAAAACCTATTATTCATTTATATCCTGGCACCTGGGCCTGGTAAAGTGAACTCATCCCCCACATCCTTACATACATTCCCAGAGGAACATAAAGAAGGGGGCTCTTTACGTTGCCTTGGCATGTTGTCAAAATTACTGCTTAGATGGCCATTTGCATTCACGTTGGCTTTCTGAAAAAAGTGAAAGCGTTCATTGCGCTACGGGGGTGCATTGAGTCCCCTGGATTCCATTAGCATGTGATTAGCATCTTGGGTTGATGGCTATATTTTCCAAGATTGATGGGACAAATATTTGCCCAGGACTTAACTATGAGGAATTAGGGGCCACTTTTAATCAAGCATTTGTTTTTTTCTACATATGCAGGAGATGGGGAGGTTGGGAGACTCACATAAGCCATGCTACCAGTGATGAGATTTAGCTATTCCAATCCCCATTCCTTATAGGGAAGAAGTTGTTTGGAAAATGTCAGAATCAGAATAATTTATGGCTGAACTTGTAACGTGTTTGGCCATAGTGTCCTTGCTATGTGTAATAATCCCCCCACTAAACTCTTAAGTGTCTGTGATGAATGTGGTGAAGGGAGAGTCATGATCTCACCATCTTACTGTCTTTTCTCTCTGAACTCTGTACCACTCAACTTCCAGTCTTTTGTCTTATTTCTAAAAAACAGAGAGATGAAAAAGAAAATGGGCATATAGCGGAGGGAGGGAAGGAGGAGGGGGTAGTTGTTGATTGAACAAACAAGGTGCACAAGAGAGTGCACCACTTAGCAAGACAGATGTCAGCCCCCTTTGCATTGTGGGATCCGGCAGAGCACTCCTGCGTCATTAAGGATGGCCTGGTTCCCATGGCGAGGGGAAAGGAAGGAGCGAAAGGAGGAGGGCCCGCTGCCAAGTTCAGCGCCTCGGGGATCAGATCAGCGTCACGGGGTGCTAAGTGGCCTAGTTAGCGCTTTAAAACACACAATGAGCTGCCTGCTCTTTCTCTGTGTGTAGGCCTTTTAACTGTCAGACGTGGAAATGGTTGGGAGGTGTGTGTGATAGAGGGGAGACTCCAATGATATCAGTTAAATCAAGGTGTATCATGGACTAAGTGAATTGAGATTCAAGACTAATTTTTGCCCATGTACTCAAAGGTTTTACTTTGACAAATGTTTTTCTAGACCAGTAGTAATTGGACTTAAATGTATTGCTTGATGCTGAAGACTCGTCACGTCTTCTGTGTCACTTTTTATGACTAAACAGTGCTAAACTAGCAGGCTAGCTGAAGGAGGAAGGTCCACCGATTCTCCACTGTCTCTTTGGGTCTGCCGCAGTTAACCTGCTATGGTAGGTTGGACCAGATTGGACCGCAGCTCATGCCGATAGATCTGGCATCAGTGAGGGAGAGTGCACAGGGGTCCATCACAAACTCTCTGGACATAAACTGGTGATTAGGTATCGATTAATATTGATTGATTAATATTGATTATTAACACAATGACCAGTTGAGTCATATGCCAGACCGAGTCTTCTCACTTGAATCCCACCATTACAGGTTCACTGCTGTAGGTGTGACAGTGTCTGGACTACCTCCCCACTGATACAGTGGTACATACTCGCTCTGTGGTGTTAGTCTGGACCAGCTGGTCAGAGTTGGCTCTGCTGGAGATGGTGCCCCGGGCTAAGCCGGCCAGCCTACTGCCATTTTGCCTGGCTGCCAGCCTGGCTGTCAGGCTGTCTGTTGGGTGCTGAGGAGGACAGAGAAAGGTGTAGCCTGCGGATCTGAACAACATCAGAGTTTGTCATTGGATAGAATCCTGCTTGGGTTTTTGTATGCGGTATGTCCGTCCATCTTGGATGTGAGGGACGGAAAACTACATGACACGTATTCCTCAGGTTTCCTGTAGTTTTACTGAATAGAAAAAAGGACAGAAGCAGTTTAAACAATTTTTAAAGCCCTTGATTTGTGATATTGAGGTTTTACAATAATATTCGCATAACCTGTATTATCATTTCTTTGTTGATATGCTTTACTTGTTAATTCAGTAATATTTGCATCACTGTCTTTCAGTAATTTTTGTGAGTTATCTGTGATAAATTTTTCCTCATCTGAGACTTAATGCTTGTCTTGTTGTTGGACTGTCTTGTTGTATTTTATCACTATTTTTTATAATTTATCATAATTTAATATTGTAAGCCACACCGAACCAAAATCTCAGTTGTATATATAACAATAGCTTTGTTTTGTTTCGATTTATATTATTCGATCCTCCTAAACTAATTTGTAGTGTTTCTCTCAGTAGGTCTGGTAGTTAAGTTGTGATTATTTGTCTGCAGATTATGCAAATTGAAAGTACAATGTGATCATATTTGTATTGTTTTTATTGTTTGTGTGTCTGTACTTGTAGTGATTGCAGCCTCAGCGTGGAAGCAATAGTGTGGTCGAGTGTTGAGCTGTCAGTAAACCCTCTGCTGGAGTGTGATGATGATAGTAATGTCGCTGTGGCAGGTGCGGTCCTGCATGCCATGCAGGTGATGTCTCTCATGCTCACTTAGCTAATGACTCCAATTAAAGTAATTAAGAGCTGGCACGGTAAAACCTGTTCTCCAACCCACTGCCAACCCATCCATTCCCCTTCCTCTTCACCACATCAGCACCAACCTCGAACCACTACATGCCATCATCCGCTGCTCTGCTTTTGCGCTCCTGCCTTCCCTTCGTCTCCCTCTCCTGAGCACCTCTCCCTCTTCTTTATGCCATGGCCATCTTGTGTGTCTGCTCCTGCTGAGGCCTTTAAAAGAAACATGAAGGCTAAAATCAGCTAAACGCTCCACTAAAGAAGCACTTAAGAGACCCTCAGCTCAACTAACAGAGACAGCTACAGAAGGGAGAGAGCGAAGACTAAGTCCGGTCGGAGAAAGAGGGGAGTTAGAGAGGGAGAGGGGATGCAAGCCAGGTCCTAACGAGGAGAGAGATAATTGTTTTGTTTTGTTAGGGGCCCTTCTTCAGCGTGGAGGGAGTTGAAATGACATGCCACACATGGTTTTCAGATAAAGTGGGCAAAGGGAGGGGTGGAGGAATACAGGCTTGAAGCAAGAGTGGTGAAAGTAACGGGTAGGGGGGATCGACACAGAGGAGACGGTGATAGGTAGTACAGAAAAAGCTGTAGACACAACACAAATATGAAATCTATGAACCTCTGAATACGATGATGCGCATTGCCGTCTTCCACTCACAGGACTTTAATGTCAAAGTACACATTAATCACAAAGTGGTTCAATATCAAAGTCCACAAATTCCAACAGTGGGAGAGACCACACTGGGCCAAGCTGGAGACACAACTTTGGCTACTGTGCCTGGTCAGATTTATCAAAATTTATGAAACGGCAAACATATGAATCTCTGGTGTCTTGGTGTTCTTTCAACACTTGGAATCCCAGCCTGACAGACTATGTGCCTGGATTTGTAGCTGGCGCTGCAGAACCTACACTTTTCCAGAATCTCATCCCATTTTCTGCAAGAAAAAAGACTTTGATGTGAACCTCGGTTTTACCTCCCCTGCTTTCCATCGCCTCCAGTCCATCTCCCTCTTATTTGTCAGTGGCATTTGACCTGAACCTAAAGTGGGTCATCAAATTTACAATAAAGTATTTTTGAATAATAAGCTGCATTAATTCTGTGTCTCTCACATAGCGACACAGTAGGAAACGTGACTGATGAAATTCGAAACAGACTTTCATGGTGAGTTTAAAGCAGGAGCCTTGTAAAAGCCACCATCATCAAAATTACAGCTGAGCACACTTTGGTAATCTGGCAACTAACAGCATCAAGCAAATTATCCTGGTGGACTGTCTCTTTGAGCCAGGCTGGTGAATCACCTCCAGACGCCTGTCACCACTTCCATGAAGATAAATGGTATCATTACAGAGTCTCCATCATGCATTAGCTGATCTGGAATTCACTTTCTGCTGAAACATGGAAATGGCTATGAATGTGCAACAAACATTGCTAACTCACTTTTGTTACACTGTGCATCAGGACAATTCACGGCAAAACAGTTTTCTAATTTCCTCATCTTGACTGATGGTCATGAAACACGAATTTCTGTTCTGTCCGTCAACAGGACCAATACCAACACAGACACAATTTATTCAACACATTCTGCCAGTGTCATAGATATCTGTCCACAAACAGTCATCCTCACAGCGGGCAGAGGAGGAAGAGTAGCATGCCAGTGTGTCTGTGTGAGACAGAAAGA
The DNA here is from genome assembly GCF_900324465.2 of Anabas testudineus. NCBI lineage: Eukaryota > Metazoa > Chordata > Actinopteri > Anabantiformes > Anabantidae > Anabas > Anabas testudineus. The sequence goes on along the minus strand of NC_046610.1, from coordinate 14,776,659 downwards.
GGAAGAGTGTTTCAGAGAGAGACAGACATACACGTAGGGGGTGGGGGTAGAAAGGGGGGAACAGTGCGCCAGTGTTCAAGAGAGATAGGCCAAGTGAGAAAGCAAGGGAGTGTGTGTGTTTGAGTTTGTGTGGAGGGGTACAGAGGAGGGGTGCAGGTGGCATGGAGCTGGCGCAGGCCTGGCCCACTGTCCCCTGGCAGTGCCAGGCTCCATCTGTCATCAGCAGGAACATCTGCAGCCCAAGGTGCCCTTGTCACCCAGCGTTAGAGTAACGAGTTTGGCGTTTCCATTAGTCCAGGGCCCTCGCCTGCCCGGCCAGAGCTAGCCAAAACCATGGCATTTTGGGTGTGAGCGTGTGTGTGTTTTCCTGTGAGTGAGCGTCTAGATATGAGACGGGGTAGAGGGAGAACGAGGGAGCGAGCTGGGGGGTAACTTGTTTGTTGGTCGGTCGTTGTGCTTCTGTGCATGCGTGTGCGTGTTTGGAAGAGAGTTGGACGCCAAGCCAAAACAACATGGCAGTGCAGAGCGTTGACCCAGCTGGGCTGAGCCGGCATGTCGAGTCATGTCCCCTCCTGATGTGAGCGTGCCCAGTGCGCTCACACCAGTGCCAGACCCAATCTCTGGTCCCCTGTCCTCCTCACTCACTCTCTCACTCTCTCTCTCTCTCTCGCTTTCTCTTTGTCTCATCTTCCTGTCTTCCATCTGTCCACCTCTCTCCCTTACCTCTCCTTGCCCCTTGTAGTTTCAGCGTCCCTGCATGCAGGGTCCTCTCACACCCCAAGTTTATACTAACATTCTGCCTCTGAGTGCTACTCACATTTTTATCTTCAATATCCCTAAAAAACAGATGGTACTTCTTTCCCAGCTCCCTCTTTTCATCCCTCTCTCTAAGGTCTCCCCCCTCCCTTCCTCTTGTCCTGTGTTTCTTCCCATCCAGCCGGTGTATCACTGATCCTGACTGGCGGTCCACCTGTTTATTCTGTCCCTCTCCTCCCTCTCTAATTTAAAAAACCTGAATCATTTTCTTCTGTCTCTCTGGGGCAATGAAATTGTTTTATTTTTACCTGCTGTAGTTATTAGTTATACATGGTATTTTGTTAAGACTAGGCACGGTTTACACAGTCACCAACTGCACTTTCAGCATGTTGGTTGCTGTTTGGGTTTGCACCACATGGTGGCTCTAACGAGCAGCAATCTGTCTTCACATTAATGAACCGAACTTTGGCTGCAATTGTGTCAATTACCCACAGAATACTAATCAGACCAACATGAGCACATCAGAAGGAGATAAGATTGATTATTCTTTTTCATTTTTTGTATTACATGTAGGCGTGCATCATAAATCAGTTTTGACAGCATCTATGAAGCCTGTGTTTAGCCTAAAGGTCTGAGGGGAAATTAGACACCATTTAATAGAAGCCCCGTACTCAGGCCTCGAGCTAGTTTGACTTTCCTCAGACTCTCTGATACGTGAACTTCATACATTTACGGAAGCAAATACTCCTCATACAACATTTTAAAAGTCTAGTTAAGGTTTATTTTGCTCTCTTTTTTATTTGGCCTGTCCTACAAAGGTTTACTCGTGCTTCTATCAACACTTCTATCAAGTGAGTGGAACTCGAGTGAGTGCGGCAGCAAAGGAGAGCCATAGTGAGATAAAGAAAAGGGAAGCGACAACTGCTAATCAATAAGATTTCTCCAACCTCGTTTTTTTCCCCCTCCCTCCTCTCCCCCCCCCAAAGGCCCACGGCATTCAAGACGAGCCAAGACGAGCTTGGCATTGTCGAGCACGCCTTAAAAAGAAACACCTGCGAGGTGGAAGACTTAAAAAAACAGCAGAAAAAAAAATCCTGCTTTTCGCAGCTCTTAAAAATGTTGGCAAATGTTCCATGGGTTTTCTGGGAACAAAACAGTAAAAAGAAAGAGCTTCCATGCAACTGAAGACAAAGGGGGATGGTTTTCCATAGAGATGGAGGTGTCATTACACTTGAGACGGTTGCCAGATTTGGTCTTATCTTACCCCCTTCCCCCTACCCCCACACCCATCCTTGTATCTATACAATTTTAGTTTTTTTTTTTTTTATCAGTGCTTGAGCACTGTGGAAAACAAATAATGCACGGTAATATTTAGCTGTTGACAAAATATGTATGTGGCTTTAGTGGAAATGTGCAGATAGACAAAGATGGAGAAAGTCGGGTGGGATGGGAGAGGAGCAGAGGGAGAGGAAACTGGAAAGGGGGGTAACTAAAACAGATGGCACTCTTGGCATCCACCTCTCTCTTAAATCTGTTTCTGCTGTTTTTCTCATGTGCACGAGGCTTTAACCCTGTGGTAACCTGTGTCCCGGGCTGACCCCAAACCTAACTGCTGTATGTAACAAACCTTTGGTGTGTGTTTGTGTGTACACGTTCATCTCTGTTACGTCTCTGTCCACTCACTCGTTTAATCGGCACCCTATGGACGTGAGTGTGGGCAGTCTCAGCGTTCAGAGGCCGCACTTCCAAGCTTCTGTTTCCCGCTTTACCTGACAGAGATGTTTTCATATTTGGAGTTAAGGCAGGTAACTACGAACATGCCTTATCTCCAGGTCTTGACACCAGTAACTACGGCTAAATACAGTTTTCTTCCCATTTTTATCCTTTATTGCCAGAATTAAAATTGTTATTGACAGATGTGAATTAATGAAAAAAAAATATGCAGGTGCTGCATATTAGCACACGCTTGATGTACTCCTACTTGAGAATTTCGGTTTCAAGCATGTACATCTTAGAAGTAGTTTTTGTACTTGTCCTTGTACAAAAGCTACAATTATATAAACCACAATGTGTTGCTACTGTTTTGGTCAATCTACCCTGAAAATTCAGAGTAGCTCTATCAAATGCTGTGCTCCAGTCCTTCTGCGTCAATTTATTTATACCTTTGATACTTCAGTTAGCCTTTTTTTTTCTAAAGAGAAGAAGATTTTGAATATGTGACTTTTAATATCAGTGTATCACGTTAATTTTATGGCATTGTTACCTGGACTTAAGTAAAGGATCTGATCCGTGAAAAGTGCTCAATTACTGTTTTGAAGTACTTTTTAATTGCGCATCCCATTTCTTATTTGGCCAGAGTCCATGGGGAGATATGATGCTTTATACCCCACTGAATTTATCAATATATATATATATATATATAGTTACTACACTTTTTAATTAAAAAAGAGAAAATATGTGATCAACTCTTAGAATATTATGTATATATATATATATAATAGATTTCACAATAGGAAGTAATTAAATGACTTCACTTCAACCAACTATATTACAATACTACTTAGAACAATATGATCTGATAATGTAGTTAAACATACAGGAGCTTAACACGTACTTTCTTAAGTACAGTAAACATTTGAATGCAGGACTTGTCATACTATTGTATCACTACATGTTGCTACTTTTAGTTAAGAAAATGATTTAATACTTCCTCCAGCATTGGAATAAAAAGTCCTTCTAATATGGCACACGTTTTTGACAGTACATCTTCAATTAATTTGTTCCAAGCACCATATTGTAAGTGCTTTTCCATCAGTACATTCACAGATGCTAAAGATCAAATAATGTTTTATTTTCTCAGCCATGTCTATATATCTGCCTGCAGGAGAAACGCCTGCCAGAATTTTCCCAAATTTTCAACATATTTAAGATAAAAGAATTTTTAGGCAGAGCATGAAAAGCAACCATATTATCCAAGTGCTGATACTTGTATCTGAGAAACATGTTGGTTTGGTTGAAACACCTGGGAAGTCGACTGTGTATTTAGGGCACCTCCGTCTCTCTGCCCTCATAGACAGACTATAGATTTCACTGAATGCTCATCACTTATATGCGGGGTGCTGCGGCGGTGTGAGCTGATTTGCATAATCTCCCATTTAAAGAGGGATGTGCTGGAAGCCGGTGGGCGGTTGATGGTAAGGGCTGGGGTGGGGAGGTGGGAGGGTGTACAAAGTGCCCATTGTGCAGTCCCAGGATAGGGAAAATGCCCTGTAGGGCCTGGTTTGTGTATGTGTGTGTGTGTGTGTGTGTGTGTGTGTGTGTATGCATGTGAGAGAGCGTGAATGTGTTTGCGAATGTTTATCTATGTGTGGCTGTGTGTGGGAGCCACACCTGTCAGGAGAGCCTGAGGGAAGCAATGAGACCACTATAATGAGTGTGTACATGTCCTCATATGTGTTTGTGTGTGTGTGTGTGTGTGTGTGTGAAGCAGAAATCGTCAAAGGGATTTCATTAAGACAGACAAGAGCATTAAAATCTGTGGGCCATATCAATCTTTTATGTCCTAATTGTTTCCCTTTATTAACTTGGCTTGTTATCATGCCATTTTCTCTTTCTCTCTCTCGCTGTCAAACGCACACAATCACATACACAATCGCGCACACACGCGCGGTCACACATACTCCCACTCACTTTCTCCCACACTCAGCAGTAACCACACTTAGCAGCAGCAGCATGATTTGATTACTTCTCTTCGCCATGCCAAATCATAATCTACCCAAGACGCAGCAGGCCGATAGGATCAGACTGGAGAAATAATGGTAAAATCAGATTTTTGGGGGGCTTTCGAGGAAAAAAAAAAAGCCCAGAAGTGCTGAAATAGCTGGTGGCTGTGTCTCTAATGGTAAAATGTAATGCTCAGCAATCTGTTTAATATCCCCGCCGCACTCATTAGATTAGTGAACATTAAGGAGATTGGAAGATTTGCGCTCTATTGTTTTACTATGGCAACACAGGGGCACAGAGGCTGTACTGCTAATGATGAAGAACCCACGAGGCTTTAAATGGGTTCATGAAAGGTAAAACTGTGGTCACTTCAGGTACGGTGGGTGTGTGGGGAGTGAATGTGCGAAGGAATTAAAGCAAAAAATCACTCACACCTCATCATTGTGTGTGTGTGTGTGTGTGTGTGAGTGTGTGTGTGTGTGTGTATGTGTGTGAATGTCTGCTTTTCTGTGCGAGACCAAGAAAACTAAGCAGGGAAATGCAGGATTATAAAAGCTTTCATTTTCCGTTTCCGCTCACGCTCAGTCAAAAACACAGTGAGAAACGTTTCTGCATCACAAAGATCATTGTGCAATCATATTCATTCTTCATCAGTATGGGAAACAGTAGCAGCCTGAAGTTGTCCCCCTATTAATGACTAATTCCTTGGCTGGTTTGGCTCAGGGCAAGACAGAAAGCAGTGTGTGACCACCACCAGTAAAAGCAGTGCCGTGCTGGGATTCAGGAACGTTATCGGAGCTCAAAGTCCTAATTCCACACTGGGAATTCTGCCATCAGTAACATAATAAGTCCACTTTGGCTGTGAGGGAGACAGAGAAAGGTTTTTTTTTTTTTTTTTTTTTGGCTCCTTCAGTGGTAAAGTTCCTTAGGCGAGCGTAAACAGATCAACAGAAAAACAGCTATTTAATTTTGCAGGCTCCTTGCAGTTGTGTGGGCTCATAAGAATTACTATTAAACTCATGTTCTGGGTCCTGGGGAGGGTACTTTTGCAGGCACATTATATGAGCTAAGCTCTGTAGGGTGTTCTATACTGCTGGAGCGAACCAAACCTGAACACAACACAAGAACTTGTCAGAGGGTTAATTCCCAAAGTCTTTTACGGTCCTCTGTTTCCTCTTATTGGCCTCATCTACGCTCACATCTCACGCGCACACACAAAGAGAATTTGTCTCATTTAAGGACAGCCAGCGCTTTGTTTTTGCATACTTATTAAATACAATCTTATTTCGCCCTGATCTCTTTTTTTATTTAAATGCTATTTTCCATGCTTTTTTTTTTTTTTTAAGGCAAACTTTGCCAAAATCGGAGACGATCCACATTCCTGTATCTTAGGAAATATGACACTAAGCTTTTAAAGAGCAGACACAAAGCAGATGGCACTAACACAAGATTATATGAACATTTCCTTAATTTTTAATGAAGGTGCTTTGTTTTTACTTTCTCAATATTAACTGATTTCAGAGATCCTCTGTGGGCTTTGGTGTTTACAGGGAGCACGATTGTTTCTCCAGTAGGAGCAAAATAAAGTCTTTCTCTAATACAACATTTGGAGTATTTGCGTTAAATATCTTTGTTTAGGGATTTACAGCATTCTGTTGATGAGTTTGAAAAACCTTAATTAAGAAAATACAGGCTCGTCAAAAGCTACTGCGTCGCAGTACTGTAGCGTACTGCAAACAGAATATTTGTTTGTGTCTGCAGTCATGTTCAGGTACTTTTCCTCTCTTTTAGCTGGTAAAACCGACACATTTGATGGTTTCTATAAAGACAAAAGGTTTCTTTTGTTGTGTGATTTAAGTGAGAATGAATATATTCAAGATTTGAAGGCTATAGTGTAAAGCAAAATGTAAGGAGAAGTTTGATGTGTTTTTCTTGGTACATCATTATAAAAGCAATGTGCATTGTAGGGAGCTTGTTGTAGATAAAGGATAAGGTTCTTGTTTTTCAACTGACACAATTGTGTGTGCAATTTTCACCTGTCTGTAGGAGTTAACCACTGCAGCTGTTTTGTTGACAGTAAATGAGAGTAAGTCCATTTAGGCTGAGCACAGTGTGTGTAATAACAAACCATTTTGGTGGCAGACAACACGTCTGCCACAGCATGTATTTATGTAGTTGTTGAATTATTTTTCCATTATTATTAAACCTATAGCCTCAAAGTTGCATTGTTTTCTACCTACCCAAGTGTCCTCTGTGTATGTCATTTCAAAAGCTGAATGTTCATATTTTGCTAACTCCTAAAACATCATGCTATCACAATCAATATATAGTTCATAGTGTATTAAATTAGTATATCATATGGATGTGGGTCACTGCTGTCTACTGATGAAATGTACATTATAGTAACCTCACTACTAGCCACTAGAGGCCACTAGATGTCCTGTCCACAGGACTGAATGGGCGCACGCATCAGAACATGTCGACTAAAATCAATAGGTCAAGTTTTTCATTTTCTGAAAAGATCTGCAATAATACTTTCTGTTTTATGTTGTTGGTAGTTTTTAGATTTATTTTTACCACTTTTATAATTTGAAAATATAAAATTATAGGGACAACTGTTAGTCTCGCAAAATTTGTGGAAAGTGTGTCTTTAATCAGCACAAATTCAAACCATTCCTGTTTTCTATGTTTGGAAAGATTTGGCTAAAATTACAGATGTGCTGCAGTTGCTCACGGCTCCCATTCACACACAAATTATTATTAGCTCTGACTTTTTCTTTTTGCTCACTAGTTATTGTGTATAGTTCTGCTCAGGAATCGCAGGTTAATTCTGCACTCACTCCTAATTCTTTTGGATGGGAGTGCACGAACAGAAAGAAATCACGCACATAAGTATTAGCAGAAACAAAGAAAGATGCCAGTATAAAAGCATACACCATCAGTGGTAATCCAGAGCCAATTTTAAAGTTAGCACTTGGATTTGAGACTCTCTGGGGTAAGTTTAACCAAAACAAACACAGAATGTACTTGCAGGAAATGTTTGGATGCTATTTATTCTTAGCCAGTTCTTTTGTTGTTGAGTTTATTAATGAATAATATGTCAAAGCCAACAACATGTTAAGTTGTGTTTTTATTTCCTGTTCACACATTTACAATTTTAAAGCACCGAGATAGTGAGATTAAATGCAAACTTTTTGTCACTGCTGACCAGTAGGATAGAATAGAGCACAGTTGATCAGTGTTTGTATGTGTGTTAGGGGGGATAGGGTCTGCAAGAATGAGCTGGCAGACAAAGTTGAACTCAGTCAGCGGTGTTGCCTCTACCCCAAGTTTCCTACCAGTGTCTAAGCATTATCCGAGATGTCCATCACACACACACACACACACACACACACACACATACATGCGCATGCATACACACATACACAATCGTATGCTTTATAAGGTGCCCACTAATGTCATGGCAACCCCATATCCTCAGCAAGAGGGAAGGGATGCAGTGTGCCAAAAAAATGCCATGGTAACTTTTTTTTTTTTTTTTTTTTTTTTTAGAGCCATGTTGCCCAGAAACCTTTGAAGCTTATTAAGTGAAACCAGCAGGGAGACAAATGGACAGGGGGGCAGAGAGAGCAAGGAGGAAAGAGGAACTGGGGAAAGAGAGAGCGAGAGTGCGTCCTGTTTCAGGGCCAAAGTGGGTCTTTGTTTTGGGAAGGGAACATTGTGAACCTGCAGTGAGGAGGGGCGGCTAGTCTGCAGGTCCCGCGGTGAATTTTGAGTCCACTTTAACTTTGTTGATGAGTAATTATGAATAATGAATAATAAAAGTGTACTTTACTGATACCCTTGGAGAAATTGTTGTTTGAGAGATGCGGCAGATGACAGCGCTACTTTGGGGTTTAGATATCTTGTCCAAGGACACCTTGACATGCGGCCAGGAGGAACCGGGAGTCAAACCACTCACCCTGGGGTTCACAGACAACTTCTCTACCATCTGAGCAACATGCTGCCACATTAATATTTGGTGCATCAAATTCAGTTTATTAGAAAACATCAATGTTGAACTGACGCTATTTTACCCACTGTCAAAAAGGCTGCACCAGTCTGGTAGCTGGCTTTACATGGTGTTGGCAAGACGTGGCCAACGGTCAATATTTGATGGGGTGCTGTGAGCTGTGCGTGTAACCTTTTAAATGTGTGTATTTATGTGTGTTATTGCATTTTAACTGACGTTTATGTACCTGTATGCTGTGGATTTTTCTGTCTGTGCATGTGCGCACAGGTGTGTTTACATATGCGTGTGTGTGTGTGTGTGTGTGTGTGTGTAAGAGAGAGAGAGTGCCCTCACTGTGTAATTAAATCAGTCCATTTCTCCTTGAGTTAGCTTACGGCGCCAGCGGTGCTGCCCAGTGAGACAGTGTCAGGGTCTGCCAGTTTCATTAGCCCTGATGGATGACCTCATGACAAGCATTACAGTCACCTACACTTCAAAGAGAACACACACCAACTTTGGATGAGACGAAAAGTGAAATTCTGTGTGTGGACAACAGCGGGAGTATTTCATTTCACGCCCCTGTAGAATTAGAATACAACTACATGTGGTGTAATCATGTGCACGTGAACAGCATACAATTACTTTTTAATATTTCTAATCACTTGTGTGTGAGAACAGTGTGCAAAGCAAAGCACCATTGTGAGCTGGGTGTTGTCCCTGTTGCACTGTGTGTCCGTGTGTCTGTGTGCGATAGCGTTGCTTTGCGCATGTCTGTGTGCGTTGAGTACACTGTGCACCAGGGGCATGGCTCGGCGCTTAGTTAGGATTTTTGGTGGTGATTTCCATATTGCCCGGGGTCATGTGGGCACTGTGCCCACTCCTAGTGCTGTGGGTGCCCGCTGAGGCGTGGGGAGATTAAAGCGGACGCACGGTGCCACAAAGGGGCCTGTCTAGTGCTTTTTAATTCCCCTAAATTAGGGCACGGTGCCAATGCAGCTCCCTGCTATGGCAAACACTCCATAACTGGCACCTTAACTACTGCTCAGCAAGACACACACACACACAGAAAGAGAGAGAGAGCGTGATTGAGAGAGAGAGAGAGAGAGAGACGCTGAACTCACTCTCTGTTTTTCACACACTTGGACACACATGCTTGCATACTTGTAATTAGCAGTCTGTAGCCTTTGCTAGTTTGCGGGGACTGTCTTGGTAATGTGTTATCATTCACATCACTCCAGGCCTGTTCGCTGTGTTCGGTTGCACTGATGTCAGAATCACTAGTGGAATGTGCACGCTGGTGTGTGTTTGGTGTGACAGTGAATGAAGTTTGTGTGTGTGTGTGTGTGTGTGTGTGTGTCAGTGTAAATCTGCATGCCCTAAGGGCAGTGGCACGCCACTAAAGAAACACTAGGTGAACACTTGGTTGGGATTCCTGCTTGTTGTTTCATATTTGTGTGAGTGTGTGTGCGTTCATGCCCTCAGGGTAGTGGCACACTGCTAAAGGGCTAGTGTATGGACACTGGGGTGTGTGTGTATGTCAGGTCTCCGAGGTCCTTTTCTCTGTCTGCCTAATCCAAATCCATTCTCTGAGGTGCTGCGCTGGCATCAGTACATCATCTCAGAGCACTGCCAGGGTCTGTTGGTTCGCTGTAGGATCTCTGATACCTTTGTATCCCGTCTCATACATTTCTGTGTGTGATCCAGCATTTTATTAATGTCTTAACAGCAGGTCAGTACGTTTAGATGGAGACTGGTAGGCTGCTGTTTTAAAGGGGAATTAGTTTAAATATATTGAACCAGGCATCGTATGTAGCCTCTTCTTTGTGATTTGTTGTTTATATTTCTGTGTGGAACTTACAGAATACGGATTTCAGTCAAAACGTGTGCATGTGCAATATGGGGGCCTACAGACTATTTTGTGTGTGTCTGTTTGTGCGTATGTGTCTGCATACAAACGCCTGTGTTAATCCCAGTTTCTCCCAGCATCTGGAGCCTTGACACAGTTTAAAGGGCTGGCTGCATCCACAGAGAGCTGGGCCAGTGCTCACAAACACACACACACACACACACACACACACACACACACACACACACACACACACACAACACACACACGCATGCACACACGTTCACACAGCTATCTAGGGCACCAGAAGGCCCAAGCAACGCCAAGGCAGAGGCTTCCCACTTTGGCACTGCAAGGTGGGGCTGCGCTGGCGCTCTGAGGGGGAGAGAAATGGCAAGGGTGTGTGGTAGGTGCTGGGAGAGAGGCGCCGAGAGGAATGGGGCGGTGGGGCAGGGGGAGTGTATGTATGTGTACATATATGAAGGCGAGAGGGGAGGCACCTGGCATTTGATAATAAGCCTGGGAAAACGCCCATTCCCTCTAAAGAGGAAGGTGCAGAGGGAGGAAGGGCGTATTCTGTAAGCGTGAGAAAGACAGAATTGAAACGCAGAGACAGGCAAAGGTGTGTGTGTGTGTGTGTGTGTGTGTGTGTGTGTGTGTGCGGAAGACACTAACTCCAGTCTCGAAGCAGTCCATCCTAGTGTTCTTATGCTAATGTTGTTTCTGTCGTAGCCTGGAAGACAGGTGCTACTTTTCATCAAGCTTGGCATAGATGAAGGAGAAGAGATGCCATCTCTTATCCCTCCTTCCCTTTTCCCTTGTTGGTCCCTAAAATAGCTCTTCATCTTTCCCTTTGAGCCAATAATAATTCCTGAAACTTTAGGACAACGCAAACACATATGCACGCAGGGCTAAGACAGGGTACTATCTCCCTCTCTTGATGCCGTCTGCAACCCCCTCAGAGCCTCCCCCCAACAATCCCCATACTGTCTCCTCTCCTCTACCTAGCACCACAGATGCCCATGTTGCCCTGCAACAGCTGTCTCACCATGTGCCCTACCAAGTGTTGCCACCCAATGGAGGGGAGAGGAAGTGAGGAGGAGGGAGGATTTGGGTGGAAGGGAGGGTGCTGAATTTGGATGGGAGGGACAGGGTCATGAATATTAATTTCTTCTTTATTTTTCAACCTAAAATGGAGTTGTTGTGGTTTGAATAACCATCAAATGTCTTACTTTGTCTCGGTTATCAGTAAATCAGTGTATCATATTTTTATCGCCTCACTCACTCCATGTTTCTGTTTGTCTGTCTCCATCTATCTGTCTGTCTTTGTGAGTCTCGTTCCGTCAATTGGGTCTCGATTCGGTCGAGATGATGGCCAGAGCCCATGTTGCCCCCCCCCCGTCACTGGAAGCAGAATGGAAAAGGAGGGGACGTCAGTGAGAAGTTGCCCTCCTATTGGTGCAGCAGGTTAACGACACCCGCGGTGACCAGTAACCAAAAGAGGGATGCATAGTAACAGCAGGGCACGGAGAGAGGCTATTTTCAAATGCAAACACTGGTCCAACAAGTCAGGTGCAGGATCCAGGCTCGATCCAGTGACAGAACAAAATGGAGGGCCAGGATGCTGTGCCGCCATTTTGGAGCAAAATATTTTGAGTATGCATGCCATGTCTCCTAATTAAGTAGAAATAAGGGGTTCAGACTGCAGTGCAAAGCCGTGGCAACAAAACCATTTGTTTTGTTTGTTTGAGAAAAACTCTCAGTAGCGCGAAATTATTGAATAATAAACGTCATATTTTTGCCTTTTTAAAAAAACACAATATGATTCAAAGGCGCCACAGTCGCCACTAAGCCACTGTAAATATTCTCCAAAAAACTGAAAATTCATTAAAAGACAGACGTCTGTCCTCGCAGACAAAGCCATACCTGTGACTTTTTGTTTTTTAAAACTGGAAATGTAAAAAACTGTAAAGGAAAACAATGAGGCATAAAAGATGCCAGGACAGATGGATCCAAGTGTAGAGTACCATCAGAGAAACTGATGCCACACACTCTTCCCTTGTGGTCTTTCCTGCCTGCTAAATAAATACAGTAGACAGCATGAGACGCCCAGTAAAAAGAAAAGTAATAAAAAAGTGTGCGAAAAAGTACGAGGAGTTGTGCGTGAGTGTGGCACAGCACCCTCCTTGTGTATTTGTTCATTTAATTTTGAAGGGATGAAAGCAGACAGGCATAAAGAGGGGCAGACGTAGAGAGATCACAGCATCGTGTACCGTATTGGTGGGTAGTGTGCCACACAGTCTGCCTCCTAAAGCAATAAATCTGAAACAGCATAATAGATAAACGCAATTCAGAACACAAAATACCCTGTGAGGGAAAACTAATAAAAAACTGAGTGATTAAGTGGAATCAGAGCTCTTAGGCAGTATCTGGAGATGGAGGCTGTCGCCATACAAAGACCAGAGCGGGCCAACACAACAGATGAGAGAGCATAGGGACGGGGGGCCGAGAAAACGAGGGCTAAAAGCAGAGGGAACGAGAGACAGATGATGGAAGTGAGGAAAGGAGAGATGGAGGAGAAAGAGAAAGTGAGGGATGGATGGGGCAGCAGATCAGAGGGAGACTCTAGTGTGTCTTGCTCTCCCTTTAAAGAAGAGCCAGGAAAACAGATTAGGAGTCCTCTTTTCTCCTGGGGGAGCACACACACACACACACGCGCGTGCACGCACAGCCGCGCACACACACACACACACACACACACACACACACACAGATGCACGCAACCTCCATTCAACTGGCCTCCGCCTCTTCACACAAACATAAAACTAACTTTTTACACCGCACCCAGCACTGACCTGCCCAGCCCACAACAAATCCTGTCAGCGCCGAAGCCGTCCCTGCCCTCACAGCGGGTTGAGACACGACAGCCAGCGTGCGCTGCAGTTTAAGTGACCTCACAAGAGTATGTGTAAATAATATAATAGTAATAATAATAAGAAGAAGAATACATTAAATCTATAATATTGTAATAATAAAAACTATTTTTTCAGTAATAACTAATACAAATAATAATACAGTATCATAAATTTGATTTTTTATTTAATAATATGGGAAAACAAGTGTATTTTGAAATGAGAGCAAATCAGCATCCACCAATTAATACTTCCAATCCTAAATACTATGAACAATTATATCCCCGCTGTCATGTTTGTTTTTGTTGTTTTTACAGAACACAAAATATCAGTGAGCTTATGCTTCATCAGTCTAACTCTGTGTGTGTGTAATGTGTGTGTGTGTGTGTGTGTGTGTGTGTTATCAAGGCTGGGCCTAATGGCAGCCACTGATAAACCACTGCACTCACAAAGACACTTACGCACACACTGCATTCGTCTCAGCAACATTCTTGGAAAGGGGATGTCTCTCTTCAGAAATGCAAACGGCTCGTCGCGTCCCTCTCGTCACGTTCCCCTGCTCTGGCAGCTCGACTAGGAGCCTTTCGCTGACCTCTCACTGTCAAACGTGTCCAGTTTAAAAACCACATCCACTTGATTTAAGCAAAAGTGGCAAAGGGACAGTGTGAAAGTCCTTGAAAACTAAAAGTCCTGCATTAATCTTTGGGTGACAGTACAAATAGGTTTTTAACTATAGTAAGTGAACTCAACATATTAAAAGTGACATTACACATTAAGCAGAACAATTCAAATCAGTGGTGTGTTATTATGGTATTAAATGATTACTACTGACGCATTAAGTGGCATTTAAAGTTGCTATTGCTGGAAATCTAGCTGCTTTTAATTGATTTATGGAGTGTGTTTTTTTACCTTATGTAACCTGTAACACTGAATCATATTTTATTAGAAAAAAAAAGAGAAAAAATGAAAAACTACAAAAAGTCGATTTTCCACACATTGTGTCAGCCCAGAACATTTTTAACGCTGTCTAGCGAAATCTCTCAGAATCTCTCCTAAGCAAATCCTCAAAGATAATCGGTGAACCTGCGGCCGTTGTTGCACGTCACGCTCCTGACCCCTGTTGCTAAATTGCCTGTCTTGTCTGTCAAGCGTAGAATAAAACAACATAAATGCCAAGAAATATCTAAAACAAAACATATAATTTGGGGGTTGCAGCACTTTATTTCAGCATTTAGTGGTGTATTCTGAAAAGAATGTATCTGTGTATACATATATATATATATATATATATATATATATATATATATATACATATATTTAAATAAGACCTATGCTATTGTCTCCCGAGGGGAAAGCTTTCGTAGAGGAAACTACTGCAGCTTCTGTAGGTTAAAAAGTCTCCATGACTCTGTAGTGGGAATGTGCTCGGCTGGCAGCAGCAATGTGAACATACTCCACCCTCCATCCTATTCTCCTGTGCCAGGGCCGGGCATTCCTCACCCCTCCAACGGCCGGTTAGTACCCAGTCTTTTTCTCTTTCTTTCTGTCTCTATTGCGCACAAACACACACACACACAGACTTACTCCCTTTTTGTCCCTATGCAGCCACTTCAGACCAGCTATTTCCTTCCTTCCTTACTTGCCACATACATTTCTTCTTTTTCCTCTTTGCAGGCGTCCCATTCTTCACTCTTCCCTCATTTCCCCTTCTTCCTCCTATCTTTTTTCCCTCTCAACAACCCTCCACCATCTCTCCCTCAGCTGCTCTCTCATTTATTTGCATGGCAGAGTGTAAAGGATGCAGACAGTGTGAGCAGGGCCAGCAGAGCCCTCCTGTGTCCATCCAGGCCAGGGCTGAGATTTGTAATGCTAGACAACACTCTGCAATGCAGGGATAAAACCTCGGCCGCCGCAGACAAAAAGAGCCTTGTTTTTTCTTTTCCTTTCCACTGCTTATTGCACTTCTCGCAAAGGGGACGCAGAATTCTCTGGGCCATTTCTTTCAGCGAGCAGAGGAATGAAGATTGTATAGAGGAAAATAGTTCCCTTAAGTTTGATGTATGGTCTTGTTATATGTTCATATAAGGCCAACAGAGAGTTTAATTTTCCTAAAGTTTAGTGCAGCAGAAGGGCAGCGAGAGCAGGCCGGGTGCATGTCAGCGGTGCCAGGAGTCAGTGTGAAGCACTCAAAGAGCAGCAGCAGGACGGAGGCCTTCGGGTTTTTACTATATTACTTCTTAGCTGTGGATATCCTCTTTTTAATAAACTCGAGCCATTTGTGCTCGTCTTTATTTCTCAAATCTCCGGCTCCTGTAAGTAGCGCTGCAGATGTAGGGGATTCACCAAGTTTATTTAGCACTTCTGAGGATATAGATTCCTTTTGTTTGTTATTTGGTCTCCAGTTCACGCCCAGATATACTGCACTGCTTTAATGTTGCCTTCGGCTTTTGCAACAATAAATAAAGGTAGAAATTAGAACGCACAGCTTTGCAGCGCTCCTGTCCTCCAGGCAGATGTGGAACACATCTGTGTGATAGATTTACGACTTGCTCACAGGCCACGTTGCTCTCGGGAGATACTGTTCAAATCTGTATTTACCCACTTCTTTGATAAAATGCGTACCTGTTGAGTGATCAGATTGCTCTGAACCCTGCCTGCTACATTTGTGACTTTGTTCCTTTGCGCCGCTAAACTTGTAAACACGTGTTGGCACCAGGTCCATTTTTGATAAGAGAATATTTCTTCCTTCAATCATCTCCTTCAGCTCCATTCACTCAGCTACAGTTCACAGCATCATCTCTCCTCTGATAATTACTTTCAACACGTCAGTCGTAGTTTGCAGTTATATTCCAGTCTGGGATCTGAAACTTGGAGGAGTAAACTGGAGTAAAAATTTCCCCTGATTCGTTTTGGGGTTTGTAAACAAGCATTTAGGACTTAGAAAAAGTCCTTACATGTTGTCTGAACTTTTCCTGCCTGATCCCACAATGTGTCCTTCTCTTCTCACAGTGAGGTTTAGGGAACTTATTGCCCACATAATGCTGGGTCTTAAAGCAGCGTGGTATCAGAGCCATTGTGGTCTGCAGTAATGGCTGGTTTAGGGGGCTGTGGTGAGACTCACCACTCAGGGCTGTCATTAACCCAAATCTCGGCCTAATTGACACTTATAGGTTGCCTTACACGATCAGGGCCGGGGCATGCCAGCATATTTCCTAGAGTTTGTTTTTCAACTTTTGGAACAACTTAATTTGTATTTTTAGATTTATCGCTTTCTGTTTTCTTCCAAGAATCGTTTTAAGGAAGGAGCAAAACACAGCAACTCTTTCGGAGAGTGGCTCCTTTTTTATTTTGTTCTAATAGTTTAAATCAGGGTTTTATGACAAAGCTACTTGACTCTTTCTTTTACTGTCTCACACAGTAATCAAATGGATGTGAAGGCTGTGATTTCATAAACAAAACGATAATATTCAGGTGGATCAAGTTAGATTTAGCCCAAGATTTTATCAACATTATTAGTATTAAAAAACAAAAACATGGAAATTGCTGCCTAGTTGAAACACAGTCGACTGCTCTGAACATATGATGCACCAGTCAGCATTGATTATTGTTAAAGTCACATTACTAAACAAACACATGTGTGTTTCTCTACACAGCAACAGTGATTTATACATTTTTAATGAACTAATTAAAAAGAATTTGGTCGATTTTGTTTTTTCAGACTTTTAGAAGTTCTAACTTAGGCCGCACAAGACAAACCCTACTTATTTTATCATCACATCAACGAGAGCCTTTAATCTGTGCTTGTCTTCTTTACTCTACTGTGGCGCTTTTACTGTACATTAAACATTTTAGTGTTTAGGCGTTTGGTTTAATTAGAAGCTGATTTTTCCAATTTCCTCAAACTGATATTTTAAATAAACCCAACGCGGTGTGAGATAAGTTCTACAAGCACTAGAAATATTTATTTATCTTTTCTCAGCGCGTTTGTTTTTTATAATAATGTTTTGCAGGTAAATGGACTCAGTAAATTGCAGTTTTTTTATATTTAATAAATCCGCTTGTGTGACAATTTTCAAAACGCACTCTACTTGAAAACTGCTTTTGCAGTGCACGTTTGATAAATGATAAATAAATAAGAAACATGGTGATGTTGACGCATGTTCGTTTCTACTGAACAACTAGAAAACAGAGCTACATTAGTTTTTTTTTTTTTTTCGTTGCAGAAACAGGTTTGCTTCATTTTATTTGATTTGTTTCGAAAGCTGGTTTCATTACCTGAGACGTGTAGAAAATCTTTCTGGCCCTCTGCAACTTCCAGGCTGGAGTTGGTCTCTGCTGAGCGCACAGCGCGGCCCTGACTGAGCAAACTGTTATTTGTAAGTTAATTAAGGGTTAAGAAAAAAATCGTGTCGTGGGATTATTTGGGGTTTAGAGGCAGTTTTCTGGTGTTTTTCCAATCGACTGGTCATTCTCCAAACAGGCCGGTGGGCATGTGAGGGCTTCCCATTCGCCAGCATCTGTAAAGAGACACCAGCATTAATATTGGAACCAAATGTAAAAAATGTTTAAAAATTAAGAAGGTCATGGCAGAAAGTGAGAGAAACCATTAAGTCATTCGATGAATTAACCATCACTCCCTGTGTTTTCATTATTATTATGATAACCATTATTATCATCATCATTGTTATTATTATTATTATCATCCCCATCAATATTATTACTGTTATTATTATTATTATTACTATTATTTTTTGTGTGAAAGTTTACTGATTAAATCATGTTCTACACTTCTCCAACTGCATTAATTACTATTATAACTGAATGCTCAATTCGCTTCATCAACTTTGATAAATATTCATAATTGTTTTTAATAATCAAAACTTAGATGGACATGTATTGGCAGTATGAAAAAAATAATAATTTTAAATTATTATAAGTTTTATTATTTAAAACAAAATCAAAATGTAGAAATGGCCTGCACGGTGAGTGTGGGCAGGTGAAAATCTGCTAAATTTACTTAACCTGATGAGAAAGTACAGGCTAGATAGGACACTGTGGGTATTTTTGTTGTGGTCTAATTAACAGAATCGATTTGTTATTTGTTCATTGCGGTGAACAAACAACATTTTAAAATATGACACCGACAAAAACGACATTTAAATTTCTCTATTGTTGCAAATAAAGTGAGCTTTAAAATCACCACAGGCTTTTCTAGTTCAGCCGAATGATCCAAACTGGGCTGAAAGAAAAACTTAAATCACAAATTCAATTACAGCTGAATAATTGATGGGACCAAATGTGTGGGGAGGTCAACGTTTAATTATTGATAAGCCGTCATGTTGGAGGAATGTGGTGAGACATCTGATTTAAAAAAAAAAAAATGACGGACAACGACACACGCACAAGAGAAAGGAAACCAGATTTAACACGAACCAAAAGCTCAGTGCTGATTTATCCAGACAATAAGAATGAGCGGCTACATGTAGGCTATCTGTGTTGTTGTCCTTGTTTAAACCAAGAGCTAATATTTGTTTAGCAAACTCTCAAATTTGAAAAACTGACTATGAAGCAAGAGCAGAAACAAAAAGCTGTGGATTTTTAAATGTGATCGGCCTGTGAGTGCAGTGCCAGGAGCTGCGCAACCGCTTCTCACCCGGTTATTTCTGCATGTTTTCTAAAATTAGTGTTTTCTTTGGCTTTAATAAACCACTTTTATCTGTTTATTTTTTTAGTCTCTCCTCTCTTTGTGCCATGTGTTGGGGCTCCATGGAGTCCTGCTGACCAAAGCCATTTATATTATAATGGTTGAAATCACTCTTCATCACAAGTCATATACAAGTTACATATAATAAATAATCACTTTCTTAGAAGTGACCTCCCCCCTGGGGTTTTAAACAACTAAAGAGCACGTCCACATGTGTTTTACTCTTGTCTTTCTGTGGTCCTGGCTGTTAGTGTTGCTGCTGCAGGCCTCCTCAGTCCCCCAAACAATGAACACTTTCTTATGAAAATGTAATTTTGTGTTCTGGGGTTATTTCCCTAAAGTCGGATCTTTTTTTATGGCCTTCAATGTGCCTGGACTCTGTAATATCACACATTTAATCCTGCTGCTTCACTGCGTCATTTGGGAGACGCTGTGACAGCAAATCGGTGTTAGGAAAGAGTTTAAAAAAAAACACAAAACTAAAAGTTGGAGCCTGGGAAATACTAATAATTTCATTATTGCCATTACAATAATCCTCATTATGAACAACTTTACTTGGAGAATGCATTTAACCTCATCTGTGTGTCATAACGCTGCTAAGCCCCGAAACGTGGCTTCTGATTGAAAATGTCTCAGTGACCATTACCTTACAGTGCCTTTCTATTACTGTGTGCACCTACATGTGAAACCACAGACCACTTGTTCTGCTATGGACCTATTTGCTTGCTGGTCATTACTGCGGACTTTTAACAATAATAATAATTAAAAAAAGAAACTGCGGAAATCAAACTCAACTCAAAAGATTCAGAAGCAGCAGTTCAGGTTGTGCCCATGCCGCGTCTACAGTGCCACTCTGAAATCTTCCCTACGTGCAGGCGGTAGGTAGGTAGGAGCTGCAGTGCAGCCTTAATCCCTGCCGTCCGTGATTTAGCCCCTGGTGCTCCTAATGCTCCTAAAGCCCCAGCTGCTGCCCTGGCCGCTCCGCTCTCTCCGCGACAGACTGCGCACCGCTCGCTTTATTAATAATTCACCTAAAACAAAATCACCAGTTCGACGCTGCCGGGTCGAAGCACCGGCCCCTGCACTCACTGCAAACTGTCTTCATTCCTCATCCACTGTGGTTGTGTGTGTGCGTGTGTGTGTGTGTGTGTGTGTGTGTGTGCGCGCAAACAGGGCGCACGCTCTGTGAGGTGGCTGAGCTATCTGGTGGCTGATATTTTCGGGGAGGGAAGTTTACGACGGTCTGTCGTCGCTGCCGGAGCGCACGGAGAGGCTTCCATTTTACGCACCGAGGCACCCGGAGCCCCCAGCTGAAGCCCGGACCACGACGTGTCGCTGTGCAGGCATTCATTCTGCTGTCGGCGAGGCTGTAGCGATTTGAAGAAGCTAAAAACGCAAGCTGCTCTTTCATCCCGTCAGCTTTGAGGAGGAGGCGGCGAGGGACCAGGGGTGTCCCCCCGTTTTGTGTGTTACTCCGCGTGTGTGCGCGCGCGTGTGTGCGTGTCTGTGTGTGTTTGGGACAAGAGAGGAGAGGAGAGAGAGAGAGAGAGAGAGAAACAAGGGTAAAACAGATCGGCCGCGCGGCGCAGAAGACAGCCGCTTTTGGACACGTTTTGGAGACAGAAGCCGACCGACTGCAACGACTGCACGCGGAAAAATAATCCAAACAAAACTTACTTTGCATCCCCTCACCTGTCCGTTCATTTGATCGTGTTATGAATATTATTTGGGGGAGTTTTTAGCGTCCCCCAGTTTACTGTACAAGTTTGTCCGCTGAAAGACGCACCTCGGGACTTTGATGCAGACGTCTCCCTGACTTCTTGCTGCAGGACATGGGCGCATCTGAGACCAAACAGCGGTAGACGGAGGGCTCGGAGCTGCTGTCCTCTTTTCCTCCTATCTCTTGCAGAGTGGACCCACTTTTGAAAGAGCGAGTTTTTTTTTTTTCTATCTGGGCCTAAGGCCGACTTGTTTAAAGGTCCTTTTTTGCTTCCGGCAACAGCGAAGAGACCAAGTCTTCCTCCCTCAGCCCTCACTCCCTCTCTCACTTTTTTTGGAAGCTGAACTTTTAAGGGA
This sequence comes from Anabas testudineus, assembly GCF_900324465.2. NCBI lineage: Eukaryota > Metazoa > Chordata > Actinopteri > Anabantiformes > Anabantidae > Anabas > Anabas testudineus. The sequence goes on along the minus strand of NC_046610.1, from coordinate 14,755,651 downwards.
AAATGGGGCATTGAGAGGGTTGGCAGATCTCCCCACGCTATAATGGTACGTGCTGTGTAACTCAATGGTCTCCCCCTGTTGTGTCTATAGGGTAAAGTCTATAGGACAGAAAGTAAAGTAAACACATCCCTGCAGTTTTATGTAGGTTTTCAATTTCTTTGTAAGAGTTCAGAACTTTGTTGGATCCAGGCAGAGGCACGTTTGACCGTGGAGTGTGAGGCCAGAGATGACGATGAAACACACCTGCATGTGTGTGTGTGTGTGTGTTTGTGTGTGTGTGTGTGTGTGTGTGTGTGTGTGTGTGTGAGAGAGAGAGAGAGAGAGAGAGATAATCAGAGAGATGTTGCTTTGCCTGCCAAAATGGATAATTAGAATCTAAACGCACTTTGATTACCAGTCATATTGGGAGTTTTCCTTATGTCTTCCACTCCAATAATGTAGTTTTAGTGCAGCTGTGATTTTTCTTTCAATTGTTTTCAATAACCCCAAATCCTCCATCAAACACACAACAGTGTAATACGTGTGTTTCTTATTTAATATAAATGATTTAAAAGAGGTTTAATATAAACTAAACTCGGTCTCCTCATTTCAATCAGCTTGCCCTCTCTGATGGGTTAACAATGAGCAGACTGGATTGTTTGCTGAGGCGTTTGAGTGGCCCTGTAGGCACCGATAGACGAAGTGGAGGCTGCGCTCTGCTCTGATCAGACAGAATAAAAAAGCACAAAACGAACCCAAGTAGGAGGCCACATATTATCTTTTGTCGTATTTTTTTTAATTACAATTAATATTATAATACTCGAGCAAGCCCCTCATAAATCCGTGTGGCCGCGAGTTGATGCGCTGTCCTCCACCTTGTGTCTTTATCAGCGTCTACTGTGTTCATCAGTGGTTCATAGGGACTGTAAGAGGGTGGACACGCCGTCTTTGTGCCCTCTGACCCGGTGATGACAGTGTTAAGCATTCTGAGGAAGAGAACTGTATCTTTAATATTGACTTGAAATCAAAGTGTGTGTTGATAAAATGCTAAGAATATTAAAAATTTAAACAGAAAGTAAGGTGATAGATATTATATTTAATAGTGCTGCTGCTTATTTTTCATTGCATCGGATGTTTAGAAGATATTTCATAAAGAAGGATTATTTGACGTTAAATTGTGTCACCCTGCTTTTCAGAGCAGTTTATTTGTAATTGTCTAAACTTATAAGCTAATTATAATGACTTAACATTGTATTTTATTATCAACCCAAGAGATTACAGTAAATGGATGTGTTTCATAATGTGACACAGCTGGCAGGGTTGATTTGTTGAGCATTTGGGTTAAGTTGTTTAAATATTGGCATAAACAGCATCATTGGTACAGTGCATTGGTAATTCTTAAAAACATAGGTGACAGCTGACAGCTTTTGTTGTATCATAATGCGTTTTGCATCTCAGCATTGTATAACTTTATTATGGGGGGTCACCTGCCAGACATGCAATACTTAGAAAAAGAAGTGGAGGCGAAACACGATCTGGAATTATTTAAAAAAATCTGTGTCTGAGTCTGATGCCAAGTGTGGAGATAGAAAATAGTCACATAGACGGAAAGTGGAAGTCATTTTTATTAAAATGGCACGGTATGACATTGGCATCATCTCACTGAAACAAAAACAATAAACACTGCACAATAAAAACAGCTGAAGTCAGAAAGCTACATATGTACAAAACTTGATAAAACACATGCAACTGAGAACTCCTGTCTTGAGCATATTCTGCTGCTGTTTATTCATAAAGGCTCCACATACCACTTTCATTCAAACGCTGTCAGGTCGCTTTAATTGTAATCAACCAACTTTGTAGGACAACTTGATTCCTGTCTCTCAGAATGAATGACACATTGTCCACACACTTGGCAGGAAGTGGATACATATTTAAAATGTGTTTTGCATTTCTGTATTACATAACTTTATTATGGGGTCACCTGCCAAAAATGTTTGTTGGCCCACCGCGACAATGAGTCATACCTGCACAACAGACAGACAGACAGACCTGAAGCAGTTCAAACTGTCAAATTATAGGTCACAAGTGATTTGTGATGTTAGCTGTCCAATTATCTGTCTATATATCTTAAGGTAAACACATCATTGGACAATGCCTTATAATTGGCAGAGATAGTACAATCCTCATTTTGTTTTGATTGTGGGCCTATAATTTCACAGTTGGTTGCACTGCGGTTGTTAGAGAGAAAACCTGCCAACCACAGAACCTGTCAGTCAAATAAAAGCCAAGACTGTTATTGGTGCCAAGCCTGGAGGTGGGCGTGAACCTTAACATATTATTAAATAAATTTTTAGAGTATCATTTCAGTTGAGTTGGAAGTGGATGAGACATTTGAAATGAGCTCAACACGCTGCTTATTGAGTCATACTGAGAGTGTGTATGTGTGTGTCTTTTGTAATGTAACTCTATACTTCCTGGTCTTTGTGGTAAACTCTGCTGTATTAGAACCATAACCACAAGAAAATCTCCCTACGGATCAGTCCTTGTGTGACACAAAGGGCTGATTGTACCAGACCAAACCTCATTGTTAAATGCACTTAGCCAGTGTGGCTAGGCCTTAACAGTATGTGGTTTGGCCATTAAAAAAACCTTTAATAAGGATTCTTGTAGGAAGAAGGGTGCCACAGGCATTGGGTTACCTCGCGCGCTGAGGCTGAGTATGGTAGCAAGTAGTGTGGCAGCGAAATGTGGCAGCCTGGGAAGTTCAGTGTTACAATTGGCATTGTATTATCTAAAGGTCACAGTCCATAGCCTAGCCTGTCGAGCAAGATCAGTAGTTGACAGGCAAGGTGCCAGGCCGGGCGAATCTTGGGGTGTGTCACAACGTGCGCTCTGTTCAAACTTGTTTTGCCGTAACAGTTTTGGTGAAAGGATGTCATTTTTTTTAACTAGAGTTGGGAAATCTATTGTTACAGCAGGCATGGTTTCATAGTGTATCTGCTAGTCGGGCAGTCAAACGTTTTACCTTGCCCAGCTGCGTATTTCCACACACACCTTTGATTTGAACCACACAAACACTTAGGAGCGTATGTTGAATGTTTTTTTGCTTAAGTCATCTGAAATGATTTTAATACTCACGTCTCCTGCAGTCAGGCCTCCTTAGCAGAAACTGTTCGCGCCATGTGCCTCATGCTTTATCCAGAATCCCACCGTTTACTATTGTGTAAAACACAACTGCACAATTAAGCCAAATGCAGTCTTCAGCACTGCATCTTGGATGTACTTCTGACCCAACAAAACCTTCAGGACCCACAAGTGGAGTGAAATAATTAGCCCCACTCTGCTCAGCCATCCATCTATCTTTCTTTTTTTAATGCAGCCCCCCAGTTTCTCATCTTCTTTCTTATTTTCCCTGTTTTCCCTTCACCCCCCAGAGATGGCTGTGTGAAAAATTGTATTTTTCCAACATTTCTCCCTGAGGTAGCTTTGGCAGGGACTCACACGGCGGCCATTTCTGCCTTTCATACACCCCTCACACACCGTGGAACAGATCGCCGGTGCAGCCCGGTGTCTTTGAAGTGGTTGCCATCTCACACAGATTGGCTGGACTCTCTCTTTCTCTCTCCCCATCCCCCCATTTTCATCCTGTGCCTTTAACTTGGCAGGGATATTTTGAGCCACAAAATCATGATGATAAAGACAAGTTTCAGACACAATGCTGCTGATAATAATTACAGGGTTTATAAGATAAACTGACAGTGGTGATAGTGTTTGCGGTTGATGATAGCGCAGCATCCACAATAACTGGTTTCTGGAAACAGGGAGATAAACGCACCAGGTGTGTTAAGGGTGTAAGTTACTGCATGTATGTAGTGAATTAGTATGGAAGTGTGTGTGTGTGTGTGCATGTGTGTAACTGCTGATATGAAATGCAAAGAGACAGAAAGACAGAGAGGAGGATCATTGATATGTTGCCATTCATGTGCTTTAAAATGGAGCCATCTGAGAATGAATTCCACCATCAGGGCTTTTCATGCACAAAGCTCTGTGGAGGTGTGTGTGCGCGCATGAGTGTGTGTGTATGTGTGTGAGAGACTACACTGTGTGTGTTTGCAAGTGTGTGAGCAGGTTTCGGAGATCTCACCTCCAAAGAATTTGGCCATATGGTCGTCAACACATATACCCAGAGAGAGAGCGAGCGAGCCAAGGAAAGACTGTGTGTGATAGAGAAGGAGAAAGTGAAAGAGAAGTGTCTTCTTTTGTCAGTGAAGGCAGCAGGAAAGGCAGTTTTAAACAAATCCTATACCCCTGCCTTAGATCAGATGGCTCAGGCAAAAAAAAAAAAAATGCTCTATCGCATCCGCTACTCCACATATTTGTGGAGTGGGAAAATCTGTCTCAATTAACACATTTGCATTGGGTGATGATGGACTCCAAATAGGTCACTGACTCAGTCTCCCGCCTCCGAATCTTCCCTCTAAAATGTTAATTAAGGAGGGCTTTGAGATTTTTTTGCTCAGGGCTGGCCATATGGGCCAGACATATGTTCTATATATATAGTGCAATATATAATTCATACACTGCTGCAGGAGAGAGTGTTTGGGGGCCTGGAGTTTTTTTGGGGTTTACTACAAAGGGAGCCAGTATGTTCTGGCCTCCCCAGTGGCAGGTACAGAGCTTAGCCTATTCATTAGCTTTGTGTTATTCACTGTTGCACAGTGGGATTGAGGTTCATCAACACCTGTTTCTTTGGCTGGCAACATAAAGAGGACATTTAAATTCCTCTTTGTTGGTTGGTTAATATGAAATGAGAGCAAATTATCTATTGTTGGAGTACAGTTGCTTTTTTTTGTGTGTGTTATTTCAAAGAGCTCCTCAGCCCAAGTTAAAGAATGAGTAATACTGAGGTTCTTTGTATATGAAGGCATGCTAATGTACAAAAAATATTCTCAAATGGTCGCTATGTTTCATCACACATTCCCAGTTGAACCAGTTGTCCCTGTGCCATCCACCCAGACACCCATTCACCAGCAGAATGAGTCGGTGGCAGCCAATGAAAACAGCCCTTTTCCACCAGGCAGCTTTTTTGGGTCTGCCTCAACCAATCAGAGGAGGCTTGCTAGTGCACCTGACCCTGTTTCTGGCCTGGCACAGCCAATCACCGAGGCTCCAGCACACCTGATGCATTGTGGTCTGCTTGCTGGTAGTCGGCAGGCTCACGCTGGTGCGGGCCCCACACAGGTGGCCATTATTCTGACCGGCAGCCAATCGGATGCATCGTCTTGTTATCAGGCACACGTGGCCTGGTAGACTTTGAGTTTTTGGCATTTTGTCCTGTGAGTATATCTGTATGTGCATCTCAGAAACTTTGCTACCCTATTCCCATAATGCTTTGCTGTCTTATCAGCAGGCCACTTTCACTTCATTCCTGGCTTCATCCTCTTCTTGAGACCAAACAATGGGCACTGTGTTGCCCCCTTAAGAAGCCGAGGGCCTCTGCAATAAAAAGAGATAGAAAAAACATGTTTATGGACTAATAAAGATGATTAGAAATCGCACAATTGGAGAAAAATGGAAGGTTTGCGAGTGCAGATTATCTGTAATAAAAAGCTGAGGGGGGAGTCAGGGGAGCAAGGGAGAAATAGAGTTAGCTGTACAGACCTCTCATTGCGAAGGATATGAATAGCCTTTGTTTTCACCACAACTCAGGGCTGTGTGGTCTGCCAACGTCTGGCTCTTATTATGGGGTTTGTGTCTGTGTGTCTGCGTAAGTGGCATGCACGTGTGCATGGGTGTGTGTGTGTGTGTGTGAGCGTTCGGCTGTGCACTGTGTGAGCGCACGGGTGTGGAAAAATGTATATATGTGCAGGTGATTATATTTGCAAGAGACTATATGTGTGTGCATTTAAACATATCCACGTACCATATAGACTGTTTTCTCTGTGCTTCTGTTCGGCTAAATAAATGTGGCGTGGGGTCTTTTGCGCTGGCACAAGTGTGTGTGCACGCTTTTTATCCGTTAAAGTTGTGAAATGAAATAGGATTTCACAGAACAACACAGCGGCTATGGGATTTGGGCTCCCTTCGGCTAAGTAGAGTGGGATAGGCTGATCCAATCAACGGCAGAACTGCAAGGAGAGCCCATTTCACAGCTCCGGGCCCTGCCAGAACCCTGCCTGCCTGCCTGCTTGACTTAGAATACAAATGAAGCTCCCTGAATGCACACTTAAACACATACGCATGCATACACACTGCCACTTGCAGACTGGGTGACTGGGGATGTATATGCAGGAGTTGTAATTGGCTCTGCACTTTCTGTAGAGAAATGAAACCAGTAGAGGTTTCTGTCTCAAATAGTAGGCTACAGGTGAATTTAAGGGTGTCTTATAAAGAGGAACCAAGAAAATCATGTTTGGGATTTGGGTCATTTCAGCACCTGACAGGTCACAAATGTCTGAATACTGAAAGAATTATGGTGAGTTTATTCTTTTTACTGGAACAGTGAGTGGTTTAAGCAGCTGCTTAATTAGTAGACGTGTGTGATAGCGACAAACAGATTTAATTCCCAAACAATTTAACTATGGCAAAATCACTGAGCTACTAAACTGATATAATTTTAATTTAATATTGATCTCTCTGTTTTTCAGGCTACTGACACCTACCTGGTGAACGACGATCCTGCTAGAGGCCCAGGGATGCCTGAATGTTTCCTTGTGTCCGACACATATAGGGTATATACATACACACAAACACACTACATTACAACCCTTCTGTTTCTGTGCCAAGATTTATTTCATGGACATGCAAACAAACTTTGTAGTTTAAAAGTAATTTATTTTTTCCCAGAGAACGGGGATATTTAAAGTACAAAAGACTCTGCAGTGCATGTGATAGAATCAGTTTCACATGGTCAGACTTTGAGATGACCAAGTCTTAAACTGGAGGCGCTTAATGTGTCCAGGAAATATATCCACAATTTTGAGTGTTGACATTCTGCTGTGAGTTTGCACATCTATACATTTCCTGTAAAATCACACGTATTCTGAATGTCCTGAACTCATCTGTCGACCGTGCCGACACGTGGCAACAGTGCCCTGCAAAAACACTGTATTCCTTCAGCATGTCAACTTTTCTGTGACACATATTTTTACAAGATACTGCAGTATTTACCCTTGGCAGTAGTTTGGTTTTGTCACAGACTCATTTTGCTCGCGTGCAGGACAACGCCAGCAGCCAGTTCAAGCTAAATAAAATGCGAAACTGCAGATATTTTTTTTTTGCAGGACACTTTCTGTGTGTGTAGCATGCACTGCATGTGGCCATTTCCATATCTTTGTAAAAACATTGTTTTCAGGTTAAGTTTATAGTTCCCTGTTCAATATATGATTGTTTTGCTGTGGTCTGACATGTTGCATTTACAACTTAAATTAAGGAACGATGACATCAGACTAGAAAAATAAATCCATACATTTTCTTCCTGTTTAATACAAACATGGTAAAAACACTGTAATTCAAACCAGTCTCGGTAAAATGTATGAGCAGCCACTGCACACATTTAACACATAAAAAGCAGCAGGCATAACACATTGCTTCGCACACACACACACACACACACACACACACACAGTCAGATTGCAAACAGATCCATAGAGTCTCGAGGATCCTCACTGTGTATGATATCCTCTTTAGCCATAAAGGCCAGTCAGCCATTTCTTTTTGGCATAAGCATAAGCCTGTATGCATTTGACTGGTGTGCTCCCTCCCAAAGCACACATAAACAGATTACTCAAACAATATTGACACTGTACAGTGTAGTAAACGCTACAGTTACACACATTTTCCACTCACATATTTCCGGCCTTGAAAGGCAGCCTCAACCACCTGTCTCACACATTTAGCATGCTAATGGCAGTATCAGTATGCTACATCACTTTCAATATTTAATGGTCTAGCCACAGGCGATGGTAAACAGCAAGTATATGGGTAGTGCCATGTGTCAATGGGACACCAGAACATGCTAACTTTAGAAACACCATATGGTTTTCTCATGTGCTTTTTAATAGCAAACCTAGTCTCACAAGCGCACTGTGCACTTTAGGCGCATTCATAGGTGGCGGTCACACCGGACCGGACCGTTCGATCACAGGCAGAAACAAAGCGTTTGGGAAAAGAACCTGAGCGTCAGTGTTTTGTAACTTCTGTGGTTTCTATAATTTGCTTGTTGCAGCCAAGTGCCTGTGTTGAATACTGAGATGGACGTCTCAGGCCCAGAGTGAAGCCCGGAGACAAAGGCAGCCAGTGAAGTCAGACGGACGAAAGGGACAGCGCCTGTGATTGAGGGCGGTAGAAGGAGAGAAAGAACAGTCAGCGATTATAAGATAGCAAATGTGGAAAATATATTGCTTAAAAAGAACCACTGAGAAATAGGAGGAAGGGGTAGACAAAAAGAGAATGAGGGAAAGCGAGGGAGCACACAAAGGGTTTGGGGTTTGGGCCTGTGCCGTGGTGGGGTGTGGTTTGGAAACAGGAGAGACTTCTGGAAGGCAATACACTACACCTCAATGTGCTTTACTTTTTTCTTTTTTTTTTTTCACTTTTATGGTATGTTCCTCATTTTTCTCCGTCTAATTCTTTTTCTAGTTGCTTGTGCCAGCACATCTTGGACCACAAGATATTTGTGACTGTTTATATACGTGTGTTTACGTGTACATGTGTGCATGCTGTACGTTAAGTGAATGTGTGTCTGTGGTGTGAGTGTCTAAGTATCCTACATAGGCTGAGGTCTCGTAAAGCTGCACAGCTTCATATCCCCCGGAAAATCTTGGCATTCGAGCACCGGGGTGACTTCAACCCCCAAAACCGCACCCATGCACACACACACACACACACACACATTTTGTGGAACTCACTCTCAGCCATATGCACATACAGAATTGTATACACACACACACACACACACAAACCTTCTCACAATGCTCTTGCACACACTCTCACCACTCATACACATGCACAAGGCAGAGGCTTATGTATAATTGCAGGCACTCTGCCTGCATATATGAGTTTGATTAGTCTGAGGAGCAGGGAGCGGGCGAGGATAAAGCCAAGCCTGATTAGAAACAGAGTGTATCACTTCCATACAATGGGAGGCACAATAAGACTGTTTAGACCACTTTGCCCAAGTTCAGGTATCTTTTGTCTCCATATACATATACAGCGCGCTGGAATATGACCTGGACCGAGTTAAAAAGGAAAGAAATAGGAATTCAAAAGATATCACAGCTGAATAAATTAGACAGTAAATTTAAACCCTGCATGCTATAATAACTTTGGACTTGTTTAGTTTCCTAAAGACATTCATAGAGGCTGCCAGAAATATTGAGAACGTTTTAATGCTCCTTCTATTGTAAATATTTAATATTTTGTTTGGATGATATATTTTATAACTTTCAAATAAGGTGCTTCCCAAAAGCTATCAGCAGTGAGCGTCCTGAGCCAAAGTCGAGCTGACAAAGCCTCAAATCCAGCTGTTACACACGGTGAAGGGAATGAAACCACATTGGAGCTGATATTTCAGCTGCGACATTTTGTCCAGTGCACACTTGTAATTTACAATACCAAACAGTTACTTACACTCAAAACTGAATTTGTTTACTACATGCGTGTGGAAAACTTTCTGTCACCCTCAAACTGACGGGAATTTACAACTCCGATTTCTACCACAGCTCAAACTGACTTGTAAATTTCAAACCTGTTTCTATTTTAGTCATGATTGGGTCCGCTTCTGCATTTCGCATAAGAGCTAAGGATATGAAAGATGAAAAAAAAAAAAAAAAAAGAGATCATTGTGAGGAAATCATGTCCCTTCAATCATTTTTGCTTTTGCTCACATGAGGAAATGTCAAAGAATCAATAAATAATTACCATGTGGTGTTAAACTCATCACTTGGTCTCCTGTGAGAAATCAAACACTGAGTAACTTTTTTGTTACTCAGTGGAAAATGAATTGTTCATCTTTGTTTCTTTTTCTGATTTGCCTGAAAACAGATAGATAGATAGATAGATAGATAGATAGATAGATAGATAGATAGATAGATAGATGGAAGAGGTGAATATAAAATAATTATCTTATAATAATAAATAGTGCAGCTATCCTACTATGAAAGATAATATGTTGGTAAATTTTAAACATTTTCAATGAATAAATAACATACTTCAGAGTACGATGAGGTGACTGAACTCACCTCTCAGTACCACTTTAAGCTCCCACATGAGTCTACTGCGGGAAAAGCGTGAAGGCTATGTGAAGCGGTTCCTCTGTGGGGATTAGGCGAAGCTCTCTTTTTGAACTATAACGCAACACAAACAAAACAAAAATCATAATTCCAAATTTGCATTTAGGTTTGTGTCGATCTGAGAGAGAAGTGAGGGAGAGAGAGAGAGAGAGAGAGAGAGAGAGAGGTAGAGAAAAAAGAGGGAGGGAGCGAGAGAGAGAGAGAGAGAGAGAGAGAGAGCAGCAAAAACTTTCCCCTAAAGTTAGTGCGGAGCTTTCACTCTGAGTGAGGCGGGGTTACAGCCTGGACTGAGCCACAGCGGCTTTGCAATGCGGCACCGCAGCGAGCCTCCATCCAACTTTATCATCAACAACTCCAATTTTCATCTCTAGACACAACCATGTACTCCCCTTACTGCTTGACACAGGTATGAAACAAACGTCGTTTTCTGCTTTTTATTTATTTTTTTATTTCTTTCTCGTGCTTCTCTTCTCTTGCTTGTGTTTTTTTCCGGTGTTAGTGCGTCTCCGGGGTTGTAACCGCTCCGCTGTGTTTACGGTGTCCGTGCTGTCTGTCTGTGCTGCCGCTGTCATTTGTTGCGTTTTAAGGACCTTTTTTTTTTTTTTTTTTCCAGCTCTGCTCTCTTTTTCCCCGATAGTCTTTAACCTCTCTCGCTCTCTTCCCCTCTCTCTCTCTCTCTCTCTCTCTCTCCCTCTCTCCCCCCTTTCTTTTCAATGGCACTCCTCCAACGGACTTTCTTGTGCGTATCATTGCGCATGGTTTGGAGAGAAAATGGCGCTTCTCCCAAATCTATTTTATATAAAACGGAGGTTGGAGAAAGGGGAAGAAGGGCTCCGTGCCCTGACAACTGGCGACTAATTACAATCATCCTATGGCACTAATCGGCTTTCTCGACAACTATCCTAAACCACATATCAACTTCTAGCGCGGCTCCCTCAGTTATAGGACACTTTATGTTTTTTATGTGGGGGCTTCTGACTTGTTACGGAGTTGTGCCGGTTCTTCAGCCGCGGTCGGCGCGGGGGGCCTTTAGGGTCAACGTGGACACATTTACTACTGTTCCTCCTCTAGTTTATTCTACTCCAGCCTGTTTTTTTTTTTTTTTTTAAATCCAACTAAGTTTTTCTATGCGTCCTCGTATGCAAAGCGCTGATGGTGGGCGTGTGTTAAGTTAGGAATCCGAGCTGCGTCGTTGCAGCATTAAGGACAAAATGCAGTTCATCTAACATCTTCTACATATTACTGTCATAGTCGGATTAAAGGACGCATGAGATGGAGCACTGACAGATTGAATTTACACACGTTTATCAGGAGCGTCATTTTAAAGGTGTAATCATGGTAATTAAATGGTTATGGTCCGTCTAGAGATACAGAATAATACGTTTTTCTTCTTTATTGTACCTGTAACAGTATAATAAATTACATTAAATAATTCAGATATGCCCTTTGATAACTTCCCTCCGATTTGCAAAATTTATTAAATTAACTAAAGTTCCAGTTTTGACCTTTCCGGCCTCAACCCTGTGCGCACTCCTTGCACATCTTTTCCACCGGTTTAAAATGCACTATATTTACTTTTGCACGTATAAGATAATGTTTCTAAATTATTGTTCACTACATATAATCTTTAATTATTAGATGCCCAGTCGCATTAAAATAAATACTGGCCTACAGCTAACCTTGACCTAAGCCGTTTTCACACAGGTGAGACAGACCCGGTTGTTGTAGGATATTTTTCTTATCTTTCAAATAGACCTTGTTCCAGTGTGTAAGTAGTTTTATCTGTAAATTAATCCAGATCGCGTCACAGCTCCCAATACCAAAGGTCAAACTATAAATGACCTCAGCCGTGATTTTGGCCTGTATCATAACACAGACATACTCATTTGAAGCCGTGTTTCTAAATGAGCATAAAGTTCACATATGCAGTCATTGCAGAGTTAATAAAAGGAGAGCTGCTTGCGCCCCGAGCTTCAGCTTCAGGCCGCCTCTGGTCCGTTTTTCCTGCTGCCGCACGGCTTCTCACATTAAACACGGGAGTAAAAGTTTTTCCTGTTTCAGTTTTTTAAATTTTTTTTTTTTTACAATGAATCCTTATTTTAAAGATCATGTTGATTATCTGTAAATATAAGTGGACGGTCTGGGACTTTGTACCTCAGGTCCAGAGCTTCAGTTAGTGTAGGGTTACACAGTGCATGTAATTTAACTACCAGGCTTATGAACTATATGTCATGCAGTCTTTTACATTGTGGAATAAGGTGCATTGGAAAGTCACTGTTTTAGGCTTTGGATGCATTTTCCAGTGAGACGGGGGGGTCACGGCCTGCGGCCCCTCTCTTAGCAGCACTGTCTTGAACTGCTGTTTAACTTGGTAACAACCTCTATTATTTGCACATTTTACAACACATTATTTGAGATGATAATACAGCTATATACCATATGTGAGGCAGCAGAGAAACTGTAATGATTCATTTCCTTAAACATAACAATCTGCATTCGACGGGCTCCGAGGAAAAATCAGGCTGGATTCTTTCTCAGTGTTATTTCAGGCCTCCAAACCAGAAACATGGGGACAGACCTTATCAAAAAAAAGTATATCAATACACTTTTTTTTTTTTTTAATTGCTGCAACAAAGCTTGAGCCAACACAGCAGCGGCGGCTGCAAAAACTCCAACAGAAGCGTTTACCCCCACTTTGAACGCCCCCTCTGTCTTTCTCACTTCTTATTATCTCTTCTCTGCGTCTGCGAGCTTGAAGCGGTTCAGGTGACACGATTTGAATCAATACTACTATTTGATTTCTTCCGAAAAATAAGTCCAGCAGCCCTCCTGCATATTTAGTACAGATAATCTTCCGAGCCTGGTGGTATGAGGCAGAGGTCCGCATCGAGTTTCCTCTTTCTTTCCATTAATTAAAATTAATTGGCAGCAGATCCTCTCACACGAGCGCCGCATGGACGCGTGCTGCCCATATGCGCGATACATATTGATCTGCTTCGGCTGCTGTTGTCGCGTCTCTCTCTCCTCTCTCTCTCTGTCTCTCTCTCTCTCTGTGTGTGTCCTGCTGATGGATATCAAGTGGAGCTGGTTTGTTTACATTCTTTCATATCTCCTCGAGAACGCGTGTTTGCATTGAGGTGGACATTAGGAGAACGCCAGCCAACAATTAACCAGGAGACGTCCGCGCGTCCTGCTTTGGCGACCTACGTGACACCTCGGCTTCACACACCTGTAAATCAAACTTGACTTGAACATCCGCCTTGCATTGCTCTTAATCGCTTGCTTTAATTGCCTGTGGTGTGATGCTTCTAAAGCAGGACTGCTCGCTGTTTCGTACATGTGTCCACACCCATGCACCCATGGACAAATTATAGGCTCCTGACGTGCAGCACATACTTGCACATGCAGGCTTCCGCTGTTGTAGTCCAGTGATTCATCTCAGCCCGTGTTCTTCGATTTCAGTCAGGTGAATAATTCAGAAACCGTAGAAAACATGCAAAACTGGTGTAAACAGTCTACTATGTATTATTAATGCCGATAAAAGCTTTGCTGGAATGGGCTGGTGGGTGACGGACCCGGACAGTCCAGAGTGGCGCACACGGACTCGCCAAGAAAAGCACCGAGAGTGTTTTTCATTTTACGGGCGACGTGGCTTTGTTTCACATCCCCGCGACGGAAATGTATTTGCATAAAGTTTTAATGCGGTTTGAAGGTCGCGGAGGCGTCGTTAATTAAAACTTTTATGTGCTGCGTTTTGAAATCAATTATTTCAGACTCCAGTTAAGCTGCGCTTTATCCAAATGAGATGTGGGCTGTTAGTGTACAGCGCGTCTCACGAACACTGCCAACTTTTGGAGCTTTGCTGGAAATTCAGAGATGTTTAACACTGTGCGGGAGATTGTTTGACTCTCTCTCCCGCACTGTTCACACGCAAAATAAATAAATAAATAAATAAATAAAAAGTTTTATTTTGCTGTCTCGATTCTCGCTGGTGCCCGATAATTTGCAGTTCTGAAGTGTTTTTTAGATTTGGAGATCAAATGAAGCCCTTGAAATGCATTCATCCGTGCAGATTGGGGAAGCACTTGAAAGCATGCGGTGAAAGCTATAGCCTACATACTGTAGCCATGCCATAAAGCCATAGCAACAGAGAAAAATGTGGAGATTTTGTTCTCATTATCTCTGGTGATGGAGATGAAGGCAGCTATCATCTCAACAAAGACAAATTGTGAATTGGTGCATGTGGAGAGGCGTGAGGTCCGTGGTGATATATGTGAAGCCCAGACATGATTATACAACATGCTTCTTAAATATATTCCAAATAAAACTCATTTCACTTTAAGACAGAGTATTTTATTTGGTCGTCCTGTTTTCATCTGCCCAGTATGACTTCACCAAAAGTCAAAGATTCAAGTCTACACCAGGTTGTGTGTGTTTAAGTGTGTGTGCATGCAATAGATGTGTGTTTCTTACTCCTGCCCCTTTGAGGGCCGATGACTCTCCCACGTCAGCCTTCGGTTCTGGTTTCACTGGGACCGGATGATGACGGCGGTGTGTGCTGGTGTAAGCCGAGGTGGGCCTGCGTGATCTGGTAACATCCCAGGCCTTACTGGTGTCATTTTGTACCCAACACACACACGCATAGACACACACACACTCAGTAATTCTGCTCACACTGAGTTAGTTGGTAGGAACACAGGCAATGGAGAATGGGTTTGCTTTAGTGGACAGTAGGAATGATAAAAGCGGCCTGCCAACTGTGCCTGGACGGCAGGCAGGCGGTGGGTTGCAGGCAGAACCCAGGGGTACATTGTGTTCTTTTTACTTATTCATCCTTTCTTCTGGAGGCAGACCAGGTCCACCTTACACTGCTTGGCCCAGAGTGAGAGCTGGTAGGCAGAGATGGAAGGATGGGACGGAGGAAGGAGTGCAGGGAAGAGGGAAATGGCACAACATGTCCATGTCAGTTAAATTTTGATTACATGGGTTGAAAAATGCATTTGGATTTGTCTTTGAGTTATGTTTTTTTTTTTTTTTTTTTCTTTTTTGAAATGCATGAAATTAAGTTCATCTCCGGTTCAAATATTTGAAATCGCAAATTATGCGTCAAGTTTGTCAAGAGTTAAATGTGTTAAAAAAAGATTAGACTTTGGAGCATTTTAAAGGTTTACCGCAAAAGAGCCTGTGCAGCCCTGAGCAAAACCCCAAGAGGTAGCTTGTGGACAGTCCTCCTGCATGTGCGTGTTTGTGTGAATGTGTGTGAATTTGTCTTGGAGGCTGGTTAAATCCAAGACAGCAGTCGCCTGCTCATCCCTTATCTGTGCAGTCTTCCTGACTGCCCATAGAAAATGGATTTATCATGCTTAACTGAGGCATTTGGCACAACAGGGTAATAGGTGGCTGTCCCCTGGATGGATGGGCATGTGTGTGTGCACCTGATATGTGTGTGTTTGTATGTGTCCATGTGAGTACGTGTAGCCCCCCTCCCGTCCTCCTCTGCCTCCTAGTGTGGATTAGGTTTAGGCTGATCTGTGGCCAGTGGAAGCAGGCGGCGCCTATAGCGCTCTTATGTTGGTCTGTGATATAGTTGTTTACCAGGCCACACTGAACACGCATGGCAGCGCACACACACACACGCACACACATTTGTCATGTCAGTGAGTAGAAAGTACTTCAAACCTACGTTTACTCAATTATCTTGCAGAGCTTTTGTTGTTACAATGTTCAGTAGCTGATGTAATGTTTTGTTTTGGCAGATGGTAAATTGAGTTGCGTAATATAAGTGTGTTATCGACGTATAATTGCATATTCTTTGCCTCCGGAAGTCATTATTCTTTCACAGGTTTAAGAATCAAAGGTTTAAGATTCGTTTAACGTGAAAAGACTTAGTTTGTCATCATGTGATGAGATGATCAGGCAGTGGAAATGTCAGGAACCCAGGAGGAACTGAGGGATGAAAAGAGAGCCAAAGTACTCCATGCTTCGTGCAGCTGCTCGGCAGAGACTCCCCTTCACCTTTATCCTGCTCCTCTTCCTCCGCCCGCTCCACCTCCTCAATTAGCTCCCTTTAGGAGCGAAGTAACGGTTAGTGAGAGATCTGCATTGTTCGTGGATGAACTTCAGTTGTTGTTGTTGTTGTTTGTCTCTCCCGTTTTCTCTGTCGCTCACCATCCCCTCCTCCGTCGCCCCTTGGTGTGTTTTTCGTTCTCTGATTTTCTCAGAGGCTTTTTTTGTGGTGGTAACCCCACTGAATGGGACAATGCAGCCTAGCGTGAAATTAAAGCTCTTAGTTAGTTTGGAGTTGCTCAAAAGAGGATTTTACACATGCATGCATTCATACACCCTCCCATGCACTATAGATATAGCTAATTAGAGGAAGTACACCCTATGTCGAGCATCAAGGGCCCAATTAAAAGAGTAGGGGAAACTTTGGTGTGCAAGATCTAGGCCAAATCAGCCCGGTGAATGCATTTCTCTGCCTTTTGTGCGAACAGTATGTCTGCCTTTTTAATCCAGGCTAGAGAATATGGACAAGACTGATATGATAAACACACAAGTTTCATTAACATATGCATGTCACGTACGCGGTAAGTAAATCAAGAAAACAGTCAGATTGATCATCCTGACAGGCGAGCATCTGATTCAAAACAGATTGAGCTGGTCTTGCTGACTCTTCCAAGTCTCATTTTGGAAGTAGTCTCCAATGAAATGTCTGTCATGCATGCACATCAGAGTTTTTGTTGTGCATGTGAAAGGCTTTTTTTTTTTTTTTTATTTGTGCAATTTCACACTACAGCGCTGTAGTCGGATGGCTGTTTGGTTTTGTCAAATGAACATGTACCTAGAAGTATAAGACGCTATTTGAGGCAAAAGCAGTTCAACGGCTTGAATTATTACTGCAAAACTGAAACATGTCGGAGTATTTACTGTATCTTTAACTTGTAACTGGTGGAAAAACAGAGTTCAAACACACACACACACACACACACACACACTGATGCTCCATATTGAGACAATAGAGCAGCAGCCCAGTGGATCAATTGCTGAACTAGATAAATATATCTAATAGTTGTTTCAAAGGTCTTTACTCAAACAGTAGCATTATCAAATAACTTTTGTTCAGCCCTGTTTCCTCACTGTAACTACTGGTCATAGAGGTCTGGCATCCCAGCGAAGCAGCCAGTGGATCCAGTTAGTGAGTCAGACTTTGTGGAACAAAGTGTGCTGCTCTCTGATCCTTTTCTGTTGCCCCCCTTTTTCTCACTCTCCCTCTCTCCCTCTCTCCCTTTTTCTCCCGCTCTCGCTCCCGTTGAGAGCGCTGGCAGCTCGCCAGGGGTGGAAAAATCTATAAGCCATTGCGTAATATACCATATCTTTACCTTGGTTGAACCCTGTGCAAGATCCACAGCTGTGTGAGCACACAAACAGAGAAATGTTCGTGCCTCTGTGTTGCGCACGTGTTTGTGTGAGAAAGAGACACACAGAGTGGCTTCTTTGTGGCGAGTTGTCAGTGTACACCCTCATATAAACTGTATCACACCACTTTGATCAAACGCTGCTGACAAAATATTTTTCTAAGTAGACTGAGCATGGCGTTGTGCTCCCTCTGTAGAATGTTATGCCAGGAGGAAAGTAAGCTGAGGCCATATAACATGTGTCTGTTATTAAAAATGAAAATCACACTAACTTCATGTTTCGCTTTGGTGACATATAAACTCCGTGGAAACATCAGTGTACTTCCAAAGCCAGTGGCATAATAACTAGTGGAGCTACTTGTTCTCCATGTATATCTTTAGAATGGAAATTAACTTTCATGTTTGGCATTTCGTTGTTTTTAATATGTTTGGTGCAGAGCTTAAAAAAAGTGCGGGCCTCTCTCGTAGTGTCCATCTGCACCTGAAGCATCCTTGAGGGCCGAGGGAGGGAGCGTAATGTTTTTATTGGCTGACTTTACAGCAGCACTGACTTTTGAACTTTACTGTCGAGTCTTTTGATACTGTACTTTTATGGCTGTTATCTCTGTTGTGACTCTTATTTCATACACTGACACGCTGGCCCACAGAAAAATAAAGACAACAATAAGCTGCTGCTCACGCAGTGCGTGGATCCCTCTGTGATCATTTTAAATGAGACAAAATGCCAAACTCTTCCTAATCAGTTTTCATCTTCACTAATGTGATCCACTCAGCCGGTCATATTGCCCATTTGAATATCACATGCTTGGACTGTTTTTGATGGTGGTGATTATTATTAAATGGCCTGTAATGACTTCTGATAATCCTCACATGCAGCAGGCACCCCGAATTTGCTGGGAGGCAGTTGTTTGTTAATGCACCACTGAAACCTAAAACACATACAGATGTGTGCGGAGCATAACCACAAACCCACTTGAGATCCCGGCCATTGTTTTAGTACATGCTCATGCTTAATTTTTACCAGCTTGCCTATGGAAATTTTTCAGCAAACGTGCAATTTTTCAGTACAGAACACCCATATTAAACTCATTTACTTTATTCCCCTTCAGCTACACAGTGTAAAGGGTCAAACTGTGTTAATGCGGTTTTGCCTGGGAGGGTGGATTCGGGGTTGACAGCTGTATGAGAGAGGTAGCGTCAGTAGACAGGGTAAAGTTGGGTGGGAGAGGGATACAGCATCATTCACTTCATGTGCTGCATATGTATTTGTCTTTGTGCATCTGTGAGCATACTGTGTGAACGTGTGTGAGGCTGACTGCTGATATGTTTGTGTTTATTGACTCAAAGAGACGGGCCATGGTTGCGTACACAGCGAGGTACGGGTGGCAGGGGTCCAGGCTTAGGGGAAACGTGTGTGTTTAAAGTACACACAGGCCTAATTATGCTGATTTAAGCATTCTTGCGGTCCTCCCTCTGGCTTGTGGTGAGTTAACTGGCACAGGGGCATCCAGCAGAGAGAGAGAGAGAGAGAGTGAGAGAGTGAGAGCGAGAGTAAATATTAAGAACAGAAGACAGAGATAGAAACATAAGGCTCAATAAAGGCTTCAATAAAAAGAAGAACAATGTGAAGCAGATCGAAAGAGAAAAGGTGTTAGGGGGCTACAGCACAGGGAGAAATTGTTGTCCCCGTTGCTGGTGAAACAGAGGGAAAACATACAGCACCGTCAAACTTCCCAGCAGGTTTTTTCCCTCCTCAGTTTGGGGTTAAGAGCGCGCCCGCACTTCGTATTTATTTTTATATTCAGATGTTATGGATTGCTCCGGGAAAAGGCTGTCCCATTTCCCAGCAAGAGGAATTAATACTGTTTGAATATTCTCTCTGGAGTCTAAAAAGAGGAATTTTGCAATGGACTTTGTGAGGTTTATAAGTGAAAACTTAACCACTGCTAAATAAACAAACTAGTGATGATTAAAAACTGACCCTTGTTTGTTGACTCTACTGCTTTTTGGCCCGTGTGTGTGCACCTGTCTGCGGTTCCTTTTTTTTTTTTTTTATGCACACGCATGTACCATGCTGTAAAAGGTGTACGTGTGCAAAAATAATTTAAACAAAATTACAGAGGCAGCTACACAGGTGAGTCTAATAACGATAAACAGGACTTAGCAACCTGCGCCAGCAGGCGTCTCACCGGTATGAATATTTATGCACATGCATTTTACAAATTGAGTCAAAATACACATAACGTTGTACTGTATCTGGTGTGTGGAGGGCTACCTGCACCGTTACATTATGACCAAGTCTCTTATGGCTACAGCTGAACAGTATCTAAAACATAATATTTTACACAGTTAATATAGTTACAGCGTCACAGAAGGCTTGCGCAGGTTCCTTCTAGCAGAGCAGAGCAGAGATGGATGACGTCGGCCGGTGTGTATTCACGCTTCCTTTCACTGAAGTGATAAAATCCTGCTGGAGACAGGCTCCACTAACTCCAAAGCTCACATGTTTTCCCATATATATAAAAAAAATATATGCTCTCACTTTCCTTACACTTGCTTGTCTCTTTCTCAGAACTTCCCACTTGCTGTGGCTCTTATCTCCCCCCCCACCCTCTCTCTGTCATTACATCTTTCATTTCAGCTGTCTCTTCCTCCATTTTACCTCATTCTTTCCAGCCCCCTCCACTACTCCTCTCGTTCATTCCCTCAGGAAGAGCCACAGTCTTATCTGGGATATGTTGGATTTGGTGAGCTTAAAAGCCACTTTACTGACACCCTGTCTGCCTGTCTACAGTGCAGGCTATCTAAAACTGTTTCACCATTCATCAGCTTTGTCCGTTGGAATGCTGCTTTTTTACTACCTATACCCTCCTAATGCTAATCCTCTACCTGAATCTCCATCGTTTTTCTGTGCCCCTCTGTTTCTTTTTGACTAAAATGCTTGATACACTCATATTAGGTTTCTTTGGTGATGTGAAGGAATGCCAATGTATCATAACCATATTACTGTGATTAGAAAAGGCAAATGATGCCAAGCGCTATCTAGAGAATCTGATCTCTGCACAAGAGCTTTTTATTTTCTTGAAAAAGTGCTGCTTCCATTTTTAATTGATTGGGTAGCGCAAGTGCTTGAATATTGCCCAGCCTGCCTATATGTTGTTCTTTGAAACAGAATATTGTGTTGCCTTTGTTGTGCACTTGAAAACCTAAAAGAAAAATCTATGTTTTTTTTTTTTTTATAAAAAGCTTTCCAATAGTGTACTGAAATTTTGGAAAGACCAAATATTTATTTTAGCGCTTGAAGAGTGTCACCAAATGATGTGCAAATCCAGAAGCAATCAGACCTGTGGCAGCCCCTCTCTGACATGTGGCAAGCAAACTGGAGTTAAGGATTTGCTCATTTAATGTGTTGTTGATGGAGCGACTCCATCCATGTTGAATCACAGAGAGACAGCGGTGATGGCTAAACTGAGCAGGGATGTCAGACTTGGATGATGACTCCAACTCCCTTTACAGCACTGCAAAGGCGAGCCCTTCTTTCTGTGTGTGCGTGTGTGTACGTGTGTGTGTGTGTGCATTTGTTTAATCATGTGCATTTGTGCTTATGTGTGGATCCTTGCATGTAGGCCATGTGTGTGTGTGTGTGTGTGTGTGTGTGTGTGTGTCCACACTGCTTGTGTGTCTGTTTCATTCCTGACGGCCAAGAAGCCTCAGCAGCATCTGACGTGGCAGCTCTTGCTGCTTTCAGTCCAGCTCTTTCCTTCTGGCTCACTTTTCTGTGATACTATCTTTCATACTATCACATGTTTATAAATGGAGACTGATTGGTATTTCATACCGAACCAGTTTCACTGAGAGTTGATAAACACTGTACTATTTACTGAAAAAATAACTTGGCACGTATTTATTGCACTCGTTTTTTTTTTTGTTTGTTTTTTTTTTACATTTTTAATGAGATAACGGTAAATCTGAGCAGAATACTCAGCAAAGGATAGGAGTTTTAAAAAGTCCAGTCTGAGTACATACACGTATACAGGATTCCACTTTTATTATTTAATTTCTCAGCACAACAACAAGTGATTTCCACAAAACTAAAGACCAATACAAATGACTACTTATGAATAGAACTGATGCAACCTATTTCAAAGTTGTCACTTATACTGAAGCATTAAGAACTTTTTACGATAATTTGATAAATGATAAAAATCCACAACACACCACTGTTCTGCTATTCCCATTTCTTCCCTGCCTTGTTTGTGAGGTGTCTTTTTATCGAGGTGGGTTTCCTCCATTTTATGTCCCCTCAGAGGACATGTACTTATGGCTGTCTGCCTGTGGTGCTGTGGTGCTCCTGAGGTCTGCGCGAGGTGGTAGTTTAGGCTGGGGAAGTCAGCGAGTGCGGTCAGAGAGGAGATAACTGCACACACACTCTCCCAGAGGCGCCCGTCTGCATGGTGTGTCTGTCTGTCCTCCCCTCGCTTTGTGGGAGAATTCTTCTTTCAAAAAGGAAAGCACTGGTTTGAGAGGATAAAAGCTTCAAAATGATTTAGCTGTGTGTGTATGTGAACACGTCGTCGGGTGTTTATGTGTGTGATTGCGAAGGCTCTTTTGTTTCTCGCCTTACTCGTGTTTGCGTATGTTTCTCCGTTTCTTCTGACCTCACATGGCACCTGCCCTACAGGGAATGCCACTCAAAATGGGCAGAGTGACCTTTAACCCACACACTGCCAGCTCAGAGTCAGGCATAACTCGCTGCCATATCAAGAGCGCCTCTCCCTTTGACCCAAATGTTGTCAAGCATGCCAGAGATTAAGACCCAGCTCTCAGGAAGCCATTTGGAACAGACACCTTTTAACCCTAATAGGATCAGAGTCACATAGGAAGCCACTTGGAGCAGCCACCCACTCTTAACCCCTAACACTACCAACTCAGCACAGACAAGGCAGAGTGCACAGGCAAAGGCCCAGCTCATATCATGCCACAGGGAGCGGGCACCGTTTAACCCTCGCCGCGCCAACCCAGCGCAGGCAGAACTCCAGCTTATATGATAAGCAGAATTAAATCTGCAAGCTTCAGTGTTCCTGATAACAAGCTCACTGATGCAGAAATGAGATGTAACGGGGTTGGTCTCCCATCTGCAAAGTAGCACGCCACAAACATCGTGTTCTAATTGAAAACACTGAATTGTGATCACCAGACTAGGTTTTGTAAATTTCTTTTTTCAAGACCTTGCATACGATTGATTTGCTGGAAGTCATAGAAGGGTTCACTTCTGTAAAATTAATTTTAAAGAGAAATTAAATCATTAAAAAAATTCCACTGCACTTGAGGGATTTATTTTTTAACATTCATGCATAATAAAAAAGAATTTAACGGTTGCATTTTTGCGTTTCTCCTGCTCCAGCTCAGCAGCATGATACTGAGATTTGAAATTATTAATTAAAAAAGAAACAACAAAGAAACGTTTGACATTTTCACTCAATTAACCTCAAATGTGTCCCCATAACTGCCTCAGGAACAAACAAATGAGTTGTAATAAACTAACTAAACAGGTTTGAAAAGGATTTCATAAAGACAGGTGTTGTATTTTGGTTAATTATTCATCAGTTATTAAGATTGGAATCAGCAGGCTTTCATCCAATCACCATGAATATGTTGTAACTGTAAATTATCATACGATACACACTCTGGTGAACTGTCTGCTTTTAAAGCACATAAACATGACCTAACACATGTTTAACCCACATAACCTCTCGTGTCTTTTATAGCATCGTAGAGCATTTGTTGCTCTCCGCTAACACCCGTTCCACAATTAATTAACAAACCAGCGGGCTTTTTCGAAATCATACATTTAATACTAAATGCTGACAGATGACATAATGATTACACAAACTGCAGCAGTTAAACAAAAAAAAAATTTACAGGGGAAAGACTGCAGCAGGAGTGGCGGTGTGTATGTGTGAGCGAGAGTGGAAGAGATAGACGAAGAGAGCGAGAGAGGGGTAAAGGGAGTTTCTGCCCTTGCCTGTCTGGCACTGGTCGAGGAATGAGCGTACAAGTTTGAGTTTGCGTGAATCAAGCTGTGTGAGCGAGAAAAAGAAGGAAGAGGGAGTTCCACCGTGAAAGGAGGAAGGCGGTGCAGAGAGGGAGCGAGAGAGAGAGAGAGAGAGATGCTAGAAAATGTATCACAATTGAGATAGAGAGCACAGGCAATTGGCAGAAGTGAGAAGGTGAAACAGCAAAAAGCAGAGGGAGGGGTGACTGAAGTGCAACAACAATATGGAGTACAGGAAAGGGAAAAAAGTGTGAGAGAGAGAGAGGATTGCAGAGTAAGAGGTGAAAGAAATAAATTAAGGAGTGGAGGAGTAGGTGATGGTGGGGGGCACAGAATGAATGTGTGAGTTGGGCTAGTGGTGAAGCATTTGCATAAAGGGTGAGGGCACTCTGCCCGGCTTTGGGGAGAGGTTGGCATCTCGCCTTGCCGACTGGCAGAACGAGGACCAGGGAGGAATAAAAGAATGAGGGGGAGTGAAAGAGTGAGAGAGAAAGTCTCTCAATAGTGCATCTCTTGTGTGAGGAAAAGCAGGCCTTGGCTGCTGTCGGAGCAGGGCACGGATGGGAGGGGATATCAGGTTTCATTATCTGCTTGGTTCCTGCTGTATTTGCTAACCATGAGGTTCAAAGCCCTCGCTGCAGCTGTAGGCAGGGCATGGTAGTCGGTGTGCGCCGCTGGCATGTGCTGACTGGAACACGGTAGGTGTGTGCAGCGTGCGCTTTGGTTAAGAGTAAGATGGAAAACGCGAGACAGATGCTCTCCACGCCTGTGTAGAACAAGCAGAAAGCTGCCGCACTCTGCCACCACCCGTCACACACACACACAAACACACACACACACACACACACTCCATGTACCACACTGCCTACTTGACCTTATCAGGAATGGCTGCCCTTGTCCAGGGGAAATGTTGTACTCTCAGTTTTACTGCAATGTCCGGTCGGAAAGTGCAAACCAAGAGTGCATGTGCGTGTTTCAGTCAGCCCATGTGCTTCGGTGATGCTACAGAGGCTGCTTTAATGTAAACACTCCTATGGAGCAGTCTATATCAATTCACTCTGAATATACCCGCATGCATGTAATTCTACACTGCAGCCACATGTTGAAATGGTTTCAATAAATCATTGTTTGTAACATGCAGCGCCAGAGTCTCCTAATTTAGTTTGTAATCCATAATTGTGCCCAGTCTTATTTATACCACAATAACATGATCCCTAAGAGAAACATTCTTTCTAATTGACAGCACTGTTCTCAAGATTAACAGTCAGTTTTCTATTATAAGTACATGTATAATGTTTCGCACAGCCTTCATTTCAGCTCCCATAATATATATTTTAGTGTGCAAGCTTTGAAATCTGTCCGCCGAAATATATTTAACAAATGATCATAACAAATCGTGCTCTCAGTAGTCCAAATTGAACTCCCTACTCCAAATATTTTCAGAATATAAATTGGGACTATAACGTTCTGGTGGAGTTGCACTTCTGTTTATAATTAACTGTACAGATTGGTCAGAGTCGTAGAAGAAACGATAAAAAAAATCTCAGGAAAATCCTGGCTAAATAAATTTTGTGCACTTAAAAAAAACCACAAAGAGCGCTTGATCTTATCTTCCATGTGCTTACTCTTGAAGCTAAAACAGTCTGCGCAGACAAATCCATCGCACAAACCTGAAAGCATATTCGAGTATAATATTACTCAGGTCGGCAGACATGTCAGAAGCCCCAGCTTGCTATCAGTCCGTGTGTCTCTGGAGCTGTTTAAAGCTCACTCGCGCTGTCTTTCCCTCTCAGCCTCATGCCACAAATGGCTTCCAGACTTTCACACATAGTAATGCTTCAGTGTGTAAACAGGCGTAATTACAAACGATGCGCAGACACACTTTTAACATCAATCTGTGCCGATGGGAGAAGGAGAACGAGGGGAAAGTTTCTTCCTCTTCCAAGGACTAGAATGGATGAAAAGGTTTTCGAGCTGGATGGAAATGGAAAGACTGGCAGTGATCAGAAGTGAAGGAGTAGATTTTAAAGAGGAATAACGTCGGTCTGTGTGAATGCATGTGTGTGGGCTCGAGTAAGTGAATGAAAGGCGAAGACAAAAAAAAAAAAAGGACACTTATTTTTTTTCTGTTTCATGAAAATTTCCAAGGAAATTGCAATTTATGTCAACTTGTCCGTAATTACTTTATATCCCTGAGGCCTGTGAGGTTACTAAACCATCACCTCCTAATAGCTGTGCACCTATTTTTCCTGCGCTTCTAATGGAAAGAAAACGTGGAAACTTTGCTCGACCCATAGAAACTTGTTCCTCATCTACTTCCTTTTTTTATTTTTTATTTTGTACGAGTGTGGACAGAAATGGCATCTTGCCTGTGTAGCAAAAAAAAAATGATCCAAAGTTTTATGTAAAGTTTAGAACAGTGTTGAAAAATGAATGCTTGATATACAAAGCACAAACATTTCAAGAACATTTAATCGAAACTGTTCCAGACCATCATGAGTGGTCAGGACACACACACACACACACACACACACACACACACTCAAAGGGAAAATAGTTGAGCTCGCTCACAGTCTTTCCCTTACATCACCACACTACTTGACAATATGTGATTTTATACAGCAGATGTCAAAGTTAAATTCCAGTCATGACGCGTCCTGACACGCTGTAACCTTCATCAGCTTTCTGTGAGTGTGTGTGTTTCCTACACTCATCTTACAGGATCTTGATCGGACAAAAAGCTGCGATGGGAGACAAATACAATTTCTTTGACATATCAGGCCTCTAGTTACACGCTTGTAGGAGTTTTTTTTTTTTAAATAAAGTTTAACTTCTGCGTTTTAGAAATCAAGAATAAATATTCTTTATATAGAAGGTTTAAAGAGCAAAGGGCTAATACATCCCAGGGTTTCATCATCTACCCGCAACTATATGGTAAAATGAAGTCATAAGTAATATTATTACATTTTATATTATTTATTTTTAAATGATTAATATAGTTTAAAAATGAGCAGATATTGTAAATAATTTAAAAATACATTTATCATATTTATGCATGTGTTGAAATATCAAATAAAAAACAGTTCATGTATTTGAAATCTATAGATTTTCACCACTTCAATTAATCATGAATTTATGGTTTATATGTTAAATAATGCATTGAACTGTGTGCTATAAATTATTAGTGGCAAAGAAAAAACAAATAGACATTATTATGTGTACTAGACAATACACGTTTTAAGAGATTTTTATTATTTAGTTGGTGAAAAATGTAGGCCTACAATAAAATAATATACTATGTAAATGAAGTATGAGTGAATGTATTTTAATATCAAGGAGACCTGTCTGATTGATTGAGCAAAATTATTTATGGTGTTTTAAGTTTTACTTCTACTATATTCATTTTTAAATTCAATTTGTATTTTGTTAAAGGGGGAAATATTCAAGTCAAATTAAAATTAAAGTAAAAAAGAAAAGTGACCTGTATGTTTTTAATGTCAAATGCTTGTTGACTCGTCCTCATCGTGCAGGATGTGGCGATGACCAACGGGTCGTGCGCAGATGTGTCAGCCCTTTATTAAAAGACAGACGATTAATAGAAGAAATTCACGTCAGGTAATTGTTTATAATAGAGTTGGTGAGAACATTAAGTGAAACAGGCCCAGGTTACGTTGGTGAAATTCACTTTATGCAAATATAGTTGACTGACTGGAACTTTTAGTCCTTTTTAAAAAAAAATCACCTGTTTCTAAATGTAACGCGTGAAACAGGAAAAAAAAACACTTCTGTGCAAATGTAACTGATCTTTTAGTTTATTAGTGTTTTCACTGATGTCATGTGCTTTTAGTCGTCAATGCTCCGACAACGCAGCCGCCTCGTTTTAATTCCACATCAACTTTTATTTCTTTCTTTTTTTGACCCTGTGTGTTTAACTCACATGGACAAGTTCAGTTTAGTCTGCATTAGGAGGTTTTAGATATGAGCATGTGTGATATTTAGAGCGATTTTACCGTCAAAATAAGACTTTTCTTTTCCATTTACCGAGCGACACGTACAAACAGTAAGTTACAGAGAGACGGACGCACTCAGTGAAGGTTAACAGACAAAGAAAAGTCCGCTGTAAAACTAACACCACACCGGACACAACAGTTTCTGAACACGGGGACTGAGGTAGGTTTCTTTTTCTTTCCTCTAAGTTAAGTGCATTCATTTTGTTTTGTTTTCCAGTAGTTGGCACGCAGGGCGCAGGGCGCAGGGCGCAGGCCGTTTGGAGCTGAACTACAGGGCACTCAGAGGGGGTTTCTAATGTGTGCATAAGGCTGACAGCCAAAACCTCTATAGAAATTATTTATATGTCCTAAAATGCTTGTTGAATAATCAAAATAGCTCATTATTCTTTGTAAGTCACTCTGGCCGCCACCTTGTGCTTTTAACAGTAGTTAGTTTTAGGCCAGTCCCTCCAACAAGCAGCCATGCATGTGACAACATTGTGCAATGGGTGAATTTGCACTAAGCACTTTTTTTTTTTTAAGTCTCTCTTTTGTCGTTTAATACCACCAAAATCTCAAATACAACAGTTTCAGGTTTTTTTTTTTTTTTTTTTTTTTTTTATGGGTTTCCTTTGTTTTGTGTTTTTGGCAGTTGCTGTTGCTGCTCCGAGCTTGGCCCTGTTAATAAAACCTTAGGTGGTTTTCATTTCTCTCCTGCTCTCCGACTCAGGACAGGAGGGGAGATTGTCTTGGCCGGCCTGGCGAACAAAGGTCGTCATTTTCTGAAAGACGGAGCATGGCATGCAGAGATAAGATGAGCTCTTGCTCGAATTATTGCAGAGCAGATACCTGCAGAGTCCAGTGGCAAAGGCCTGAAAAACTGCCACCCTTCGTTCTGCCCCCGAAGAACTCTGGGCAAACAGGAAAAACCCTCTGTAATGAGCTGAAGGAAACGTGGGTTTGACAATGTCAAAAAAAGGACATTAAATAGGAGGGTGCCACACAGACTCCTTTCTTAGCCAAAGTCATAAAAGCTTCTGCTTTAAACGCAAATTGTGCACAAAACTCAGTGCTTGTGTTGTGCTGTTGTGTATAATTTTGTATTTGGTCCAGTTTATGATCATAATAGGCTTGGCACTGGATTTAACTAAGTGATTTTAAAAAGGGGGGATTTTATTTTAAAGGATTACATGTTTCATACAAACAGTATTTGCTTATTAGTAAGGGTTAATTTGTAACCTCACAATAGGTTTCTATGAATTTTTATAATCTTTTTGTTGTAAAAAGATTAACAGATAATAATGTAAAAAAAAACTATAAAAGAAGTGTTTAGATTCGTAGTAATTTAGCTTATTATCATTTGGTTATTATCAGTAACAGCGAGATCATATTACAGGTAGTGGCAGTAATACTTGGCACCTGTCCACCTTTTTATTTATCTGTGTCCCATTAAAAAAAACTCTATATCCCTTAAGTCTTTTCATATACGTGACAAACACACCTCCGTTATTTATCCTTCAGTAACAAAAACAAACACACATCCTCTCTAACTGCGCCTCTTCCTTTGCCCATGTTTCGCCCGCACCGTTCTTCTTCATTCCCACATGTTTCACTTGTTCTGCGTGGCTCTATGAGGCGCGCGTATGTTACCACGGGGCAAACCGCGCCCGGCTCGGCTTGGTCCAGATGGGGTCTGCACCCCTCCCCAACTCGGTAGTAGCGGTGATGAGCCAGGCAGCTAGATAGCCAGCTAGCTACCCACCCACCTGGGTAGCCAACCAGTCATTCACCCAGCTAGTCGTGTAGCCTTTCAGCCAACCTACCAGCCGGCTTGCCAGCCAGTCAGTAGACCGGCCAGTCATTCAGGCTGCGACTCCTCTGTCAGCGTCTGACAGAGGAGCAAGCCAGGCTGAATCTGATGGCCCTGGGAGCAAACCAGAGGATTCTGGCCTTTGTAGGGCTCACACAGACATCCTGTCCTGTTGCACAGCAGGGGGCTTCATCCCGCAATCAAATGTCCGGGCCTTCAACTTCGCCACATGACAAGTTAGCTTTTTGTGATGGAGGCCCGCTGCCGAGATTCCAGTTTTGACCATGACTCTAAAACTCCTGTGATGGAGTCACACACATGAATCCATGTGGGTACAAATGAGCTAATGTGTTCCTTTATTTTTTATCACCTGGGAGAAAGACACTGAAACGCACCTCCAATGAGTGGAGCGCGCCACACGTATTTCGTATGAAGCCATCACGAACATCTTTCTGACCAATGTAGCAGATTATACTGAATTGATCCTTGGTGAGAGTCTTTGTCTGTATATCTCCCATGGTGCACTGGGCACAGCTTGTCCCTCTGAGGTCATGTGGGTCAGGCAACGAGGAGGAGGAAACGTGCTTGCCAGGGAAGCTATACAGCCCCGTGCTCCCTCACTTTCTGCTGCTGTTCACTTCCAATTATGTGTCATTGTGTCCTTTATAATGCAACACGATGAAAATATGGGGAATTTACGGGCTGCGGTAGGATGCTAGAAAGCCTTTCACTATTACAAAGCCCAGCATATCAGAATCTGAAAGCTTTCGGCTAAGCTTCGTGAATTACAGGGAGGCTGTATACCCTGTTTTAGAGAGTTTTAATATCCTCTTCCCTTTGTAAACTGCTTAACATCTATAGGCTACTTACATGAAGCCGTCCACCACGGCTTACTCAGCCGTCATTGTCCACCAAATCTTGCCGCTCACCCGAAAATTGGGTTGCTCTCTGGTTTGGTAACAGAAACTTTTAATGTGTTTCTGTGTCTGTGCAGTTGGGGCTATTAAAGTGGAATAAATAAAAAAAAAAAAAAAAAAAGAGGGAGAGAGAAGGGGCCAGTTTGGATGTGAGAGTGCATTTTGAAACAGGAGAGCATGTTTTTGGATGGTATTTTTTGTTGGGGGGGGGGTAACAGGCATTTTCTTCCCCCTCCTCTCTTTGTTTGTGTGGTAAATCCAGGAGCAGCTGCTGGTCTCAGGGTCTAGTGGGATTTTGGGCCTGTGTTTTCTCATGCCATCCCATGCCAAGGTGGTGTAACGCGAGCACAGAGAGGGAGCGGGAGAGAGGGGTGTTTCTGGACAGGGAGGGTGTGTGTGTGTGTGTGTGTGTGTGTTGGTTGGTTGAGAGAGGGGGGGGGGGTGCAGTTGGAGCGTGAGCTGGTTTGTTGGGAGCGCTGTGACCACGTTGGTGACGAAGGCGATGTAGAGGGATTGGGGTGGAGGGAGGGGTGGGGGCTTCAGAAGGCGGGTGCTGTCTGGATTGGATACATGTAAAATTAATATCCTCTGGACTTTGCCTTTGCACTAGATTGGAACTTGTCTATTTGGCTAATGACGCGCCTTCTGCCTGCACCACACACAATCCCCTTCTCTCCCCCTCCCTCCATCACTCTCTCTCTCTCTCTCACACACACACACTCTCCACTACCAGCCACCAACCATCCACTCCTCCTCCTCCTCTCCTCCCCCCCCCACCTCTTTGCTTCTCCCTCTGCCATCTCTCTCTCTCTTCCCTCCCTTTCAGCGCTGGGAGCGTGCGTATTGGCTGCGCTGTTTGAGACTCGGTGCCAAATAGGTGGGCCCTCTGCGTGTTGGCACAGACTCAGTCAATGGTTAGAGAAGGAAAGTGGAGAGGAAGAGAGAAAGAGAGAGACAGAGTTGGAGAGAAAGAGGGGGAAAAAAGAAGCTGCACTCGGGTTTGCCAGCGGTCGTGCACACTCTTCCAACATTGATTCGGTCCTCTTGTTTTTGTTTTTTTTTTTTTCCTCTTCTTCTCCTCTGTCCGCACCTCCCTTGTCCAGCTCTCTCTCGCCCTCTCCGTGAGTCTTATGCAGATCCTTATTGAACCAATAACACGAGCCGTTTTGCCAAGCTTTTTTTTTTTTTTTTTTTTTTTGCGTTGTTGTTTTTTCATCAAGATATTTTTTTTTAGTTGAATTTTTTTGCAAAGGGGCTTGTTTACATTTTTGACAACTTTATCCGTTTTACTGCAGCGTTTGTTTTATTTTATTTGTGCATGTCCAGCTCTTTTTTTTTTTTAATCCTTTTTAGAGGGTGAGATTGCTGAACTTGTCTACACTCTCCTTCTGTTGTGCTCTTGAACAGCACCTCTCCTGCAGCTCCTGCTGCAGTACCTCCTGTGTTCTTGTGCTGGTATTACACTGTGCCCCCTTGGCCTGTCTCCTCTTTCTCAGCTTTTCCCCCCTGCTGCTTTTGTTGGACACTTCTCAGCTTCTCTTTTTGATTATTTTTTTTCTCCTCAGTCTTTTCTAATATACGCAGCATTACTTTGTCGTCTTTTGAATCAACAATCCAGTTTCTGAACTGGGGGTGCATTTTAAGTTTCTTTGCAATCGGCGGGTGAATTTATGATGAGAGAGCAAAATGGTAACTACCTCGTTATTCTTGTTTAATTCACACATGTGTCGTGATGATGACTGTTATTACTGTTTTGAGTGGAACTGCAGTTGAGGATACATTTTTAACGTTGTGTTTTTAATGTAGTAACTATTTGCTTTAATTTTAGTAATTATTATTTGGTGTGTGGCTTTTGAAATTATTCTGTGTTGTATTAGATATTATAGTTTATGTATCTAGTCTGGATTATGTTTAAAGCAAATTTGATAAATGTTACTTTTTTTCAGCTGTGTGCATGTGTGTATATATATATATATAAATAATTTTTAATTCATATACTTTTTATAGCATTAATACTGTTTTTGTGTACAAAAAAAAAAAAAAACAGCAGGTCTGGCCATAGTTTAATTTCTACGTAACACAGTATTTTCTATGTATTTATTTAGGCAGGTATACACCTCATTTACTAATCTTATTTAAGTAAAACTCATTTCTCATTTCTCACCTGTGTGTTGTTTTGTGTTTGGTGAAGTGTGTCTTTCAGAGTGATGTGTCTGTGTTAGGTAGAGGCTGTAAAGCATCTTTCTCTCTCTTTCCCTCTCTCTCTCTCTCTCTCTCTCTCTCTCTCTCTCTCTCTCTCTCTCTCTCTTTCTCTCTCTCTCTCGGCGCCTCTCGCTCATTCTCTCCCTCTGCTCACACAGAGCAGGCGCCGCTCCTCCATGCTGCGCGCCGGTGCTAACTGCCTCTCTTCTCTCTTCCCTTCCTCACCCCCGCTCCCTCTCTCCCCATCCTTCTCTCCCCCGTTCTCCCCTTCTCTCTCCACTACCTCCTCCTGTTTCCCCCCCTCCTCCCTCTCCTCCTCCGCCCTCCCCCCGTCATCCTCCCTCATCCAGGATGAATTCCACCCCTTCATCGAGGCCCTGCTGCCCCATGTCCGCGCCTTTGCCTACACCTGGTTCAATCTGCAGGCCCGCAAGCGCAAATACTTCAAGAAGCATGAGAAGCGTATGTCCAAGGAGGAAGAGCGCGCAGTGAAGGATGAGCTGTTGGGGGAGAAGCCAGAGATCAAGCAGAAGTGGGCCTCGCGCCTGCTGGCCAAGCTCCGCAAGGACATCAGGCCTGAGTTCCGTGAGGACTTTGTGCTCACCATCACGGGGAAAAAGCCCCCCTGCTGCGTGCTGTCCAACCCTGACCAGAAGGGCAAGATCCGTCGCATCGACTGCCTGCGCCAGGCCGACAAGGTGTGGCGACTCGACCTGGTGATGGTCATCTTGTTCAAGGGCAGCCCCCTGGAGAGCACGGACGGGGAACGGCTGGTCAAGTCACCACAGTGCACCAACCCTGGCCTGTGTGTCCAGCCGCACCACATCGGAGTGTCCGTCAAGGAGTTGGACCTCTACCTGGCCTACTTCGTCCACACGCCAGGTATGTGGCCAACTGGATATATTAATAGGGAGGAATACCAACATATAAACGCACGTTGTACATGCCCGTGTGCATGTGCATATAGATGTACACACATTTGCATAATTACACACATAATCATGCATCACAACACTTGTGTAACACAGACTGTATGGGAATTAAATAAAAATTTAAAGATACATGTTGGTTTAGGAAATTCCAGAAATACACAACAAATTTTGAAGGAGAGAATTAAGATTACAATTAAGCTATCTGATAAAAACATATATTTAAAATAGCAAATCAGAGAAATGTTATTTAACAATATTTAATTAAATAAATGCAGAAAAGATTTACCTCTGAAAAACAAGTGAAAATCCATTCTTCCTTTTGTTCTTGCAGCAAACGGCAAACCATTTAGCTTTTTGCCTTTTTCATATTTTCCTTCTGTTCTTTAGTGTTTGTTTACATCACAGAATAGTATCAACTTTTAAAATAAATATATATATATATATGTGAGTGTGTGTTAAAGGCATCCGGCCAGCGTGCTCCGGCAAGTGCATGTTCATTTTTCTGAATGATGCATTTGAGGTTTCGAGCATGTATTTTGTGTGTGTGTGTGTTTTTTTTTTTTCTCTAAGAAGGAATTTGCATGCTTGTGTGTGTGTGTGTTTACGAGATGAGCACCACTGTCAAACTGTTTTTGTGCTGTGAGTGAGAGTCGCTCTTTATAAGATTGTACTCAGTCTGTCAAAGTGTATGTGGCACGATAAGGCCATTGTAGCCAGGGATCGTCATTTGGCCACAGCTCAGAGTTTGTGTGTGCGTCTGTGTGTGCGTCTGTGTGTGTGTGTGTGTGTCTTCTGCTCTCAGGCCGCAGGCTGCTGCCGCCTTCACCGTCTGCCTGAATGCGAGCACCACGTTGGACCTGGCTGCCAAACACACACTTACACACAAAGCGCCAGTGCTCGCAGTACTACTGGAGCCACTTTCACACACACATACAAACACAGCTAAATAAAGACACACACATTTAGTAAAAAAAACAAAAAACGAAAAACAACTCTGTCATATTCGTTGCGCACTTTCACATGTAGAGCCAAACATGGTTTTAGTCCCGATTGCGCGCACACACCCACACAACACACACACTCGGCCAAGGACCATCATAGATACAGTTCGAAACAGCCAAACATTGTTGTATCTCAGCCACCATCGTGGATGCACACACTTGCTCCTGGCCAAACATCGCTGTAGCCTCCAGTGTGTGTACTCCACACACATGGCCAAAACACTGGCAGTTGTAGTTTTTTTTCCTCGCATTGCAAAAAACAGTGTCACAGCAACCACACACATGCACACATGAAACACATTTCACAGCCAGATCCTCCGAATACACACTGCTTCACCATTTGCTGGCCACGTATACAAACACACGCTCATGACCTAATATTATCTCAGCTGGAATTTTCTGGAAATTTCGAACAGTGACTCAACCAGCTTCACACACAAATGCACATTTATATATATATATATATATGCAGCATACACCATTCGCTGCCCAAATACACACACTAACTCCGCCTAAGCAGAACTCATGTGGTAGCCGCTAACACGAGTGCAGCCAAATGCTATCACAGCCGTACCCCCCCCACCCTCTCTTTCTCTGACATATACACACACAAAATCTCAGTCCAGGCCAAACACCTCGCACAGCCTGAGCCAAACCCTGGCAGCAGCTCCAGCTTCACTCTGTCGCTCTGTCTGTGGTGGTGATAAACTGGAGGTAGCGGGCAGTCCCAACGTTGACTGAGAAAATGTGTTTTACTGTTATGGTGACAGTTTTTTTTTCAGTTGTAATTGTTTTATCATATGCAATTGATTATGAATGTGACTCTGCAGCAAAAAAGAAAAAAACCCCCAAAAAACACAGTTTTCAAAATGTCTTAATTTGGGTTTTGGGTCAGTGAGCTTTGTTTTTTTTTTTATTTTATAACATTTAACATTTAAATACATAATTTTGCTTATGACTTATATACTCACTCACTCACTCAGTGAGTAAGTTAAATTTTTATTTAGTTGAGCATATTTCCACAGAACTTTTAAATTTTTTTTGTAAATTTAATAAAAATGTAGAATTTAGAAAGATATAAAAGTAGAAGTGTTATGAGATCACTCTGTTTTTAAACTATATAACTAAATGAAATTTTCATCTAATACCTGCCAAAATTTCCAAACTGCAAAAGGGAAAATTGTCCATTTAACAGCTATACGTATTTTACTTGTTTTATCATTTAAAATGTATATCTAATAGGTGATTTCAAAACATTTTAGGTTTTCAAAATTAAAAGTCACTGTTAGGTCACTTGTAGGTACGGAGCATTATTGATAATTACCTTTATATGACTAACAGAGATTTTCAGAATAAAATATGGAACATACTAAAAACAAATACTGTGTTTTCAGGTTTTACAAATACACTGAGGTTAAACATACAATATATGAACTGTAGGTGTGTTGTGACAAATAGTTTCTACCTCTTCTAACTTAGTTTGTTGTCCAGTGTTCAGTCTGCTGCCGTGCACTCGTCGAAACAGTACTTTACAGTACGGTACAGTAAAACACACGGTTGTTGGAGGGGCTGCCCGGTGGGCTGCCCGTTCGTAATGTGGACTTTCTCTGTGGCTGACTCCAATCCTATCTGGCTAACACAGTGTGCCTCAGTACTGCTATCTGCCTCCAGTGAGCCCATGCTCAGTTTAAGTCCCGGTTGGAGAGACACGTTGGTGTCCACAGACACAGACAGGGGGGACAGAGGAAGTGACAAAGGGCAACCCGGTGTTTGTAAGTGTGCCATAAGGTTGCTTGTTACTGTTTCCACAATCGACCCTCATTTACTTTATGCATATTTTTGAGCAAACAGGCATGAAGGCCTGCATTTATTACGTACACTTGTCTGTTCCAGTGATGTGCGGCTGTGTTTTTTCCCTCAGTCGCACAGTGAATGACAAGATGTGCTCATTGTTTATTTTTGTTTGGTTTGCGTTTTGTCGGTCTTTAGCATCTCTGTCTTCGTTGCTCCTCTTTGATCCCGTGCACACTTTTGTTTTGTCTCCTTAAACATTGCCCTCATTGTTGCTCTCACAGAGGTAAAGCCTCTGCTGATCTCTTTTGTTTATATTGTAGGAGACACAGAGAGAGAGAGAGAGAAAGAGAGAGAGAGAGAGAGAGAGAGAGAGAGAGAGAGAGCGTGCACGTTGGAAAGGAGAAGAGGCTGCGATAGTGATTGTTCTGTTTGGCAGCGCCCGAGCCCCGTTGGTGTGGGAAGAAGAGAAAGACGTCTTGTGTTTTGTTTATGACAGAGTGGCAAAAGCTGCCACGGGGAATCTCTGGGCTTGCCGTCAGGCTTTCTCAGGCTGTTCTGCAGCCAGCCAGCCTTCGAGATCCCCTCTGTTACGGAGCAGAACACGCCACAGCCGTAATAGAACAAACCACGCTGCCACAATACAGGGCACAACCTTCTCGCCCTTGTTTCTCAGGCACATCAGATAAAAACCAATAAACCAAACAGGGCATCTTGTCTATAAACACAAATAAATTCCTCACAGACCTTAGAGAAGAGAGGTTGTGCTGCAGTACAGTTAGCAGTGTATTATTTTTAGGGTTTTATTAGGAGCGAGTGACTGGTATTATAATGGAGATAGTGATCTCTTGGCCCGGAAGTGCCAAAGGTCTGCCAGAGCACTACAAACTGGCAGCGTCACTCTGATAACCCATGAATGGAGTGTGTTGGATAGGCTTTGTACCAGTACTAGTATAGATATAATTCTCATTTCTGTCAGTCGGATCACTGCATAGCTCGGATCCACTTGTGCACAGTCTGAGGAGAAGTCGTTTAGTTGCTTCTCATAGTATTCACTTGACTATTTGATTTATAATCGTTGTGCTGTTTTAGCTTAAACTCAGCACATTTATGATTTATTCAAGTTTGGAAAAATAGAAGATTAAAAAAAAAACAAAAAAACATTTGTCAGGTCCAAACTTAGCTCAGTGCTCTTAGTCATACTTTGGACCTCGTTCCTAATGCTTTTTTTTTTTTTTTATTTTTCTCTCTCGCTCTTTTGTACGCCGTAAGTGTGATCATGAAAAGATGTTTCAAATGTGTTTCCAATCAAAAGTGCAGTACAGGAAATTTGCAGTCACTCTGAGGGAGGTGTGAAATGTGCTCGCCGTGCCATTTCTGCCATGACCGCTCCACACTCCACGGTCTGTGGTGCCAGATCCCGCCTCCCTCTCGCTAAAGCAGTAGTCATGCCTTGGACTGTGCTGTAAGAAAGCCTAGAGAAACCCTGCTGCTGTGGCTAGCCCCCCCACACCCCCACACCCCCACCCCTCCGGGCCAGCTCACTGACCACAGGAAGGATTCACAAATAGAAACCCCTGTGTTCATCACGTAGGAAAACTTGAAACATATGGGGGGAAAATGAAAAGATATGTGGGAGATAGTGAGGACAAAAGTGGGAAAAGCAGAGAGAGTAGAAAACGGAGGAACAGAAGCCTCCTGATAGTCACAACTGACATGACGAATGACTCGCAATGTGTTAAAAAACTGACGGGGTACTCTGTCAGATTCCACAAGTCCCCGAGCTCTGTGGCTCAGTATTTTTTTTTTCCCTGTGAAAATAATCTGTTTTGAATTACTTCCTGGATCTCTTCTTCAGCTCCCATGACATCACATGGGTTGAGTGGACTGTCCTTGTGTGCAAGTGTTTTTTTTTTTGTTTGCCTATGTGCGTGCACAGCTTAGGATGACCCTCAGCGGTGAAGTGAGCATTGAGTTTCGATTAAATGAAATCTCGACATTGAGGGAGCCTGTCAGGTCCGAGGCTTTTGTATTGTATGTGTGTGTGTGTGTGTGTGTGTGTGTGTGGTGGGAACGGGGCCCGTGACGGCTAAGAAAAGCTCTCCACATGCAGAGCGGCTTTGGCGGCGGTAAATGTTCACTGAGGGCTCTCGTTTAGCCCGGTCTGCATCATCTTTTGCGCGTCTGGCACCGGGGGCACATTGAGGTGGCTACATATCAAGTCTGAAGGGTTAAGATAAAGGGAGAACCCCCATGTGATGCACAGAATTTTTTTTTTTTTTTTTTTTGAAAGGCAGAGTGAGCCTTCACACACTATTCTTGGCTTCGGAAAAAAAAGTCTGTGTATTTGGAGAGCTAATGGCATCGGGCTCGCCAAAGCCCTGTTGTGTGCGTAATTGCTCCAAAACACACACACACACACGCAGATGCAAGGACGCAAACATTGGGGTGTCACAGATATAGATAGATCGATCCAAAACAACAGGATCTGCATTCATCTCATGAGACCACGAAGACAACAAAACAACAAACCATGAGGTTATGATTTTCGGCCTCTCATTAAATTGACCAGTGTAAACTGGTGTGTCCCGTGACCCGGTGCCTTTGTCCCAGAAACAGCTCCCCACTTTTTTGGTTTTTACATAACGCAACAATCATAAGCTTCAGTTTCTTTGGCTGTGCCCTGACCCGGAGGAGAGTTAAACCTCTCAACATTTCTGGTCCGTCCGCATCTGTTTACCTTTGTGTGAAGTGTTTCAGTGTTGGCCGGTAAGTGGTAAATAGATTATTCCATTGAAATCGGGAGACTGTCATCGAGGTGCAACAGACAAATAAGGCAGTTTGTGCTATTTGGCTCTGTCTGTTTATCCTCTGAAAACACTCAGCTGTCAGATTTTTACTGTTTCTCCTCAGGAGAAAAGCAACTTAGGTGGAAAACAGACATTTACATCAGCTTTCTATTCAGCTCTTACAGAAATCGCTGTCTCTCTGTCAAACTGTGTACTCTATGGCGTGTTTTGTTCATTAGTAACGGTACACACTTTTTCCTTCTTTCTTTTTGAATTACAGCTACCTTGCCTGTGTGGTAATTTCCATTTCCATTATATTAATGAGTGGTGGGTCTACTGTTCCCAAATGCTTTAGTACAATTAGTCCTCAAAATCATTTATTTGTAAAACAGTATTATGCAAATTAAAATACATCTTAAATAAATAAAAGTAAATTATTATTTTTTTATGTGATAGTATTGAGTCCTATATGTATAGCAATTTATTTTGTCAAAAGGAGAGAGGTGTTTCCGCATACCTCTGAACTCAGTATAATACCTACTCTTGAGATTTAATTATAGAATAAAACACATTAATGGTTATCATATAAAAATGGGCGTAGGCTTCACGAATACAGTGTCAAAACCTGCATTCTTTCATTGGCTTTTTTTTTTTACATTTGTATTTGGGGAGAGACAGCAAGCAAAGGGGAGAAACAAGGGGAGAGAAAAGAGGAGAAGAGAAGAAAAGAAAGAGGTTATTGAGAAAAGAGAGAGTCAGAAGCAGCGAGGGGGTGGTATTGTCTGTATTAATACTGTGTCTTCCCAGTGCCGGGTCTCTTTTCAGGCTTTTGTAGCGGCGCCAACCATGAAATGTGTCTGTCCCCAAAAACCATATACCCACTCAGGAGGGTTTCCCGACCTCAGAGAGACAGAGAGGAGGAGGAGGAGAAGGAGCGGGAGAAAGAGTGCAGCGGCCAGTGCTCGCTAACAGGCAGGCCAGCCAGAAAGGATGGAGAGCCAGGGAACATGGCTTATTCACCGGGCTGCACTCACAGTGAGGCCCTGGCATCTAAGTCTGGCTAATAATGATATTCAGCACCACACAGCCATAGTCGCGCTAGAGCGTGCGAACACTTTAATTTGAAGACATCATTTAATTTTCTTTTTTGTTGCTTAGTTTTTTTGTTTGTTTTTCCAATAATGTGGCTTCACCGAGTTTTTTTTAAAGCTAAATAAAAAGTTAGGTCAGTACAGATTTAGGAGAAAATAAAAATAACTGATTTCATTTTGCACATGTGGGTTGAAGAATAGAGAAATTATTATGTGGGCGAGTTTAACACAGAAAAGGAGTCTGATCTTCTGAAAGTGAGAGGAGTTGTGTCGGCGGCCGTTTTTGGCACGATGCTATCTCTCTGTATGGAAGACGCCAAATTTTCATACACAGTCTCTGCCAACCTCCTCCCTCTGATCCTCGCTTTCTACTCTTTTCTTTTCTTTCTTTCACTTGTTCCCCTAATCTTTTATTCCTCTTTAGGGTTCAAATGAATGCCCTCCCCTAGCCTCATTAGCACCCTGGACTCCTGTTTGCAGCTACAGAAAAATGTATAATAACTTGTAAGCACAAACATTTTAGCACTCAATAGGACCATTATCCTTGTTTTTCATGAAAGCAGGCCATCGTGGGGCTGTGAGCCTTGACTGTGGTGGTTTTTTGTTTGTTTGTTTTATGTTTAGTTTTTTTATTCTCTGATGTTTCTTTCATTTAGTATGCAGACGTTGATATATCTTTAATTTTTTTAGATAAAAAAATGCAGTAGAAGCATTTTTATATGGGCTTTGATGCTTGATTGCAGTTTAATTTTCCTAAATGTATTACCCTCAGTTTATAAAATTTTCTCAGAGCATTTCAATTGACCACCGATGACGTTCGGTAACTCACGTTCTGCCCAACACGTTTTACGTCATGGTGAATTTAATGCTTTTCAGGTACAAATGTCTTAGCTGTTTCACAGCAGGCCACTCAGCCTCCTTGAGAGACAACCTTCATAAGGGCAACGTTTGGTCTAGTTACACCGTGTGAAGGAGAAGCAGTTTAGAGAAGACCGAAAGTGGGGTGGGGTGTTGGGGGGGGGGCGAATGAGCGAGCTAGCTGAGAAGCACAACAGAATGCAGAGAATCAAATTTGGCATGCGTCTGTGTAAGCGAATAAGCTTCAAATCAGTTTGGACACAGATCTAGGACACTAGACGGGGAGAAGAAAGCAGGATGAAACGGGATAGGGAGCAACATGGGATTGAGAGAGGGGGGATAGTGTGTATATGTGTATGTGTGTTTAGCGGATGGGGGGGTGCAGCTAAGCAGTGGATGAGATAGAGGGGGGAGGTGGGTGAGGTTTAGGAGGCAGAGGAGGGTGTGTTTGGTAGAGTGTCCCTCAATGACGACTTGAAAAACAGGCCGGTAAA
The DNA here is from genome assembly GCF_900324465.2 of Anabas testudineus. NCBI lineage: Eukaryota > Metazoa > Chordata > Actinopteri > Anabantiformes > Anabantidae > Anabas > Anabas testudineus. The sequence goes on along the minus strand of NC_046610.1, from coordinate 14,714,033 downwards.
TAAATGGAGTGGCAGTAAACAAGGCTCGGCGCTTCATCAAAAGACTCCATTCATCTGTGAACAGGAGAGTCTCTCTTTTCTCTGAGGAGACAGAGAAAGGAACCTACTGACGCTGACGAGAGGACGGTGCTTGTTTAGATAACAGGATGAGCTGGAGTGGAATTGGTGTTGGTGTGTGCGTTCATTCATTTTCGTGTGAATTTTAAGGGGGTGCAGAGCAGGTGGGAGGTGGACACAGTCTAAACGACCGGGCTGAGGTGGGGGTGGAGATAGTGTGTTTTTGTTTCTTCTTTATCGTGAGCGCGGATTCAGGGAAGGACTCGGGGTGTCTCGGGGGTTAAAACTGTGGGACAGCCTGATGACAGTATGTGTTTGTGTGTCTAGCACAAAGTGACGGAGAGTGGTGTGCGTTTGGCAAGGCTTATGCTCGTGTATGCACAGGCGTGCACGTGTGTGAGAATGTGTCCTGTATGCGCATATGTCTCTGTCTGCTCATTATACATGGTTATTTTTTCCAGACTCAGTGCTATGCTCTATTTTGCATGATTTACAGTGCTACGAGCCAAGCAGCAGGACTGTTTTTATGTCAGTTACAGTTTGGAAGAGTTTTCTGGGGTCTCAGGGACACCGCGGTGAACCGGCTATTGCAAGGTGCTCTGCATTGCTCTGGACTTCAGCTGTTCAGTATTCAGCTAGTCAGCCTGTAGGCCAAGAAAGCCTAGTAGACTAAGTGCCAGAAAGTCCTTATAGCCAGTAATAGTCATTAATGTAAAGCCAAAAGCTTTATGTAGCACTTGTGTTGCAGTGTTTAGATGTAACCATGCAGAGAAAGACACTAGATGTCTAGATGATGAGAAAGACACTCTCTCAATTTCACTTAACTAATCTGACAGCTGAGCTTCATACTTTTCAGTTCCAACTTCAGAGCAATGGAAGACACATAATACATAAATCTTGTCATTCGCGTTGCCAAGTGTCTGTTTTAAAAGCCCTTTGTGTGCGTTATCGGCAGCATCCAACACGCACAGTCTCTCAACGTCCCTGATGCTGCCTGTCTTTTGTAGGTTATCAGATATGTTATTTTAAAGTCCTTACATTAGTATTTCCTCTTCTAAACAGGTCTTTTTTTATTTGACTCATTCAGAACCTCTGAATTAATTTTAAGGTTGCCATAGCATTTCCAGAGTCCCCCTCCTCAGCCCACCGCCTGTTCCCCTCACGTTTATTGGACCCAAATTCGGCTGGTACCATGGCAACCAGCGCTCCTAGGGAACCTTGTCTGGGTAGAATCCAAGGTGCCTCCAGGGTGGCACTGGCTACTGTTGTCGGCGTCAACGGGCTGTCGCCACGGCAGGTTGCTACGACAAGGCCAGCCTGGTTCTGGCCTGCCACAGTTGTGGTGAGAGCACTAGCTTGCTAACCTCTGTTAACTAACTACTATCTAACATGACCTGCCATATCCGCTGACATTAGCCACTGCTGCAGGCCTCGGCGACTGCAGCACGGGGTAGGCGTTTCACCAGCACGAATATTGATGTGGCATGGCTGGGTGCCCAGTGCTGCTTCCCACATGAGAGAAGGCAGGAGAGAGAAAGAGAGACGACAGAATGAGAGGCAGAAAGAAAGAATGGAGATGAATTTTCAGTATATAATATATGGGTATATATGTTTTTGAACAATGCTTAGTCTTTAAATATTCAGCTGCTCAGATTTGTCTCTGTGCATCTTGTCAAAACGCGTATGATGTTTAAGTGCATGATTATGATTTGCACATCACTGTGCATCTGTTGAGAAAATATGGTTTTGTGAGAGATGCTGAGAACAATCAGCTCCCAAACGATGTGAACGAGAGAAGAAATTCATTCATGAAAGGTTATTGTTTTGTTTTTCTATAGGCTGCTTTTTTTAACCCTACACAAAGTGTGTGGGCTCCTGTGTGTGAGTGCATTTTTCTGTGTGAAAGTGAATGTATGGTCATCTGCTTCACCCTGCTTAATGGGAAACAAAACAAACAGGTGACACACAGACTCCTCATACTTAATGTGCTGATTATGTAGTGTGATCCAGATTGTATGCTAAACAGAAAGGACAGTTGTACGTGTTTATGTTTATTTGCACTTCTCTCGGATACTGTCAAGACCGTTGGACACAATATCTGATTGCATGGACTGACACCTATCCACCAGCCCTTCCACCACCACCCATACACACACACACACACACTCGCTTACTCACCCATGTAAAGCTAAAAACATGCGTAGTGGTACAGTAGATATGCACGTGGCACTCATCTTTATCACAGCTTTCTCAAGCTGGGCTTTCCTGCTGAGGCACAGGGAGCACGGGAGACTGGAGCAGCAGGCTCCTGCTGACTTAAAGCATCTTCACACACTTTCTGCTGCTCAGACAATTTGACAAAAATATCAGTACTTTGAATAAAGCTGTGTATAGTTTAGGCAAAGTGGAGGGGATTTCTTTTTTGTTTGTTTCATCTGGAGCACAGCTCTTTTGGTGCAGAACACCAACAGAGAGCTGCTGTCATAGTCCTAGATAGATAGCAGGATGTCCTGATTCTGAAATAGTTATTTTCCATTGAAAACTAAATATTATAACACATTATAAGATGCTGATAGTGGGACCAGACATTGTGCATTAAATAATAGTACATGACTAACTCGTAAAATGCAGTTCAGTCGGAGCCCTGTCTCTATCCGATGGAGACTCTGACTGCATGGTGTAGCTGCTCCTTGTTCAGTACATTCCACAGCTTAACTGCACAGAGGGCGGATAGGGCAGTACATTGACTCTGCAGGGAAAGAATGGACATCTCATCACTCTGCTTTCTTAAGCTATGAGTCAGTATCCGCAATCGGCCACGTGCCAGTCCCTGTTAACAGTAGATCTCCACCTGGTGAAATTAGCAGTATATTAATTAGCCTGAGCTTGGGTTCAAACTCATGCTCAAGTTTAGTCCGAACTTGGTGTAGCGTCTCCCCGATAGTTAAGTGTCATCTATTTTTAACCACTCCTTTGCCTGTTTTTTCCCTCTGCGAGGACAAAGTCAGGGCTTCTTCCTCACTCCACGATCGTAGATTCGTCATGCGAGGTGTGTAAGGAGATATGGTGTGTGATCCACGACAATGCTGGCGGGAGTGTGCGTGCACAATGCTGCCAGGTAGCGTAAGGAGGCCAGAGGTAGAAAGTTGAACAGAGAGAGAAAAGTTTGAGCCTACGTAAACAGGAGATGGAGTCTTATTAAGCCGCTTGATCCCTGTTTGTTTCTTTTTCCTCCACTCTCTTTCTGTGTTCCTTCTGACCTGAAATTGGGGGTTAGATTGAGGATAGTGACGGACTAATGAGCCCCTTTTCCTGCAATTACCCTCCGCTCTCCTATTCTGTCTCTCTCTCTCCCTTGTCTCGTTTCCCTCTCCCTCTCAGATTCAGTGTTCAGCCTTGTGTGTTCCTCTTGTTCATTTTCTCTTTCAGCCTAATCATTCTGTTTCCCTCTCTCCTGGTTTCTGTTTCTCTGTTCTTTTTTTTATTTCTTTCACTTTCTTAGTGTGTAGTGGTAAATAACAGTGACACAAGGCAACCTGACAGTAAATTACAGAAATCTTGTCCTAATTTGCGGTAGATTGCTATCTGAGATGTTGGTTTTATATTGGTGTTTGCATTTAAAATGGTTTTATTTTTCTTTGTGGTCTCATTTCAGTTCTACCTAAATCACAGTTTCTGAGGATTAAGAGTTTTAGGTTTTCAGTTTCTATTAAATATAATGAGGTTTGGAAAGAATGTTTTACTCAATATTTATTATCTATGAATTTTTGTTATTGGCTAATTGGCAGTAAAGCAAAACCTACCATCGTTCTCCTCTTGAATACAGGAGAACATTTGTATATGTATATTAGTGTTTTAACTGGAGGTGTGCATGAAAAGTAAAATCATTTCTCCTCCTCTCATGGTGTCTGGCTGCTGTTTGTGTTTAGTTTGGTTGCTAGCCTGCTGTGTCTTCCTCCCCACTGTGCGCTGGCCATGAAATGGAGCAGAACTGTCAAGGGTCTGGTTGCTGCTTTTTATTTCTTTGGCAGAGTGTATTTGTACAGACCAAATACCCCCACCCTTCTCCATAATAGCCTCCTCAGGACAACAGAAGCACATACAGATATGTCTGTGTAAAGCTTGGTGTACATAATTTTAGCTGAGTGAAATCAGATTATATGCAGTAAAGTGTGACTTTTTCTGCACAGAAACTGAATGATCACCTATAAAGGCCTCTTCCTAGCTTTCAATCAGGTCAAAACTCTAGTGATAAGCAAGCACCTAACTAGTTTAAGAGGCATGAAACAAGCCATAATATCCCTGTGAGCTCCAGAGGTGCTACTCTGTAACCAACCCTCACCTTTGACCTCTCTGACCATGGCAACTAGAGTAAAGAATTTTTACAGAGGATCAATGAAGTATCACATTATGAGTAACTCCCTGCATAGCACCATGCCTGTTGCATGGTAAATGCCTTGCTCAGGTGCTAATGGGATGCTACACCCCCCTAGCCGAGCGCCAACTGCCACACATCCTACCTCCTAGTCTTTGTGCCAAGTAAAAGTCATTCTGGATGCTAAATCCTTGCCTAGTGCACTGTGCTAACACGTCCCAGTCTAAGCTGATCCTTATTAATACAGGGGGTCAAAATCAGCCTAAAAACTAGCATACCACTGCTCTCAGAGCAGCCTGCTGTTATTGCAGGGTCAGCCCAAAAGACGGCCTGAAAGAGAAAGGAAAATGAGGAAGACTGCGAATGAGTTGCTGAGTTCTGACTGTATGTGACACATATGTGGTTGTTGTTGATTAAAAGTTGTTGTTGTAATTGCGGGGCTTAAAATGCCAGGTGGCGGATGTGTCCCGCTAATCCCCTATCTAATTTCGAGGTCCAGGGGTGAAGCTCTTAATCCGAAACACACACATACACTCAGTCATAGTCTTGCAAAGACAAACACACATATGCACATACACATGTTCGCCGTCATCTCTATGAATCAGATGCTCGCAAAGTTGTGAAATTCCCAGAAAACTTCTATTTATTTGTATTATGGCAGTGGATTGTACATAATACATAAAAGTATAGAAAAACGTACACACACGGTCCATTTTACTTCACCACCTTGACCCTACCCCTCAGATACACACTTGTCTGTTTGTTTTTCTAGTGTCTGTATGCCGCTACGCACAAACAAACATGTCCCACATCGTTCTATGCTAAGTTATCATTCTTTCTCTCTCTCGCGTTCTCTTTGTCTTTCTCCCTCCTGTTGTTTATTTTTATGGCTTCAGCAGTTTACAGGGTTCGCTGCCGCACACTCGGGCCATATAAAGGTGCACTTGCCACTTGAGATAGAGAAAAGTGTCACGGTGACAGGGAGATAAGAGGGTTGGCTGGCTACTCCACCCTTTACCTCGGTTCACCCCTGCTCCGCTCCCCTCTACTGTATGTGGGTCAACCACACACTGCACATAGTCGATAGCTCCAGCATGACATGGTGAGGCCTCCGCGGGGGGAGAGAATGGGGTGTTTCTGTCTACAGTTGCTATCTGTCTTGTGTTACTTCCCTCGGATTTTAGTGCTCTATGAAGGATCTTCCCTGCACAACAAAATCTACTGTTTCATATAAGTCTTATTTTATGACGTTTAACTTTATATTATCTTAACTTTATAATAACTTTCATGCTTTACTAGGGGTATCTGGCAGTCCTTTAGTCTGAAGTTATGCACATTTACAGCCATGAAGAGAAAATGAATCATCATTCTGTCCACTGTGGAGTTACAGGTTTACTCCAGCCTCCAAATCCTGTTAGTAACTTTCTTTTTCTTACTTTATTCGGCGCTCTGTTCTTTGTCCTTATCTCGGCCTTCTGCCTCTCAGTGGCAGGTGTGGCGGCCATGTGTTTTAAGTATGTGTAGTAGTTTACAGCTCAAGCTAAGAGGAGGAGGAGGAGGAACGAGGGAGGCAACTGGGGAGGGAGAAGGAACCGCCTTGCCCCGGGCGCTGGGTCATCTCAGGTGAAATGTGTCTCTGGGCATGTGGGCATGGCCTCAAAGAGAAGAGGGAGGAGTGAGAGGAGGAGTTCGATGACACATAAGAAGAAAGTTTGTTATGCATTGAGAGATCAGACATATTCATACACTCTTAATGCAGTTTTACCAAATGTAGTACGGTCATTTACCACAACCAGCTATATTCTTTAGGCAGGAGTGAAAGTCTTGAGAAAGACTCTGCTAGACAGGGTAATAAATCTTTCTGGCCTCTGGCTGTACTGTGGATGCAGAAAAAAGCTCCTAATAAAGGAAAAAATGCATCTGAGTGATATATTCAGTGGCTGGGAAAGTGTAAAATGTTGTGAATTCTCACTGACAGCAGCGAGGTGTGTGTTCAAACTTGGAGCACTGAGAGAGGTACCTCATAAGGGGACCTCAGGAAAAAAGTGGAGCGCTGAGGAGAAAGGAGGAGGGAAAATAAACCAAGGGTTTATTTGGGGGGGGGGGGGCGGATGATAGATGATTTCCCAAGTACAGATATGAAAAGAGGGTGGAGTGAAAGATAGAGGGGAAAGAGGGAAACAGAGACGTGAGGAGGTGGCAAGAAGAGAGAAAGAAAGTCTGCAGAGGGAGGAGGAGGATCGTAAGAGAACGAGAGAGAGAGCGAGAGCTTCTCCGCAGGGCGGGTTTCCTGAGGTCACAGTACTGAATATCACAGAGGAATGTGGAATGCTGAACCGCTGCCAAGGCAAACACACCGGCCGCGCCACCACCGCCCCCAATGGCTGTCAAGGGCTGCTTTATATACACACAGATACACAAACACAGAATCATATATGTGCATGAGTCTGTATATATATACAGAGCAGTCACACAAAATGTCCTGTGCATACTGAGACTGGACGTACTGGACAGTTTACACAAATCCATGCACTTGTGGAAACATCCACACTGTCAACACTATTTTTTGTAACTGTTGCTGACGCACGGGCCTATGGTGATCAGAGACCAGGTTTAGGTTTCTTTCAACTGCAGTTCTCTGCAGCCATGATTACTCGACTGGGATATTCGTGTTCTCAGATGAGTGTTATTCCGAAATGTTTTCATTAGTTTTTGCATGTGTGTGTCTCTGTGTGTGTGTGTGTAGAAGGAGTATTATAATGGACCATGACAGCTTAGCTGAAATGCACGGAGCTGTAAGTTATTACAGCTGTGACACACACGTAAAATACCCTCACATATATACGCGTGCATGTACGTTCACATAGAGAGTGAGTGAGTCATTTGCTACACGTTGGACAAACATGTTAAAACACACTCACACATGCACTGATCCAGTGACTCATACGCCATGCACACACATGCTAAACCGGCGTTTGATGCTTTGTCAAGGACTTAGGTTATATCCGCCGTCAGCTAAAAATAAATGCAGCAAAGATGTAGAGGAGAGATCACCTTTGAAGAATTCACTTTAAGTACAAATCATGAAAAGGGGGAGAGATAAAGTGTTCATCCCAGGGCCAAGAAACTATTCCATTTACCCTCCACGTTCATACCAAAGCCAAATGAGAATCATTCTGAACATTTGCAATTGATTGAGTCAAGGAGACGCTGCAGTGCAGCTGTTCGGAGTCAGACAGGTTCAACAGGACACAGGATGGGCTGTACCACAGAAGAAGAGGCAGAGGGAGCAGATGAGGAATATCTCGGGTGACAGTTTTCGTGTGTGCGCATATCTGTGTCCTGATGAGTTACTTGCGTGCAGGTCGCTGTAAAAGTTAACAAGACAAATTGCCGTGTCTCTATCCACGGTTGTTTTTCTAGCTGTTGTTAATTTAGACACTGTAGCGTGTATCCCACCCTTATGTGTGTGTGTGTGTGTGTGTGTGTGTGTGTTACCCTCCCTCTGTCTTGGAGCATGCCAGGGTCAGAGGTCGTAACAAGTGAGCCTCTCCATTGTGCTTTGATGTGGCTCACCATACATGCATTCACACACATACCAAGGTAAAGTCAAGGCAAACAGCGCTCTCACTTAGGGCCTTGTCCCTCCACTTGCTCTCTCTCAAGGCGCTGACAACCAAGGAGAAAAAAAACACAAGGCCAGGGTTTTGCTGCGCTTGGTCCCCGTACTTTGATGTGCTCTCATGTTTGCCACATGCACATTAGCAGGTTTTCACAACAGCTCCTTAAGCACAGGAAGAGAGACATCTGTGCTACATGGATGAGCGCTGTGTGTTCCCTCAAGAGGCATTTGACGTGCAAAGAAAGACGAAACATATATTCAGCGGAGAAATAATCAGAAGCATCTAGGACGTGTGGAAAACCCGCGTTGCCAGGAAGATGTGATTATGTACTTGCAACAATATCTGGAACATTATACTGTAGGTTAGGGGATTTGACATATTCAATAAGGCCGTCCCGTCCAGAAGCACAGGCACGCTTTTTACACAACACTGGTCACACCACGTCTTGTGTTTTTTATTAAAATCCTATTCATCAAATTGAAATTGGTTAAGATCTAGTTTGTAAATTGGCTATATTTTTCTCTTTCCATAAAGAAAAGTGTGTTTTTCATTTGAGCGAGCCGTTCTCTAAAAGTAGACCAGGGTTCTGTGTGGATTTGGGGGCTTTTGTTCGCACCACAGGAGTTTAAATGAGCTCACCTCATTTGCGCAAGTGTTTGCGCACACACATATGCATTTGTTTATGCGGTCGCTCGCGCATGTACAGCCAGCATGCATGTGTGTGTTTTTCATCCTGTCCACACCCTGTCATCTCCCTCCTTCTCTCCCTCTGTCCCTCTGTTCTTTCCTTCTCCTCGCTCTGCCCTAGCCGTGCAGTTGGGAGAGGCAGGCCTGGAGTCAAAAGTGCAAGTGTGCCGCTTGGCTGATGAGTCACAGAGAGGCAGCTTTCCCCCCACTGTTTGTAAATATGTGGTTACCCTAATTGAACGCAGCTTCAGTTCCCAACAACTTTCATTTCTTCTTTGTGTGCGTGTGTGTATTTGTGTGTGTGTGTGTGTAAGCATTGCCACAGCTGGAGCAGCAGGAGACACATGACACTGATACACACCGCTGTACAGAAAAATCACAATCACACATAACAGAGGCACAGGGTTCAGCTGGCACGTACACACACACACACAATTGTAATTGGAAGGAGAAAGACATATCGCCATGCCTCTTTGTTTCTCCGTCTTTCTCATGCATGCGCGCACACACACACACACACACACAAACACACACACAGAGCGACTTTAAAATCTCTCCATAATTACAGGCTGTGAGATCCCAGTCTAGAGGCTGTGGTTTGGCTGGCCCTCCTCTCCCTCCATTAAGACACTAAGCAGCGTGTGTCACTCAGCACTTGGATGGCTCCTTCCCAGAGGTGGCAGCAGGGGGCCCATAAATGTACACTCTCACTCTCTCACACACACACACACACACACACACAAACACACGCTCCGTTTCCCTCTCTCTCTCACTGTCACTCGCTCACATCAGGTAACACACACACATGCGTAGAGGTGTTAGTGATGGGCCAGTAAATGTTTTCCCTGAGGGCTCTGTCTGGGTGGCACTGGCATCACTGTTGCCAACAACCACTACTCATCTCCGTCCATTTTATCACATCTTTGATACATTTTACACATTAAGAAAGTGTTAACTAAACGACATGACTGTAATGCAGATTAAACCAAAGTAACCTCATTTGAACCGAATAAAGTGCCAGTCGCCATAAGATATGAACTCCATGTCATCCTAATTACATTTCCTGATCAAAAATAGAAACTCTTGCAGTGTCTCCGTCTTCTGCCTGGCACTAAACTTTATTTAAAGTTCAGAAAGTTCGGAATGCTTTTTTTAAATGTGACTTTGTTTAGCTCAGTTTAGCTAATAAGCAGCATCAGCTGTAGTCATCTGCTATTTTGACCTTCTGACCCAAAACATGCCCATAACTAATCTGCCTGTGTTATCACTGTGCACCCAGAAGTACGCTGTGCTAGATTCATCTTTCCCCCAAACATTTCTTTTCTTACCATCTCAACACAGATTTAGTAATTTCACATTTTGGTCCTTAAATAGTTTTAATGGAACTAAATAGATTACGTCCTCCTTCACAAGCCCAGAAGCAACTTGTACAGAATTAGACTTTATTTTAGCCTATATTTACTTCGCTACCTGTTTTTTTCTTCCTGCAGAACTATCTAAACTTTACTTAATGATCCATGAGCCTTTCAGTAAACAAACATGAGAAGATTTTCCCCAGATTTAAGCTCATTGACGTCATCCCCTGCAAATCCAGGGGGTGGTCTGTGGGGGCAAATCCTATGTAATTTCAATCACGGCACGTTGATCTTTAAACTTTGGCTTTGGCGTCAGCCGAGTGCTTTTGGAAATATATTAGCTCTACCTTTCCTCCGAAACCAACACTATAGTGGCGCTATCCCATCATTAGGAAAGCAAGATACGTTTTTTTTAGTCTGTACAAATCAGCTTCAATCTTTAACAGCTTAATTTATTATGTATCATCAAAAATACAATAAATTAAATAAACAGAACGTCTTTTATAAGAGTGGATGGCTGACACATACTGTACGTTTGTGAACATGTTTTGACATTCTGATCCCTCATGAGTCCACTACATCCGCCTCAAGTGCTTATACGATCACCTGCAGCTCCATCTGTACCCATCGTTAAACTCCAACCCCTCTGTACCTAATTTGATTTACCTAAGTTGACTCTTGCCTCAACCAAAACATTTAGGATCATGGCCAGTCGAGCTTTAACTTTGAAAACCCTTACTTTCCTGCGTGTTAGTCTGTCCGGGCAACAGAAATGGGCGATTAATCGACTGGTGACGGTTTCAGAGCTCCCCCTCAGCCCCAAAGCAGCTTAGCCTTTCTGAGGCACAGTCCGAGCACTTTGTGACTGTGTGTGTTGCACATGTGTGGATGTGTTTCTGTAGCACTGTACTGTCACTGTAGATTTCCCCATCCCAAAGTACAAGAAAGAAATAATTGTACCTTCTGTAAGTCACCGATAATTCCATTACGTTTATAAGGAAAGCACTGTGCTTCAGTCAGCGCTGAGATTAGTGGCATATGATCGAAAAGCAATATGGACAAAAGTGTTAGTGAGAGAAACAGATGCAGCTGTGTAGACACACTCAAATAAGCATGCATGCACAAACACACACACACACGCACAGTACGACTGTAACAGTAAACACAGTTTAAATCCACTCGGGGATTACAAATCCACTTATAGTGGGTCAACTTGACTATGTCAGCTGCAGATCCCACGCTGATCCTGCTGCCCATCCCCTCTGCTTCATTATGCGTATTTGAAAGAACTAATATGAACATGATGGATTTGCAAGCAAGTACTTGCAGTGCATGAAGCATGTGTATATGAGAGGAACACACGCACTTACAGTATTGACTATAGCGCGGCCGTCCTGCTTTCTTAATGTGTTGCAGATGTTTAGAGACGTTGCAGTGTGTCGAGCCTCGGACTGGGAAGGGTTTCAGTTCAAGAGTCTGAGAGTTAGATTTAACATACGGTGAACGGCAGCGAGAGCCAAACTTTTGTGTCTGCTCGCTTTTGCATAAGTGTGGACAAGTGAAAGAGCACATCGTCGGAATGACTAATGACACATATGATATTGACTTTAATCACATCTGTTTATGTGATTTCATCTCCCTCCATTCCCATTGGACCTCCCCTAGTTCTTGGAATGGACTGTAGCTTGGTCTGCCAAAAATAATCGCTTGTTTGCTGCTATTTACTTAAATCTGTCAAAGAGGCACTGTTGGAGCCTGTGCTGTTATGGTTCTCTCTTTTGCTCTGTGTGTGTGTATGTGTGTGTGTGTGTGTATGCAAGTCTGCAAAGTACACAAGGACATGCCAATGTGTGTAATGTTCTATACTTTTCTCTCAGTTGTGTGTGAGAGTCAGACGTATCCAGGCATCCCTAGACAGTGGATACACACTCTCTCGCTCACACACACACACACACACACACACACACGCGCACGCACAGCCAAAGCCAGCCAGCTAGAGAGTGTGAGACGCCTCAATATCTCTCAGTGAGTAGAAACCTGGCAGAAGCACTGGGTTCATCTCAACGTCTCTCTGTGTGAGACCAGAGGCCTGTGAAAAAAATACACCCTCAGAATATAACACACACACACACACACACACATATACACGTATACACAGTGCCTCGGAGCAGTGAAGAAGTGTCAGACAGGGGTGTCGGGGGGGATTTGTGTGGTTTGGATGTTTGCCTTTGTCAGATGAACGATGTCATTTTTCCTCCTACTTTATGAAAGATGAAGGGAGGGGGAGAGGGACTGGTCAAAGAGCATACAAGGTGAAAGGATGCCAGGCAGATGTCAGCTCACACCTTCCCTCCCTTTTTTCTTCATCTTCTATGCTCTTTTTCATTCTCTACCTCTGTCCCTCTCCCATCATTACTCCTAGCCCCTCTCCTTCTCATCTTTTCTCCTTCACTTTGGGGTCTGGAGGCATCACACACCGCTCCCAGCTGGAATGGGGTCTGAAGACATCCAGGGATATCAGTTATTATTAAACCTGCTCTCCGATTGCCAAATACCTCATCACTCATGCGCTCAGACACACACACACGTATGCACACATACACACGCCACCTGGCAGAGTGAAGCAACCACTTCTCTCACAGAAGATAGACTTAAAATAAAAAAAAGAAAAGAAAGAAAGAAGAACAAAAAAATACCCTTCTGATTAGAAGTTGAGGGGATTGTCATAAATCTTCCTCTGTGTGATGGCAGAATGGTAAACACATGTCAAAGTTGCTTCTCAGAGTGCAAAGCTTGCAGAGTGCTGTTTGGAAGTCTTCTGGGTTACAGTAATGATTCCACCACACCCAGCCGCCGGCAATCCACGTCCTTATCCAAACTAGACATTTACAATCACTAACTCATTAAATGCCGATATTCAGTAGTCTTTGATGGAGCCATTACTGGATCGAGTGCAACTGCGTTATAGAACAGCGCATTGACTTTCTTTAATATTCAAAAATGCCATCAAAATTCATGAAAGTGCATAATGAGCTCTTGATTTATAACCTTCCAGTCCATTTTTCATTCTGTTTTTATGCGCTTGAGATAACTGTCAAGATTAATAACACACACCACAGATGTTCGTATATGAAATAATAACTCACATACGTTGTTTTGAAATATTTTAATTCACTCCAGATCTGTCTGTCATAACTCTTTTGGTTAAACTCTATTGCTTCCACCTCAACCCCTTGCCATTCACTGTTGTGTCTGAACACTCAGTGAAGTTGGACATAGTTGGTCTTGTTTGGCTCCCTTCAAAAGAAGCTATTGGCTACCATCCTTTCTTAAACAGGATGTAAAAACATCTTCCACAGAACAAGATAATACATTTATCACAGTTGACATGAAGCCATGTCTATTATATTTTCTCAAACATTAGCAGTGAACCGTTATGTTGTGGTTCTCTTCTTCTGTTAATCACTTGACACCCACAAAAAGCAAATGACATCATGTGTAGTGTTTTTATAATTAATTAGCTTTCTTTCTTGGCCATTTAATTTTCTGGTAGGTTCTGCACCACATTTTAGTCAAATCACACAATAACAACTATGGACTTGAACTTGAACTTGAACTTAAGTTTGAACCAGAGCAAGCATGGGTCAGAACAAGTCACCGTCATCTCTCTCCCTCTATCTCTTCTATCCCTCCTCTTTCCCTCTCCCTCAGTACTGGGACTTAGGAGTGGTTGCAGCATCAAAGGCCTGTCACCAAAAAAATTAATGGAGCATTACACATGCATTCACACACATACAGACATGTGAAACAGGTCCTGCAAGTTGAAATCAGGGCATTTGGAGATTTGGGATGAGGGTATTAACAGCATAGAAAGAGGCAGTGTGTGAGAGAGAGAGTGTGTGTTACAGGAGGGGTTATAGGGCAGGGTACGGAAAGCATGTGTGAAAATCAAATGTTACAGTGCAGTTTTGCCTAAGTCCGTGTGTGCGCGCATGCATTTTTGAAAAACCTGAAACAAAGAGAGGTCATGTTTAGAGGCCAGATCCTTTAAGTACACATGGGGGAAGTTTGTAGTCATAAGGAGCAATGAAGAGAGGCACTTGTTCAACATAAAGCCTAATGTCATGCTTGCTTACACTTCAAACAGAAAAGCCTGGATACTGGAGAGAAATGTATACTGTTATCAGACTTACACACACTGCAGGCAGCCATGCATTATATACATAACCGCACACAATGAGTGCACCTTCCTGAAATATATGCTTGCACACTCAAACACACACATACCGACAGAGCTGGGTTAACAGGGTACAGTTCCTGTTGCCTCCCTGATCAAACAATGGCAGCTCTATTACAGGCCTGACAAGCCAGACTGTGCCAAGGGGGGAGAGAGGGACACGAAAATAAAGAGGGAGAAGGAAGGGGAAGAAGGCAGATAGATACAAGAGGCATCAGGCTGAGGAAAAGCAGTCAACAAAACAGGCTTGGCAGACAAAAATGAGCCTGAGAAAGAAAAAGAGAGAGATCCTCTTACACACAGGACATGCCGGGGAGTCCTCCAGGGGTTTGTCTCTATATAAGTTGCAACACGCAAACTTTATTTTATTACCTGAATCCAAACTGCCACCTGCAAGGAGAACTCAAGATGTGCATGTAATTGCATGTCTGCATTTGCATGTGTTGTGTGCATTAGTACGATTACACGTGGCTTTGCGCACACACACACACACACAAGTTTAAGTGTGTGTGTGTGTGTGTGTGTGTGTGTTGGTGCTTCACAGTGTGCGTGCTCCTCTTTAATTGCAGTGTACATCACAAATTGACCAGCCAGTGTTTTGACCCCCTCTGTTTGACACTTGCATGTACATAGCCCCTGTAAGGACACAACCTCTGCTTGGAACAAGACACCCCTGTGTTTCCCCTCCTCCTTCTCCTCCTCCTTCTCTTTCTGCATATCCTGCCTGCCCCGTCTCTCCAGGAAACGCTCCTCCTCCCTTCCTTCCTTCCTCCCTCCCTTCTAACCCCCCTTCACTGCTGTCTGGGGCCTTTATCACTCCTCTATGTCCTTCCTTTTCTGTCTATCTGCTAGGATGAAAGAGACAGTGAGGGAGTAGGTATGAGGGATCATTCCCTATGTGTATAATTGTGTGTGGGTACACACGCACCTATGTGTCTTTCTGTGTACATGTGTCTTTGTCTATGCACGTTTGTCTTTGTATATGTGATTAAAATTCTGTTGACTCTAGTCAGCTAGCTGTGTGAGGGCTTCTATTGAGTCAGAGCAGGTGGGCTCCTGCTACTACAGTCTTGCTAATCACTCCTTCCTCTGGGTGACTGACTGGGTCAGGCAAAGGGCAGCTGACATACAGACAGCCCACTGTTAATGCCAGATAGAGTTAGGAATCATCAGTGACTGATGAGACACTTTAGGTACTTGTTAGACTATGTGTACATCCTTTAATAGAATTCTTGATTTTGGATTGGTCAGTGATGTTTAACTCCAAAGAAATATGCTTTACAATAAATATTTTCATTTAATATTTAATTTAACATTTTTAATATGTAATATATATATTTTTTTTTTAAATCAAATCTCTATCCAGTTGCTTATCTAATCTTATCAAATCTGCTTGAATATGCTAATATTAAAAAGTGTACTGTTTTTATTTCCCTCCGTACAGTAACAAAAGGCATGTTAGTAGTAAGTGTCATAGAAAAGATTTTAACTTTTTTAATTCAAGAGTGCAGCTTAATCTAATTGTTTTAGTAATAATTAAATTAAGCTGCACTACTGAAATGTATAAATTCAGCCAATGTCTTATTATTCAATGATTTATTGCTTGTGTGCTTTGCTGCTATTGTTTTACTTTTTTACTTTTGAACATCTGCCTTTATTCTCAGTGCTTTAAAGGACTTACTTAGTTTTGCATGCACTATGCACTGAACTGGAGGTAACCTTGTTGTTCCAGTGGTACAGGTCGTAGAATCTGATGGGTCACTTAAAATGATAACACAGCCTACTCAAATTATCAAAATGCCAGAAGTTCTTACGTGTTTTTCTACACGTTAGATACTCACTCGTTTCCTTCATTGCTGCTAGTACGGATATTGCAACTTGTAGTTCTTTCTGGAAACGTTTAAGCTAATCTGCCTTGTTTGTTTGCTTTGCTTTTCCTTTGCCTGTAGTGTCAGTATGAGAAGCAAACAAGACTAAATTAAACAAAGAATGTGAATGAAAGATACGATAAGGGATTTGTTTGGCTGCAAAATTTATCAAATACGTTTATTTTACCAACTTTGAACCAGATCCAAGATAGAACCATCTATGAGAACCAATCTTTATTTACAATACTCTTACAATTCATAGTGCAGACAAAATTATACGTCACACAACGCACACCCATATTGGTAGACCAGTGGCAACAGACCTGCCAAGAAAAAGTAAGCTATAGTTTTGCTAAGCATGCGGCTCATTAAGATAGGAGAATATAGCTGGCATTAGTCTCCACCACTGCAAGAGGATTTATCCTGACTGACACTGAAGTAGTGGGTGTTGACGCTAAAACTCAGACATGTTTAACCTTTAATGCCAAGAGCATCAAAAATACACAGAATATAAAACGTCGTTTGGAGAACTTGTCAGCTTCGACAATGCTCTTTAAATTACTGTGATAAAATTACGATCACAGCCAAGATATCCTGTACATGAAACTGTCACTTACAGCTCTTGATGTTATTCAGTAAACTTATATGTAAATGAGTCAGTTAGTTTGTCAGTTTGCCAGCGTATCTGTTTTTCAGTTTTCAGACTTTATCAAAACTCAAGACCAGCTTTGTGGTAGCAGAGGTCTTGATAAAGTCAGAAATTTCCAAGACGCGTATTCTGTGAACAGTATGACTACTGTCCTGGCAATGGGTCAGATAAGCTTCTGTCATGTAGTGATAGCCAGACAGTCAGACAGCTCATTAACCCTGCTAGTCAGCAGACTGATTATATCAGATATAAAGTCAGTCAGAGGATTTTTTTGTGTTTGTTGGATATCTCAGATATCTGTGTCTCTGGTTTTTTAGCCACTGACACAGCCAGGTAGCTTTGGTTTATATGTCTTTAAAGAGAGGGAGGAATACTCTGTGTGTTAAGTAAGCAGGCTTTTTATGGGGCTGTATAAAAGTTTCATGACTTTCATGTAATGCAAGCTGTTATTTTTAATTATCTGGTTGGTGACCCACATAGATTGCTGCAAAAGAAACCAGATTTTCTGTCGTCGTATGTTCTTAGTGCCCATGACAAATCTTTTAGATTGAGAAAGCTTTACTGTGACAGAACTCATACTGTGAATTACTGTGAATTTTCTGTGAAAGTCTGAGTACAAGTGAAACTGACAGTAAAATAAGTAAAGTTGAAATAAGACCCACAGCTGAACAGAGGCATATTCATAAAATATTTTGGCAGCATGCAAAGAAACAGTTGCACCATATGACCAAATATTCCAATGAAAAAAAAATCTCAGTGTTTGTCAAAGGAGAAGCAAACACATGTACATGCAGCAACATGTAGCAATTCAGCTATTGCTTTGAATAAAAACTAGATTTTTTTATTTTGTGCCCTAACTTGACTTTTCTGAGTAACCAACCATGTGTGTAAAGAGAGATGAGTCCACCAGACGTGTCATTAAGGACCGTCCAACACAGCTGCAGTCAGAGAGACTGAGACACAGCAGTGGTCCACAGGCTCTTGATGGGAGAGAGTGAGTGAGAAAGAAGAGGGGGAGAAACTGTATTTACGTCTGTCCTTGATCAGTGAAAAGTCTGAGCAAGTGTGTGGGTGTTCTGAACTGAGGCTGCTGTAGATTGCGGTTTAAAAAGGGAGAGCACTTATGTGGTTTTGGTGGACATCTGTCTCTTGGTGCTTCTTTTTGTTGTCTCTCTACTATGCAGTGCAGATTTGACCCAGAAATTATTTTTTTAATTTGTGATAAAGAACCAAATAAAAAAAAAAAAACAGGAGCATGTGACGGATTCGTATCTATCTCTAAAGTATCCAGCTATACATTTTGACCCTGGACTGCTGCCCACAGTTCATTTCCTGGCTTGCATCCAGCTACAGATACATCAGTCAGACTAGTCAGAGCATTAACAGTGAAAGGAGAATACCTCTAATCTCTGATTTAAAAAAAAAAAAAAAAGTTACATATTGTGAGCTGTGGAGTATTATTTCAGATACCTTGGCGAGCAACCAAGACATTCTTAAATCTGGCACAGATTGCAGTGCTTTTTTTATGCGTGTCCCCCCGGTGTAGAAAGTACAGAGGCTTCATTGTGTCTTTTTCTGTCTGGGTGAGTAGGGGGAGCATTTGTGTGTGCACAAACCAGAGTGCGTGTACCTTGCCCAAAAACCCTGCCTAAGTATGTTGTAAAGCGAAGATGAAAGTCAGTGTGTTAAATAGAAATCCACCTCCTGTTTCTTCCCTCCTTCCCCTCCCTCTCTCCCTACCTCCCTCCATCCATCTCCTCCTCCTTTTCTCCAGCATTGGTATTTTTTCTGTTCCCTTTCTCCCTGTCAGGCTTAATGCCTGCTTACAGCTCCATTTAGGCTGCATGCGTGGAAATTGTGAAGGGGATCTTGTGGGTTTTGTGTCCTTGGAGATAACCAGTGTGTGGGAGGTGACAAAGGTAGCGTAAGCCGTTTGAGTGTGAGTGGTTTGTGTGTGTGTGTGTGTGTGTGTGTGTGTGTGTGTGTGTGTGTGTGTGTGTGTGTGTGTAACCATGTGCATGGGTGTATGTGTGAGAGAGAGTCTGCTTTAAGTGCAGGAATAGATCTCTGACAAACGGGAGTGCGGAGGGGTATGCATCTGTCAGTGTTGTTTGAAAAGCCAGAGGAGAGTTAATCTGAGCGAGTCACTCCACCTCGTGTTTGATCTGTTCGGTGTCTCAGCTCCGTCTGCATCATGCTGCAGTTTCCTGCCTAAAGTAGTTAGTCCACTCTTCCACTGAGCAGATGAGTTTCACAAGCAAG
Organism: Anabas testudineus; assembly: GCF_900324465.2. Classification (NCBI taxonomy): domain Eukaryota; kingdom Metazoa; phylum Chordata; class Actinopteri; order Anabantiformes; family Anabantidae; genus Anabas; species Anabas testudineus. The sequence continues at coordinate 14,694,920 of NC_046610.1, read as the reverse complement.
CAACATACAGTAGAAATTAAGGGTTGGACAAATATTCCTTAGAGCAATAAACAGTAACACAGTCTCATGATAAGACGGCGACACCAACATTGCAAAACATTCTGCGATGATAGTGAAGCCAGTTTAAGAGATACAAAAATATACTAAATATACAACTATGTTTGTTGGAGTTCTTAATTTAAAAATAACCTATTTATTATTGCACTTTTTTTTACATAAATGTTGTGAAGTAAATACACTCCCCGTCCAAAAAAAAAGTCACACACTATTATTAATATTTTGTTCGACCGCCTTTAGCTTTGATTACAGCACACATTCACTGTGGCATCGTTTCATTGAGCTTCTGCAATGTCACAATATTTATACCCAATTTATCACCAAGATATTGTATTGATGAGGGGAGAAAAGTCTTTTCCAGCACATCCCAAAGATTCTCTATGGGTTTAAGGACTGGACTCTGTGGTGACCAATCCATGTGCGAAAATGATGTGTCATGCTCCTTGAACCACTCTTTCACAATTTGAACCCAATGAGTCCTGGCATTGTTACCTTGGAATATGCCCGTGCCAACAGGGGAAAAAAAATCCACTGACGCAATAACCTGGTCATTCAGTATATTCAGCTGACCTCATTCTTTGGGCACATAATGTTGCTGAACCTACACCTGACCAACTGCAGCAACCACAGATCATAGCACTGCCCCCATAGACCCCACACTTGACCAGTAGACACTAGGCATGATGGGTGCATCACTTCATCAGACCACATGACTTTCTTCCATTGGACAGTTCTTAACTCAGTTTTCAAAATTTCAACAATCTCATTAGATGTTTTCTTTGCTTGATTCATGTCAATAATTTGATTCTTCTCAAACAGATCATCTTTTCCACGACCACAGGATGTGTCTTCTGACATGGGGTTAGGGTTAAATAAGTAATAGTAGAAAAGTAATCATCCATGCAGTAATTATCCAATGGGAGGCTCTTACCTATTTGCTTAGTTAAATCAAGGTGGTGTTCATTTATTTATTTATTTTTGGACAGGCAGTGTAGTTGTCATGCTTGTGGGGGTGGATTTAGTTTGAAAAGATTTCTAAAATTGTGCCTGAGCTTCAGTTCTGTTACAAAACAATATATACTGAAGGTTAAAACATTTTTTTGCTTTTGTAAACAAAATAAGCCAAACTCAAATGTATTAGTGTTTATTTTGCACAAAGCATTTATCTAAATTAAATATTGTATTTGAAACATTCCTATTTTTGGTAGATGGTGCAAGAGGCACATTTCACCAATTGCTGGCCCTAAATAAGTCACAAATTGCCAGAACTGCTTCTATTATATTAACATTGATCAAAAACGCCATTGTAATATTTGTTAATATATGTTTTGTGGGTTACACTGTGAACTACTACTACTACTACTACTACTCCCAGCCCTCACAAAAGGAAGTCCGAATACCATACATCCTGTCTCCTTTCACTCTCCTCCCCCAGCATGTTTTCCTCCATCCCAAAGAGTAAATCCTGTACCTCTCTCCTCTTTCTATCCCAGTGATGATCAGCTTAGCCCCGTCAACAGCATCACAATTTCTGTCCTCATGGTCCCTATATCCCCACTTGTTCAGTGAGTAATCCTCTCTAAACAATCCCTCATAGCTCTGATTCACCATTAGCTTGTCAATAACACCAAATAATCACTATCGGCAACTAAGGAGCCAAATCAGGAAGATCTGTGGCTGTTCGCCAAACCCAAAAGTAAAATCAAGGCCTCACTGGGCCTCTTGCCCCGGGCTGAGCTCTATAATTTTCTGGCTGAGCATTGACCACCAGCCAGCCAGAGCTAAAACAGTCTGACACAGGCTTATTGATCATGCACATTGATTAGAGTGAGCGAGGGAGTGAGTGCTAATACTGTATGGATGAACTTGACGTCAGAGTGAACTCTAACACAGTCCCAGTCATAACCTCTCTATTTCACATTAACCATACGTCCTCCCTCCTCTTCCTCCTGTCTCCCATGAGAAGGACAATCAGTGCGAGCGTCAGCAGCTTGGCCTCTGAGTGCTCCCCCAGTGTTATTAACCTCCTCTGTTGTGTCGCTTTCTTTCTGTGACAAGCCTTCATCTTGTTGATGACTTCATACAGTCCTCCACTCAACTTTATCGTAATATTGGAACCAGTTGGAACCAATCATAGAAAGCCACAGGCGTGACCTGTTCTACCAAGGCCTCCGTCTCATTGAGATGCATTGGATTTTGATTATTCGCAGTGGTTTTGGAAAATCACTTAGGTTTTTTCTTTTTCTTTCTTTCTTTCACAGCACACATCTGCGGGATTCTGTAACAGGATATGGAATTTAGTAACCTATCTATAGAAACCGAGGGACAACATTTACATTTACATTTAGTCATTTGGCAGATGCCTTTATCCAAAGCGACTTTCAAGTGAGGTACAAGGTACAAAGGCATGGTCTATACTGGATATACAGTAGAAAGAAAAGTATCATACAAAGGAGAAAATGTTTGTATTGATATCACTAATCAGGGGTAATGATAAATATGTGCATATAGTGGAAAGAAGGATTAGAAAGAAACGTGTCTGAGATAGGGGGATGTTAACTTGTGGAACACAAATAAACAGAGAAATTAAGTGAGAGGAAAAGAGGAGTAGACAAAGCTGAGCGGTGATTGAGAGGGAAGGAGAAGAATTAAAAAAGAGAAAGTGAATGATGGAGAAGAGGGAGGAGGATAATTGCAGGAAAGGGGGATTATTAGTTCGTCACTATCCCCAGTCTAGAGGCTCTCAAACCAAGACTGTGGATAAGTGAAATCATATGGCTGTCTCATCACACAACACAGAGAGAGAGAGAGAGAGAGACAGCGATGATGAGTGCGGACGGTTTCAACGTAGCAGTAAACATTCATTGAACAGCGCTCATTAATTTATGCTATGGCCCATATGGCTCCCTGAGTAAGTGTGTGAGTGTGTATCTACGCATTTACTTACCTCTGATGCATCTGCTGATTTCCTGGGCTTGTGTCGCGGGCTTTTTAGTGAAATCAAGAGCAATCAAGTGGAAACGTAGTGGTGTGTGTGAAATAGTTGCACCATACAGTAACGTGTCCATGAAATAATTGCTTTCAGGGTTCATTTGCAGTTGCTCAGTGGCACAGTGCCAGACGAAAGCCACAAAGGAGCGGCAATCTTGAGCTCACCAGACTGAGTGATAATAATATAATTTATAATAATAAACTATGGATGACAAGTGGGACATACAAAAAGCTGTAAACTTTATAATAAAACGTTCATAGACTAACATGTCAAGTTTGTAATTGCAATGTACTAGATTACATTACTGCATTACATTATTAAATTGAATTGAATTACATAGAATGGGGCAAAAAAGACAATATAGATAGATAAGCATTTTCTTTGAAAGGTTTCAACGAATAAAACATCTGAAAAATGTTACAAACTTTTCACTTTCCAACCTGCAGCTGGGCTCTTGTCTTGTATTTTCTTTATCACCGTCTGCAATCGGCTGCTCTTTACTGTTTCTGAAGGTCCTTGGCTATAAATCGCCAGGAGAGCTGCACAACCGAAGATAACACTAATGCACTTGTAAGCTCAAACCAGTCACTTAGCCGGGATATTTACAGTTTTCTAGAGAAAGCTTCGCCTGAGGGAGACACTTCAAAAACAGAGAGAGGAGAATGGAGAAGAGTAATGATGTGTTTGTTAGAGATAGCATAAGGAGTCCCAGTGTTTGAGGTGATGCAGAATGCTTTATCTGTGGTTTTCCTTAACTCTTTTTCAACCCAGGCAAGTTGGCGGATTATGTGTTTTCCTTTGAGACAGTGGCCTGGAGCAGCATGTAGAAACAGAGGCGGTGTTTAAAACACCTGAGAGCTGTCCACTGTCTTGTACTGAGGATTGATGTGTGCCTCAGTGTGGTGACCGAGCGATATTTTTCTTACTGGCATCAAAAGATCAAATCAAATAATTTATCTTACTAACATGTATGTTCTGTGCAAGCGAAATCTGATATATGCAGCTGTGTCGCACTGTAGGCCCCAATCGTTGTCCAAAAATGATTAAAACACATCAGATAAAGACAGGCAGTAAGGTTCACGTTGTCTTATGCTTGTAATTTTGTAGTAGGAATGGATAGACTTTGAACTGTGTGACCGTGTGAAATATTTTATTTTACTTTTGCTCGTGAATACACAAAATAGAAAAGTATGCATCAGGACATTGTTTATTACAGAGTACTTGCAGTAAATTTACCGTAATCTTCATCTTAATTGGTGGACAAAGAATGCAAATTAAGTATTATTTCCCAAATTAACTGCTGGTAAAAGTTTTAATGTCAGCCCACCCTGTTCATAATAAAACCTCAACACTTCAAGCAGACAAGAAAACAGCTGGACCTGGCATCAATCTGGCAACTTTTCCACATTAATTTCAGTCGAGACTTTCAAGGCCTCTGGTCATCTCACACCTCCCCACAGCCATCTCTCTCTCTCTCTCTGTTTCCCTGCCTGTGGTATGTCCTCAGCCAACCCTGAACAGCTTTATGTGCAGGTTTGGTGGTTTGTGGAGCCGCTTTTCACGTCAATCCAGGCTGGACGTATGAAATGCCTTAAAACGACTGAAATCCCCCCAAAGCTGATAGTGCAGGGATAGTACAGGCTTATGACTTCCTGTGGGATCTAAATGGAGTTATGTAGATGGAGGGCTGGAGAGAGGGACTGTAGTTAGGTGGAAATTTACGTACAAGATTCATGTGCTTTTGTACAAATGTATAATCTAACTTGTATCATAGAAACATAATAATAAAACAGAGTAAAGTCAAGAAATGAAAAGCACATTTTCTTTTTTTTCATTCCATCACACTGACGTGCAATTCCTTCTTTCCCTCTCCATCTAGTTCCCTCGATCATGCTCTAACTCCCCAGTATGTTTATTTTCTTCCCTTCCAACTTCCCTCGCTCTCCCATCCATCTCTCCTTTCTCTTCACCCGCCCTCTCTCTGTCAATTAGCTCATGTAAACTTTGCTTTCCCTCATTGTTTTTCCAGGAGAAAGTGCCTCTGCTTTTGATTAAGCCCAGGCCCCCACTTTAATACCATAACCCTCCCTTCTTCTCCCTAACACACATACTGTACCACCATCATACATCATATCTTAAGCAGCTTTGGTATAGTTTTGGCTTTGCAAACAGATACTGACTGACTGTATATATGTCTCCCACTAATCACCTCTAGTCACCTAAAGATGTGCTCGTTTGTGCCTCTCCATACCACACAAACACACAAACACACACTCCGGAGATGGATGAATACCCAGTTATCAGTCTTCAACTATGCATCTACATACAAACACACACCAAGGTACGCAGGTGTTGGTTTTTTGAGGTGGAAGGCTGTGGCACCTGTCTGCCAGCTGTTTGTTGTCCCCTGGGGAGGTTTCAGCTGTCTGACTGACAGGTGAGGAGGCCCGAGGCTGAGAGCCACAACACAGCTGGCCTAGCCCAGATGCCGAGGAGGGACAAAACTCCTTGGTGTGTGTGTGTGTGTGTGTGTGTGTGTATTTTTGTGGTTGTCTCATTACCCCACCACTCCCACCTCGCTTTTTTGAGTTTTGAGTAAGTAGTGACTGTTATAGGGTGGCCTTGATTAAGAATTATGAGCAGGTGATATTGACAGAGGAAAGTGTGGACCTCATTTCCTCTGTACTTTGTTTCTGTTCTCTTTCTCATTTTTACTTCGTGGTGTTTTCTAAATATCCCATAAGGCCGTGTACTTTGTCATTCATGCTCTTCCTCTCACTCAGATCGAATTCTTCATAATTTCAAGTGTGTCACCCTTTCTTCTCCCCACTTTCTTTCCTCTTCTTTCTCTTTTCCCCCCTCTCCCTCCTTCCTCCCGCTGCTGCTCTCCTTCCTTCCCTTGTTGCCTCTCTTTCTCCGGTTCCCTCCATCTCCCCTTTTCCACATAAAGCTGTTTTTCATAGAAGCCCATGCAGCCTGGAATAGCATTCCCCCGGGCGCTGCAGGGTGAAACACTAGACTTTTCTGAGCCCCAGCCAAACAGATGCTGGCTCTTGGAGTCCCACCAGAAACAAGCCTTCATGCTTCTCTCTTTTTCTCTCTCTTCCACCCTTTCTCTATCTTGTTTCTCCCTCCCTTTCCCTCTCTCTCTCTTTCATGCTTTTTTGTCTCTTCCTTTTCTGTCCCTGGTTGCCCGTCTTTCTTTGTGGTCGCTCATTCTCCTGCCACTTTCTCACAATCTCTTCTCTGACTCTCTGCCTCCTCTTTGTCAAGGGCAACATCTTAGTGTCCTAATCTCTTTGCAGAGAGCCGTCCAAACTGACCGGTGTCTGGCCTCGAAAGTCTGTTCAGCCTCTGTTTGGTCAAACTTCCTCCTTCAAAATCCCTTTGTCAGGTGCTTCTTGTTTTGTGCCTCCACTTCTGAGCAAGGGGGATGTACTTGGAAACAAGGGAAGCAGTGGAACAATAGGGGGGTTTCTTTCTCTGTCTGTCCAACTTTTCTTCTATCTTCTATCCACCCTAAAGTCCATACTCCTACATTTTCATTCCTGCTTCTTTGCTGTCCTTCCTAACAATTCTCAGCCCACCTCATCCCTACTTTTTTTTTTTTTTTTTACATTTTGGCAGAACTTGTTAGCCTGGCCCCCTCTTTCACCCTCCCTATATAGCTCCTTCCTCTACCTCTTTTTCCCTCTGCCTTTCTTGCTTGGTCTTTAAATTTGCTTGAACCCAGGGACCTTGTGTATTACGTAAAAGGGTTAAACGCAGACACACATGTGCACACGCACACATTGCATGTACACACTCGATGCCTGCACATGCAAACCCTCTTTCCACTGCACATGCACACACACAGAGTGCTATAGGGCCAAACTTGGCTTTGCAGCTTTTGGCAGCCGTTCAACTCTCTCCCAGTCTCCACTATCGCTCACTAGCTGATGCAGTGTTTACATGAGCTGCCAGTCACAACCAAATCAAAAGCTTTTCCATCTGAGCTAAGAACAGTTGGGGGTCGAGGAGGTATGCTGTGCTTTGGTACGTTAATACTGGTTTGACTATAGCCATTTTGGGGTCCGAACGTGGCCATTTGTGTAAGTGTTGCTGCTTTGCATCTACTCAACCTCAGCAAAGATAGCCTTTTACAGCAGGTGCTCTTTAGAGCGGAGCTGCATGATAACTCTTGACACTTTTTGAAAATGCTCTGATTGCAGGTACTTGATTTTTACAAAATACATTTTCAGCAATGCAAATTTATTATTCAGCAATGTCAAAATAACTAATATCTTCCTGATTTAAGTATTTCTTATTGAATATTGAATTAAACAGAACAGCCATTCATACTTGGAATGAACCCTGCGAACCCTAGGGTACATACGCCTGTTAGAAGGTTATGTAACATATTATGGTGGCTGCACCAGGCATTACATCACTGGTTAGATTACTGGGGATCAGGTCTGCTCACACACAACCTCTGTCCACCATACACACACACACACACACACACCGTCTCCCTCTTTCCAGCCCTCCATAGCGCGGATCAAGCTCATATGTCTACTTCATCAATTCTGCTCATTTGATGAAGAGAATTGTAAACAGCATTATTAATGTTTTGTTTATGTTTATGTACCTGTGTCCTGTGTCAGATTCATAAATGAGTGTCAGATGTGCTTGTGAATAATACTCAACCTATATGGTTTGGCTGACTTTGCATGTGGGGTTATTAAATTTAATTGGTCAGGGTCATAGGCTGAAGCAAAGCAAATCACTGGTAATATGGATTAACTATACAGCACAGTCAGATACCATGATCCATTTGCCATGTGGCCAATCAGATATTATGTGTGTGTCTGTGTGTAGCTTAGCCAGGGCTGAGTACAGGGATGATGTGTGGGGTGATTGTGGTAAGGAGGTGAATTAGATTTAGATTTAGAATTAGTGAGGAGACTTTAAGCGGGATGGGCTTACAGGCTAAGCGCTGGGAGGTGACGGGGGGGATCAGATCCTCGCATAAAACATCCACACAGAAGCACATACACACAGAAAACTGAATCAATAGATTCATTCCTATGTGGTCTGATTGAAGGGAACTGATGAAAAATAGGAGGCATCTTTTCTGGGGACACAGAGTGAGGATGGCAAATATTATGAGGTCATGAGAATAAAGTGTGTGTGTTTGTGTATGCGTGTGTACATATGAACTGACCAGTCAAAAGCACAAATCTCAGTCAGTGTTTCGACTTTTTGTCCCCTCTCTCACACACACTTTGACCTTTGAGGCAGTGATGCAGCTCCCCAGCGAGTGCCTACTGTAGACAGATGGTTGTCTGCTTTACTGTACATCTACATCCTGATTGGTTTATCTGCTTGTCTGTGTTGGTGCCATCACATGTTTGTTCAACTTCAAGCTGTTCAGAGATACTGTACCCTTGCTGCGAGGGTTACCATGCCACCATTTGTTGGATTATCGACGATGCTGTCACAAGAACATTTATCGGTTGAATGTTTTGCAGAGACTACTCCAGCCGGTTGTTCAGCCAGACACCTATTTCATTTGTTTTCTGTACATTCACACACTCGTATAACGCTTGCTCATTTTACTATGTGCTTGTGGCCCTGACTGGCCATCGCGCCTGGCTCCAACTCTCTCACATGACCTCACCCTTTGCCCCTCACCATTCTCTCCATCTGCCCTCATAAGGCCACACAATGAACAAAGAGTGCCTCAAGACTCAAGTGTGTGTGTGTGTGTGTGTGTGCCCGCGCGTGTGTTTATGCAAAAGAGAGTGAACATTACAAAGCCACACGTCATGTCTCTTTGAGCACGCTTTCGTCTCTTACATATATTGTGTTCTTGTGTGGCTTAAGTGTGTGCACCATGAGCCAGATTCGCCTATTTCCCTGCCAACTTGTCCTCTCCTCTCATCTCCCACATTCTTCCTACATGGTCTCTAATCTCCCGTCTGCGTAGCAACCCTTGAACACACTCAGATACATCAGAGTACATACACAGAAACACTTAAACAGTTGCACATAGCTGCCAACATGAATTCATATTGACATGGCACAAAACGAGTGAACATCAACCCTTGTCAACCTTGTCAGATTTTCCTTTCATTGGCTCGTACGATCTGACTTCATGTCTGTGATTGGCCGATGTAACTCCACACCCCTGTGTACACACACACACATACGCACATGCACGCACACGCACACATGAGCACATTCAAACACGCTGTTTGCTCCACTTCCTGCGTTGAGCTGTCTGGCTGGCATCATCTCCAGCTACACTGCCAAAGGGTCAAAGGTAACCACCACTTGGCAGCACTAGCTCCATGTCCTTCCGCTCTTCTGTGGCTATGTCTGTGTGTGTATGTGTGTGAGTTGTCATCATAACAGCATGACCTCTTTGATCAAGTTTGCCCTCCTGGTGTTTTCATTCATGTATATATACAGTATTATATACCAGCCTTTATTTTGTGCCCTGTTGTCACTCCTCCTTTCACTTCCTCCTCTCCTTTGCCAGCCTCTCCTCTCCTCCTCTCCTTCTAACACCCCTGTTTCTCCTTCCTTTTGATTTCCCTTCGCACACCTCCCACAGCACTCTTACTTTCTGCCTCCCACCCTCCCTCTGTCTTCTTGGCATGGATTGACAGGATTGAGTCACTTGGATTGTTCATACTTCCCAGTGAGACACATATTGTGTCAGTGTCCAGCCCAGTGAGTGCTGCACTCTGTGTACAACCCAGCAGGGAGCAATAGTGTCCGCTACCTCCTGTATATAACCGCAAGTGTCACTATGAAACTTAATAGCTACAAATATATTAAACATTATGTTTAAATGTTTTTTTCTTTTCTTTATTGGAATTACATGCTCACATATTTAAATATATGACTTAACTCACATTTTATTGAAAAGAAACTGAATATAATTTTGATTATGACTTGTATGCATTCCCAACAGAACACTCATTATTTTCAAATGCATTCGAACGAATGGATTCTCTTTTCACTTTCATCATCGCTTTTCTCTGGAGCAAAGAACTAAAGAGTTCCTCTGTAATTGGGTCTCTTACTTTCCAGTGCACCACATTCATCCAACTGTCTCACTGACGTATTGTTATGTTCATAAAGTCGCACATTTGCTCTGAATTTTCATTGAAGTGTTCCCCCGGAGAAAAAGACTTGGCTGCAACAAGAATGTTTGTTATCACTGTTATCTCAGTGGTGCTTTTGGAGGAGTTGGCAGCCTTGCTCAGTATCATTTTTGTGGGTATATGCGCATGTGTGTGTGTTTTTGTTGAGGATGTTTTCTCACTCTTATCGACGTGTCCTTGGCTGTGCAAGTGCATGAGCCTTCTATTAGTGTAATTCACTTTGTTTTATACACTATATCTTGTAAAGAAATGCAAAGAGCTTGGTAGATAAGTGTGGAAAACTGTATGGCATAAGAGGCCAGTAATGTGTTGGGCAGAAAGCATGTGGTACGTGTAAGCTGTTTAAAATTAAAACTAATAGTGTGTTGGAACATGATGGATGAATACAGATAAAGAGAAAATATGAACTATAATACGGGAAGCAAAAAGGAGTAGAGAAGATGACAGCGCCAATGGTAGAACATGGGAGAAGCTTACCTTAAAACACCCCTCTGCTTTCCAGACAGGAAGTGTGTGTAACAACCTCAGCACAAAGACCCACAGTGTGTATCTGGGCCAGCAGGAAGGGGGACCGAGGGAGGAGAGAAATCCAAGTCTCAACACAGGCCTTCCCTCGCTCCCCAACTCTATATTCAGCTCTGTACTGTACTCTCTCTGCAGCTTTTCCAGCTTTCTTCCCGCACTCAACTTACTTACTTCAAGTCTCTCGTGCTCTTTTCTGTTCTTTATCTTTTCTAGTAGTCCTCTCAAATGCTGTTTCTGTAATATGTGAAACGTGAGATACTGCAAAGTAAAACAATGCTGTAAGTGTGACACTGTTGTACAGTTGGTCATACTTATTCTAATACTCTGCTGCTTCGCTAGCATTCTCCCAGACTCCCCTTGTTATTCCACGTCTTCGCTTTCTTTTTGCAAAGCTTTCTCATTCTTTTATAGCTGTCTCCTTCTGCTGCAAATATGCATTCTGTTCAGCGCTGCTTTTTTTTTCATCCTTTTTTTTTCGTTCTTTTGCAAATGCACATTCCCTCTGCTCATACGCGTGTGTGTGTGTGTGTGTGCAGTTTTTGGTGGATCTGCCCCTCTCTAACTGCCTCTTTATCTAACAGTGCTCAGCTCCTGATGTTTCTGAGTGTAAGGCATTTTGATTTGAAACACCTTCTTTGAACGCGATGGCGTGCACGCTGTGTATTGGATCTTCTATCATAAGGGCAAACTGCAGAAGGGATAAGCTCCTACTCACATCTCAGTGATATTCACGGCTCCATATTTCAGTTTGATTTTATTCACGTCACATCTCTCTCCCTTTTCATCTCTTTGTCTCCCTTTATCTCTGTTCCTGGCCTGCTTCTCTCCCCAGTCTAGAGAGTGAAGTCTGAGCTAGCTGAGACGCCTGGCCCAAGGCCTTGTTGCTTTATTTGCATTTCACCATGCTCTTCATGTGCCAGAAAAATGCCACCTGGTGGTGATAACCTCTACTGCAGCCACCCCTTCAGCATGTGTGTTTCTCTGATGTTTGGATCTTGTGAAAGCTGCATAGGTAGCAGCAAGACTAAGTGTACCCCTGCTGCCCCCCCTCTTCCTCCTTCCTCCTCCCTCCCCTGTGTTCTCCTTCTCTTTCCCTTTCCGGCCTTTGTGCAGCTGTATTTATTTGGGCTGGAGCAGGGTTATACAGAGACACTAGTCCTTAACACGCTTGGGCCCCCACCCCAGTTGACTCCTTTAAGCTGAGTAGAAATGGAGGTTGACAGGGTAATAATGCTGGTGTCAACACCACTTACAGGACAGTTATATCAATATCAGCTCGGCAGGAGGATGTTCACACTCTGTTAGGCTGGGTCATGAACCGTGCTGGGGGCCCCCAGCCTCAGCTACACACACACACGCGCGCTCAAACCTCTGCAAATAAAACAGCTTGGGCATAAAGCAATGCACAATGCTCATACATATACTGTAAACACATATAGTACTTATAACCACGTGCACATCAATTCAAGACTTTCGTCCAAGCATGTTCATTTTTAACATATTTACATGATTATGTGTAAATAATAATAATAATAATTATTAAAGCTAATTCCTTCAAAGATTATTCGTTTGACAACTCCCTCTCCTCACCTTTTGTTTTTGTGCAGCTAAACTGCAATCACAAACACATTTCTGTGGTGACCCTAATCACATTATTATATTTTAATACAACATAATTATGACTGGGGTGACCTGGCGAGCATATGCAGTAATGCACAGAACATCCAAACCACAGACCTGAGTCCAAGTCCAGAGTGCTGTGTGTGGTGAGGTTTAGGCCAGACTACTTTGGTTAAGGTTAGAGAAAGATCATGGTTTAGTTTAAAGTTTATAAACATGTTCTCTGTGTCGACTGTTACATTTTTTGTATTAGGGCAGAATATAGTCTTCCTCCAACTTTAACTAAGTACCTTAAGATAACCATAAAAGGGTTGTATTCACAAAACTGCATGTAGTACGGCAAGACTGGAGAAACTAGAAAATAAACTGGATATTCTAGATTAGATATTTTGGCAGACAAAAACCTAGTAGTAAGGTATAGTGGGGGTGCAGTTTTTGGACTTAACATATTCTCATTAAATAATAATAATAGAAAACATAATGAGGTTTAGTTGTAAAAAACAAAGAAATGTTTAACAGACAGCTTTGAGTTTGAAACATTCAAATTTAATTAGCTAACACTTCATATCAGTGCCTCATGTGCCTTCTCTCCCTGACATGTGTCAACTGGAATAGTGCATTTTCATGAGTGTGTGTGTCTGTGTTTGTGTGTGTGTCGCACTGTGTGTTGGTGTGCATCAAGCTGTGTGTCTTGTGTCTGTTTAAGTAGGATTCTTGCTCCTAGAGCCCTAGTGGTCCTTCAGGGCTTCGAGCGGCTGTCCAAAAGCAAGTCTTGTCAGCATGACTCCAAAGCACAGAATCCCATTTACGTTGGACTATTCATATTAATTATGAATCAGAGTTATGTTAGAGACGTCTGAGACCATTTTGCAGAGCAATAATCGCAGTAACCAAGTGTAATGCTTTCAGAGTTGTTTGTATTTCCAACTCCATTATCCCCCCATTATATTTAGCTAAGTAAAATAAATTACTGAATAGAGAATATACCATATGTTGTGGCTTTGTTTTGCATATGAATCCTGAATTAACTTCATCCATGCTTGTATTGTCTTTAGAGACATTTACATTTTTGTCCTACAACCTTCCTACATATATTGCACTTGACGTTTATTACTACCAAACAGGAAAAACCCAGAGCATGAACTACTAACACATAAAAAAAGATTTGTAGATGGATGGTCTCAGTGGTTGCACCATCTATTTCCATTAGGTTAGACTAGACCATAATAAAGAAAATATTGTTCCTGCATCACAGCTCACAAAATGTAGTAATTTCTGAATTTATATCACGTCATACAAATGACATACGCAGGACAAAAGTAATTATCCTGATGTTTAATTCTTCACTTCATCTGCATTTATTCTTCTCAACAAGAAGGTTTGCTGTTAAAACAATGCATTGATTCACATGCCTTCTGTGCTCAAGTACTCAAGCCATGGCATATGCATGGATACTATGACTCATATTCAACACAACACAATAAATAGTAGAACACAGCAATATGGGCGAGAAAGTATTTTATCCCTTGGTGAACTGGGTTTCAAGGAAACCTTTTTTATGGCAGGAATAAATTAAACTTATGTTAGAAGATGAAGATTAAACCTTTATTTCGTTCTCAATTTAATGTCCTAAAAGTGTTAATATAATGGGGATGGACCGGCTGAGGCCGACCAAACCAGTGACAATTCCAACATATAGCTACAATAGAGACATTTGTACAGACTTGTGAAACTAGAGCTAATTCATATGCACACATAACAGTAGATTTACACATCCTGTACTTAAGTTCCTAACTCTCATGGGAAGTAATTTTACACCCCTCTGAGTAAACATCTGGCTTACTTCAAATGCCACAAGTGAATGAGTTCAGCCTGATGAGCAGAATAAATACACTCACTTTTGGCTCTTAATGAAAATCAGCTTTTATTTGGCATTTTTACCACATATAGTAATGAAGTACTTAAAATGGTATGGTATATGTTGGGTTTTCGTGTTCTTCGTTAAATATTTTCTGAATATGTCATTGGGTAGACAAATTGAATCTAATCTACCCAGTTTGGGAATCTTAACGTGCAGCATATTAATTTCTCTGTGTTGGAGAATCATTAGTGAAAATTGTGTAGCTGTGTCACACAGGTCCACATTAATCTGCACTAGTGGAGCCAAGAGGTGATGGTGGGGTGAGGATAAGAGGATGAATTGAAAAAGGGAGGAACAACAGGAAGGAGTGAGGGGGAAGAAGAAGGAGGTGGGTGGGGGAGTATGTATGGGCATTCAGCCAGGCACATACCCTCCCTAAACCTCCACTCAGCACCCGCCCTCTCACTATCAACCACTCCACCCATTCCCTGAGAGTTCATGCATACTCTTTAGACCCATAACCCCCCTGCACTTTCTTTTGCTTCCTTTCCTACCCTTCGTGCTCCCAGGCTTGTAATCCCCCTCTCCCTCCTCTCTGTGCTCCTCCCTCCATCCTTACCCCTCACTTCTCTCATCTCCTTCCCTCCATCGCTCTTTTTCTTTCCATCCCTCCCCTTGTCTCTCAGCATCCCTCTCTCCTGGGTCTTCTTGCCATGGTGTGGTGCTGTTGGCAGAGCGTGGGCGCAGGCGGCACACAGACGGGAGCACAGATGGGCAGCAAGCTGCGCAGGGCAGCCAGGCACACCTGCTCCACACACACACACACACACACACACACACACACACACACACACACACACACACACACACACACAGAGCCCTACTCTGCCACCTCGCCACACAGCCTGACTGCCTGGCACAGTGATACAGCGACACAAACACAATTACACACTGGCACACATGCATGCACTCATACATAGATTCATTTTTACATCCATATATACATATAGACATTTGTGCTCACACTGATTTGTGAAATATGTCCACATAAACAGCATTTTCAATACACACACTGAATACCTTATTTTATTGTAGAATTTGTCCATCTGACATTTTTATTTTCCTGTGGCCCAATTGCCTCTAAGTAACTTATAAGTTTTTGCCTGTTACATGATCAACATTTGCAAAGGTCACATTCACACTTCTGGCTTACCACATAGGGATCTGGTGAACTCTTTTATAACAAAAGAATTACTACACATACACACACACATACACCAAAGAGTAGCAGTGATAAAGGCTTCTGACACTGAAACTAAAATATACCCTCATATGACACAGACTTAAGTAATAAAAAAAAAACATATATATATATAAAGGAAAAAATAATAAAATAACATCCAATAAAAGAGCTGACTGAACATCTGTGTGGGATAGCCAGGGGGATTAGGAGGGTTTGGAACATTTTAAGCGCATTAAGGATTAAAAAAAGGTCAGAATGTTTAGCAACATACCGATAAACCTCTTAAGCGAAACCCAATTGGGAGGCTGTACTGCGTTATCCTGTGTTTTGGGGAGGAGAAGAGAGGAGAAGGGGGGGATGTGGGGGGGTAGAGTTGACATTTGTTCCAACAAGGAGGGAAGTCTGTGTGAAAGCAACCGTCTGTGCACATACATGCAGTTACACACATGCATGCACGCACATATGGACACACGCTGGTTTTGATGTGGTTACAGAATACATTAGCTCACTTGTTGGTTTCTCTGTTGATGTCGGGGCTGAGCCTGACTACGCTGCACAGATTCACAAATGACCAGCACTGCTTATAAATCTGTCAAACTGTGGTGGTGCCACTGCTGAGCTTACTTGTCGCTTCTGTCGGTTTCGAGCCGCGTCTTACTTTGCAATACTTGGGTCTTATTGCATGTTTAACATCAGCTTGTACATTTCCACAATTTTGTCTGTTGCTGTGTTTCAATCTGGGCTTTTCTCAGCAGAGCTTTAGTTCCCTGCTTTGCTCTACCCCACTGGCTGTCACTGGTCACGACGAGTGACAGACTGGCACCTCTGTCTGACCCCTATCGCCAGTCGGTCAACAGCTCGATCCAACAGGTCACGGAGCCAAAACCTAATCCACAACTGATGGATGGATTGTGCTTTGGTTCTCTTGGTGGGATTGCTTTGCCGTACAGCCTGTGGATGGAAAGAACCACAACAAAAGGAGATTCTCTGCACAAATCTAATAGAAGAGGCTTGATCTTTCAAGTGATTTAGTACCAAAGGGCAAATGTGTTAGGAATCATTTGGTCTTTTTTATTGGTCATGTCATATTTTATGTCTCATATTAGCACAGGTTGGATCTGCCAACCCCTACAAATAATGCAGTCTCAAAATGTATTGATTAATTTATTTAAAATGGGAACCTCATTGTCATCAGGTGGATGAAGACATCTCAGTGTTATATCAAAATTGCAAAAGTGCATCATGCACTGAGCAGTGTAAAGTGGGACTGGGCCTTTAAGATGTTTGGGAACAGGTGAGACAGGTGTATAATATGAATGCATTTAGTTGATAGAAAATACCAGCACAGTCCTACACATGATGTGTAAATCATCCAGGTCACACTGTGTACACACAGTTTTTATCTATGTGTATTTTTTTTAAATCATTGTTTGGGGGGGCTGCAGGCTAGGCCACAAGGTTTTACGTTAGAGATGAGTTTGCTGGCGGTGGAGGTGGAGGGGCATCCGGGGAGGCTGCAGGACTATGATTGGGGTTGCTGGAGGGAGGGCTTTGGGGGACTGCGGTGGGAAGATAAGGGGCTGGATGTGTGGCTAGGAGACTGAAGGGGGGAGTGCTGCTGCTGCTGACTGCAGCTGGCAGAGCAGTGATAACCAGCAAGCAGACCTCCTCGGTCTTACTTCCCTCTCTCCCTGTCCTCCTCACTTCTCTACTCAGCTGTGCGATGCACCGTTGAACTCAACAGTGGCACAGATTTCCAATGAGTGATTTAGAGCCGTGTTGTAAGTACGGTGTTAGTTGGCTAAGGAGCCGGAGCTCAGACACTGGAGCCAGAGCTGTTGAAAGCGTCATTATCTAGTTGGGTCATCTTGTTGAACAGTCTCCGTGACTGCTTTTCAGGAGCCGAATGAACTCTTTCTCTGTAGATAGCACAGAGCACATGGTCTTATAATTAAAAAGGAAAACATACAAGTTATGGAGTCCGCTGTCAACCAGCCACATGCAGCCTTCTGTGAGGTTATGTGGTTTGGCCAGTTGACACCCCGGAGCGATGCTGAGGACAGCTATCAGACTGAGTGTTATCTGTCACGAAACCTCTGTTTCACTCAATCTCCTGCAACCGCAGGACATGTCAAGGTCACGACAGGTCATCAATGGGGAAATTGAGAAACTGTAAGGTCAGGGGTTTTTTTTTTCAAAATGTGATATGTTCACATTGAAAACTATTCCATCTCTGTTCCTCATCGAGTAAGGGAGTGGTTGGGTATCATATTGTAATTGCAGAGCACAGACATGAGAAAAACAAATATTGTAGAGCCCTGT
This sequence comes from Anabas testudineus, assembly GCF_900324465.2. Lineage (NCBI taxonomy): Eukaryota > Metazoa > Chordata > Actinopteri > Anabantiformes > Anabantidae > Anabas > Anabas testudineus. The sequence goes on along the minus strand of NC_046610.1, from coordinate 14,677,146 downwards.
GGTGAAATACTACACGACGGTAAAAGGTTCACTGAAGTCAGGTTGTTTTCCCAACAGCTTTCATTGGCCATCATATATGTTTACTCTAAGTGTGCATGCGTGCGTGGCAGGGGCACAGCCTCGTATGTTTGGAGTGAGTGCCGTCAGTTAGCTGGAATGTGGCACTACCGCCAATGCTAAGATGGCTGCCAAGCTCTAAGATGGCTGCCAGGATTGCACCCAGCCAGTGAAAGACAGAGAAGAGAGAGAGAGAGAGAGAGAGAGAGAGATTCTGTATGTGAAGAGAGGGGGAAAAAGAAGCTCTCTTTTATTTCTGGCCTCTTTATTTCTGCAATTCTCGCTCTTGTCTGTCTCACCCCTCTCCCTCTCTCTCTCTCTCGGTGGATAAGCAGTGCTTCATAGGCAGCGAGACAGGTCTGTTATTGTTTCTGCTCAGTAATCCGTGGCTTAGTGTGGCTGCAAGGCAAGTGCTGCTGGCAGGAGTCTGTGAGCTCTGTTATCACCTACAGCCTGCAGATAAACACCTCCTTTAGCTAGCATGCTAGTTAGCTGCAGCCTAGCTAGGTCTGAATGGATGGCCAATAGCGTCAGCCCCCCCCCCCACTGGTCGAAGACATGGAGCTCGATCTCATTCACAAACTGAGACGCGTGGTCACAAAGGTGGACGAGATACGTCCAGCTGCACACCGCGCCGTGCATCTGCAAACATCTATGTGCACGAGACCTTTCGTCACCGTCTAGGACTAGAATGCGCCCTTTTTGATTATGTTTTCTCCAGACTCACGTTACAAAACCTCATCTTGTAACTCTCGCCTTCTCCTTGGCTAATTGTGGCCCTTTATTGCCAACACTTGGCATGTTTGTGACTGTGCCGACTAGTCAAAACAGGTGTGTGTTAGTGCCAGTGTGCGTATGTGTCATTTGATTCCAACAGGACGAGTTTTGATTCAACTTCAACCTGCTCCTGCCTGAAACGCCCGCATCCAGCGTCTTCGAAGGCTCTGTGAGCGTGTGTGTGTGTGTGTGTGTGTGTGTGTGTGTGTGAGGATGTAGGGATTACAACATGTATTAAAGTCAAACAGAAATTAGAAAAAGAAACAGCTTGAGAGAGACTGTTATATGCTTGTGTGTGTGTGTGTGTGTGTGTGTGTGTGTGTGTGTGTGTGTGTGTGTGTGTGTGTGTGTGTGTGTGTGTTCAGGTTTGCGTGCGTATGTGTAAGGTGCTCTGTTTACGCAGACTAAATCCCTACCAGCAAGAAAGTATTAAACAGGATTAGGGCAAGGGATATGATTGCGTGGTTAGATACTAAATTGCATAGCAGCACACTGTAAATCATTGCACCTGAAGTCAGGAGGGACAGAGGGAGATAGGAGAGAACATTCTTAGATGCACGACTGTCACACAAAAATGTGTGAATTCACACACACAAATACACTCACAAGATGTATACCATACCAAGAGAACATACTGCAAGTCCCTCTTATTCCCTCTCACACCTCAAATATCACAGTCTTGGCAGCGGGCACGTACATAACTATGATTCATCGAGACATTGTACTCTTACCAGTATGTTTTTCATTACTTTTTTTTAGCCTGCAGACCAGATCCTAACCATTTTTCTCTCTCTGCTTTCCCCTCCCTGTCTTTGTTTCTGTACAGAATCCGGACAATCAGACAGCTCCAGCCAACAGGGGGACACAGACATCAAACCACCACCCAATGGTAGGTACACACGCACACACGTGCATGTCCAAACACCGTCAAATCAGCATACTAGAATCGATTCTATCATGCTTATCAGGTTTAACATATTCCAATTATGGACCCAATTAGCAAGCACACTCACACAGATGTTGATCTACAAACATAGTTGCAGATGGTTGTCGTCTCAAAGGGATGTGATTTTCAGGGTTTCATTATTTTTTCTTCTTTTTTTTTTTGTCCCAATTGCATAAATTGCTGATGTGGTGATTTTTTTTTTTTAAAGAGTTTTATTGTAGTCCTGATCACAGACTTTTCTATACAGGACATCTGAGTTTCCAGGACTGCTTTGTCACCTCAGGGGTGTGGAACGTGGCAGAGCTGGTCAGAGTGTCACAGAGTAAGTAATAAAAACACTACAGAAAGAGGGAAAAACCCTACAGTCAAAGGATTATATTACATTATGAGCTCAAACTTAAAGAGCATTTGTTTCCTGATTAACTAAAAACTGCATCAAACCAGCTCCGTTTCAGAGGAGATCAGTACAAACCAGCTCATGTCTTTTGGGACATGATGCAACTGGATGAATATTTAGTCCCACTGAAAATCGTCGGCAAATGTCTGTAATATACTTATTGTTCTACTTATTTTATTTTATTTTATCTTATTTTTTCCCGTCAGCCCCTGTAGCCACAGCGTCCGGGCCCAACTTCTCTCTGGCCGACCTGGACAGCAGTCCCAGCTACTACAACATCAACCAGGTGGCTCTGGGGCGACGCTCCCTCACCTCCCCTCCTTCCACCAGGTACAGCCTCAACTTCAGTTCCACACAGACAATAGAAGTACACGGGTGTTCAGAAGCACCACTGACCATTTTAAGTCCAGCTGTTTGCCTACTGGGTGCATCCACAATGCAGCTTTAACACCTTAATATGTGATTATCTGTGATGCCAACATCTGACTGGAGGAAAGTGTGAAGTCACAGTAATATCTGCCAATAGTATAAACTGCTTCGCAAGCATCACTTTACTGCCAAGTAAACTTCGCCACTTCATTACGATTTCTTGCTGTGAATGACATTTAGTACTAGATCCTTTTACCACTGTATGTGTGTCTCTCTTGTTAGCCATTTCCCTCTTTATGAATGTGTGATGGCCCTTTCTGCTTTTTCCTCTTTTGTGTCTTTCTTAACTCGTCTTTTTCTCTTTCTTACCCTCTGTCGTCTGCTATTACTTTAGGTCTGAGGTGGAGTTGTACGCAAACCTTCCACGGAGGTAGTTATAAACACCTTCAAAGACTCAAACTAATGAGACGCACGCACAGAGAAACACACACATACACACAGAGATAGAGTTTTAATGTGTGTCTGTCTCCTTGTTCTAACTTTTCTTTCAGTTTCCTGCTTTTTCATTTGTAGTTTTGATATTTTATGTGCTTTATGTCTGTTCTGCTCCAAGGCTTTGCAATAGTTTTACTGCATTATTTATGCAACTACTACAGTTTTTCAAACCATTATACATTTAAAAAAATCCTGCCTCCCCTTCCCCTCTGTCTCTTCCTCTCACTTCACCTCTGCCCTCCAAACATCCTCCCCATGCCCTCAGCTCCACCAAGAGGAAGTCATTAGATGACAGTGAGCTGGAGAGCCCCACGGATGATGTTTTCTACCCTGGACGCTCACCTGCTGCCAGCTCCTCCCAGTCCAGTGCGTGGCCCAATGACATGGATGCAGGTACATATCCCACTCAACACCTGTCACGCACTTAGCATCCATCTCAGCACCCAAGTTCAAACTAATGCCTTCATCTGACTTCTCTTCACTCTGTTGATGTACACACCCCTGAACACCCTGCGAAAACTCCCACTCACCCACCATTCACCCGCCTAAGGCCCTCTCACTGAATTTGACCATGCTACAAACAGCAGCACATTGGATTGCAGTTTATACTAAATTTTTACATAGTATAACAAATATGAACATTAGAAGTGCTTAATTGATCTAATATTGCGACTGATGACAAAGATTGACCAGGATATGTTTGTCACAGTGTTAATATGAAGCAAAAGCACTGAAGTAGTTGTAGGAATGCAATGAAGACGTTTTAAATCACATGATTTTCTAAGATTTGTCTCAGTGTATGACGAAAACATTAACATAACTGCCAAAATAAAGGAGACTTAGATATGTCACATCACTACAACCCCAGAAACTTTAATGTATCATGGATAAATAGTGTTACACTACACTAACACTATCCCCAAATAGCTCCAGACATCAATAATATAAATGCCGCAGCCTGTATCAAGGCTTTATGTTGGTGTTTCCATTGTTTTGGCAGGAACCACGAGCTATGTGATTCAGCTTTGGACATTACCCTCTTTGTTCTACCTCATCCCTCCAACAATCCAGTAACCCCAAGACAAAAACCCTCTCGTTTGCTTTATTTGAATCCCACTTCTAAATCCCAAGGCTTCAAATTTCCTCATCCTCGCCAAACATAGTTTACCTGATGTTGTGTCAGTTACAAGTCATTCACTACCTCGCTTATACACAAATGCTCATTCTTAAATCTCTCCCCATCCCTCTGTCTGTCTCTCTCTCTCTATCTCTCTCTCTCTGTCTCTTTCTCACTCTCCCCCTATCTCATTGTTAACAATACCCTTCTCCACTTTCAGTGCAGCACCATTTGGCGAGTGTGCAGGAGAGGAAGATAAAACATGAAAACGATGGCGTGCAGTTTCCTTACCATGGTTAGAACAACATTGATTACACTCATAAATATTTATTATTTATATATATCAGCCTTTATGTAGCTCAGTCATTCGTGTATGTGTTTTTATGCATATATATATATATATATATATATATATATATATATATATATATATATATATATATATATATATATATATATATATATATTCTGTATGTGTGTATGTTTGTATGAGTTGTTTGAATGTCTGTGGTAAGTACAAGGCTATATTACCCAAAATTGGACTAAACTTGTGTATTAACCTCAGTAATGTTTTATCAGACTGATGTAACTGCTGCTGATCAAAGTTTCAGTGGTTGATGTTATGTTTCCTGTGATGCACGATGCAAGGATTGTCAAGGATTTTCCAGTTCAAACTTTGATTTCTGTGTGAAACATGAAGCTACAAGTAGGTCACCTAAGATTCCTGGCGTTGTGTGTCTTAAGTCAGTCTGTCCTCCCAGTAGCACTTTAACTGACAGGTGTCACCAGGCTAACACTGACAACACCAGCAGGCACTGCTGTGCTCATTGTGCCTCAGATGCACATGCACAGTGACTCATTCATAGACAGGCAGATCTCCCCCACCCTCTTCTCACACACATATTCTCACACATGGACGTATAATGTACAAACACAGACACCAACACACACACACACACACACACGCGCGCACACACACACAGTGACTCACACACTTACAACCCTTGTCATATGCAGACATTCACACATTGAAACACACATGCTTATCGTGCTCCCCACCCCTGCAGGTGTTCAGGTGCCTGCCTTGTCTCCATCCCTCTGCTACTCTCCATCTTTTCCTTGCTTCAAATCCCTCATTAAGATGCTTACCGCCTGTGGATCAGAGGTGTAAACCCTTCCTCCTGCTCTCTAGCTCTCCCTACAACCCTCCATCCCATCCCTGTCTCCCTTCTGTCTAATTGAAAACGTGTACAGCAGGAAGGACCCTGGGGAGGGAGAAAACATGTCAGAGGAGAGAAGGAGGAGAGGGAAGCAGAAAACAGGCACATGAATAGGAAAAGTGGGAGGTGAGAAAGGGAAGAGAGGAGAGAAGAACGTAAATGGTGGTGGCTAATGAGAGAAAAGGGTTGTTAGGGCGTGAGCTGAAGGAGCCAAGAGCCCTGCTTAGTTTTTGCCCTAGTCTCACCCGAGCCTCAGCGGCTGCTCTCCTGCTCCTGCTCCACTTAGCTGTAAATGTAATTAAGAGGCTGCTCATCACAGCCACAACAGAGGCGGCTGCACGCCTTAGCGCACCAGAGTCTCACCTCCCATGTTCTTTTCTGTATGTGTGTCTCCCTCTCTCTCTCTCTGTTACACTTGCTCTCAATCTCTCCCTTCCTTTCTGTGTATGTGTACCTCCCCCTTATTCCCCATAGTGAATTTGGTAAATAAAGGTGTAGAATAGCATGCAAATCTCAACCCTTTATCCAATTTATTTACAAAGTGAAAAATGAGGAAGCCAAAACCTTTTTGCAGTCATCAGCCATTTCTCAATTTGTTTGGAGATTTTAAACTTAAAACATTTTTGAACATAAGCTGAGACCAAAATGAGAGATTGAAAGGTGTGGGAGAGCAAGGATGGAGCAAGCAGATAATGTGTTATTTTGGTGTGGTTTGCATCCGATTTTCGAAAGGATCCCACCTGCCACAGGCAAAACTCATTTGGCAATTCCTGTCCAGGTGGGGGGTATGTAAACAAGCAAGTGCACACACACACACACACACACACACACACACACTAAAAAACAGTAAACACATGCACACATGCAGGTACTCCTCACCGTCTGTCCAGCGCACCATCTACTCCCCTGCTTCCTCCATAACCAACAGAACACACACATCCAGCAACACGCACAGATGTATGAAGATGCATTCATACATATAAATCACAGAAAGGCCGTTGCACTCAGATACACACATGATAGATTTCTGCACACATACAGTATCACACATTTCGCACACATGCACAGCTGAAGCATGGTCCCAGATGGTGTTTCTGTGTGTGTGTAGCCTTGGGATCCGTGAGGATGCTGGAGACATCTGCTCCACAGGGGCTAGAAGAGAGGTAGGGGAGGTTAGTGGAGGCAAACGAAACAACCGTGATTTCAAATTAGTTCCAAATGATTGTGAAGTTTGCCTGAGACACCAGAGACCAGTGGGGGAGGGATACTTTGAGTTAAGTGTTAAAGGCCCTTAGATGTATACTGTATACGTAGTTGAATCTCTGTGTGTGCTTGCTTGGTGTTGGGTGTATAGTAAGCGGTTAAATCACTGGAGAGGAAAATTCTATGACTTGTCTTTAGTTGTTCATCTCCTGTTTTCTCTAAGTGTGTGTGTTTGTGTGTGTTTGTGTGTTTGTGTGTCTGCGTGTGCACGCTCAGAGGCGCATCTGGTGGCAGGCCTGTTAGTGCAAAGAGACAGAAGGGTCATCATCAGAGCGCTTGATTGGTTGCCAGCGAAATGCTAAGGCTTGCCAGGAAAGGAAACAGTGCGGTTGTGGCGCATACACACACAAACCAGATCAGACCATTACACAGTCTCTGAAGTACTGAAAATATTGTCTTTCACATTCCCTTGGTGATAGTGACAGTGTTATAACTTCGTATATATACAGATGTCAGTTTTCATCTAATCTTTTCTGTGTTTCTTGGCGCTGATTTCTATACTTGAGTTTTATGTTATACTTCCAAAATAAAAGCACATAACTACCTCTCTGAAACCATAACTGTTTAATCTATAAGGTTCTGATTTTTATGCTTCCTTCCAAGCCTTTCCCAGCTCTCCCCTCCAGGTGCCTTCTCTTCTTTAAGTCTCTGCAGACTTCTCTCATTTCCAGTTTGCTTCCACTAGTTTGACAGTGTCATAGCAATCACTGCTAACTATTGGTGTCAGAAGTGGGATCGGGGTTGTGTTCATGCTTGGAATCTGTCTGACAGTACAATACGCCCCCAGACTCCTGCTATAGTTGAGGGGGGGGGGGGGGGGAAATATATGTCTGCTAAAGACATAAATGGTTCACACATATTCGCTCCCACCTGCTTGAGACTTAACTCTTTCACACAGGGAGGGAAGATTTACACGCCCCCACACTCCCATAGACTTTCACACGTCTCCAGCTGGAGAACTGAGGAGGAATCGAATTTAATACTTTGTTTGATGTAGACGGGCCACAGAAATAGACCACAAAACAACAGTCTAAAAAAGGTTTTAAAACATTATCACATCACTCACTTGTTAGGAAGATTTAAAAAAAAAAAAAAAAACTTACTGAAGAAGACTTTTGTCTGTCTTAAATGTGGTGGTGTGGTAAGGGTCTTTGTTTTCTGTGATTGAACGTGTGCTTGTGCTTTCGAATGTGTTCAGACATCGAGTGTGTGTGTGAGTGTGAGCGAGAGATAATAACCATATTTAACATCTTATGACATTCCAATTTCATACATGTCGTCCGAGAAACGCATTGAAAAACAACACACTGCTGCATTTTTCACAGGTTCTGCTTTGCTCTCTCGCTCCCTTGCTCCCCTGCATATTTTCATGTCTCCCACGTTATTCTCGCCTCTCTCTTTCTCTCTCTCTCTCTCCCTCTGTCTCTTCCCGACGTCCGTCTGCTTGTCTTTCGCACTCAGCAGCTGCCGTGTCCATACTGTACAGTGTGTGCTATTTCTGAATGAAGCCTTCTTCTTGTGCAGTCAGCCTGTGAGCTTCGCCAGACCACAACTAGCTGGCTGTGGCTGTATGGTGGCCACGCTCATACACAGAGAAAGCTTGGAGTTGGCACCTAAAAAAGAGAGAAATGGAGAGAAAGAGATGAGACAGAAAAACATACAGTGGCACAGAAGAGGATTTATTATAGCTACAGATGTGCTTTGGCTCTGAAAAAAAGACCAGATTGGCTTTAGCTATTTTCCTCCCTTTTTCCTTTGAAGACACTTAGGCTTTGACATATTGCTCAGTCTATATATGATTATAAAACTGGAAGGTGGGAATCTTATAGTATCTCTCTGAATTAGTTATTATGGCTTAGGTGTAGCAAAAGCCCATTATTAATTTCTGTTAATATCGTTATGCTTTCTGATAGCATCATGTACAGAATCACCTGATTCAAACGTTGAACCTGTCAGGAGTGAATATCTAAAGGTTAGAAAGAGGGAGCAATGCACTGCTATCAACCAATAAACAAATGAAGCATCTATCAATCTAATCCAGAGAAACTTAAGATTGCTCAACTCCCCTTCAATACGAATCAAATAGATTTTTTTAGTGTAGCCAATTAAATAAGCAACATTTTGTTGATTAAAACCACCTCTCTCTTTTCCTCCCTCTTCCCTCCACTTTTTTTGTTGATCCCATTTTTTTTGCCAGGACTGTCCTCGCCTGGTTCACTTAAGAAGCCGGGGAAGTTTGATTTCAACGCCCTGACTTCCCAGACGAGGTCCCCCCGCATGGCGTTCACACACCACCCGCTGCCTGTGCTGGCAGGAGTGAGACCAGGTGAGAGCCCTGCCATGAACCCGACAACCCCAGTCCCCCCCTTTTATAATCTGAAAAGGAGAGAGAAGGAAAGGGAGTGTCAAACTTGATGCTAGAACCAACAAATAAATTCAACAATCGTGTGCCTTGAAAATTAAAATGCTAAACATACTTGCTGAGAAAACAAAACCAAACTTTTCCAGTTCCTACAGATGCAACTGCTGAGAAGCAATATGCCCGCAAAGTTTCATCTTCAGTGTTACTGCTATCATCATGGCTTGGCATAAATTTCTCTCTCTCTCTCTTTTAGTCTCTCTCCATCACTCCATTTTTTTTACCACCATCTTTGCATCTGTATGTTTTAATATTGTCATTGCATGGTACCATTGCTGCACCCATGCCTTTGTACCTCGTTTGCCTCACATCTTACAACTTCATGCATTTGTTGTGTTTGTTTAGTAGTCAATTCTTGCATTTGAATGGGCAAAACTGTTTGATTGTCTGTGTTAACTCGCAAAATGGAACAAAGACGCACACACTTTATGTTGTAATAAAGCTAAGCACTTACATAAAAGTAAGAACCTCTACATACAGACATAGAAACACAGCTGCTATAACAAGATTAGAAACTTCAAAAACACAAGTGAAAATATGTTATTATTTTGTGTGGTGGCAAGTACATGATGAAAAATAACACTGGGTGTTGATCTTTTACATGTATGTGCACCATCTACTTGTTTTTCAAAAGATCTCTGGTCTGGTAGATTTCAGTGTTTCTTAGAAAATACAGCAGGTTCAAATATGAAGATGGTAAAAAAGAAGTGACTAGAATTAATACACTACTGGAGCCAGTGCGGCTTCACTGATGTACAGTGTACTGAATACAGTTAAACAATTTACCTCCAGTTTTTACAAAGTCTTGTTTTAAAAGGGACGGTAAGGGCAAGTTGCCCTCATAAGAGCCTTCTGGTCCTATAGGATAATCGACATGGTTTCTCCATCTCCAGTCAGAGAATCCCCAAAGTCTCCAGGATTTTAAGTTTGCCAAGTTTGTCCCCGTTGGCTGATCTCACTTTTCAAAGGAATAAATACATCCTCGTCTTTGTATCTCTTGTTACCATTCAATTTGTCTCTCAAAGGGGAGGTTTGGTCCACAGCCAACCCAGACCTACCATGTAAAGGTCATTTGGACTCATTGCCTTCTGTGCTGAAATTTTATTTGTGGAGCTCCCCACAGTATATTTAGAAAATATAGCCCAAGCCGCATCTCACACTACTAAGCCAGGTTTATTATCTGAACAGAGCAGTCCTATACTCCCTAGAGCATCCCAAACACCAGATTGAATTTTACGTTTGAATTTATTTCTAAAATTAGCTTTTTCTGTTTTGTGCGTGAGCGGAAGAGGTGTGAGGGCCTGGCTTTGGTTTCTTTGTTCCCCAACTAACTTCTCACACTCTCCAAACTGTGTGTTTGGACTGTTGGCTAAGAGGTTTAATGTAATAGAGAGGCTGTAATGAGACAGTGTTTAGAGATTGTGTATGGGTACATTTGTGCACGTACACACAGATATACACACACACAAACGTGCGCGTGCATGTGTAAATTTACACTCTTGTGGAGGACTCGCTGTGCTAAAATGGCTGCCATCCAAATGCAGTGTCCCTCGGAGGCCTTGGTTCTAAAAAGAGACTGGAAGATGATGGAAGAGAGAAAGATGAAAAAAAGAAATGGGGGTAGACATAGAAGGGGAAGACACCGCTAACAATCGTGATTGCCTTGACTGGGGCTGTTAGCTCCTGTTGTATAGGACTAGTGAGTGTTGATGTTCACGCTAAGGACTGGATGGTTTACGTCCTGTTTTTGGCTTTAGACTCGCATGGAGAGCTGCCAGATTGACTGTTGTCTGATTATACTAATCTAGAGAGTCCGCTTTTGTGGCAGCCATTACACACACACACACACTAATGAACTTTATGTACGACGACACATGAATAGTCCAACAGATTCATATAGATGTAGAACAAAAATACATACAAACCAAGAGACAGACAGGGAAACATATCAAATTTACATGCACACAATACAGAGAGGCAAAAACCCAGACACAAAAAAGATGAGGACACCAGAAAATAACACGAGTTTGAACAAACATGCACTTATTGACAGTACAATATACACAAGAGATAGTAGGTGACAGACATAATCACAGATGCTTGTTCACCAGGCTCCCTTCACCAAGCAGCTTGCCTCTTTAGTTTGGTGTGCTAAATTGCCAAAGCCATAGAATCTCAGCAGACAAGACAGACAGTGGAGCGTGTGTGTGTGTGTGTGTGTGTGTGTGTGTTTTTTTTTAGTGTGTATTTGTGGTTGGCTGGCTGACTAATGTCTCCGGGAGGCATTTTGTGGTTGGTTGGGAGCAGAGGGGAGATTCTCTCTCAAGCTTCAAACTACTGGGCAGAACCACACAGCAAGGATGTGCTGCTGATTGATTACACATCACCAACAAGCAATAAAACAAAAGTGGAAAAACCCAGAGTGAGTGTGTGTGTGTGTGTGTGGGTGGGTGGCACTGTCTTACCCCAGCAGTTTGTGTATGTGAGTGAGAAATGGTTAGACAGCAGAAGGAAGAAAATCCAGCAACGGGACTGTATGGGAAGTGTGTGTGTGTGTGTGTGTGGTGATGCCAGGCTACAGAGAAATCTAGCAGGCTGATTTATAAAATGAATGGGACCAGATGTTGCCCAACAGCCGGGGATAATGCCAGTCATTTGTAAGCAGAAACAGCTTCAGTCAGTCAACCACAAGAGAATGTCACAGCTATTTTCTGTGTTATGACAATAATAGGCCTGAGCAGCAACCTGTCGTTTGATGCCAACTGTGCTGGTGCTTAGTTAAAACATGCATGTCTTATATAATGTCATAGGTGTGCATGTCAATATATTGAATATCATGCTGCGTAGTTATATATGTTAAAATCTGTGCTATGTTTGAGCAGTAATAGAATAAATGATCTGAACCTCATTGTATTTTTTACATTTCTTGCATCTCCTCACATTCCTCTTCCTCCTCCTCTTTCAACATTCCCACTCTTCTCTCCAGGGAGTCCCCGTGCCTCAGCTTCAGCTCTGCACTTCCCCTCTTCCTCTATCATCCAGCAGTCCAGCCCATACTTCACCCACCCCACCATACGCTATCACCACCACCAGGACCCGCTTAAAGAGTTTGTGCAGTTTGTGTGCACCGATGGCACAGGACAGCCCAGCGCACAGGTAAGTCATCCATGGATTCGGCAGAGAAAGGTGATGGGGTGGCTTTGTTGACACTGATTTGAAGTCAGTTTGATTGTTCCATCTATTGAGGAGGATATGCAGAATAAAGGAAAGCAATCCGAAAAGAAAATCTGCATCATTAATTATATACATAACGTCTACTACTTCATTTCATATCTTATCTGTGACAAGTGTAACATGAGCATGGTAATAGAGCAAACTTTGAGGTGAAGCAACAATGCCTTTTTCCACAGTGAAGAAGATCCTTAAGAAGAAAATGTTAAAAAACTATTAGGCAGACAGGTCAAAGGCAGGTGTGGCCTGGGCAACTCGCAGTGAATTTTCTGTAAGGAGGCGAAGCTGATAAAGAATTTGTAAACTGACCAAGATCCGCAGTGATTGGAGAGATGGCTATCCATGGAAGGAACCTGAAGACAGACATTTAACACTCATTATGCATTTCAGTAGTTGTTTCACACGCCCTCGTTGACCTGCTGCTATCTTTGGGGCATTCCTTTACTCTCAACACTGTTCTCTCAAAGGGCCCAGAGACTGACTTACTCTGCCTAAAGCAGGTAGAAGAGCAGGTAATACAGAGGATTACATATGGTTAGGAATAATAAAACAGTTATTTATACCATATTTATATGAAAGTAACACATGTAGTTATTTCAACACACCAGGTGTCAGATGAAGCTCTGTAAGCATCTTCTCACACATGGTTACAGATGAGGAGAACGCAAAAGGCAGAAGCTAATGAGGCACAGAGTGAGGGGTTTGGAGACACGGTGTTGTGAGTGTAATTCAGTGAAACATCAGCGAACGGTGGTGCCCATTCAGGCTCCTCAGTAACATGGCCCCGCTCTCACACTCACTGCGTAGTATTTACACACAGTGTACAGCTGTCTGTCAACTGGCCTTATGGGAAATTTTAGATTAATTTCGAGACAACATTCACTGAGGGTGCTGGTAGTACTGTAAACCACTACTGTAAACTTGGCCTTGTGAACAACTTTAAAACCACTTATCAGACCCCTTTCCATGTCTTATTATCCTTTGTTCTCATTGCACTCAGTGTAATTTTCACTTACACTACGCACACCTGCACAAACACACACTCTTTCACATTGCTGATTTCGCTTCCTTTTTTTAAAATGACACTATAACAAACTCCCTTATGATAGCCACATTTTCTTTTCTCCTTTTGTGTGACAACATTCTCCACTTTTCCACCTCTTATTTACCTCACAACTTGTGGCCGGACTGTCTGATATTTTTGTTTGTCTTATTTTAAGATTGTGTGAGTTTGGTGATGTCTCCTGTTCCTATGTGTGTTTTAGTTTGTCTGAGTGTTCATAAGACTGCTTGTTGGTATCTATCTGTACGTGTGTGTGTGTGTGTGTGTGTGTGTGTGTGTGTGTGTGTGTGTGTGTGTGTGTGTGTGTGTGTGCGCCTCCCTTTGCACTGTAAATTCTCGGGGTGTGTTCTGCTCACCCTGTCTGTATGGTCCATCTGCAGCCTAATGGAGGTGGCCAGAGCAAAATGCCGGGCTCCTTCCTGCTGCCCCCGCCACCCCCGGTGGCGCGCCCTGTGCCCCTCCCCATGCCCGACTCTAAAACCATCAGCACGCCCACTGACGGTGGACTCAGCTCACCCGCATCTCCGTGTAAGTCACCCCCCCACTCCCACTCCCCTCCACAATATTCCATTAAGGACCCAGCCTCCCCACAGACTTGTAACACAGGCCAGTCCGAATCACTGTTCTCCCATAGATTGGTTAGCTTTTAACCGGCAGCAAATTTGTCCTATTAGCTATGGTAGAATAAATGTAGTCATCATAGAAGTTCCAGCAGCTACACTTTGTATTTTTGCAGTACAGCTTCTGAAAAAGCCCCAGTCTGGCACATCTACAATGACTACTGCTATAGTTTTTCATAGTTCAGGTGACTGTCTGCTTCCAGTAAGGTCGCAGCCTTATCAGTCAAACACTCAGCAGCCCCTAGGAGCTTCACTCCTATTTTATTCATTACCTTACCAACTGTATGCCACATTACTGTTGTCTACTAGCAAGATCCAATTCTGTCGAGGCAGAAGCCACGCCTTTGCCAAACCAGAGATCCTCTTTCAAACTCTTCTGCATCTTCTGCATCTCTCGCTCTGACCTGCACTGGCGTTCTCATTTCTTTTTCTTTCTTCATGCAAACCTCCTCAGACTCTTTCCTGCAACTCTCTCTTTTCTTTCTCTGGTGTTGGGTTTCCTGCTAGCACCACAAGAGGCAGTGTAGTCTCTCTCCCTTTATTTTGATGTGTTTCATAGTTTGGCGGGGGGGGGGAGCAGAGTAGAGCAGGGAACTGTGCACGTTGCCTCTGTAGCCGCAAGCCTTTGATCAATGCAGACTTTGCATGTCTGTCTGTGACAGCGGCAATACAATCTACCCCTTTCTCTCATTCTTTTTGCTTTTCTCCTTTATTTATTTGATATTCTCATATCCTCTTTCTTTGTTTCTTTTTCCTTTATTTCTCTCTTTTTTTTTTCTTTTTAAGGGAACAAAATTAGGGCAGTTGGCGTGGACTCCAAAAAACATCATGCCCCACTTTTACCCACCCAGTTCCCTCCGAACTTTCACACAAATCTCACAACAATTAAAAATTGAGAACAACAACAAAAAAACAAAAAAAAAAAAAAAACATGGGAATCACAGTATAACAAGAACAATCCCTTCTCTCTAAACATGAATGTTAAAATCTAATCAAACCTGTCTAATTAGCACTATAGTGCGGGAGCGGGAGAGAGGAGTGTCCTCAGGGAGCGGTGAGGCTTGGTTGGTTCCACCCAGACAGGTGCAGTGCGAGAGTCGGGCCATGGGAGAGGCACACCAAGAGGGGGCACTGGACGGAGCAACCGGGACACCTTCTCCTTTTCTTTTGACTTTTTCCTCCTCTTCCTGTCCTATCAACCTTTCCTACCCCCCAACCCCCCTTCCAGCTCTCTCAGATTAACGTGTCACTTTATTATTTATTTATATGAACATCCTATATAAATAAATATCGTATTTTCCGTCTTTTTTCATTCCAGTGACTGTTATCACTGTATTTTTTCCCCTTCTAATTTTGTCTCTGATTCTCAAGATATTGTAATTACAGTCACAAGGAAAAATGGCACACACTTACATAGGGTGCACTCTTACCCATGCATCAGTTTCAACCCTGTCACTGTCACCCCCCCACATCCCCATCCCCTCAACCTCACTCAAGTCATCCACAGCAAATGTTCATCTCAGCTGCCATGTTGGAGTCCAGTGAGCACAACTGCCCTAAATTTGATCCTGTGACATCACTGAATGGTGTCATTTTGTAGGCAAGATGCTCATCGTAACCTATTGAATTGAAATGGAGCATTGATTACCACCGGTGATTGGTACAGTAACTCCACTGGTCACATTTCTATTAAGTTCACAGTGAATCTTCAGTGGTTTTCTACGGTGGCTTAGTGCTGAAGCCAGGGGCTGCTGAGGAGCGTCTGTGACTGAACAGTGCAGCCATATTTGTAGGAAATAGCTGCTTCATGTTAGAACTAATCACTACAGATGGTCCATCCCCTTGTTAACCTCAGATCAGTTAAGAGGGAAAAGAACAACATGCCCGCCATATGAACAAATCACATGTGTCTAATAGGGCATGAGAATCCCCAACCCTTACTGTCTTTTTCCAGTAATCTGTTTGACAGTGATACGTAGTCCTGTAGTGAGTTCATATTATAGCGAAATATACAGTATAGAGGACGAGGAGAGCATCAAATTCTACTTTAAGTTCAGTGTGTACAGTATGTGTGTGTATAAAAGCATGTACACACTTGTCTCTCTCTGTTTATAGCATACTCCACGCCAGGCTCCACAGCTCCCAACCGGTTTGTCGGCATCGGAACACGGGACAACTTTCTGAATATCCCCCAGCAGACACAGGTACCCCACCAACCTCCCTCATCTTATTAACATCCTCACACTCACCTCGTCCTCCTCCTCTTGTCTTTTCTCCCTTTTCCCCTCATTTCTTGCTGCAAGCATGCCTGTGAAGAGGACTTCCCAGCGCACTGCTAATGCAGGCATTTGTGGGTTCAAAGGGACAAGCGTGTTATGCAGAGCGAAGGCTGTGATACAGAGGCGATGCCATTGTCAGTGAGTCAGCCCAGTACGGCCTGTGATGATCAACCGCATATCACACATATATTACACGACCCTCATCAACGTAAAGTTTGCTCAGTTTTTATCAGGATTTCTGAAGATAGTGCTTATAAAAAAAGCTGGAAACTCTGGAAAATGCTAAGGAGTAGACCTTAAGTTGACATTATGTTGTGAAACATGTACTATTATATTTATCATTAGAAAATAATATCCAGGTCATTATGCTAACAAACTTGAAAGTGTATTGTTTTATTGACTTGTTATTATATTATCTAAAATATGTCTGGATAAGAAATGCTCATAGAGGGATATTAATGATGAACCTGGGGGAAGAAATATGTAACCTACAGGTATTGTTGAATAATTGTTTGCGAAGTTGCCCAGCTACATCAACACAAAGGGTCGCCTATGTATCAAGGTCTTAGGTTTCAGTATTGGTTTACAGTGTCTGTACCACAGTGGTTTCCCTGCAGTGAATGTAAGCAGTGCCAGTTAGTTTCAGCTCCGTCACTGTTGATTTATCTCTGTTAGGCCTCACAGTGTGTATTAGTGCAGTGTGTGAGGCCAGTAGTACACTACATTGTGGTTTCAGTTTTGGCTGTGCTCTGCCACTGGGCTGCAGTGTCTTGGGCCTCCTCCATTACCAACACAACTTTTCTCATTAGGGGCTAACCGCACCTGCCTGCAGCCAACTCAGCTCTCCTGTCCTCCCCACACATGGAAACAATCTGCATTCCTCTTCGGCACAGCTCCTCCACCCTCCCCTTCTCTTCCCCCTCATGCATCAGCAGCCCACCCTTCTCTCCCTTTCTCTACCTCTCTCATCCGGCTGCTCCCTCTAGTATTTTTTAGCTCCCCACCTGCACCACTCTCCCACAGATGTAGCCCTGGCACTCGGGGGACATCCAAACGCCATCCAAATGTGTGTGCGTGCATGTGCACACATGCGCACGCACTTCAACTCTGTGCCAAAACTCTTGCCCCTCATTTTCTCTTCTAAATAACAACAGGGCTTTTACAACAGCTTACATCTGTTCAGAACACTTATTATCTCCTGCTTTTCAAACATTATTGAAAAATACTTTTTGCACAGTGAGAACCTATGCACTGAAATCAACTACTTCGAGTTAGCTGAGCCTAGTAGGTCAGTAGCAGCCTCAGCCAGAGTGAGTAACAGAGGTCTCTGCCTATCCTGCTGTTCCCTGGCATATGGAGAGGTTCAGATGATGGCCCTGCCAGCCCGCCTTGCCGCCTACTAGCCAACTAGCCGAGACAGAGGGAGAGAATCTTCCCACTGCTGTCAGAGCGAGACGTACAGAAAAGCTGGTCTGAGGAGCGCTCTAGTGGCGAGACCTCAGCTATGCAGGAAGGGTGAGGAATAGAGGGGAGCGTGTATGAAAAAGTAAGAGGCACTGAGAGAAAGGGAGGAAAAAAAGAGAGAGGGAGTTAGTTGAAGCTCGCTGCACTCCACAGTCACGTCCCGACTGTCTGGTTGCCCGCAGCAACCAGACATGATGTCATAGGCAGTTGAACTTGGACTTGAAGGGGGGTTCGAGTAAGGAGGGGGGGGTCACTTTCCACTGCCAAGGATTACATTGGGAAAGCCGGGCGTAAAAGACGGAGAGGAAAACCGGAGAGGGTTAAGGGAAGTAGGAGCCAGGAGGAAGATCTGCACACACCAAAAATCACGGCTAGGAAGGAGTTAGGCAGAGGTGGAGGAGGATAGATGGAGGTTGGGTGAGGGTTAAAATCTTCTCTAAGTTTGCTAGAATGGGAAACAGCAGAGAGAGCGTTGGCTGGTGGGGTGATTCGCTGCTCTCCCCGGGCCGAGGCCTGTGGAATGTCAGAGGCAGCCAGAACAGCTCAGCCTGTGCCAAAGCCTCCTCTTTGCCCTCTTATCACACTGAGAAACTGGATCCCTGGAGTAGCTGCCCTTAATAGCTTTACAGTGTAGCTTGAGGCCACTCAGGCCCACAGAGCAGAGACATATTAGGAGGATCGCCTTACATGTGAACTGGTAGCTCATGACCTGGCAGCTACATTGTGTATGCTCGCTGGAAGACAATTCATACTGAGAGAAAAAGTGCTGTTGTAATGTTGTTTGTAGCTCTGAAATAACACCAGTGTTGTAGTGAGTCAGCCGTCTTAAAAACAGCAAGGGGCAAAGTTTGGGCTGCAACTTTTCACAACTGTACAGAACAGCAGAGCTCAGCAAGTACTGGGAGTGAGGGGGGAAAGGGAGTAGTAGGTGGCCATCTAGTGGATGAATGACGCTGGTAGTATTTCCCATCTTCTACTTGTGCCTGTTCACCTAAAACAAATCAGTGTCTACAACCCCTTGTTATCCTCTGCACGTCTCCTGGTGGAAACAGTAGAACTACAGTCATTTTTACAGACATTTCTTTCTTCATTTTTTGTTGAGATGCTTGATGTGAAATTACAATTCCTCTCTAGAAAAACTAATGATAAAAAAAACATTATTTTGTGTAGCAGAAAATAATCACTTGATCACTTCACCCCCCACTGTGGGAGGTCTTGACCTTATGACCTTATCGATAGTAGTCAGTGATTTAAGATGTTCTCTGTTCATACTTTCTTGTACATCCCGTACCGGGACTCTGTGTGTTTGTAGGTAATTGTCACTTCAAGATGCAGCTCAGGACTGATAATTTACAAAATGTAAATAAGCTGCTGATTCTCTTTTCTTCTCTTCTCCACAGTCCTGGTTTCTCTGACAAGGCCTCTCTGAATCAACAGCTAAAATTGTGTCATGAAAATTGGAATTTTGAAAAACAAACAGATCACCGCTGATTATGAACAGACTGCTGACACTAAAAAGGTCTTTCTATCTCGCCAACACTATTCAAAATACTACTACAGAACCCGAAAACCCCCACTCCGCTCCAAGAGGACTCCCAATCCAACACAATTCGAACAGGAACCCCCTTTATGCAGGAAGCTTCAATGAGATTGAGTGGACAGACTCAGAATGCATGGAGGAGGAATAGCAAGATGAGAAACTGTCTCACACACAAACCACAAAATGTCAGAAAGGAAACACAATGTTGTAACCTGACAAATGACCAATTATACATTTGTTCTTCCTTTTTTTATGTTTTATTTCTTTTTTTTTTTATTTTGTTGTCTCCACAATGAAACTCCATGCATTGGCTGGGAGATCCAAAAAGAACAAGTAGCGGTAAATGGTGAAGTCGGATGTGCAAATTAAAAACATTGCCTCCCAAATTATTTCTCCATGCACCTCTCCTCCACCTGACCTGGAGCTCAGTGCTTCTCGGGGTCCAGACCAAAACCACAGCCACACGTCTGACCGTCGCCACACTCTGCCGCTAGATTTGCTCAGCCCTGAGCCTCTCTCATTTACGATTGGCCAATCACGGTGACGCCATCCAATGGTGTGACATGTATGCACTAAGTGGCTGATCTTTGTTTACCTGTCAAAGTATCAGGATGTCCTGCTGTGGGAGAAGTGAAAGCCACGAGGCAAGTGCAAGCGAGTGAACACACGACAGTCATTAACACTAACGCTACATGTGCTCTTTCGTCCCCTCACCTATGCACTATTAATTTTTAATAAGGGATGAACAGTATTGCACATCGATGGTCAGAGGAGTGATTAGAGAAGTGAGTAGAGGCCGGCTGCCGCCGCAGGGATGTGGCTGTGACAACATTTGAGTCTTGGCCCTGACACATGCAGCACAAATACGCACATGCACACAGACACACACAAGCGATTGCAGTACATACAGTACAGACTATTCTCTTCAGAGTAGTCTGGCACACAACCACTCACAATATCATCTCGCTATTAGTCATAGACATGGAATTTCCTTTGCAGTAATGCACACGCAGCATCAGCTTCATATTATTAGTTTTCATTTAGCTTGTAGATTTTTTTTTTTTTTTTGCCAGATTTGGTTTTGGTTTTGTCTCACTTGGACTGTTTTAACTTTCTCTTGCATGTTATTCTTCTTTAGCTTGCAGTAAGACATTAGGTATTGTGCTCGGATTTCAGCGAAACAGGTTTCAGGGAGACAGTAACAGCAGCTTCTCAAATCTCTCACATATGGACAGCACAGTAACAAGAGCTCATCACATGCATCCCTTGCATTGCTTCACCCTGTATCCCTTAGTCAAGTCACAGGAAAAGTAAAACAGACATACACAAACACATAAAACACATACAAAATGCACACTAACACCACCTCAACCCGACAAAAATTTATAAAGGGAAGCCTTTATATGTGGTTCTCCAAACTGCCTTTGTTGATGGTTTTTCATTCACTTAAGATTTGTCTTTTTAATTTGAGATATTTTTTTCTATGTAAATGTTCACATTGAAATTGCTATTCGTATTATTTACAAGATGACACAATCCAACAAAAGCCGACCTCACAAAATAACTGGACTGCCTAGCTGTTGGTTCTATTTTGCAGGGATAGTAAACAGGGCTGAAACCCTGTCCTCAGCCTCTCTAGTAACATTAGGTCTATGTACTAAAACCATATATCAATACTATAACAATATATGAAAGTGCCTCTGTATTCCCTTCATGCAATTAGTAATAAACTTGACTTCAGGTTCTCTTCCCACATATAAGCTAAAGCTACAGGGAATGGTAGCGTTGGTGCATGTGGAAACCATTGGCCTAGGACAGAACTTTATAGAGGACTGCAAACTTTTTTTTTTTTGTAAAGACAGAGAGAGAGATCTTATACATATATATTTATGATATATGTTCCTTTTTAACTTTTACTACATGAGCTTGTTGGCAGTCTAGTTATTTTCTGAACTCTCACCTTACCCCATGACTCGTTTCAGTAAAATCACCTTACTGTTACCAGTGCGAATCAAACGACACACACCATCGCTATCTGCAGCGCAGCATTATAATACCTAGATGAACATGTTGAAAATCGACAGTAGGTTTGAAGAAAAAAAGTGTTTGTTTTTGATGGAAAGTATTATTATTGAAAAATATGTGTCGATTGAGCCACGTGCAATGCATTGGGTAGATCATTGTGTTTGTCTGTTAGAGATTTTTAAGAAAGCTAAGAGAAAAGAGAAAAAAAATGTATTTGTTTCAAGTCCGTAAGCTCCAGGACTCTAAACTAGAGGGCCATGAAAAATCCTAGTCTTTGTAAGTTGGGGGTATTTGTTTTTATTTCCTTTTGTCTCTTTTTTTAATGTTTTATGTGTAATCATTTGTTTATAAAAATGTGGGAGGGCTGAAGGAAAAAAAAAATGTACACAACTTCAGAAAAAAAAATTTATCATCAGATAAAAACTGGTGCTTTAACACTATAAAGTACATTCAGAACTATTATAAATGGATGGTAATGAACAAAAATAACAGACCATTTAGGAAACAGCATTATTCCTCTCTCTATTTGTATTCTTCTATTTGTATTGAGTGGGGGAGAGGTTCCTATTCCTTAAGGTTGTGACACAAAAGGCATTTTGGTTCAACCTTTAGAAAACAGATTAACCTATACTGTCATGCCTAAGAAACTTCAAATGACTTACCCATGCACTGCCTGAAACTCACCAGCAAATATAAAAAAACAAAAAACTCCCAATTTAATGTGCATTAGCATAAATACATGACAAGTTCCTCCCTGTGCTGTGGGAGATGCTTCACATCCATGAGTCTTTTTATTCCCATGATCATCCCAATGTGTTTCTAAATCTAGAGCTGGACAGAGCTCAGCAGGTTGTGTTGACACATCTGACTTGATAGTGTTGAGTTAGACCATCCGTCTCCTGCGCAGATGACAGAAACAACAACAAAAAAAGGGGCATAAAGTAGCTTAAAATCTGAACCATTTATGAACCAGGCAGCAAGGTGAGCCTCTCCCCTGTTCCACTCCCTCCTCTGTAAATGACTCTTATAGTGCTTGTGCTGTAGTGTATAGTTTCCCAGCAGTTAAAGGTTGTCCCTTAAAAGTGCCTTTTGTTCACAGACTCCATTTTGTAATCCAGATCGCCCTTTTTTTTTGTTTCTCAATACGGCTTGAGGTAGCAGGTTGCCCCTGAGAGCCTCAAGGAGGCAAAAGGTCGTCATCCGTTGAGCACTCAGGGACAACTTTTCCCTCTGGCTTTGAAATGAATCACCTCCATTGTACCTTCCCTATATCCTCTCTTCCTTTTCAAAGCTGTATCTATATATATATATACATATATATAGTACAAAAGGAAACTGGTGTGAATTAGTTCTTTACTTTTTATTGATAAATAATGACAAAAAATTTTTTTGAAAAGGCAAAAAAACTTCTCGTTCTCGCTCTTGCTTTTTTCTTCCCCTCTGTCTCCACTGTCCGTTTTCTTTGAGACACTGGAGTAGTCTGTAACTGTGTCCGTCACTCTCCGTCTCTCTCTTTCTCTCTCTCTCACTCATTCTCTCTCTCTCTCTCTCTCTCTCTTGCCCTCTTCACTGTTGGGAGGGTGAAAAAAAATATTGCCGAAAAACTTTTTGTCTGAGCAGAATGCAGTTAGCTCACATGTTATTCTTGTCTGTATGCTTCATGTTGTATTACCATACCCATCTTCTTCAGCTTCTCCATTCAACAGCTAATGTAAGTGAACAAATTACGCTGATGGGCTTTTTGGGGGTGTCCTTGGGTGGGTTAGGAAGGGATGACGGGGCTTCAGGGGTTTGGGTTGAAGAGGTTTACAGAGAAGATGAATGGGGTCAAGAGGGCTGGATGAACTGCTTTTGGGTGTAGGAAAGGGGCTGCTTGGACTATGATAAGAGTTTGCTCTTTCGTTTTAGGTATTTATTTTTGTTTTGTTTTGTTTTTTTTTTGCTTTGTTTTATTCCCCCCTTTTTAAGCTTTCTTTTAATTTGGATTTCTTTTAATATTTGCTATCAGGGTATGCTGTCATTTAGGCTCTTTTTGAGAATGCCTTGGACTGTAAGTGAAAGCTACAAGCACCTTATAACCGGACTTGTCCTGCATGAGGCTGAAACAGGGGGTTGCATTTCCAGGACATATCCAACTTCCACTCAAACCAATCTTTTAAAGTCAAGTATTATTGTTCACGGTGGGTTTCACACAGTGAAACTCTCAGCAGTATTAGCCATTTCAAACACACCAACCAGATAGATAAAAAGCCAGCATGAACCTGAGTTCTCAGCTTTTTGAGGATTCAGGCAAGTCCCTCCATTCTTTTCTCCTCTGACCACCTCATGCTGGACTGCTCCGTGTCTATGTTCTGTTGTTTATTTTGTTCTTTATCTTCTTAAGCGTGTATGGTTATTGGTGTAATAGGCAGCACCCTAGGCCCCCTGACTCCCAGCTCTTCTACACCTCTGTCTACACCCTCAGTGCAGCACCACTTCTTTATGAAAACACCCCCAGAGCTCTAGGTGAAATGCATGTGTTAATTACAGTTTCTTTTCCATAAGAAGAAAAACACAGTTTGAGAAGAGCAGCACCTGATTGAATAAAAAGGATGTTCTTGACTGTACTGTCTTGCTGTGCCATGTCTTTCTTTATAGAATAAGTCAAGATGATCACAATAGACACATTAGTAGAAACTCTTAAGACGCCATGGAGCTTAATTTATTTTGTTGATCCACTGACTGGTCAAATATCACTACCAGCAGGATATCCAGGAAAAATTATGTTACTATTAGTGCATATTTTTGGTTTTGGTTGAATCTTTTGCATGGGTTGCTGGAATCTGGTCCTCAGTGGATGAACTACAATAACTATATACACTATAAGTGTTTACAGGACTTATCATTTAGTTTAGTTTTTATCATTAATATATTATTCATATTATTTCTAGATTATTAGAATTATTTACAATAACAGCATATTCAAAATTTTCAAGGCAAATCGCTATTTGCTAAATTATATGGCTGAATTTTCATGAATAAAACTTGGAAAAAAACCTGAAATATATTCCAGCATCTTAGGTCTGAACATAAAGCAGTGTGCTTCTGATAGGAACATTTCTGAAACAAACTTCTCAGGACCACCAATGAGATTAATATAGCAGTAGTTTAATTTATCTTGAGCAAGGGACCATGAGGGAAACACATGTAAAAGGATAACAAAAAACAAAAAACAGCTTCTCCAAAACTACAATGCTTGAGTGCAATTCATTCTCCAGTACTGGTAACTTCAGTGTCCAGATGGTTCCACCTGAGTGTCTTGTTCATCTTGCTGCAAAGGGATCAAGATAAAGTACAGATTTTTGTTATTTTTGATAAGGAAAGTGAAAACATGTCTACCAAAAAATAAACTACCTGTGGAGCACCAAGTGCCTGTGGTGCTGGGTTAGTTTCCTGCACCGGATGGCATTTCTCTTCATCATCTTCTTCTTGTCCATGTGGCAGCAGAGGAGGACCCTGGAGGATGAGAAAAAGATTTTTTAACTATGTCACACGCACCAACATAACATCATGTGTGTCACCGTCATTGTCACCACCTGAGACCAGGTGTGACTGTGAAACCACCAGGGTGGTCATGACAGAGCTGCGATTGTGAGTGGGTGAGATATTATGCCTTAGGCCACTGTCACCTCTGTTTAATGAGGGTCACTTAATCTTATGCTACTTGGATGGGCAGTGAAACATTTTGACCAAACAAGAAGAAAGTCCAGTTGCCATGAGTCAACTTCATGATAACTTTACCTGGATGCCTGAGAATCTTCATCAATTTGACATCAGATGGTGGAGGAGACACTTACCTGAGCAACATGTAGAGCCTCTGATGAATGACTTGTTTCCTGGACGGGAAGGTCAATAAAAGGTACTGCAGCATG
Source organism: Anabas testudineus (assembly GCF_900324465.2). Lineage (NCBI taxonomy): Eukaryota > Metazoa > Chordata > Actinopteri > Anabantiformes > Anabantidae > Anabas > Anabas testudineus. Next base: position 14,651,953 of record NC_046610.1, on the reverse strand, counting down.
TTGGGGGCAAGGTGTAGAACGAGGTGTAGCAGCCTTGTTTCCACAGGGTGCAGGGGGTGGTGGCGGTGTTGGAGGAACTGTCGCCTAAATGTAGGAAGATTCTCATTAGAAAAAAAGCCTGAATCCCGCCTTGTTGTATTCTATTAGGCAGTGTCTCTCTCATTTATAACTAATAGTGAATTATAACTCAAAGATCATATCTTTTAATAGTATGGGAAATATGGAAAGTTAAAGATAACATGACAATCCCAGTTTTGTTTTGTTAACATGTAAATAAAGTCTTCTCCTGTGTGTTTATGTGACTGTGGCAGCAGGAACAGCTGCACAGTCTCACCATGTGACAGGGATCTCCCCTTTTTCCTCAGAGCTCGCTATGGTTTCTGACTCGCTTTAGATGAAAATCGAGGTTGAAAAAGCATAAAAATCTTCAGTCTAGCTGCTGATCTAACAGGAAGAACCACAGCTTCCAGTGAGTTGACAGTCACGTTGTAAACACAAGACAGACAAACAACACTGTTCCTGTGAGATGATTTGAGCGTGATCAGGTTTCAGTGGTTTCACTTGGTGTGTGCAGTTTACATAAATAATACTTATTGTCTCTGTTTAATAAGCAGACGTGTGTAGCTGTTTTAATTTGACCTACCTACTAAATTAAACAAGCGCTAGTAGATAGTTTATGGGGTCATTTGATCTCTGCTAATGGATAATGTTATGACTCACTAGCGTAAATATAGATGGCTCCATATGACGCATTAAATAACAAATCTCTACCTTGTACCCTTACAATTAGGAATTAGGATGGATGGACTCCACAGCTATCTCTACAATACATATATTAAACACAGATTAAACACTCTTGTTTACCTTCACTTACCATTTGCAGTTCACACCACGCCCGGATCCACGCGGAGAATCAGCTGGACTGAAAGCGAACTGATCAATTAAAAATAGAGAAGTTTGTCTTTTTTTCCCCCACCCACAACATTCACAAACCCAATAAAAAAAGGGATAACATCACTTGGTTGCTTCAGGAACATGTAACGAGTTCCTCCTCAGCTCCATCTGCACTTGTTTAGAGATGAGCTGCGTCAGACGAGAGGTGGAGACAAGGAGCCGCAATGAGCTGCAGAGTAAAAACGAATAAACACTATTGACGAAGCAGACATAGTGTTTTTGTCAGTGCATAACAATGGATCTGTTAACTGGATCTTCAACACATGTAAATATAATGTTAGTGTGATTATAATATGTAGGCCCTTTTTTAACGTGATACCAAATCAATCATAATTACCCGTTTAAAATGACTAAATCTACTGGCTGAAACTAGAAAAGAACTATCATCTCAGAGTGTCGACTCTCCGTCAGAAAACATAAATCACTTTAGTCCTCTGATTAAAATCTGTGTAACTTTTAAAAAGTTTAAACTATTTTAAGCTTTTATTTTGAAAGTCTGCCGATGTGCACATTTTCTATTGACGATATTTCCGGTCCATGTTTTTTGTAAACACAAGACACAGTCAGACACACGAAAATCTCCTTTTTCTTACAGAAAAAATACATGTCATCGAGTATTTTTCCAGCTACACTGTAGCTTAACTTTTAGGTGTTTATTACGTCAAGTGTGCGGCGGTTTTTTTCTCCGGTTTCTCCGTTAGTCTCTTCTGGGAATGACAACAGACTGTCAGCTAACAGCTAGCTAAGCTGTTAGCCTGAGCCGTCGTTAGCTAGTTAGCCTATCTTCACCTGACGCTTTGCTAAGTGTCTGTCGCCCTCAGAGAGAAGTGGACCCTCTCATGGTGGTCCTAGTTCAATGGGGAACTGCCTGTTTTCACAAGGTGCGGATGACTTGTCATTGCTGAACGAGTCTGAGGGGGGCAGTCTACCCGGGGAGCCTCCGCCGCCCTACCAGGTGAGCAGCCCGGGGCTCAAGTTAAACAACCTCCCAGGACTTAAGAGCTCGACACCCTACTGACTTTTAGCAGGCTAGCAAAATGAAACATGAGGTGTTGGGGACTAATACAGCTGAGAACTGTCGAGCTGGGCTGTTTAATTTTAAATCGGAAACTGATAACATTGGGTGGATGAAGGAATAGTCACACGGTGCTGTATATTCTGACTATTGGATCTTAATGTTAATTATTTTGCTGAAATGATATGTATAACAAAAACACAGGGGTCATTCTCCTACTGTGACAAACGCAGAGGATCTGATGTCCACTTCCTCACCAAACTGAATTAATCACTTTATAATAAATAATAATAATAAATATAATTTATCATATTTTAACATAAAGTACTGTGCAAAGTTTTAAGCACTACAAGTAAAGTGAAGGTGGCGTCAAAGATGCTGCCATGAACTTTATCAGTTCAATTTATGCAAAGCACAATTAACAGAATTTAACCGAACTAAATCAATATTTCATATGAACAGCCATTGCCTTTAACACAGCATCAATTCATTTGTATAGAGTTTTCCAAGGTACTTGGTACTGTAGGTAACGTTTGGAGTTATTCTGTCCCAGTGTTTTCAGTCTCTGTGTAATCCTAGACTCACTCTGTAATGTTGAGATCAGGGCTGTGGGAGCCAAACCATCTGTTGCTGGGCTCCTTTTTCACTGAGGGGCAGGTCTTTATAATTCTGGCTGAACATTGTCTCATGCAGCAGAATTAATTTGCAACAGCTTCCTGAAGATGTGACGTGATAGATTAAAGTCTAAACATGTGAAGCACCTAAAGGTTTTGTACAGTACCGTATATGGGAAATGTTGAAATGATCATTTCATATATGAAGCCGCTTGTCGGTTTCTTTCTGTTTCAGGAACACAACCAACCAGTGCCAGTGTACCATCCCACCCCAGGTGAGAGTCGTCTGGCCAGCCAGCTCACGGAGGAGGAGCAGATTCGCATTGCCCAACGCATTGGACTCATTCAGCACCTACCCAGAGGCATCTTTGACCCGGGCTCGGACCCCTCTGACAAGAAAGTTAAAGAGTGAGTCTTAAGTTGAGAGAGTCAAAACTCTTCAGACCATTTGTTTTTGGTGATCTGTTTTGTTTTTTTAGAATCTATACAATTTTAAAAAGCCAAAGTCAAAGTCTTAGAATAGATACATGTTCTTTATTATTATATTCTATTAAATAGTTTTTTTCATAGTTGTGAATTAAAAAAAAAAGAAACTGAGTTTCTCTCTCCTCCAGGTGTGTGATATGCATGATGGATTTTGATTATGGCGATCCCATTCGGTTTTTGCCCTGCCTTCACATCTACCATGTGGATTGCATTGACCCTTGGCTGATGCGCTCTTTCACCTGCCCTTCCTGCATGGAGCCGGTAGATGCAGCCCTGTTGTCTACTTACGAAACCAACTGAGTAGCCCCCGGGGGCTGCTCCTGCCTAAAGTAACTGCACCTTTTTAACCAAAATTGTCCTAGCTGTTGAAACAGGTAGCCAAGGTGATATGACATTATGCAGATGTTTGGAGGGTGTTTTAGGACGCAGAGAGATGTTGAAAACTGTGCCCTAAAGTACATTGCTTAATTCTGATATGCACCTATTTGGGCTTTGGAAAGTCTTTGCCTTGAACGGTAGGACAACGTGCCAAATCAAGCTAGATGCAGAACATGAAAAGCTGGACAAGTAGCAAAATTATCCATCAAAGTAATGTCGTTTTTGTATCGGTGACAGTTTATTTTAATTTGTGATTTCTATCATAACAAATTCGTGTCACTGTCATTTTTTTCTCCTTTCAATGTGCAATATGTTATATCAGTGCATAAATTAGACAAATTTGTCTCGATCAAATGGCTGTCATTGATTTTAAGAACTGCCAGAACAAGATGAAGTAAAGCTACTGTGTTAAATGAACCTATTGCCTTGAAAGTCACATGAACAGCGTTATGCAATGAGAACCTATGATCATTCATGAGATAAAATGTTGTCATTTCCGGGTTTGAAGAATGATCCTGTTTTATTTGACTAGAGGTTGTTGTCTGTACTGTAGTTTTCCTTTTGAAGCTGCTTTTTGAAGTATGTTTATGGTGTTTTTGCCTTTCCAAATGATGGATCCTCGCCTTTGCTTTGGTTTGTGCTCTTTATTTAGTTTTTAAAAATCTGCCCCTATTGTGTCCTTTTCATTGTTTACTGTCAGTGACATTTACAAAGATATGATATGCTGTGCAATCCCCCTTAATGCACCTTGGGATACCATCCTCACCTGGTAGATTTCATACTGTAGATTGTGTGTTCTGATACATGTGTATGTGTGATTGTGTTTTTTCGAGGTGACGGTGAGTAGAGATTTGCATGTTGAGGTAAAATTGTAAATTAACCTTGTCAGTCGTAAATGTCGTTGTAGTTACCTCTCTTTCTGTAGGTTGAAGATTTTATTTTGTGTCAACAGCCTTCTTACAACAAGTGATGCATTTCCAGAGCTCCTGGGTCTAGTAAAACAAAAAGATTTGTATCTTTCGGTATTAGACGTGCACTCTCTGATACTGACTCAGTAATGTATAGCACAATCAAGTAAACTGTTGAAAGAGAAGCTGCAGCACTGGCAAGGATTGCAATGTGAATGTAGAGCATAATTTTAGCTTTTAAAGATCTGGACTGTGACGAGGTGACATGTCTGATTCACTCAGACTGCTGTGCCTTTTAAGGTTAAGGTAAACCAATTCCAGTGAAGTACAATCATTTATGTCATAACCATTTTTTTTCCTGTTAGTTCTTTAGGGAGACAGATACCAGCACTGTACTGATTAGTGTCATCATCAAACAGGCCTAGGGCGAGGCCAGAAGTTTGCTCTGGCTGCTGTTAACAATAATTTTGTGTTTTAATGTAGAATGTGTGCCTGCGGTGCACAGGTTTTAGGTAAAACAATAAAAGTGGATAACAAATTTTACTCGAGTATTGTATGTCATCTCTGAAATGGGTTTTAAAGCCAAAGACTTCGTAGCTGCAAAAATTGTGGTTTCTATTTATCTGTTTATTTTTACCTTACGCAAACACATTAATTATAACAGGATGTGACACTGTTTTGACCAAATCTGGAGAATGAAATGGTTGGACTTAGCTTTCCTATTTGTTGCAACTCACCATACAGTTTGAAACACACAAAATGAACAGAGGGTGTTTAAAGTAGTTGTGAATATAGTGTAGTAGACAAAAAATGTCTAATATTTAGATTTTGTGAGCAACTGTGCAGTCTTCAGAGTAAGCCCCAGAGAAAATAGCACGCTTAAACAGAGTCATCTAAAGCACAACAAAGTTTTTTCTTCAACAAAAGATTTTATTAAATAGTTTGTACATATTTACAGTATTACATATTGTGTACATATTGCACATTTTCCTAGTTGCTGCAAATGAGTGTTAAGAGAAAATCATAAAATACGTGTAAATGTGGTTCTTAGTAAAATTACAAAAATATAACAAATATTCAGTTATTTATAGGCAGTGAAAATCTTACAAAATTTTCATTAGGTAAGGTACAAAAGCAACATACAGTATTTGCTGTTGTGTGTGGTTTCTAAAAAACGTAGATTCCCATACTGACGGTAGCCAGAGCCACAAAGAGTCCCAGGACCATCCTGAGCAGTGGGGAAGTGTTGATAATGGTCCCGGGGAGCTGGAGGCTCTTCTCTGGTTTGGAGTGTGTTGAGCTACTCTGCAGCTGGTTTTCACTGACACTCAGCATCTTCTGCAAATCTTCAAAGACCTGAGAGACAAAAGTCACAAAGTCCATGAACATAAATGGTAATAAAAGGTCATTTATAAAGCTGTTTCAGGTTTACTCTGCTCTACCATCGCTGCTCCGTACCTGAATGTTAAACTCAAAGGATCTGACGGCCTCCTCCAGCACGCCATTCCTCTGCTCCTCTGTCAGCTCCACACTGTTCATCCGACTGCGGTACAGCTGTTTGAACAGGTTGGGACTGGAGACACCAGGGAAGGCAAAGAAGGAAAGGCCATCGTTGCTTTTCAGCCCCATGGACTTCTGGGCGATTCGACCCAGGATCTGACCTCCAGACAGATCACCTAGGTACCGGGTGTAGGCATGGGCAACCAGAAATTCAGGGTTTTCTTTACCAATCTGAAAGAAATCAGGGATAAGCAGTGTTATTTCACTGTCACATACTGTAATAGGCAAGTAAAGATGCAGGTTATTATGAATGAAATAACTGTGTAACATACCTGTCTGAGTCTGTGGCAGTATCTCTTCGTAGCTGCAGGGACAACTATCTTCTCTCTCCAGTCTTGACCATAGAAGTATTCCAGGTCTTTCTCAATGGACTCCAACCTGGCCAGTTCGGCGGGGAAGTAAATAGGTGCAACGCCAGGGTGGTTGGAGTTCCTGTCCAGCGCTTCCTCCAAAGCCTGGTAGATGTCATGCAGCGAGCACAGGAGGAGCTGAAGAGGAGGAGGAGACATGGTGTCAGACCCAAACCCAGTGAGCCCCACTACCCACAAGCACAAATGTCTTTAAGGGTAAGACTAGCTAAGTAAGTACTACATTGTCTTACTTTATACTGTGCAAGGGTGACTTGACCCTTCTGGAAGCTCAGCATCAGTTGTGTGTTTTCCGCTCGGACGTGACTCTCCTTCGTCACCTTTTTGATTTGTTCGGACAGATCCCTGCAAGAAGAATAAGAATCACAATCAATACAGCAACCTCAACATGCAGCCTTTTATAAAACAGATGATAGAAAGCTAAGAGTAGTAGGTTTGATTTACTTCACCCACATAATTATTAGCTACAAAGTTTGCACGTACTGTACTGTAGTAGAGACATGCATTTAGATGCTGCAGCAAATATGACCAAATACATCTAACGTAGTATTATAGCACCGTGTCACAGATGGATTACTTCTTCTGCTGATGTGTGAATGAATTAGGAACGAGGATTTAGAGATAAAGTAAATCACAGCAACTCATTCTCACCTGTCAGTCATCTGTTCTGCTGCTGTCTGAGTTTTCTTCTCTGTCTCCATTGTTGACCTAAAAACCAAATGTGAAAAAAATGGTTTTAATCTTCAAGCATGATCATCTGGGAGAGTTGAGGATTTGAGAAGTATAAGACCAGAAAACACGACGGTAAAACAACGTACTCACTAGTAGAGGATGAAGTCCTTCAGGTTTCGTAGTTTCACTGATTCACTGCCTCTTCTCTGGATGTTCGGTGTTGTGTGTCTACAGAGCAGCCGTCGTCCTCTTTTATACAGTCCTCGTGTGTCTCCTCCCTCCAGCAGCAGACTGAAAACAGGAACCGGAGGTCACAAACCTCAGCTAAACATGATATGGCAACTTCAGCAAAGCAGTAGGAGGGACTGAGAGTTAACGTGATGCAGCAGCTTTGGAAACAGCCTGGAAAAGGTCTGAGGGAGGAGCTGTGGGACTTAGCATGAGTAAGGAAGTTTGAGCAAAGCCCTGGAAAACCAGGGGGAGGAGGTGCTGAGAGCTAAACATGACAGAGCAGCTTTGGAACTCCAGGGAAAAGGAGGAGCCAGTCGAAACATGACCGTGCGAGTTTCCAAAGCCAGAGAGAGAGAGAGGAAGCTTAAACAGTGACTAACCTTAAGGAACAATCACATGGCTGTGTGCAGATAATACAGCAGCAGTTTCGAGTTCATACCAAACATGGACCAGTTTAAGCACATTTCTAGATGACTGATACTGATTTGAGTGAACAGCACAGAGAGCATACAGTGGAGAGCGTCAGTATGTTAAAGAAAAATATAAAAAGTATGGGTGTTAGTGTTGATTGTGGATGTTAAGGCCTTGGTAAATCATCCCAGAGGTTCTGATGAGCAGGATTAATGTCAGAGTATGTGCAGGATAGTTAGGTTCCTTTAAGCCAGATTGGAAAAAGATTTGTTTAACAGTAAAAAGGGAATAACCCCCAACTAAAGAAATAAACTAGGAGTAAAATATGTAATGTCTCAACAATATCTGGTGTCTGATGTTGCAAAGATTGTTAAACCCTTTGAGGCAAATGTGTGATTTGTCTGAGCAACAAACAACCGGTTTCATACCAGAAGGAGAGTTTGGATACATGCAAGTAAAAATGTTAAACGGTGACGATTGAATTCACGAAATACAGATGAAAACTGAGATAAATTCATGACTAATCGCATCCAAATGCACTGCACTTCATCATCACAGCTGCTGATCTATAAAACCAGTCAGGTCACCGCTTAGCATGACTCAGCAGCAGGCAGACAACGGGGAGGGAGAGACGGCTCCGGAAAAGTACTAAACGTGATTCAGCAGCTTTTCTCTCCACTCTCCGCGACCGACATGAAGTTGAAAGCGTGAGTTTATCGGCGAACTTTGACCTCGATGGCCCGTTTGTTTCCTTTTTATAGCCACATGTTAGTTGTCTACTCGACTAAACATGACCCAGAAAAACCAAAGGCATCAACAACACCGACTGAAACGTAGGCGACAAACTTTGAACTTGAATCATGGCGACACAAACGCATCGTCCGATATCTTATCAGATTTAATTTGTTTGAGATCACTCAGTATTTGGCGTGGAGCTGAAAGTTGGGTCTAAAGTTTGCAGCTTTTGTCACATTTGCTTGACAAATAAATGACCAGCCATATAAAACTACACGTATTTAATCTGTATTTGTTGACATGTGGATTATTCATGAGCCGAATTAACTAGCAGCAGTTCCTCTGTCACCGGATTGCTTTGATAGGGGAGAAGTTTAACATTTATATTTAGATATTTGGAAGACTCTTTAAAAACACATCGATTCCCAGGCAGGTTCTGATTTGTCCTTTGTCCAGTCCTTCTGATTTCTAAGACGCTTTTTTTTTTTATGGTATGTTATGTGAGCTACAATCTCCCACAGCTGAGATAATATCTGCAGGTACTGTTTAGCAGACAAACACATACATCATGTTGATCATGCATGATAAAAATGTAGAAAAGGATTATTCCTTCCTCCTGGCAGTATGGATGGTGAAGGAGGCCAACTGTGTGGACGCAGCCGGAAAGAGATGAATAGGTCCTACAAATGCTTTCTGATGGATGTTGAGGAGCTGGAGGAGCCAGACGAGCAGAGCAGCAGAAGGCCTCACCAGGTGAAGTCTCCCAGCACCATGTGCTGTTCAGATGAACATCTTTAGCTCCAAACTGTTTCTTGATAGTTCACTGGCATAAATATTGTAGACATTTTGCATGTAAGGTAATATGCATAAACCTTGCTGTTTGGAGAAGCCCGTCTGATGTCGCTTGCCTATATAACTGTATATTTATTTTAGAGAACAATTCAAAATATTGACTCCTGCTCTTACAAGAATTAGTTATGCCACTGTAGGGCCGTGTTTTTCTTCTTAGTTTGACAGGTATCAAAACACATTTGTTTACATTTATCACATATAAAACAACATTGTGATTGTATTGTGGATTTCTTTGGTCGTCTTGCATCTGATGGGTTATGATTCAGCTTTTTCAGGAACCAATCAGCAAGATGAGACAACACTCTGGTAAGGGCTAAACCTTTATAATAAACGCGATTCCCTGCTTCAGCTGTCCACAGTAGATGGTGTTATACTGTCACCCATAATGCTCTAAGACCTTTGTTCCTGTTGTAATTTTACTAAGAGCAGCTATGGCTAGTCATGTGACCAGTGTCTAAGGGGGCAGAAAGATGACATGGAATCAGATATATGCTAAATCATCTATCGCTATATGTAACTTCATACATGTTATGGAAATATATCATATGTAGTATTGCACTTCTTAATAATTTGTATGAAACTAAATGAGACTGTCTGTTTAGATATACACTATATTGCCAAAAGTATTCACTCACCCATCCAAATAATCAGAATCGGGTGTTCCAATCACTTCTATGGCCACAGGTGTATGAAATGAAGCACCTGGGGGTGCAGACTGTTTTTACCAATGTTTGTGAAAGAATGGGTCGCTCTCAGGAGCTCAGTGAATTCCAGCGTGGATCTGTGATAGGATGCCACCTGTGCAACAAATCCAGTCGTGAAATTTCCTCGCTCCTAAATATTCCAGTCAACCAGAGAGCTTCATTGGATGGGTTTCCATGGCCGAGCAGCTGCATCAAAGCCATACATCACCAAGTGCAATGCAAAGTCGCAGTGGTTTAAAGCACACCGCCACTGGACTCTAGAGCAGTGAAGACGTCTCTGGAGTGACGAATGTCACGCTTCTCCATCTGGAAATCTCATGGACGATTCTGGATTTGGCCGGGGATTGTGGTGTGGGGTTGTTTTTTTAGGAACTGGGCTCGGCCCCTTAGTTCTAGTAAAGGAACTCTGAATGCTTCAGCAAACCAAGACATTTTGGACAATTCCATGCTCCCAATTTGTAGGAACAGTTTGGAGCTGTGGAGATGTCACTTAAGTTCATATGCGAGTCAGGACAGGTGAGCGAATACTTTTGGCAATATAGTGTGTGTGGTGAATAATTAAAAATGTTGCGTATTAAGGACAAAACTCTATGATCATTTTAATTGCAGGTAACAGTGAATCTGAGGCTGAACTTTGTGGTGCTGAGTCTTTGGGCATCTTTCCTTTCTATCCAGGCTGTGTGTCACAAGACAGCTGGGGAAAGAGAGGAGAGGATGAGGTGAGGGAACAGATGAGGTGAATGAAAACACTTAGTTTGACTAGCAAGGACCTCAATAAGACAAGAATAAGATCATTAAAGAGGACGGGCAAACTTTATGTGGAAACTGTTAAATTATACGTTTAATCATGTGAATCGTCAACAACTTTAAAACTCAGGATTGATCATGACTCACTTGTTGCTCAATCTCTCTCTGCCAGGATGTGCAAAACAACTTGTTGCATCTATGTTGGCCAGCAGAGGGCAGCACAGATCAGGTTTTTTTTTTTCTGTTATTTTCTGTTTTCATTTCTCATCCGTCTTCCGTCTTTTCCATCTTTCTGTTTCTCCCAGGAAAGTCAGAGCTCCATGTTGGAGTACTCTGTATATCTAGATGAACAGCACAACATGGCGGACTGTTCCCTTACCAGTTTTGTCCACTTTCCCGCCACTCCAGTGACCCACAGGCCTTGTCTGTTCACACCTGTTCCTAATTCAGTGACAACCATTGCTTCTACGATGAGCTCTGTAGTTGGTCCACTTGGATCCAGCCCCACGACTGACAACTTCAGTCCCACTGTTTCAGCCTGGGACACACTCAGATCCACATCCAGGCAGTCCTGGCTGCTCTGATGGGGATCCTGTCAGTGCTGCAGCTTATCTACACCTCCTGGGGGAATCCATGTCCCTGATTGGACACCACCTTCAAGAAACAAGTGTGAGTAGATTCAGTGTAAAGAAGGTTTGAGTTCAGTCACATAAAAGTCTGTGTGATGTTGCATGTTTTGTTCTTACCAGATGAGCTCCGCCTGGCTGAGCAAACTACCGGTAATATATTTAATGAAAAGACATAATAGAGAACCAGAATAGGCCCAAGGGTTTAAGGAGAAAGAATTGCAGTTAAAAATAGTTAAACAAGTCTTTTGTCATACTGTAGCATAAAACTGACAATAATAATCCCAAAGCATCACATGTATTAGTTAAAGCTGTGGTTTAGGTTTAGGTTCATGTACCACTCAAAGGTTTGGGATCACTTGCAAATTCCTTTGTTTTCCAAAGAAAACACATTTTCATGCAATTAACAAGCAATTTTATTAATTTCAAAAACAATTAAAATTAATTGGGTCAAGATTCATGAGGATAATTGATTATGAGCTAACCCATTGTGTTGCACAGCTAAGAATAGTTGTACTAATATAGTAAACGAGGGAGCATTCCTCAGCTTAGTCTAGTATCTGAACATCAGCAGTTGTTGGTTTACAGGTTCCAATAGATACTAATTGCCAGAAAGAACTTTCATTAGGGACATGGTCAGTCTATTGTTGTCATTAGATAAAAGGGTTACTCAGAAATTGCAGTCATGATATCATATCTTCAAAAGATAATCATATTGATTACAATTGACAGCTACAATGCCAAAGGTCTACTAAGAACGTAAAAGTAATTACAGCCTGTTAATTAGTCTCGTATTTGACTGTCCTGGTATTAAAACTGTTTTTATTCGGAAAAATTTCAGCAAAAACAAAAGGTGTTTTAACACTTTTATGTAAACGTATAATAATTATAAAAATAGCACAAATTTATACAAAGAAACAATGTGGGGCAAACTCAAACAACATGTTGATTATTAGTCTTAAAATTCAAAACATTTTTGTTTGACACAAACGTGTCTCTAGAGGGAAGTGTTTCATTAAACCTCCAAACCACATGCAGCATATTCACTGCATGAAGGGATGTTAAAGGCATCTCTTTGTGTCTCTGCAGAAAGTGGTGTGTGTGTCCAGTAGCTTGTCTCTACTGTTGGACTCTCTGCTTTGTGCCTTGGCTCCTGTACTCGGCCTCACTGCACAGATACCAGAGCTGAAGAGCTGCACACAACACAGCCTGGTGAGAAACACTGGCCCTGGGTGATGCACACAGATGCCACATATTTTACAAAAGTTCTTCAATATGCACAAGTGAAGTGATTGTTCTGCCAGGAATTTCTGCTCTTAGTTTTTGTCATTTCTTTTTTAGGCGTCCACTCTGGAAAACATTGCTTATCTGATGCCTGGTCTGTGAGTGATCGTCCCACTGACTTCACACAGTGTGATTTAATGCACTAAAAGACACTTTAGGTTGGTTTGCACTGGGAAAATAAGAATCAATCTGATTTTGTTCTATAAGAATATTTGTTTTCACGCCATACTTTAATTTTGTGTTAATTGCAAGTGTGTGTGTTTACTTTAATATGTAAATGTATTATTTTTTTGTATGGAGTATTTAATTAAAGATGTATGTCACTGCCGAATTTTGAAACTTTTTATTTTTTTTGCATAGTTGCATTTTGCCTCTGTGACCTGGAAACAAATGAAGTGGCAATTTGCTACTCTGGTAGCAAATTTTCTCAGGTTTATTTTGCAATGTAATGTTAATTTCCAAAGTAAAAAACAAAACAAATATGCATTTTAGTTAATGGATTAATGGATAGATAAACCCATTATAATTATATATAACATCATTTAGCAACTGATACATGATTCTCTGCCTATGATTTATTTTACACTCATTCACTTTTCATATAATTTTGAATAATTATCTAATTAGATAATTAACATGTTATACAATTACAGGTTCATTCCTCTATTCCTTGGGCATTTCGGCATATACCGTTAAATCTCTTCTAGATGGAAGTTCACCATGAGCTCTGAGTTTTGCATTAAATACTGCAACATGACCTGTTTATTTATGATCAGCCTGACCTGTCTCTACATATTAATGTATACAGGTCAGTTTCATGTGATTTTTGCTTATGCAATGCTTTTGTGAGACAATTTATTAATGAGGTCTACAGGTTATATTTGCTGTAATGATCAATAAATTTGACGGATGTGATTTATTCTGTTTTAGATAAATGATCCAAAAGTGATAACTTATAAAAGACTGGGGCCTCAATGATTTCATACACTATGAAGGATGAACCTGCAAATGTCTTTGTTTTTAAATTCACCTGATGACACAACATAAACTGAAGGAAGTTTCTCTTTGATTTATTGTCAGTAATCATTGTGCCAGGATAAGAACTGCAAACTATTTTCCCAATTGTTCACCTTAACGACTTTTAACCAGGAAGGACGGCTTGTTTGACAGACATCCACATGTTTTGACACTTTGTGGGTGTGGTAGATAAAAGCTAGAATGATTCACATGTGCCCTGGGATAGATCTCAATACACCCCATTTTGGAATGCTTAGCAGTCTGCAAACAAAGAAACCAGTTGTGTGTGAAAAATATATATATGTGTGTGTGTGTGTGTGTTTGTTCAAAACTGGGAGTGGCGAGACGGGTGACTCCCAAGGATGTCAGCTTCACCTGACCAGGTAGCTCTCAGAAACTGAGTGGAAGCTGACTGACGTGTACAGAAGTTGTAGAGAGTAAAGACGAACACAGACGTCAGAGGAAAACACATGAACACAGCTTGAAGGTCTCACGCAGTTGAGTAAGTATATTTATTTATTATTATTGTAGTGCTAATCGAAATATAAGTTGTTTTTATTTTATTTTTGGACGTAACATTTGATCGCACCTAAGCGTTTAATATGCACTGTAGTGTATTTATACCAGCTTTTGTGTAGATGTGAGCAAGCAGGTCTCAGTAGAACACACTTAAAAACACTAATAGTCTCATAGTGTTTGTTTAATGTGTTTCACCTTGGAGCTAAACGTGCCGCTTAAAATACTGCACCTGTTGGACAACTTAGGCTTTTCCATCCTTTCTTGTATGTGTAAATTTTTAGGTGCAAGTCCAGGTAGAATGTAGTTGGACAGGACCGACAAGGTGTGACGTACTGTATTATACACACTGATCAAAAAAGGGTGCACTGACAAATGGAAGAAGATATGAAGTGAAACGAAAGCTTCTAAGAAGAGCAAGAGACAGAAGTTCCTGTTAATTCATGCAGGCGATAGGAGACGCTGTGTGTGTGGTGTATAAATAGAAAGTGTTATATTTAACTGCTGGACACAGACGTTGTGGGCATAAAAGTCACCTCAACTTTCACATGTTTGGTTTTAGATATTACTCATTCTGTCCACATGTCAGATTGGAAGATTAAACTCTAACCTGTCCAGTTCTCCTGTTTCCAGTTTATTTACATTTAGATTTATGTCTGAGTCCTTATGAAAACACATTTCACATTCGGTGTTGGTTAGTTTGTGTTACTCTCTACCAAATAGCAACAGTAATTTTTGGCATTGAATTACATCCAAATAGCTCATTTAACGTCTTTTTCAGCCATGAGTGAACACCTCAGAGGAAGCTCCTACGGGTCCTTTCCCCCAGAGATCAGGCTTCTGCTTTTGGGAAATATTGGATGTGGAAAGACGTCATCAGCAGACACTATCTTAGGTCAACTTTCCCCAGTTTCCTCCTCTGCCTCAAGGAGCTGTCAGCTGCGACAGGGCTCTTTTGAGGACTCGAGTATAACCCTGGTAGAGGCACCAAGATGGTACTGGAGCGGCGGCAAGATGGAGGACCGTGTCAGGGAGGAGACGGCAAAAGCAATGACACTACTAGCACCAGGCCCACATGGTATTCTGTTGCTGGTCCCTGTTAACCAGTTCACAGAGGTTAGTCCTCGTTTGACCTTCCAGTTGTTTTATGTTGAAGGTGGTGGTAGGTTTTTTGGAAATTCACATTCTTGAATTGTGTTTCCAATCAGGTTTGTATCATTTTTTGAAAAATAAAAAATGTTAATTAGTAAAAGATGCGATGAGAAAGTAGCTAGTTTACAAAACTAATAATTACTCTCGTGTCTTTCAAAGAAGAGTTGGTGGTGAGTTTATCAGCTGTGATAAATTTGTCTTTTCCTCTCCCTTTTACTCTGGTGTTCCCAGATGGAAGCTCGTGTCCCTGCAGAGCTGGAGGAGCTGTTTGGGAAGGAGTCACTTGATCACACCTTGGTCCTGCTGACCTGTGGAGACTACTTGATGGGAAGGACAGTGGAGGTATTAGACATGTACACCTGACCTCTGTAATGAGTTGACATATGAATTTCAAGTCATCTTTACTGTAGTAATTTTAAATGCACCATGCAATGCCATGCATGGGTTGACGCTTTCAGGTATATTACAGGACAGCACCACCATCTATGACCATTAGAAATACTAAAATAGCTGATCTGCTTTCAGCAGATTTAAATGTGTGAGAATGGTCTTGTGAATTGGACTTTGGCAAATCTCACTAACTGTGTTAATCTGTCACATAAGAAATGATGTACTTGGATAATCAGTAGGTTCCCTTACTGTATATTAGTATTGTGTGCTATCTTAAGATTTTAATCATTGATTTTGTCATACAGGAGTGAAGGTCCAAAACTTTAATCAACTATTCAAACAATAATAAATTATAAAGAAATAAATATTTTGTATATTTGGGAAATTGCAAGTCTAAATAAAATTGTTCTCCACAGGGATACCTGCAGACAGAACACCCTGGCCTAAGGCAGGTAATTGAGCGCTGTGGGGGGAGGTACCATGTCATCAATAATCGTCAGCGAAAAGACCGGAGCCAGGTCCAGGAGCTGCTGGAGAAGGTAAGAGATGCACAATGTGACAAAAAAACATAGTCAGTTTTACCTTATACCGTATGGGTTCCTTATTTTAGCTGTCTGACAAGGTTCCTGTTCTGCAGTGATGCAATCACCCCCAGCCATAGACAGGACCAGTTTGGATATGAATGATTAGGTTGATTATATCCTACTTGTTGCTAACATGAGAATTTATTCTGCAGTGGAGACAAAAATAATACAATATAACTTACATTTTCATTATAAAGTCTCAGTTTATACACTAAAATAGTGTGTTTTATTATTTGTTTGTGTAACAGGTGGACAAGATGGTGCAGCAAAATGGGGTGTGCCACATGAAAACAGTCCAGGATATAGAGTTTGAGAAGCAAGTGACCAAAAGAAAACAAGAACTTATACAAAGTTACAGAGTTCCAAATGTAGAGAAAAGTGAGACGGTTGCATCAAGACACATGCAAAACACAGAAACCTTGAGAAGCAGCTATACCGGAGACGACTACAGCACCATCTTGCAGAGGAGGAGAAAAGAAGAGAGGGATGAGATTGAAGGAAGAGTCAGTGTTGGGGATGTGTCTAACAGGCTTTATTCAACTCCTGCGCCAAAACCAGAGTCAGACTCGACACTGCATGATGACAAGCAGCTGAACAGGACGCCCAGTTTCAGACTAAACGCAGGCAAGTGTTAACACAACTGGATCCCATGTTCCATCATGTTCAAAAAGTTGGAATGTGAGCAGGTGTCGTGTTTGACTCACATTCACTGTTTTATCTCTGTAGATGGAGCTATACTCTCTCAAATGTCTGAAGCCAAGTCAAAGAAAATGATCACTACTTGTAAGTCACAGGATCACTCTCATATCTCAATTAGCGATTGACTTTTATAGCAATAGTCATCTTAAATTTTTCAAATTAACCTCAAAATTTTACCCGATTTTCAGTTCATCAAAGAATCAACAGTTTTGAAGAGCGATCTCCTGAGGCATCTCCCGCATCTTCTCCTCGCTCACCCTTATTCTCCTCATCCTCTCCCTCTTCACCAACATTTGCTGCCTCTTCATCTTCCTTCCCCACATCTTCCTCAACAACCTCTGCCACCTCTTCATCTTCCTTCCCCTCACCCTCCTCAACAACCTCTGCCACCTCTTCATCTTCCTTCCCCTCACCCTCCTCAACAACCTCTGCCACCTCTTCATCTTCCTTCCCCTCACCCTCCTCAACAATCTCTGGCACCTTTCCATCTTCTTTCCCCTCACCCTCCTCAACAACCTCTGCCACCTCTTCATCTTCCTTCCCCTCACCCTCCTCAACAACCTCTGCCACCTCTTCATCTTCCTTCCCCTCACCCTCCTCAACAACCTCTGCCACCTCTTCATCTTCCTTCCCTCACCCTCCTCAACAACCTCTGCCACCTCTTCATCTTCCTTCCCCTCACCCTCCTCAACAACCTCTGCCACCTCTCCATCTTCCTTCCCCTCACCCTCCTCAACAACCTCTGCAACCTCTTCATCTTCCTTCCCCTCATCCTCCTCAACACTTTTTGACACCTCTCTATCTTCCTTCCGCTCGTCTTCCTCACCCTCCTCAACAACTTTTGACACCTCCCCCTCTTCATCCTCTCCGGAGCTGCGTCTGGTGCTGCTCGGGCGATCTGGAGCAGGGAAGAGCACAGCTGGCAACAACATACTGGGACAAGAGGAATTTGACTCACGCATGGTTACTCAGGAGTGTGAGAAAAAGAAAGCGCTGGTTGAAGGAACAAGGGTTAGTATTTGAAAAGTTTTACAGATGTTGTTTGTGCGCATTCATTTCATTTTTCCTTCACACACATTCCATCCTGTGTTCTTGCCAGAACCTCAAAGAATCTAATCTTTGACATCTTCTTCTTGTTTTGTGCATTAAAACAATACAGTCTGGCAAATTTCCCATGACTTGACTGTGCTTTGTCTTGTTGCATGTGTCTCCTCTCACCTGCAGGTGGCAGTGGTGGATACCCCAGACTGGTTCAATTCAGAGCACACTCCAGATGAGGTCCGAGCTCAGATCTCCTCCTGCGTTGCTCTGTCTAGTCCTGGCCCCCACGCCTTCCTTCTGTGTGTTCCCTTAGACCAGCCTGCAAAAGTCGAGCTGCAGGCTCTCTGGGCCATTGAGACGGTTTTCGGCCCAGATGCAGTGAAGAAGCACACTCTGGTCCTCTTTACATGTGCAGATAGACTGAGGGCGAGTGGGAAGGCAGGAAAAAACAGTGTGGAGGCTTACATTGCCAGTCAGAGGGGGGATTTGTTAAACCTCGTGGAGAGATGTGGTGATAGGTTTCATGTGATGGAGGCAGGAGAAGGTGGGAGCGAGAGGAGGAGTATGGTGGAGCTGCTAGAAAAGGTGGAGCAGATGTTGAAGGAGGCGGGTGGACAGTTTTATTCTTGTCCTGCTTTTCAGGAGGCTGAGAACCGAGTGAGACAGAAACAGGTCGAGATAGCAAAGGCGAGAAAAAAGTCAGAGCAAGAAGGACAAGAAGACATTGGACAGTTCAGCTCCAAGAGGCGCTCTCCCTACATGCAGTCTGTGGCTGAGGCAGAAGAGGAAGTGAGACAGGATGAGATTGAGAGAACGAGGGATGAGGCAGAGATGACTGTAAGCAACATGAATATTGAGAGCCTTCCTCCCATTACGGATTCAAACTTGTACCCTTCACTCCTTCGTTCCATTATGGATAAAATGCAGTCAAGTACAAAGAAGTTACCCAAGCTCCTGGAAGATAGCTCTGTGTGGGTCAGTGAGGGAGCAAAGCAGGTGAGGAGTAGTCAAGTGTGGGGAGCAGTAGGCAGTGGAGCACAAAATGTCCAGAAAATGGTGGTTGACAGTTCGCTCTGGGAGAAGGTGGGAGCTGGTGCTGGACATGTGTCCAAACTAGTAGGAGACAGAGTTCCCCAAGTAGTGGTGGATGGTTCAGCATGGGTGGGATCTGGAGCAAAAGCAGTGGCAGCTAGTCCCATGTGGGAAAAGGTAGGTTCAGGGGCAAAGGTAATGGCAGACAGCTCCATGCGTGTCGGAGCTGGGATTGGAGCCGGGGCAAAGAATGTGGCACAGAGTCCAGTGTGGGGGAAGGTGGGCACTGGGGCCAAAGCAGGGGCCAAAATGGTGGCCGAGAGTTCGGTGTGGGAGAAAATTGCAACCACTGCCAAGCAGGTTCCCAAGGTAGTCATCGGGGGCGCACTGCTGGGCCTGGTGCTTGGTGTATTTTTGGGGGGTGTGATTGGCGGAGCTGTCGGTGCTGCTGCTGGATCTGCGGTGACGGAGGTGGGCAGACGAAAATACAGCAACAAAAACACAATAGAAAAAACAGATGAAGCTGAAAAAACAGTGGAGGGAAGAGTAACCAACAGCATGAACTCGCTGTCAAAACAAGGAGAGAAGCTGTTGAAAACTGAATGAATGACTGAATGGAGCATGTACATGAAATGTGTAATAAATGTGACAAACATTTACTTTTGAATCAGTAAATTCAAACTCACTGAGTATGAATGAGCTTTGAAAGACACTTTGCTACTACTGTTTTGTTTTGTTTCATTCTCTATATATAGAATAGAAGATAAAATAATAAATTAGAAATATTATTGTCAAATTTACTTTTATCAAAATATGTCTTAAGATGGTTCCAAACTCGATTTATTTATATATGTTTCATTTGAACAGTTAAAAAGAGGAATGGCCGTGCCTACACCAAATAATATTTGAGCTGTAAACTAAAAGTTTAGATTTGTGTAAAAGGAACTTGGATTATTATGGATAAACGGATGAAAAGCCTTTGATGCTTTTGCTAAACAGTTACGTTTCCAAGATTTTCAAGATGTCAAATGCAAAAAAAGAAAAATGCAATTATTATTTTTGCCAAATCTTCAGTAAATAAGTAAACAATAAATAAGTAAATAATAAATTAATTTTGTTTTGATTTGTGAGTCTTATTTAGTACACTGTCACTCAGCCTCAGTTTCATTAAACATCAAATATGAACTAATTGCTTCTTGACAGAAGTCTTTACATTTTTAACACAGGGCAAAACGTGTGAATAACAAACGTTACAAATATGGACGTTTTATCAGGATTTTTTTTTTTCATTAATTTTGAAATGTATTTAATTTTACACTGTTTGATTTTTTGCATTTACCTTATAATTTTTTAAACTTCAGCATTTTGAAGCTGCAGTCAAGAGCCTCCCAGCATTTCCCACTCATCACACGAAACATGCAGATTTAGTCGCTACAGTATGCGATTGGTGAAATGGAACCACTTTCTGTGTGTGTGTGTGTGTGTGTGTGTGTGTGTGTGTGTGTGTGTGTGTGTGTGCGCGTGTGTGCGTGTGTGTGTGTGTGTGTGTGTGTGTGTGTGTGTGTGTGTGTGTGTGTGTGTGTGTGTGTGCGCGCGTGTGCGCGTGGGTTTAACTCTGGTGGCAAGGGGGGTGGAGGCGAGGACATTATCTCTAAGTCCCAGGCTGGCCAGCATCACCCTGTTTGGCCTCCTGTATCACAAGAAGGAGAGAAAGTTGACACCTCAGGAGTCTCAACTAAAGTTAAGGTTTCATGTACTGACCTATATTGTGAATCCTGGCAGTGTTTATATGAAATACTAATTTAATTTAAAAAAAGATAAAGCATTTATATATTTAGCTCGATATTTTTTACTCAGATTTAAAGGTGTTTGTTTGTGTGAGTGATGCTTGTAGGTTTAAAGGCTTGAGCCAAGCAGCAAACGTTAGATGGAACAGTTGCTTACAAAGATAACTCATGGATGCAAATGCGTTTTTTTGCTTTTTCAAAGAATTTATGCATGACACATATTTCTGTTCCAATACTCTAAATTTGATTACCCACTTGTGCTGGTCCAGTGTGGCAGTAGCACGGCTTTACTGGAAGCTCTGAAATAAACAGACTTGTCACTGCTATTAGCGACAGCTGTAAGTATAAATAGTGTAAACCACATGGCTTAGACTGCTGGCTAGTGTTAATTAGAACTAATGTCTGAGCAGCAGATGCTGTTTGTGCTGAGTTAACTGAACAAACAATTTCATCTTTAGCACACATTAATATATAATAATTAAAATATAACACACATTTACTGGTTATTGCAGGAAAATCACATGAAACCTGTTTTGTTAAACTCGCAGTCATTTCTCGGTCTCTGTTGGAGCAACAGAAGCAAGTTGCAAACACAATATTGGCATGTCATCGATGTTTAAGCTGTAAATAGTAAATCTTCTATTAGTTACATAACCAACAGTTGTCGAGCAACATCAGCATTAATTTGGACACAGAATTCAGCTGATGTTGTAATTCAAGTATAATATTCACGCTCCTCTTTTTGTATATATTATTCTTTTAAACTGTTACGAGATAATCGCTGTGTCTGTTCTTCAGGCAGTGTACAGTGGGTGTGGGTAAAAAGGCACAACCACACATAATGTTGAAATTTGGGAAAGTGCTCTCTTTAATCGGACACAGTGGTTCGATCTCACATTGTCATTTCATACTCTTGTTGTTTTAAAAAATATAAAATGCAGCTGCATTAATGAAGGCTCAGTTCCTTCAATCCCTATTAAGTAATTGCAACATGTCCTGGACCCTTAAGCCAGCTCACTTAAATGGAACGCAGCCATTTTTAGGTTATCAGCTACACCTCTGCTTTTCCTGCCACTACAAGCCAACATTTCTGCTGTGACAAAAGTCTACTGATTTAATCTCAGAGGCATTGAACTCTGACACCGGGAGGACTTAAATTGTTAAATAACTTCCACCAACACCAGACGTTAAGTGCCTGCAACTGCAGATCACCACAGTACTCCGCTGAATTTGTGTGACCCCCTGCCTCAATCTGTAATCCTCTCTGTGGTTTCAGAGAGAAACAGGGAGGAGACGAAGCAGCCTGGCACAGCAGAGCAGGCAGAAACAGCCGTAGCAGTGTTGTGAAAGCAGCTCTTCCTGTTGTGTGGTCCCGAAACCGGCTGAATAGAGGTTCCCAGAGCATCCTGGGGGCTGTTTTCTCTTTCTGTTTTCCTCCCCACTCCCTTCTTCCATGCAGCGGTTGCCACCCCACATGTCCAAACACTCATCACTCACACACTCATACACCACCACCGCCCCTCCTCCAGGAAACTCGTTGGCCGTCAATGAGACAGCACTAACTGTAGGCGCTTCCTGGCCACTTGATAGAGCCAAGCACGCAGGCAGAGAGACACCAGCACCCGCGCACAGCTGCAACTTACACCTCAACTTTTTTAATTTAACCCCCAACACGCTGAACCCCATTTCATAACCACATGCCACATCCACCTCGACCTTCCTAACACACAACCACACACCTACTGTAGTTGCTGTTACATAAATCTTTTTGCTGGTTCTTCACCACATCCACCTCATCGCTTGTGCACACACAGTGGGACAAGTCTTCAACGCACGACACCCCTCGGCTTCCCCTCCAAAAAATGTGCTGCACTGGGAAACCCGCACAAGTTCATGGGATAACAATAATAATAATAATTTAATTAAACAGTTTTCCAGTGTTGGAATTCATTGCATCCGGCTTGAAAGTGTCACATCACCCACTGTTTTTATTTTTTTGACTTCTGGCTAGTGTTAATAGTGAACTGCTATCAATCTGTCATCCCGGTTGGCAACACAAACAAACACATTTGGCTTTTGCTATTCAGCTCGTGTAATATGTGGTTATACATGTTTTGTGTTGAGTTATGAAAATATGGACGTATGAGTTCTGTGCGTGCCGTTGTTTTAAACAAGTTTTTAAAAACATCATTGGTGTTTTCATAAGCCTAACCTGCTGTAACTGCATTGCCTGTTTTAGATTGTATAGCTCCTCTCTATTGTAATACTACAAACTAAACCCCTTCAGTGTTCCCTGAGCTGAGAGCAGCAAAACATTTGGATGTGTTGAGAAATCGTGCTGACCAAGAGCAGTCTTTGGAGCGCAATAAGAGGATGTCAAATAAGGAACAGCAAACTCAAACACGCTTTATTTCTGTCTGGTACAAGTGTGTCACAATGTCAGGGTGGAACCATCAGCCCTACTTCTCTGACAGCACGAACAGCTCATCTGCGATGTTTCGTGCCTCTTAACGTTGCATTATTTTACTAAAACACACGCTCAGTGTTTGCACATCACTGGAAAAAAAACATAAAGACAGTGTGAAACTACAAAATATAATCACCACAAACGCTTCTCTTACGTATTCACACTACTTGAGTTGATCTTTGAGCCCTGGGTGACTGAGGAGACCCTTTTGAAGTCATGTGATGATGGTGTAATCCTGTCCTCTCCGTCAGTGTGACATTCAAACTCCTAGTGGCTGCGCGCCTCGCTGTTTGCTGTTTCTTGGTGTCACCGCTCATCGTTTGTAGCTGCCACCATCCTTATCTGACCCTTGACCTTTCCCAGAATACCATGGGTCACTAACGAGGTCTTAGCCCCAAAGCTTTCCTCACTGTCCGTGTCACCATAGCAACTGGATGTTGCTGGGGAATTAGCCAGGGCAATGACTGAGTCAGTTGAGTCTCTGTCTCTGCGAGCAGTTGCCAAGGCGGGACGGGCTGAAGACGGCGGCGCGGCGTGAGGCTGAAAAAGAGGGATCAGTTTGTTGCTGTCCAGCCTTGCTGCCATACCCTCATCCTCAGCCTCGTCATCAGCTGAGTCCCTGCTCTTATCCTGGGCCTGGTCATTGAGCAGAGTGACTAGGAAGTTGATGTACTTCACAGCCAGGCGGAGAATTTCATTCTTGCTCAGCTTCTTGTCAGGCGGGTGAGTGGGAATGAGTTTTCTCAGCTCGGAGAAAGCCCCGTTGACGTTCTGCTGTCGCCAGCGCTCACGGCTGTTGGTGAAGACACGGCGAGCAAGTTTCTGAGGAGGGCCTGTCAGACACATATGTAAACTGTGTGATTGTGTATGACCATTTATTTACCATTACAAATTCACTTGTGAAAATAGACTTCAACATACTCACAATTGTTTTAGGGAATTATTTAGAACTTCATTTATGTAAACTTACATTTATGGCACATTTTTTATTATTTACATGTTCAGAAGGAATTAGTGAGTTTGAGGCTGAAAACTATAGAAGAAGAAAAGTACAGGGAGACAACACATTTCCAACCTTGTTCTTAAAATAAAACTTTAATCATGAATCACTCGACATGTTTGGGGAAACAATTCATCCAGTAAATTTTTCAGACGTGCAACTGTTGTTGGCCGTTGTATTTAATAGTTGTAAACAATATAATTGTGTATTTTCATGCACAGGAACTCACATTCATTGATCTCCATCTCAAAGTGTGATGAGGGCCTTCTCTTGATCCGGCTGTTGTTGATGACACCATAGTTTCCTCCTGACGGACCTAGGTAAGAGCTGGGGGTAAAAAAAAAAAATAATAATAAAATAAAAAAGGCAAAATATATGAAAATGTAACATTTTGACAATTGGAATCAAAATCTACCTAGATTCAAATGCAGCTAAAGATTTTTTTAAAGATTACAAACGTATTAGGTCATTCCAGCATCTCATTTCCTAAATAATAGTGAAACAGGACAAATTGAGAGAGCAGCAAGATGGAAGAAGAGGAAGCTATTAACTGAGGTGTGATTTTACTTGTGGCATTGATTAAGTGTGCATGCAGAGTTTTAGCTTAGGCTCATTAAGTCTGGTTACTAGCTGATTCTTCTTTAGGGGAATGAAATGCATCAATGCTTCCTGTAACAAACAAAACAAAGACGTAGCCACTGTGAAAGAAATCGTAGTTTTTACATGACCTTCTGTAACACTGTGAGATACACACACACACACACATATAATAAATATATATATATATATATATATATAGATAGATATATATAGATATATATATATATACATATATATATACATATATATATATATATATATATATATATATATATATATATATATATATATATATATACATATATATACTTATTTATTTATTATTTATTTTCAGTGATCAGACAAAAAGCATTAATTCAATAATGCAAGACAGGTTCATTAAGCAAATGTACTGATGAGTAAATCTAGCAATATGAAATGTGAGGCTCTCTCATAGGCGCGTCTTACACATAAGCATGCACTACGATCACTATCAATCAAAATGGGAAGTCATGAAATCCCAGCAGTTAAAGTTACATATGAAACAGAAACTTGGCATTCTGACCAGTGGAGCCACATTATCGTTAGTTTACTAGTATCATCCAAAGAAGCAGAAGAAGCTTCCTCAGATGATACTAATAATCAGAGTGCTTACACTGCACTATATGAACATTGGAAAACACCATCAGTACTGTGTATTAATGTGGTGATTACCTGACTTGGGGTCAGGACCACTTCAAAGGAGACAAGCTGACCCAGGATTAGCCAAATTTACCACACAACTTCTCAATCAAATATGGACACTATGCTTAGTATTTATTTTATCTGTGATTTGTGTTTAAGGTGATTTGTCTATGTCCTAGTAAA
Organism: Anabas testudineus; assembly: GCF_900324465.2. Taxonomy (NCBI): domain Eukaryota; kingdom Metazoa; phylum Chordata; class Actinopteri; order Anabantiformes; family Anabantidae; genus Anabas; species Anabas testudineus. Next base: position 14,626,277 of record NC_046610.1, on the reverse strand, counting down.
AAAAAAAACGGCAAGAAGGTGTCTGTAATGTGAACCTAGTAAAGCAAATAGGTTTAATTTGCTGTGAAATAAAAATGTGGTCACTACAAATGTAGATTATCTTACATAGCATTTTATTTATTTAAAAGAAACCAAATTCTAAAGAGAAAGAAGCGAGGATTTGGCTTAAATGAAGCTAAAATAGCAGAGGAAGCTTTTCCGGCCAAATCACCTGCACTCGTCTGAACATCTTGACTGTGAGTTGACCATGAGCCTGCACGTTCATTGGATTATACTGAAATCCGATTCACATTCACCTCCAAGCCAAACTGCCTGTGTCCTGTGGTTAAAGACAACACCTGACTCAAATTGTCCATGGTTTGGATAAAATGCTTCTATTTCCCTGAATGATGGTAGATCATAAAGTAAAATCATTATGTGATGTGGTCAGTGGAGGCTGAAGATTGTTTGTTATTTGTTAATGAAACTATTTGTTTATCCAAGTTGTTAGTTTTGCTTTCAGAGTGGTTAATTTAAGCTACTACTACATCTGGTTGGTTTCCTTTGTTTTTGTTTTATGGGTCGCCACATCTCAGCACATCTCATGGGAACAGTTCTCTGCTCACCTGCTGTGTCACTTAATTTAGGAGGTAACAGTAAACAGTAAACTGTTGGGACACACTAACACCAGAATCAGCAAAACCTCACCTGGTGAAGGAGTGTACTGGCAGGTACTGTTGAGGTATCAGGGTCGCTGAAGAGGGAACTGTAGGGACACCGGGACCTCCAGGAGCTCCAGGGCCTCCAGGACTGGCCACGGCCAAGCAGGTCAGCTGACTGCGGCAAAGGTCCCCGTGGGGTCGGTGTAGGAGGTTTGGAATAGGATGGAGGGCAGTTAAAGGAGTGTTGGGTAGAGGCAGAGGGGGCTTACTGTGTCCGAGGCTGATGACTGGAATGTGGGGAGGAAGAGGAGAGGATGATGAGGATGACTGAAAGGATGGCGTGGAGGTTGGAGTCGGTAGAGGGCACGGGGAGGAGGTCTTGGCTGGTGCGGGGAGGAGTGGAGGTGGAGAGGAAAGCGTCGGGGACCTGTTGGCAGACGCAGCAGGGGGTGTGGTGGTGGTTTCTCGTCCTCCTTGCTTCTCCTCCTGCTCGTCCTTGACCTCCGTGATGGTTGCTTCAGGTGCAGCAGCTGCATCGGCGCGGTGATGGGTTAACTCCGTTGTTGTAGTGATTGTGGACTGAATGGAACCAGCAGCAGTGACGTCTGTGAGTCCCTTGTGACCTGCCTTGTTAGCACGAGGTAGGCTGCCGATAGCCTCCGATGAAGCTAAAGTCTGGTTCTGGGGAGGACTGTGCTGCTCTACGGCAGCACAGGATGGGGAGGTGGTAGATGGAGAGGTGGACGAGGGGCAAGGTAGGTCTGGGGATGAGCCAGGTGGGCCGTTGGGGTTCAGCTTTTCCATCATGTTGGTGAAGTCTCAGGGGGAGTCCTGAGCTGCTGTTTGTCTCCGCTGCCCACTGTCAGTGTGTCTTTATATGTGTATGAGAGTAACTAATATGTTCATGTGTACCTTCTGCTGCTAGACTAACAGAGCCCTTTAAATGTATACGTTGTTTGCATAGAAGCGTCTTATACCCTGTTATTTCCTCTTTCTTCCTTCCACTTTGCGCAGCACGTTGCTGCTCTACCTCACTACAAATGTCAATTTTCCTGCAGCCAGCTTGAAATCCATCAGTTGCTCGTATTGTTGCCAGCGTCAGAGTCAGTCCAGACTACATGTTGCTACGATCCAGGCTTTTTACCCATCACCCCTATTTCCGCTGGCTGTTGTGTAATTTTAACTGTATCTGGAATGTGAGCGAAGGTGAATTCAGTCCCTCATGCCTGCGCGTTGCAGTCATGGATGAAAAACTACTTGCTACTGTGCTGTAGTCTGTGGCTGCAGTGTGGAGCTTTTGTTGTCTGTATTTTTCTCGCAGTACATCCTGAGCAGCAGAGTCTAGGTTTTGAATGAGTCTCCAGTGACTGCTCTTAATGAGTCTGTCCGTCTATCTGTCTGTCTTTGTGTATTTTTAAGGATGTGAGTCAAAATCCTTTTAAGCATTCGAGACGTCCCAGACCGGTGAAGATTGGATTCATATCAAAGATTCTATTGAACAAAAGAAAAAGGGCACTCAGGATATATTAGAATGTAGTAAAGGCAATAACATATAAAAATGTGCTCAAATGACATGGAAGCACTTTGTGCTAAAATGTAATGAGGGAATATTGAATCTAAATGGAAACCTACAGATTCAGCTCGTGCTGCAGCTCTAATGTTAAAATGCTGCACATGAAGTGAATTCACTTTACTACTTCAAGTAGTGTGATATAGTTTGTACTCTGCTAAGCAAGGCGCAAAACTCTTATGATTTCTCCGGTTTTGCAATAGATATTGTTCCTGTTTTGTCTTTTCTAGTGGTCATGACTATATTTTTAGACAGTTCTGTTTTTCGCAGTGATGTGTAGGGGTGACACAGGTATTTTCCAACTAAAATTGCAGCAGTTTTATATTTTTGGTTGGTATATCTTAGTTAAAAGAACCCGTAGAGAACTACTGTACTGTGTATGCGGAAGTAGCGTTACATGATATATTATTATTAATATTTAGTTTCCCAGTCGTGAAACTCAGCGCTACGCTTTATTTTATTTATTTGTTTATTCGTTTTTTTTTCTGAAAGCCTAATTAGCTGCACAAAATTTTAATTATTTTTTACTGTGTTTGGCAAGAAACAAATTGTTATGATTCCCAAAATATTTTATTATTTGCATATATATTTTACTGTGTGCATATAGCGTTTAATGCTTTGTCTAGATAAGTCTGGATTTCCGGACATGCAAAATGAGCTAAAGGTTTCTGTCAATTATTAAAATAAAAGGTTTTTAAAAATGGGATAAGCTGATAATATTTCATTAAAGATAAGCAATTATAAAAATGTAGGTAAAATTAGACTTTAGATTTCCTTGCACTATATTTCACCGTTGTCCAACACTGTTGTCTGTACTTTCTGTCAAATTTGCATATTAAATTAATATTATGTTATAGTAATATACAAAATATATTTACACATAAATGTCAACGAGTAGACTGGTAAAATATATATCTGATCATTTAGAGGAGCAGTTTGTGATCTAATATAATTCTATAATTGATTCCTGTCTTCATACTATTTACCAGAATACTACTACAACTACTATCAATAGATTTTAATGTATCACTACAATATTTTACTAAATGTAAAAACAGACATTATGTGCATTATATACTATGTATAGAAGAAACCTCTATCTAATACTTTTCGGATACGGAGTTACACCGTTCATGTTACAGAAACTGTAGAAAGAATGAAATTAAACATTAAGACATACTCACAGATGCATTAGGACATCCAGTGTGTCTCGTCTGTCTGTCATGTTAAATCCGTCAGAGTTCAAGTGATCTGTGAACGCACATGTTGTCTCCTTAGCGTTTAACCTCCTCCTGCTCCTCCTCCTTCAGGTCGCTCACACTCCAGTGCAGCCTCTGTCCCTGTCTGTCAGCCCCTCAGACCAAAACCGGGGCTGTCTGTCTGACACCACTCAAACACTTTTCATACTTAGGTGAATTAATCACCAACAAAAAAAAAAAACACAAGGAGTCAGAATGAGACAGTCCCACCAAACGTGTTTTGTTGTGAAGTTGCTCCTTTGAACAAAAATACGCTCAAAGCGTGGAGAGGCATATGTGATATATAGATTCTCACCTCTCTCACTCTTTCTCTTCTTCACTGTCCTGTCCTGTCCTGTCCTGTCTGTCTCTCGCTCTCTTCGCCAAGAACTCACAATGCTCTAGTCAGTTGCCAGTCAGAGAGCTCTGGTACTGGCAAATGTGAGATGGGAGAGAGCAAGGAAGAGGAGGGGAGGAGGGGAGGGGGGGGGGGGGGGGGGGGAGAAAGGGAGTGAGGTAAAGAGAGGGAACCATGTTGCAAGGAGAGTTTTCCGCTCCCTGCTGGACAAGAGGATGTGCTAGTACAATATGGTGGCTGCTGATAAGAGCCTCAAAAGCTGCCTGTGGCCTGTAGATAAGGAACCTCCACCCCTCCCCTCCTCCCCCTCCACCATCACCAATATCAACACACATACACACTCATGGAGACACACGCTTTTCATAGCATGTCGCTAACACAGACACAAAAGCAGGTTCGTGCCGATGTACATGTGCGCACACACTCATCACGGTGGACTGGTCAGTCCCAGACTTTGAAGGAACTTGGACTGTTTCCAAGAAAACATCTGCAGCTGGACTATGATACAGTATGTCACGATATAATAAACAGATGTCCATGTGTTTCACACACATGCTTGTGCTCCTTTGTACACACGTGTGTACACACACATACAATTAATGTGCGCACAAATAACACGGCCACTCGGGGAATCACCCACTGCAGTGTCTTTGTTTAGAAATGTCTGTTAATGAAGTTTGTGGATCATAAGAAAGGTGTAGGTACAAAAGCATGTTTATTTAGAACATTTACTTTATTCACCTGATTTGAGACAAATTGATGTAATAAAGGAGCTGATCACAGAAGAAGAAGAATGGGAGGTATCATATCTTTCTTTGTCAAAGATCATACTGAACACTATATAAACTATAAGCAGTAAACTAACAATTTAAAATGCTTAACTAATAAAACTGGTTGCAGTTTTCCCTCCACCAGTATATTTGTAGCATCATTATGCAAACACAAATGAAGCTTTTCTGTCATGACATCAGAGTACACCTGTGTCACTGATGTCCAGTCCGTTGTCATCGTGGTAACTTTCCTATCCAAGTGCAAACTTCCTTCCTAAAACCATCTCTCTTCTATTCACTTCTATCTGTGTCTGTGTCTGTCTGAACCTCAGGGTCGGCACCTCTTCTATTCCCTCTGTCACTTCCTTCTTAGACTGAAACACAAACATTATAAAAGCTTTACAGTTACATGACCTTCGGGGTCCTGGGAAAGAAAGCAGCTAGCTGAACTATACTGCTCACTAAATCTGTCATCATCGTCACCGTCATCATCCTCGCCATTATTGTTAATTTCACCGGAGTCATCACGACCACCATCATCATCACCTTACATTATGTACAATAATTTCCCCGGGCTCTAAGTTTGCTGATATTAACAATAGTCTTTGTAAAGTCAGAGTGCAAACAGTGTCATCTATTGGTCTGGTCACACTCTTTTGCGTCAGGCAGCTGTGGTTCCAGTTGATCACACTCTGTGAGCTAGAATAACGTTGTAGTGGCACCGCTGTGCCTGCAGATGCTGCATGAATTTGCCTGTAGCTTATAAAAAGCTACACAAGGGACAGAGAGAAATCCTTTGGGAATACGTTTTCCTGTTCTTTATGTGCTCCTGTTAAAAGTAAGTTGATCAGTATAGTTGTGGTTCTTTAAAGATGTTAATTTAGAGTTTGATTTAAAATACACAGTAACAGAAAATGAAAAGGGCTCTAAAGCCAGTTAAGTTGTTTGTGGCTCTGAAATCAGCAGAACAGAATCAACAGAACAATTAAAACATGTCCTTTCACTTTATTGGCTTTAACATTATGGGTTGGATTCAAAGTCACTTTTGTCTATTTGTCATGTTGCTATGTACAGTGAAAGAAATGTTTAATACACTGACTTATTTGATTATACATTGAATATAATGTAATTGATTGTTATGCAGTATGTGACTGTGTGTGTTTTCCTTTTGTGTGTGTGTGTGTGTGTGTGTGTGTGTGTGTGTGTGTGTGTGTGTGTGTGTGTGTGTGTGTGTGTGTGTGTGTGTGTGTGTGTGCTCTTTCTTTTTTTTTTTTTTTTTTGGTGTTGGCAGCTTTATACCGTGGTGGATTCAGGAGGCAGCCATGCCTCAGACATGAAAATATGAAAATTGCCTGTCTACCACTGGTTTCACAGTTTGTCGAACTAACCAGAAGAATCCAACATACAGCTGAACAAATGATACGCTACGTCGAATGAAGCGAGATTATTGTCTGCTAAACAAAATGTACGCAAAGAAAGGTAGGAAAATGATCCATTCACATTAACTCCAATTAGTTCAATAATTCAGAGTAAAGCCTGTGAGCTGCTGACAACTGATCTGTGTGCATTTTGGGTTTCCCCCCTCCTACTGTAAAAGCCTGACGTACTGTATCAGACTGTCATAGCTCTCTGAGCAGAAGAGAGAGAAGACAGAGAAGACAAATCGTTGACTCTCATGTAAGGTCCTGTGCGAGCAAACAGTAAACGGGCAGTAATAATAGAAACAGACAGCTTCCGCTTTTCCCTTGAGTGAGGAAGAAATCAAGAGAGGATTGTTTTAATCTCAGAGCTGGGCTGTCACACCCTCCTCCCATGGCTCCCTCAAAATACCCCTCTCAATCAACTCAGTATCGATGGGGGAGCCTTTATGCATGAGCGATTTTCTGTGTGTTTATTAGTGCAAACCAGTCCTAATACACACACGCGTGTGCGAGTGAGTGAGTGTGTGTGCACCTGCAGCAACAATATTGATCTCCTTGCTCAGTCAGTGAGCATGTGTAGGTGACGAGTGGAAAATGAAAACCTTGTGGTCTATAGAAAGTACCAGGTGTTAAACTGTATTTCAGGAACCAAATAGAATCTGAGTTTAACAGTTATACAGGCAGGTCCATGTGTTGGATGTTTTGATGGTGACACAGTGTGAGTTTGTATTCTGCCACAATAGAAATTAAATGAAACAATCAGAATGAGCCTCAAGTGTACACTGTTTTTAATTTAAGGATTTAAAAAAACATGTGCACTGCTCAAACACCGACATTTTAGAATAACTTTTGTGGTCCTTGTATGAAGTCTGTGGTGATGACGTGACTTTTTATCTACTGTTTACTTTTCATGACTGTGGGATGAAATTTGGTAGAGATTCGTGTTTGTAACTCAATGACTTTTCCTGTCATGCCACATTCATACACACATCCATTCCTTGACTGTACGTCTGGAAATACACAGGACTGGTTGTCAAAACGTGTTGCAAACATTCAGGGTAAATCTAAATAACTTTGGATCTCGTCTGACGTCTCATTCAGTACCTTCATTAGGTCAAACTGTCAGTTTGTCCGATACGTCTTGTACTTGTTTACATAATTTACTTGTTTAGTGCTGGTTAAGAAATATTAAGACGTGTGCCTCCTGAGAATGTCACCAAAACTCCTCTCACAGACCCAAGAGCTCAGAAAGATCCCAGTAAGTTCACTTCTGCCCTTCACCTCAGAAAAGCTCACAACACGAGTTAGACGAAGACAACAAGACAACAAAACTAACAAAAACAACACACAAAGGGAGGAGCTGCAGCATTTATGCAGCAATAATGTAACTTATTACTAGTTTTTGAAGATAGATTGCTATTGTGTGATAACAGGCCGCCCAGTGGTTTCCTTCTGTGCTGACTTTGTTTGAAACCTGGTGATCCAATGGAGATAACTTCATAAGTTGGTGCCGTATTCTGTCTTTGAGAGAGTTTTAAAAAAAGCTACTGGAGGAAAGAAGAAAGGGTGAAGAAAGGAGTCAATGGTTGAACTTTTTTGATCCAAAAAGTTCCCAGCAATGCAGGTAAATAGTTGTTTGTGTGTGCAAACCACTTTACCACCAACAAGGACTGGTCAGTAACAGCTGGAAGTTCTGTTAATAGACAATAATGCTAATCCAATCAGTTGTTACATTTGGATTGTACTTATGTCATTAGATGTGAACTGGGTTCATGGGTCCTGAACTGACCTTTACATTAAAAACAGAGATGGTCGTTTTGCTGGTACCCATGTCTAACCCTCTGCATTTTTTATGGTAGAGATGGTGCGGTTACCATGGATCAAAACCACAAATGTCTGGATCCCATGCTGGAGACAGGTTAGGAAGAGTCCTGTGAGACATGATCTTTGGATTTTTTTCAACCAAATTATGTCACAGAACCATTTTAAAGGGTTTTTAACTCCAGGGACCCAAATTTACCTGCTGAAAAGGTTGATATTGCATATTACATATTGACTGAGCTAAAATGACTTTTAGCATTAGCCACAGTAAGCAACCTATCATGATAGGTATTGGAAGGCTGTGATGGGAAATTGAATAATAGTGTTAATCTGAGCAAGGTTGATTTTATTGATTGTGATTTAAACGTATGTATATGTAAACGTTTGTATTCTGTGTATGTACATATACGTTGGAGAGGATAACACAAGTTTTGCTTTTTCAAAAGCAAGGTTCTTATGCTACACCAATATTCACTCTCACAGTGAAGCTTATAGGAAAGTAGTAAAAATCATATAAACATACAATGAGCACATACTCACATACATGCACAGGTCCAAGAAAACACACACACACACTCCCTAAAGTGGGCTCCATGGCCACATTTCCTCCACACCATGTAAACACTATTGTGTGCTGGGTGATAGGGATCACTGGAACCTAATTGTTTGAGGCAATATTCACAGTGCATTTCATGGAGAAAGTGACAAACAATGCTACGAGCGCTGGCCGAGACGGGCGCTCTCTCTTCTCCTCTGCAGCGATAGATCTCCACTCTGTTTATTTTTCCTGATTGTCCTGGAGACCAGCCATCCAGCTACAAACAAAGACAAGAGGAGTTTCAGTTTATGGCGAAGAGTCAGGGCAAAACATGAGGATGGGTTTGCACAGCTAGCCTCGAATCGGGTACCAAGCAACACTTTGCTTGATCCACTTCATCAGGACTCAGCATTGAACTACAAGTCAAAAGGAGTTACAGGAGCCACTACAGACATGAGTAAACAGATTTTAAAAAACGTTTTGTTTAATAGATCAGAGTCCAGTAGTGGTATGAGACTAAAATATGTAAGAAAAGTTTAAAAAAGCAAAATGTTAGATGGATTTAGTTGCACCTTGTTCAAGTAACAAACCACGCTCCACCACAGACAGCTCAGTGATCACATTCAGGTTTTGCACAGCTTCTTTTCACAAGCCCAACAGTATTCCCCAACACCTGTGAAGAGACTTTGATGTGTAAAATCACTGGAGTTCCCCTTTAAGTTGACACGAAGCAGTCATTCGTGAGACAAGTGCATCCGCCTCTTCTCAGGCAAACCAAACAACTTATTTCATCATTATTAATGTCCTGTAACATCAAGGTCTAATCGTTGTGGATCTATATTGTTGATTTCCAAAATAATAAGTCGTTAAATAGGATGTGAAACAACAGAGTAGAGAGCAAAGAGCTTAATTTTTATCTTCTCACTATATAAAGTTCACAGTGCTCCTGATTAACGACACCTCATACAGTGTCAGCCACACGACAATGGTCACACATTGCTCTGTTCCCAGGATGCACCTGGTGAGGGACGAGCAGGCGGACATGAGGGACAGCTGTTTCCTGTGCATACTTCCTGGTTTGTCAGAGTAGAGGGGGCTCAATCGAGGGGGACGAGTGGAGGAGAGGGGTGGGTAAAGGGTTGGTTCATTGATGATATGTTTTCCAAACAGGATGCATGTAGTCACGAGTGTGAGGGCATCTCATCTCATCTCTCCTCATAAAAATTCATCACAGACCGTACTAATCTGAAGGGAGGACGGATGGAAGCGGAAGAACAGGCGCAAAAGGATTTCAAGGAAAGCAGACACAAAAAAGAAGAGAAGAGAGGAGAGGCTGGATATGTGGAGGAAGGAGGAACAGTTCATTTATTGTCTCCTGTCTCAGAATAGACTCACCCAGCTGGGAGGGAGAAAGTGGACGGGGAGCTAATCAGAACATAATGGGCTCAATCAATAGTTTCCTTGATTGCACACATACTGTACGTTTCTTGTCAACAGCTGAACAGGAGCCAGAGAAGCAGCACATTGCTGAATTTTCAGTAGCTATTTAAATGAGTGTAAAATAAACAAAGGTTTAGGCTTTTTCTGAAGATCAATTTGCCTTTAATTTCCAGAAGAAGAAAAAAAACTATTTTAATGAAGATTTTCATTGTGTTTACTGACCAAGTTTGTATTTTGTAAATAGAAATGAATTTAGAGTTTGATGCCTGCACCACACTCGTCAATGTTGGAACAGATGCAAAATAATACTGAAAGGTTTATGAAATATTAACGTAAAAATATTCTGAATTTTTCCTAAATCAGCAGGTAACTGATAACAGGACAGGCATCGTGACTGGGTCTAAAAGGAGCATCCACCACAGGCCCAGTCTTTGCAAGCAAAGATGGGTCATGGCTCGACACTTTGTGCCAACTTAAGCCATGAGATCACATCAAGTCATTTTAAGACAACTTGTCAAAGCAAGGATGCAGAGACATAAAATAATAAAGACTAATAAACATTAGTCAGTAAAGACTAATAAAGACGGTAAGAGTATTACTGTTTTATACCATTCCACTGGAGGAAGCCGTATATTTGTTCTGTGCAGAAACGCTGCTGAGTTCTGTGGGTCCCAGCTCACAACAGGCAGGCTAAACGTGAAAACATGTTCTGATAAGGCCACTTTCCATTTGTTTTAGGGGAAAACGTATGTGAAGTTACCGTTGCAAAAAATGAAAGGTAATAATCACGTGGAGGAGTAAATTAGCCGTCAGGGCTAAGCTGGACAATACCAGCTCTTATTCTGCACATTCTGCATAAGTTTGGCTTTGTTTACACACTGGATGTGCATGTCTAATACTAACAATAACATTGAGGACAAATGAATTTAAATAAATTATTAAATGTTTTTTTCAGTGAAGTGGGTTGTTTGGGTCCCAGTAGTACAGAAAGACACATAAGCAGTAGATTAAAACTGGCCCAGTGACGCTCACTGGGAGCAACTGGTCTGACTCATGTGACCTTGAGGCCTCAGCCTGACCTTTACCTCTGAAGCATCGTCACCTTATTCAGGATTACGTGCAGATCTTTACGAGTGCACAGCTGCTTTTCAAACAGCCAACTTGCATCCACTTCCAGTTTTGGCAACAAAACTACAAATATTTCCACGAGATGAGCACCGACAATAGCATTTGTATAAGTGTGTGTGTGTGTGTGTGTGTGTGTCAGTGTGTGAGGGCCAAAAAGTGTGTTTCTAATTTAGCATTTATAGATGTGTGTGTGTGTGTGTGTGTGTGTGTTTGTGTGGGTGGGTCGGAGGGAGGCAGGAGTGCCCTTAGGTCACAATGACACTCTGTGGAAAAACAGTGTATTGTGTCTTCCTCTCTCATATTTCTCATCATCAGCACTGCCGCCATCCAAATTCCACTGGTGTGTTCACAGAAACTCAGCCCTGGCCCTGTTGTCAAGCCCCATCCTGCAATAATAGGAAACACAGCATCACTTTTCCACATTCTCCCCCACTTTTCGCTGCTAATCCAAAATATATGAGTTCCTGTTTGGAGCTGGCTCACTCAGAACTTGAATTTTTATTTTGGAGAAAAGACACATGCAGTTTGCTTTTATATCTAAAATGCTTCTGTTGCACATAATATCCTGCTTTTTTTACTGTGTTTGAGGGAAAGCTGCCACCTATTTGTATTGTACCACATCTTTTAGGCCAATGTTCTCCGTGATTGTAAAGGACATGAATGTGTTATGTTCTACATGGTTTAACAAGTGTAGGTGTTGGTTTCATTAAGTAAAGCTGAAATTTAAAACCATCTCTGAGCTTAAACCCAAATGTCTTGATTGTACAGCAGCAACAAGGTAAATAAGGGTGCATTTTGTTTGTTCATTTTATTTTACTAAACACTTTTATATTATAAATGACCATTTACATTATTATCACACACGATAAAACCATGTTCTAGTGTTCTGATGTGTTTCCATCTGTCCTCCTCTAAAGCTACCTACTTGAGTCAAATTGAAGTTGGACTCGTTCTCTGCCTTAGAAGACTTTTCTAAGAGATAATTTCCTCAAAAATCGAAAGTTACACTAAAACTAGCTGGTTGTTAAGACGTTATCTCAACTGATTTAATGGGAAGTACAAAGTTAAAGTCTGCTACAGTCTTGTTGTGAGCTGCTAAACCAAGTAGCAGTAGCTAAATAGTACTAAGGAAGATGAAGGTGCTGCTGTTTCACCCTCTTTCGTCTGGCGAGTCCAGACTTTACAGTCGTGAACTTGTTCTGGAGACATTTATTTGCTCAGAGGCAGCTAAGGCAGCAGTCTACTGTATAATAGAGTAATTTGACTACTTCACCACATGATGGAGACAAAGGCTAACCATTCAACTTCAGCTGCTCGACTGATGTTTTTTAAAATTAGTATATTAAGTTAGCATTTTCTGTATTCATTAGTCATAACGTGGTGTGCTCCTATTCATAATTATACTGGTCTATTACAGTATGATGACTTTATAAACAGACGTCTTATAAGTCGTTAACATGGTTAAAGATGCTGAACTGACAAGATAGCACAGCACTTACAGCTGTTGTAGTGTGATATTGCACGAACAGGTAAATCACTGCTTTTATGCTGTCAAAGTAAGAGCATGGTCCATGTTTTCATGAATCAACCTATGCTGTCTGTAGACTGGTGAGGTTTGGAGTGCAGAACTTACAGTTTACAACACTAAGTGCTCTGATATTTGTTTCCGTTATAAGCAGGTACAGTAGAGTCGTCCTTTTGTTCACGTGATGTTGTGCAACACATTCTCTGCTGGTGGGCTGCCGCTGCACCGCTCAGCGTGTGGGTGGTCTGGACTGGGTGAAGGAGACAGGGATTAACACCAGGCCTGCCTTAAGGAAGTGAGAGAGAGACAGAGAGACACGGAGGAGAAGTAGACGTCTGTCCACCAGATGTGCTGTTTGGCCGAGTAGAGGACGTTAATGAAATAGAGAAAAAGGGAATGAAAAGGCTTTTGGTCACGGGGCTTAGTGACAACTGGCTGCATTGTGGCTGAAGTCATGTCCAGCCTCCCTCTACCTCATCCACTCAAGTTCAAGTGTGTGTGTGTGTGTGTGTGTGTGTGTGTGTTCTGGTTGTCTGTGGTTTGGTTTTCTATGCAACAGAAACATATCCACACTCTCTCTCTCTCTCTCTCTCCATCTCCTTTTCCGTTCTCAGAGGCATTTCTGCAGACTATTACTGTGTACAGATTAAAGCAGTGATGGCCGCCTGTCAAAACATGTCCAGTTACTACGTGTGTGTGTGTGTGTGTGTTTAAGAAAGCCGTTGATGAGAGGTAATGAGACAGGTTGAATATAAGATATAATTTTCAATGCAGTGTAAAATATATTATGTAAAATAATTTAAATGCTTTTTATGTTTTGGATGAAAATATAAAGCAGAAACTTCACGTTTACACGTTTAAAATGTCACAAATCTGCAGAACAAACAGCATCTGTATAGATCTGAAACCGTTTTATAGAATATAAACCGTTTTAAATATTTGAATCCTGGATTTATATATTCCTTTAGCTTGAGGTCTGAAGGTGGTGTGAAGAATGTAACAGCTGGTAGCTGGACATTATGTTTTTTACAGGTTTTATTTGTTTGTTTCTTTGTTTTTGCAAATACCAGGTGTTTAGGAAGTTTAGATTTTATTTATTTTTTCTTTACATTTTACATTTTTCTGCCTCTGAATATTTGCCGCGTTTGATGGACGCCACACAGAGTATTTGGTGACAGCTTCTTTGTTTCTCAGTACCTGTGGATTCAATCCTTCTTTGACTGCAGCATCTCGTGTGTGTCTGTGTGTGGTTTACAGCTGTTTACATAGTTCACAGTGGGTGAGCCCAGTTCAACAAGCCCTACCTCAGGGATTCAGGTGTTCTTTAGGCCAATAAACTCTGGATACGTTTAAGAGGATAAAGATGCAGCTTGTTACACAGCAGGACATTAAAAACACCGTCCTAAACGCCATCTGTATTTCCAAGATCGTCATATAAACTAGAGTTTGTGTTTGTATTTGTCCTGTTTGCGTTGAAGCCTTTACCCCGGTCCTTCATATTTCTTCTCACTGGCTCATTTCACCTCAGAACATTTGCTCATAATTACATATTCGGGTAAATCCGCAAGCATGCGAAGGCAAACACACATGAATAAGGGTAAATGGGGCTTCCGTCCAACTCAGCTACAACAGCTACCTGGAACTGTTAAAAGTTATTTTGATTGATGTTCTGGTTATTTAGTGCTATTAGGTTTTATCACACATGGCACAGTTGTTATTATTTGTGTGCAGAGCAGTGAAAGTTACTTTTCTCACACAAGTTATAGAGCAATCAATGCAGGAAAATAAAAGCACCTTTATTTCTCTAAAGACTCAGTGTTGTCTCATGTAGATACTTAAATATAGAGAGGCTTACTGATTTGAAAAGTGTGTGTTAATGGGTAAATGAGAAGCAACACTGTAAAATGGTGTTTTTCAAATGCAGATTTTAATAAGATTACAGCAAAGACGTAATCATTACACAACTTGAGAAGCATGGCTGGAAGTAGATGTGTGTCTTTTGATTTGTTTTTGTTTTGTTTTATCACTAAAAGGCTTTTGCAGAGAAGTGACATACTCCAGAAGATGCCCACACAGTCACTCTGGTCATAAAGACTTACTTATTTTTGCATACAAATAAGATTAAAATACAGATTTCTCTCATTCCTCCACATGGATCATTGGTGCAGCCAACATAACAACATAACAAGTGCTGGACATCTCAAACCAGCCTGATAGACAGGATGCTTCCTCTCTGCTGCAGTAATGTTTGTGCATCAGATTCAGATGTATCACTGGGGTTGGAGCTGATCAACAGATGCAGACACACACAGACACATAAACACACATGCCCAGAATTGCACATACACGAGTTGACTGTCACTAACAGTCTGAAATGAAACAGACTCTGCATTCAGACATTCCTGTTCTCTGTTCTCGCTTCTTCTCTTCATTCACTGTCCAGGTCACTCGACCACCTCTCTCTTGTTGATGCAGGGAGAAGGGGACAATGGTGCGTTCACTGTCAGCAATTAATAGATTATTATCAGCAACTTTATTTCTATAAAAGAGCCATTGAAATGAATCGGATCGTTCATGAACATAACATCACTAACACAAACATGACATAGAAACTGTCTGAGACGACGCAAGAAAGCATCAGGTTTGTTTGATGTGACATGAAAACAACGTGAACCATGTATAACAATCAACACATTACTAGTTTCAGTGTTGTAGTGTGTGATTTAGAAAATTTCTGGAACATCAGCATGGTGCATGAGGAAAAAACGTTCACAACATTGCATGTAAACAGAGCAAAGAGCAAAAGAGGGTGAAGAGTAGTGTGCTTTAAAGAGACCTAAGAGTCAACAAGGGTGGTCCATCGCTGCTTGGAGTGTTGTCAACAATACAGCGTAAAACATCTTGGCCATCCCGTTCTTCCTAAGCTCTCCTAACTGAAGGTAAGAGGCATCGTTGGAAATGGAGAAGGGAAATTTGAGCTGCAGTTCACACTGATCTGAACTCTGTTTCTATCTTGCTTCTCCCTCCCACGTTACTTCTCCTTTACGTCTCCTTCCAGCAAACCAGACCTCAAATTTGTAAAATCTAGTTCAAGCCAGTTGGTTTGAATCCAATGCCGGCTTTTGATGTGAACATATTTGGAAAGGGTCTAACGCAGAGGTTAATTCTGATCCAAACATACTAAAGAATTATAAAGCCAGAACTCATTAATGAACCACCCCCCTCTCTCCTGTAGCCCTGGCTTGCGTCTCCAGCACCTGTCAGCTACACTGTTTTATGAGCACTGGAGGTAAGAGTGGATACAAAGCAGCAGAGTAAAGCAGTTTGCAGGAGGAGAGAAAATGTGATATTCAGTGCTGCTGCAGTGTGGAGCACAGTGCAACACACAGCACAGTGTATACTGAAACACTCAGAGAGCAGCTGCTGTTCCAGCAGATCTCAACCTGTCTTTTATGCAATTGAGAAAGGACAGGTGCCTAATAATCATCATCATCATCATCATCATCATCATAATCGTAATAGAAATAACTGTAGAAATGCACATCCCCTGTGCTTTTCCCATCAAGTCAATGTCTGTATTTACTGGTAGATCTGTCTGTACCCTGCTTTTTATATGTGCGAGTGTTTGTGGTTTTTGAGGTTTTTCACTTGTTACAAGCCGATGGCTAATTGCACTGAGTTGATGCAGTGAGTGGATTGATCACAGGTGTGGGTCGGTGCAGTCTCTCCTCCTGCAGGCTATTTAAGAGCACTTGTTGTTGCCTACCAGTCAATGTTTGACTCTGTGCCTTTTCTGCTTACAGATGTTGTACACGTCTTTGCAGTTGATTTATTGGGTACCTATTTTTCTGTGTTCCCTCTGTGTGTAGGAAATGTCTATACATGTAACTTTGTGATGACGTTTACCTTATAGAGTATAGTGTGTGTCTCCGCTGTGTGCAGGCCAAGGTCTGTTTTAGGCACAGCTCCTTTGAGGCTGGTTGGGTTCGTGTAAAAGTAAAAACTGAAGTGAATCCTCTGGTGTGGCAGTGGAGGATCAGTAAACACTACTACACAACAAGTCTAAGAGCTGTGATCTGAGTGAGTGAGTGGAAAGCTGGCAGCTTCCTGCATTTTGTAGTAGTAGTAGTATGTTGTCGTCATGGACCTAAATTGAACAAAGACATTGACTGTTCCCTTTCGTGTCTCTTTAGTGTAACTGGTGTAGGACCTGCTGTCTCAGCCTCCCACCTGTTACTGTTTCAGGTCTTTAATGATGGAGATAATAAGTCACCATTTTGTAACATGGTTTCCTGTGTATCAGGATATTATATGAACCTGCGAGTGGAATCAAACTATAGATAGCCTCAAGGTAAATTGGGTTTTAGTGTAGTTCAGTTTTAATGTTGTTGTTGACATTCACAAACTGTCACACAGCATCCTGCAAACTAAAAGTCTCCAGGGTTTTTTATTTTTATTTTTCATAATTCAATTTTGTGCAACTGCTGACGGTACAGTTTTATTCTTAAATGTTGCACAACATTTACATATATAGTGTCATGAGGAAAGCCAGTGGTTGGAAAAGCAGAAGCGTGTAGTTCACTTCACCTTTCACTAGTACTGTAAATCTGTAGAACATCACACCATTAGCATTTATACTAACTGATGCATCCCAGGGTGCTTTTCTCCTGCTGTGTTATGCAGTAGGTGGTGATGTCGCATATTGTTCGGCCTTAACGCAGGTAGGATTAGAACAGATTCAGTGACAGCTGTATAACCTGTGCAGCACTAAATGCCGAAAACACAAATCAGTGCTGTTCTTCCAACTTTTGCATGTCACATATACGTAGACTATGTCTGGACTGTAAAGGACTGTGCACAGGTTTTCCACCCTTTTCACTGTCTTTTGTTTTATTAATTATTATTTATATATATCTCAACAAAGACAGGAATAATATTTTAGGAAGTTTCTTTATCAGCATTCAAACAGCATTTCCGTGGAATAAAGACGCCTCCCTCTTCAGCCTTGTTCTATAAAAACCCCAGCACGCAGACTTTGATGGTCTTGGATGAGGAACGTGAACTGTCTGTGCTACTTTTTTTTATTCATTGTATAATAACTTCACACACAGACAGCGACCATGGGAAACACATCCTCATGTAACTAAAGGACGAAAAGAAAAGGCCTGTCTTTACGTCCAGTGAGGTGTGCAGAGAAGAAGAAATCCTTTTGGCCTTTTGCAAAGAAGCGAAGGACTGAAAATGATGCCAGTGCAGTGGCTTTGGTAATGAGGACAGGAACGGTGAAGAGGGATGAGAAGGTGGCGATGTATCGAGGTAATTACAGCAACAGCTTTAGTGGAATTTTAATATCAGACGTGTGTCACGAAGACTGTTTGTGTCACCTTTTCATGCCCCTGCTCTCTGTCATGTGTTGTTGCTGTCTAAAAGCACTCTGCCTATATATTGACGATGTTAAAGATGACAAAGGCGATTTATCGACATGCCTGAGGCAAAATCACTAAAGCGTTATCTACTGCAGTGCCCGTACAGAGGCAGGCTTTCAGGTGGAAGCTGTCATTGATACAAATGACACTAATAGTGCTGAAATGAAGTTTGATCACTTTGAATGTGTTAACAAACTTGTTGAAACAGGTTCAGGATGCCAAGGAAGTGCAATCCCAGTTCCAGCTCAGGGCAAGGGTCAAAAAAATGACCCAAAGTGGCTGCTTTTTACCCATCCAAGTGATATGTCCAGAAAGATTCATTTAGAAATAATTGAGAAGTATCTGAAGAAATCCCCACAAATCCCCACAGGACACAAATGCATGGAACAAACCCTGCATCATCAACAAAGGACTCAGAGCTCATTCAGACCTATTGATGGTTGGTTCGTCTGTGACTGTTTCACAAAAGGCTTTTTGTTTGCAACAGATGAATATATGAAATTCTGGCAATCCTTTATCCTTTATCAAGGCTTGATTTATTTGTACTATATACATTTTGATTTTTCATGATTAATTTGAGTGATGTTTTTTTATACTAATGGTGTAATAAGAACTTTCTTTGTTTCCTTTATTATAACACAAACGTCTGTATCAATAAAGACACAAACAACAGAAAACGTCTGCCTGTTATTAATGGAAAATAACAGTGATTCTTCTTAAGTGTTCAAACAAAACCTATTTGTGTGTTACTGTAGAAAACAAATGTGATTACCTAATAAAATAAAATATGTAGTCAAGGAGCTACTGTAAGAGTCAGAATGAGAGAGAGAGTCAGAATCTACCTTGTTTAGTTTACATTTTAGCTTTAATGTGTAAATGTATAAGTTCATCAGTTTGCTTCTAAAATAAATAAATTCTGCTGATTTAATGTAGTACTGTAAACTTTGCTACTGCAAAATCAAAAAATCTGTTCTCTCTTTCCTACTATAGATAGAAATCTATAACCTGAAACTCACTTTGATCATTACTTAATCCCTTTATAAGTTTGGGTCCTGAATCCTGATCCTCAATTTTCAAGAATTGGCTGAAAAAGAACTCTTCCGAAAAATGTTCTGCACTTAAAACCTTATTTTAAAAAAACAAACAAACTTGCAACTATACCCCATGAAACGGAAATAGCTCTTTCTAGAGCATGTTATTGTTAAGTTCATCTCCTTGGGTTAGATATTTGATTGCTTTGTACCTCACTGGTGAGTTGCTTCGGATAAGAGCGTCTGCCAAATAACTAAATGTAAATAATGCATGTGCTTCAAATACAAGTAAACCTGTGAAATAAATTATATATTATATAAAACTGATGTCATCAAAGCCTCAGTCAAACTTTCGTTCCCGACTTTCATCCAGGCTTATCACTATCTCCCATTACATTGTTTTACCATGACATCGCTTTTCCAGAAAGGATCAAGAAGGTTTAAGAAATGAGGGAAATGTGTGCACATGATTCCTGCTTCATTGTCAGATAAAACTCTTCTAGGTTTCACAGAGCAGTGGAAAACCTCAGTTGACGCCAGCACAGAAAAGCTGGTTCCTCTTATGTGAGACTGATTGAGAAAATCTACCCCAGGAATTGTGAATATACTGATGTACTACATATAGTATACAGCATAGTGTTAATTTCACATCACATTTAATATGTTTTGTTCTAGTGGTCACAGCTCAGATCAGTGGAAAAGGATCATCAGGATGATGTGATATGATATGATATGATATGATATGATATGATATGATATGATATGATATGATATGATATGATATGATATGATATGACACTGGTCTGTAATGTAGTGAAAAGAGTCAAAATCAGTTAAATGTGTAAAAGTTCATTTAAATGTTCTTTTTCTTATGCCTCACATCTCAACTCTAACATTTTGTTTATGTGTGGTCTCTATTTCGGTCATGTATGATGTGAAGAAGCCTGTTAAATGACAGACACTGTGGAAAACCCTCGTCCTAGTGTGGCTGTGAGGTTTTGGCTCCTGGCTTAGGTCACTCTCTTCCTGGCTACACCCTGTACAACATTGACCTAACTTGTTGCACAAGTGTGAAAATTTAAGCAATAATATGAGATTTTATTGTAGCCTCTGAAGGGGAATTGAATGGATTTAATTTTACAAAGACTTAATGTTGCTTAACTGAAAAATGAACAGAGGTTTATGGGGACATATCACAGTACAATAATAACAATAGTTTCCTCACAGGATTTCCATTCACAGGAAACTGATTTCTTGCCAAAACAAAAGAAGCAGGAAACTTCATCTTCCTATTTTCAGTTCAACATTGATTCGAGTCAGTTTGACTTATTTGGAAGGCACATTTCTCTCTAACTTCACATTTCTAATTTGTCTTGTATCTAATCTAATTTGTAACCTGAGAGAAACTAATATATTAAAATATCCAGTGTTACTCATGAAACATTAAATCTGTACATTTTATGTTCCCCCAAGGTTTTAGCTGAACACCTCCAGACCAGGACAAGCACACACATATACGACTGAACTATTTAATTGTTTCTCCTGATTGGCCGGTCAGGTATACAATCAGCAATAATAAAATACAATAATAAAATAAAACCTAAATCATATTTTTCATATGAAGTTCTTTAAGGACTTTAAGGTTCCCTTGACTTGTTGTCTAGCACCATCATGAGGTTCACAGTTGTGTCTCTACTGCGCAGACGTTTATGTTTCCCACAGGGTGAAACGTCATCCCCTTCGTGACCCTCTTGACTTTTCATTTTGAATGATTATGACCGATAATGTTTTTATGAATAAATACCTGCAACTCCAATGACATTGCATAATGCCAGTGAAAATTATACCTGCTAAAAATCAGCATGTAAATATTGTCAGTGAAGCAGCCTCAGAGTTAAATAAACAGTGTGTACACAGAAAATAAACCAAGATGAATTAGAAAACCTCTCTAGGAAACATTAGTGTAAGTTTGTGATTTGGATGAAATGGCCCTTTAGGTCACAGCGTCAGGAGCAAGTTGAATAAAAGAGATTAATAAAAACCAAATGCCGTTCATCAAAGATGGTGTTTGTTGACGGTTCCTTTTTCCTTTTTCCTGCTTTTCTTCTTCTCAAATTCCTCCCTCTGTGTCATTTGTTCACCAAGAACCTCATCACAGAACAAAACACAGAAAGACAAAATCTTTAATGGGCTGGATGAGTTGAGGGTTGACTGATGTAATCAGCTCACATGACATCATGTCTCCGGCTCTCTGCTTTCACTGCTTGTTTGGTGGTTAAACACAGCTGGAGCAAATAAAATTATTCCTGCAGTTTTCCCATTTTCTGCTGTTGTCGTGTCTTATTTCGAATATAATCACACACAACTCCTCCCATTACACATCCACCACCTACCTTAGAGTTTATTGAGCGTTTCTCATCGTGGACATTTGGATCAAAAGTTGAATAAAGTTGAGCCCTGGAAGCCAAATGGTCGAGGTGCATAGCACCCAACAGTAGTATTGTGGGTTTGTCATAGCCCTGTGTCGCCCCACAAGCTTCCTGTCTCCTCTGCACTGCCGTTTGCAAATAAAGGACAAATTAATGCCAAAAAATGATATGGAAGCCCTAAAAACAATTAATAAAAAAACTAAACCACAATAAAAGGAAAAAAAGGTTCATAGTTAATTTAAAACAGTGAAATAAAAATTCTAAATTTTGACTTTTAAATTATTATTAATTAAAAACAAAATGACTTTACTTACATTTCAACACATTTTGACTGGTGTTGTTCCCTTATTCACATACACCCTCCTAGAAATGTGCATTATTGTTCGTATTGGTGGTGTCTTTATGACTGACTTTGGTCAGTCTGCTGTTTTTGTGCTTTAGAAATAAAGTTGACCTGACTTGACTTGACTTGACTTATGAATTTAGAATTAGTGATGTGAAATTAATAGAACATATATTTAGAAATTATATCTTCAAAATACAATTATAAAATATTTAGTTTTGTTTTGTTTTGTTTTTTATGAGTTTGCTGAATTCCCACAAATCATTAAATTAACTATGTCTCAAATGCTTAAAAATGACAAAGGTTAGTCGATTAAAATGTCAAACTTCTACTTGTGGCCTGTTTATTAGAGTGTAGTTTAGTAGTTAAAAGTGCACAAACATTGTAAATCTGGTATATTTTATTTGAATCATTTAAAGAAGAACAGCTATTCAAAACGTTTGCATCAAACACACAAAGAGCTGGATAGATCATGGCCTGTTTGTCAGTTTGAGCCATTATTAAAATGTTTAGTATTTGTAAAGTAGAGTTCAGGACAAACAGGGACACCCTTAGAAATAAATTATAAAAAAAAAAAAACTAAATGATCCCAGTGGGAAACCTGGATAATTGAGAAGTAGAGTAGCTTGAACTAATTCCGTGCAGCAGGACAGGAGCCAGGGACGAGGAGTTTGGAGCCACTGGAACAACTGCGCAGCGTCCCGAGTCGAAATGATCCAACGTGAGACAAGAAGGGGAACTCTTAGAGAGAAGCGAGGAGAGTGCAGGTACGATGCTGGGAGCCGTGGGACAGCTCAAACGGCCTCTGATGGTCAGGTCGTGGTACAAACCAGGACCCATCCTGTGCGCTCCGAGGAAAGGAAACACAGACACCCGGCTGCGCTCCTGCGCTCCGGAGTCTTTCAGCGCTCTCAGATGCAGCTGTTCCCTCTTGAAGCGTCTCCGCCGCCGAAGGAAACTCCCGTTTTCAAACATATCGGCCGACATGGGATCCAGGGTCCAGTAATTCCCCTTCCCGGGATTTCCAGGCTCTCGGGGCATCTTGACAAAGCAGTCATTTAGAGACAAGTTGTGGCGGATCGAGTTCTGCCAAGAAGGGAACCTCTCCCGGTAATACGCGAAGCGCAGGCTGATAAAATCACAGATCTCACTGAGGGTCCGTCTCTTCCTCGGGCTCTGCAGGATGGCCATGGTGATGAGAGCGATGTACGAGTAGGGGGGTTTCACCGAGGGGCTTCTCCTGTCCGGACCATCCTGTAGCCGGACAGCAAAGCCTCCCTTCGAGGCGCTTGGCTCCAACTCTGATTTAGTCTTATTTAACGGTAACAAATACGCACTCCTCGCACCTTCACTGGCATCTGTCTGCCCCGTTTCCTCCATGACTTTACAGTCCAAGGTCATGGTCCTCGGAACATCCGGGCGAGATCAGCCTGTGTCCAGGTCAGAACAGGAACAGAGCCCGGTGTCTCCTCTCATTCACACAAACATGTGCATCTGACACCTTCGATTTTTTTTAGACTCCAACTCTAAACTTTCTCCTCCTCCTGCGCCTGCAAAGTTCTCTCCATTAAAACAACAGCAGATACAAACCAGGAGCTCACCACAAAGTAGACTTTAGTGTTAGTGTTTATGTTGCTGCAGCAGAGTAAAACTGTTTTAGACTGAAATATGTTTAATGCAAAAAAATGTTTTTATGGGCTAGATGATCTTTTTTCACTTATAACTCTTTACTTGACTCAAAGAGAGCCCTGCACAAGAATTCCTTCATACCTGGATTCTCTGTTTATGCATAAATGACAAAGAAAAACAAACCAAATATCTTGAATCTTGAAACCAGCACATTCATTGTATTGTGCATGTTCCCATCTTGTCTTATTTCCTTCAGTGCTCCTCATAGCTGGATGGTTTACCTCACGGTGAGAGATGCAGCTCTTTTTCTCTCTCCCTGACTGTTTTAAATAAGAGGAAGATCTTATCTGTTTTGAAATAATGGCTGAACTGTATTAATCTGGGTGAGACCACCCACCTCACAGGATTGTCCTGCAGGACGAGCTGAGGAAGCTGTGGGACGTCTCACTGATGACTAATTCTTCCCTTTAGCTCTGTCAAACTAATATTATTTTATAATCATTGCTTCATTTGGGTTTTATATTGGACACGTTAACAGTCAACGTGTTACACACAAAAGACCCAAGAAACATATGGGATGTTTCATTCTGAATTTAATAAAGACCGAAAACATGCAAGCACAAAACTCCCATCCCCCCTCACAGAAAACAGCATGTAGCACAACATACTAAAGACATCAGTGCAAAAATGCAACCAACAAGAACCCAAATATAAAACAAGACAATACACCCTCACCAAAAAAACACCAATTACAATTAGAAACAATGACATAGAAAAAAAACATATATAACTTTGACTTATAATCATATTATATATTATATAATAAATGTGTCGGCACTGACCAGTCTTACTGTAGAGGTCAAGACCAGTAAACTGCTTTGCCATTAATCACAGTGAACACAGCACTGAGCTCAGGTTGTAGGTTTTAGTCCTGTACAGGAAGAACTTTCTACTGCAGCTGTCAGCCAGTGCTGACCATGATGCACAGTCAACACTGAAGCTATTTAGACATAAACAACATAACGTTTAACTTTCCAGCAAATGTTTCTAGTTCTTAGCTCCACAGTATCCAGTTTATATACGTATATTTAATTCAAAGAGAAATGTATTTGGTCAAAGCAGTGTGGTTGTGGCATGTATAAATGAGAGGATGATGCTGCTCCTTCAGTTGTTCCTACTAATAATGAACTGTAGAGGACAGAGAACAGTCTTCACGTTTCGTGTGTGTGTGCAGAGCTGCATCACACATGGACATAAAAACCTTTGGTCTGGATGTGTTCTCTAGTTGGTGTGTTTCCGCTGAGCTGAGGCCAGTTTCACAAAGTTTCCACACTTGAGGCAGCTGGAGTTGGAGTTGCCCTCTTTCCTCGGGATGTGCCAGCAGTTGACACAGCGCACTCTGTACTTCTTATACCTTCAAAAGTCAAGACAGAAAAACAATAATACAGTGGTGATTAGGTTTCTTCAACAAAATGTGGATGTATGTTTGAATATGGTTTTCCACAAAAAAATATAATCAGCCTATTAACTAATTAAATATTGATTTCTTTTTTAGAATGTTGCAGCCAAAACAAAAAATGCATCCATGTGGAACCCGTAGAACCCACAGTGACACTTTAAAATGTTTTATTTACTTTTTGGCAGTGTCCTGTCCAACAGTGTGTCCAAGTGTGTTTTTAGCCAGGTGTACTATACTTTTCTTGATTAGGTGTCACCAATGTGTTCCACATGGTCACTTGGTTTGTTTCATATCCCTCATAATTTTCCTTTTAGTAGAAATGAGTCTGAGTTTTAATGGGTTAAAAGTTCTGTTCTGTTATTTGTTTTTTGTGATATTCAACATCCAGCTGTGTTAACATGAGCTACCTTATCCCACAAGCGTTACAAAGTGGGGTCCCATCCTCTGCATCCCTCCACATGGGGGTCTTCCTGGTGCAGCATGATGCACAAACTTTACCTTCTGGTGAAACAGAAAGAAACATATTTAGTAAATGTTCCAGTTGTTTTCAACTGAGTGTACTATAATTATTATTTTAAGTAATAGCTTCTATCCACATAACAGAAAGTATTTGTAATGGAAAACTATTTTCTAGACACTGACGCTACATTGCAATGAAAAGATATAATGCATATTAATGTGTTTCCATCTACAAAAAAACATTAGATTATTATTATTTATTTTTTCCTTTTCTCTAGACATACAGTATTACTTGGTTTTGAGGGAACTAGTCAATACCTGATATGTTTACAGACATTTCCATGTAGAACACCTGCCCTGATTCTGCTCAGTTACAAGTTTTGATGTGATGGTGTCCTCTAGTGGAGAACATTTGCATTTGCATAGACAGTAGACAAGAATCACAACATTCATTCAACTACAGTGCAAAGCTGCATATGTTTTCATTTTTAAAACATGTGCTAGTACAAACTCCATTTCCAGGTTGTCACTTTTTCTGAAAGCAATAAAAACTCAAATATGTGATTTGTTGATTTCCTCAAACATGTATATATCTGACAAAAGTAAAAAGAAAAAAATATATATTTTTTGTGACTAAGAAAATTTAGAGTTTGATGCTGCAACCCGTTAAAAAACAAACAAACAAAAAAAGGTAAGACAGAGATTTGTTTACTATCCATATAAAATATAAAAGTAACACAATTCTGTATATAGAAAAAAGGTGGCTATATTGGCAAATTAATGTAATATTAATGAGGTAAGTAAGAAAAATGACAGGTACGCACTGCTGTTTAGCAAGCCTGTATTAAAAGTAACATAAACTGGCTTCCATTTTCCTGAACAGTGTAGGATTACTTACTTGAAACACTCAGCATCGGGTCACTCTCCTCTTCTGAGCTGCTAGTTTTCAGGGATCTTTGGGATGTCCGTGTTCTCAGCTTCGGTTTTCGCACACTCTTGCACAGCTCCTTGCTGTGATGGGTACACATGAGGAAACACCAATATTGTGTGAGAATTTAACTTCAGTTTTCTAAATTGCCATGCAAACGTTTTATCAATCTGTCAGCACCTGTACTTTGAAGTTATGAGGAGCCGACACTGTTCCCTATTATCGTCCACTTCAGTGTCCATCCTGAAAGTCACTCCCTGCAAGTCTGGGTCTTGAATGTCAACACTCCGACTGGGATGAGGCTGTTTTCTTGGAGTCTTGGTCCTCCACAGCTGGGTTAATGGAGGAGACATTTCCTCCTTTTGCACATTTTGCTTTGAAATTGCAGGAGGTACATTACAGGATTTCAGTTGTGCTGAAACTTGAGGAGATTCTTCCTTTGTGGGAGTATGTGCATATTCTACATGCCCTGTCATTGTGTTATCTTGTTTTGGGAGTGAGTGACACTGTGAAGTGCTCAAAAAGAGTGAAGAAGGCAGGATGGGGCATGGTGGTGGCAGCTGCGACTCACATGGGGGCCCTGTAGTCTCAATAATGTTTGCATTAAAGTCTAGTGTTGGTTTTGACAGTGATACAGTAGCATCTTCATTTGAATTAAAAGTCAGTTTGGTATTTTGGGGTGCATCTGGGATATGTGTTTGTGCCAAAGGGGCTTTCAAGATATCCAGTTCCGTAGAAAAACTGTCTGACTTACACTCCTGATTCCACACCAACTGTCCATTAACACTGATCCTGACCTCCCTTTTGTCACCGTGTTGATACTGAGAAGATGTTGCTGCATTTTCCTCCACCAGTCCTGGTATTACAGCATCTGCTTTTCCAGATGGTTGAACACTACAGTTCATGTTGGACACACAACACTTTGGTTTGTAATTAATCACTGACTGAGTGATGTCCCCTCTCACATCTTCCACAAGTCTGACACAACAATTTTCTGTCACATCTGCTGCTGCAGTCAACAATTTGGCTGTTGGATGGGCTTTTGGTAAATTTGTGATAGATGACACTGAACTTCGGTTCGAGTCCTCTACAGATCTGTGATGCATCAGTCTCTCACACTGCAGGTTGATTAGACTCAGCACTTTCCAGGGGCTACTGCATTCATTGTGTGACTCAACTGAAATTGTGATTTTGCTACTGCAACTTTCCTCCTTCACACTGGTCACACTGTGCTGGCAGGGCTGAAATGAACATGCATCTGCTTCCTCCCTTTTAACAGTTAAATGATCCTGTCTGGGTGTCTCGTTAAGCCATTTGGGAGGAGAACTTGTGTCAAGGAAACTGTTATGGGTGGGGGATGCAAGTTTGGAAACTTCTTGGAAAAGGTAGAAGAGTGCAGAGGGGGAGGCTTCTTGTTCTGCTGCGTTCTGGTTTACCTGAATAAAAGCAGCTGGTGGCCTTGATCCTGTGCTCATTTTGAGCCAATATCTGCATTATAAATACAAGCACACAGAAGAGGTTGTGAGATAAATGAAATAAAAATAGAAAGATAAATTTGTTGGTACTCCTCTGTTAAAGAAAGAAAAACCCACAAAGGTCACTGGAATAACTTGAAAATGACAAAAGTAATAATAAATCAAAATGTACTAAAACTTAACTCATGAAAATCAGATATAGCTTTTGAGTTGTGATTCAACAGAAGTCTTTAAAAAAAACAAACTAATGAAACTGGCCTGGACAAAAATGATGGTGCCCCTAGATAAGAAGTTAAATAAATTTAATCACAGGGACATATTAAACTAAAGTGTGTCCTGTAATTAGCATCACATGTGTCTTCAAACTTGTGATAAGTCAGTCTGCCCATTTAAATTGTGGAAAGTGGCCACTGTGCTGTTTGGTATCATGGTGTGTACAACACTGAACATGGACCACAAAAAGCTAAAGAGAGAGTTGACTCAGAAGACCATCTCCAAGCAGTGTGATGATCCTGTGACTACAGTTACACATATTACGTCCCAGGATGTGGCCATAGGAGGAAAATTTAAGAGACAGATTATACAAATGGTAACTAGAGAACTTCCATAGAGATTAGAGATAAAATCCAAAGTCAAGGTCCATCGGAGTCAGACCACACCATCAGTCACTGTTTAAGCCAAAGTGGACTTAATAGAAGATGACCGAGGAGGACTCCACTGATGAAATCATAAAAAAAAATAAAAAAGACCATATTGACAAACCACAAAGCTTCTGGGAGAATGTCCTTTGGACAGATGAGACAAAACTGGAATTTTCTGGCAAGGCACATCAGTTCTATGTTCACAGACGCAAAAATTAAGCAAAAGTACACTGTACCTACTATGAAACACGGAAGAGGCTGGGTTATGTTCTGGGGCTGCTTTGCTCCATCTGGCACAGGCACACACAGTACAATGAAATCTCAAGACTTTCAAGGCATCCTGGAGCAAAACGTGCTGCCCAGTGTCAGAAAGCTTGGTCTTTGTCACAGGTCATGGTCGCCCAACAGGGTAATGAACCAAAACACAGCTAAAAACACCCAAGAATGGATAAGAACAAATCATCAGACTACTTCCATGAGTCCTGATCTAAATCACATTTAACACGTGGAAAGAGCTGAAACATGCAGTCTGAAGAAGTCACCCTTCAAACCTGAGACAGCTGGAGCAGTTTGCTGAAGAGGAGTGGGTCAAAATACCTGTCGACAGGTGCAGAAGTCTCATTGACAGGTACAGAAATCGTTTGATTGCAGTGACTGCTTCAAATGGTTGTGCAACTAAATATTAACTTAAGGGTACCATCATTTTTGTCTGGGCCTGATTCATTATTTTGTTTTTTAGTACAGTACATTTTTATTTTATTTAGTCGGTGTCAACAGTTGTTTCTTTGACCTCTGTGGGGTTTTCTTACTTTAAGGAAGGGTACCAACAATTTTGTCCACGTCTGTAGGTCGACAGATAGACAGATAGAGGATATGTAAATGAAGCTATGTGAAGCAGCAGTTAAGCTAGGCTACACAAGTTTTTACCGTTTTTTGTTTCCTACCCGTTAATAGCACTGCCTGTGGTCATGTTATGCTATTGAAAATTGAAATTAAAAGCGTGAAATAGCTTTCTTAAGATGTTTGCACTTATGAAATACGAGTTTATTAAGACTTTACAATGTTACATTCCACACGAACTAATCGGCGCTATTTTGTTCCATGATATTTGAAAGTGTTACAGGACGTGTTCTATGTAGTCTTTAGTCCTGTGCGCATATTTAAACCATGTCAACCATAAAGAAAAAGCGTCCACGATGAAACATGAGGTTTTGTTTCTAAATGTAACTCACCGGAGAAAAAGAAACAGAACTTCGAGGCGTCCGTGTTTCAAAAGAGCAGAACAGAAATGTAGCGTCTGACGTTCTACGAACGGAAGGAGGGTTCACAGAGGTAAACAATAAAAACAATAAAAACAATAAACAGACTGAACAATAAACAATAAAAACAATAAAAACAATAAACAGACTGAACAATAAACAATAAAAACAATAAAAACAATAAAAACAATAAAAACAATAAAAACAATAAACAGACTGAACAGTAAACAATAAAAACAATAAAAACAATAAACAGACTGAACAGTAAACAATAAAAACAATAAAAACAATAAACAGACTGAACAGTAAACAATAAAAACAATAAACAGACTGAACAATAAACAATAAAAACAATAAAAACAATAAAAACAATAAACAGACTGAACAGTAAACAATAAAAACAATAAAAACAATAAACAGACTGAACAGTAAACAATAAAAACAATAAAAACAATAAACAGACTGAACAGTAAACAATAAAAACAATAAAAACAATAAACAGACTGAACAGTAAACATTAAAAACAATAAAAACAATAAACAGACTGAACAGTAAACAATAAAAACAATAAAAACAATAAACAGACTGAACAGTAAACAATAAAACAATAAACAGACTGAACAGTAAACAATAAAAACAATAAAAACAATAAACAGACTGAACAGTAAACAATAAAAACAATAAAAACAATAAACAGACTGAACAGTAAACAATAAAAACAATAAAAACAATAAACAGACTGAACAGTAAACAATAAAAACAATAAACAGACTGAACAGTAAACAATAAAAACAATAAAAACAATAAACAGACTGAACAGTAAACAATAAAAACAATAAAAACAATAAACAGACTGAACAGTAAACATTAAAAACAATAAACAGACTGAACAGTAAACAATAAAAACAACAGTAACAAAACAATAATAACAGTAAACAGACTGAACAGTAAATAGACTGAACAGTCAACAGACTGAACAGTAAATAGACTGAACAGTAAACAGACTGAACAGTAAATAGACTGAACAGTAAATAGACTGAACAGTAAATAGACTGAACAGTAAACAGACTGTAAACAGACTGAACAGTAAACAGACAGTAAACAGTAAACAGACTGAAAAGACTGAACAGTAAACAGACTGAACAGTAAACAGACTGAACAGTAAACAGACTGTAAACAGTAAACAGACTAAAAAGACTGAACAGTAAACAGACTGTAAACAGTAAACAGACTGAAAAGACTGAACAGTAAACAGACTGAACAGTAAACAGACTGAACAGTAAATAGACTGAACAGTAAACAGACTGAACAGTAAATAGACTGAACAGTAAACAGACTGAACAGTAAACAGACTGTAAACAGTAAACAGACTAAAAAGACTGAACAGTAAACAGACTGTAAACAGTAAACAGACTGAAAAGACTGAACAGTAAACAGACTGAACAGTAAACAGACTGAACAGTAAATAGACTGAACAGTAAACAGACTGAACAGTAAACAGACTGTAAACAGTAAACAGACTGAACAGTAAACAGACTGTAAACAGACTGAACAATAAACAGACTGAAAAGACTGAACAGTAAACAGACTGAACAGTAAACAGACTGAACAGTAAATAGACTGAACAGTAAACAGACTGAACAGTAAACAGACTGTAAACAGTAAACAGACTGAACAGTAAACAGACTGTAAACAGACTGAACAATAAACAGACTGTAAACAGACTGAACAGTAAACAGACTGTAAACAGTAAACAGACTGAACAGTAAACAGACTGTAAACAGTAAACAGACTGAACAGTAAATAGACTGAACAGTAAACAGACTGAACAGTAACAGACTGAACAGTAAACAGACTGTAAACAGTAAACAGACTGAACAGTAAACAGACTGTAAACAGTAAACAGACTGTAAACAGTAAACAGACTGAACAGTAAACAGACTGAACAGTAAACAGACTGAACAGTAAATAGACTGTAAACAGTAAACAGACTGAACAGTAAACAGACTGAACAGTAAACAGACTGAACAGTAAACAGACTGAACAGACTCCTACGTGTCCATGACATTAACTAAATCAGCTGGTTTAATCTGGGCCTCGAATGATTCAATGATAGTGAATGTAATGGTTGTGTGATTTTAGCATTTTTGACCTCATATAAAAACTTCATAGATTAGCGCAGATTGATTCGCTACTTTTAAACAGATCTACCAGGGTGTGACTCAGGTGATCACATATTCGGATACTTTGCTACAACACTCCTGGCTAACATCGTCTTCATCATTGGGCTTCACCGACACTTCAAAACGTGGTTAGGTTAGGTTCAAAGTGTCAAGTCTACCCAGTTAACGAACCATCGCTCCGGGTTTTTGCTGATGCTCACCTTTTTTCTTCAGATCGATCATCAACTAAGTGTTGAAGCACCAACTCGGGAACTCGGGAAGTGATTGCGCTCGCTGCGCTGACTGGACGGTATTTTGGACACGCAGGAGCTGCGCAGGTGTTTTTGGTTTTCTAGATTACTCCTGCAAGGACATAAAAGTCTTGGCCACACTGAGCTCCAGATACATGTGGTAGTAGCTGCAGCAGCATGGCACTTTTGTTTTTAAATGCACTGAACTAGCCTTTAAAGTGTTTTGAAAAGGTTTCAACAGATTAATGTAACCTTCACTTCCTTCCTACACGTCTTTAAGGTTTCTAGGAAATAACAGTAGAGCTCAAGAATAAATGTAAAAGGGATTTTATTGCACAACTTCACATATTTGTATTTTCTGTGACACAAAATACACAATTGTCTTAAATTTGTGCGTAAGGTGGACAAATACAGTACACTTAACAAGTAAAGAGTAGATGGTAAACTTAATGCATGGTAATAATCCACCAGCTTCAAACCAGATCCACTCTAATGTGATCTGGATTAAAACACACCTGACCCCGATCACCTGATTAAGCCATAATCACTGGCACCAGGGAGGAAGTGCTTTAAAATCATTTTTCAACACAATTTACCAGACTTATTTGAAATGCTTGTACATAAAATGTAAGGTTCAACAAAAAATCGGATGTATTTTGTTAGAAGCTCACCCTTCAAACATGTGCTGTCTGTCAAATCAACTCATTAGAATATATATATATATATATGTCTTCTTCTTCTTCTATATTTGATGTCAGTAACTTGCTGAAGAAAACTCTTGAGGTTTGTGTCTCGGGGCTAACTATAGTCAGTGTTTACTTTATAATAGATGAGCTCAATATATAAAAATGAAACTAAATACTATGCATACAATATTTGACAAGAGAATCAGGGTGATAATGTTGGTCTGACCACAATGACTAAATCAAGACAATGTCCCCAAAGTGAACAACAAAGTATAAAGTATGTCATCATATGTTGTAATACTTGTGCGTATATGAGCAGTAAAAGGGAATGTTTCTTTCAGCCACTGACTTTGTTAAAATTGCTCTGCAGTGTATAACACAAACATGAAATGTCTCCCAAATCCTGGTATTTTAACAAAGAACAGCTTGTGAGATTGAATGTTGTCTTAATTCTGGCCTGAGAACACACAAAGGTGAAAACATCACAGTTGTTTTTTTTTTTTTTGTTTTTTTTTTTGGAACTAACCATTTTCCACTGTTACCTCCTAAAGAAAGAAAGAAAGCAACAATTTCACTGGTTGATGACACTTGATGTCAGACCATACGTGATCTCTTCAGCAGGTCTGCCCTGTCATTGGTCAACTGTGGAATTTGTAAGTCAGCAAGATATCTTGTGAGTTTCTACAGGCTTTACAGTCCTGGTCGTGCATCTCTTCATGGTCGCCCCCCTCGTCTTACCAGCACACACCAAGCTTGCAGTGACACCCTGTTATTTTTCTACAATCACCCTCTTCAGTGCCTTTTCTCAGTGAGGTTTGGGAACATGGCCATCTACATAGAAGTTCCTGGTGACTTTGGGCAAGGTTAGCTCAATGCCATCGAGTTCTGGAGTGAGAATGATCTGGCATCCCAGACGGGAGTTCTCCTGAAGCAGGGGCGCCATGTCCAGCATGTCATCCTCCCTAAGAAACCAGACATCTGTCAACATTTACAATAATCTGCATTTCACCCTACACATTTGTTGTTGGCAAAGAAGATATCTTCAGTAGCAGACCTACCGCTCAACAGGTTCTGGCAGTTTGTCAAAATGCGCAGCACTCACATAGACATGACATGTTGAGCAGGCCAGTGATGCCTCACAGGCTCCTAAATGAAACGGAAACAAATAAAAACAGAGAATTTTCTTGAAATCATGCATTAATTAAATATTTAAGTTACTGCTACAACTGTGTAGACCCTCACCTTCCAGGTCAATTCCATGCTTATGAGCCAAATACAACACATTATCTCCCACTTTGGCCTTCACCGGAATCCTCTGGCCAGATCGATCAATATACACCACATTCACTCTAAAAAAGAAAAACGGTATACAAGGACACAGCAAATCATTGATTAAAAACTGACCTATCCACTTGTTCCAAAGAAACCAATTTAATTCTAATTGTACTTAATATTTTCCATGGGCAACTCCTCCCTCAACAGCTCCACATGTCTACTGTGTAAGCTGCCGGTGTCAACCACATCCTAAACTCTGGTTCAGTCAGAGTTCAGGATGTGGTCAATGTGCAAATACATTGCACAACTTGAACTTTCCCTGAACTTTGGGTAGAATAGTTACCATCGTGAAACACCTATGATGGTATATCCAACCGTGCACAAACATCATCAAGAAAAGCTCCGAGTAAACTTACACATCCTCTGGATCCTCTGCGTTGGAGCTCCCCTCCTCACTGCGGTACAGACCTATGATTGAAAGAAACGGACAGGGGACTGTAGTGACACGGTTTCTGATCTCAGCTTCCCCTCCAGCAGATGAGGGGAATGTTTGACTTGTTGCACACAAGTTGCACAGGCTTTACTACCCGATCTGGGAAGTTTAATTTAGCAAACTTTCGACTCTGATATTTTTGCTAATATTCTTCAACCACCTGAACCACACGATGAAGTAAAAATAACTTGTTACCGTGTATTTAGCTTTAACGTAAACAAACAGTTCAGAGTAGACCCAGCTTCTCCTCAAGGCTAAAAGTGTTAGCAAGCTGCATCACTCACTTATAGTCGTCTGCAAATGTCGATTTATCGTCCGGAAACTATCCGAGGGGCCACGCCTTTGTAGGTTAGCCACACTGTTCACACAGGTCTTCAACCTGTATAGAGGACATGTGCTACAGTCCGGTAGGACTCGAGAAAGTCTCAAAGTCAGCCCCATGCTCGACCGGACAGCAGCGGCGGACGCCATGATTCTGTTTTGGTCACATGACTGAAGGCGACCAATAGCAAAAGATCCCAGCAGGTGACGTCTCTGACGTAATACGCTGCGGTGACAGCAGATGACGCTGCTGCTTCACACGCTGCACAGGGACGTCACAGTACAGATTTCAAAACTATAATATCAGTGACAGAAATCATAAACGTAAGATTGAGTTAGGTTGTTGGGTCTCTAATATTTTACATATTCATTTGCACCCAAATACATTATTTGAGGAAATGTTATTTTCTACCACCGATGGAGTAAACAACAAACTATAAATACTCAAAGAAGAATATTGTATTCCTTCTTCATTATTCTTTACATCAATAAAATGAAAAGCAATGAAGTAATTTTAAATACGTCATAAAATAGGTTACAAGATGAGTATTTGTACCATTTCTACCTAGTTTTGCTTATAATAGTGACAGACTCAAGTTTAATGTAATATTTCTTTTACCGCAGTAAAATATTATATCCAACTATATAAACGTAGTCTATTCTGAATTCTCTAACAGAAGTATATCATATTTGGTGGTAGCGTGGCCTATTTTGATCTAGTTTCAGCTCTAACCAGTCTAAGCCTGTTGAAGTTATGCCTCTGCTTATGGAAACATGTCTGCCCATTTATAATACTCACAGGTATCACACAACAGTAAATGCATGTTCTCCACTGATTTTGTGTGCTGTAGAGCAGACAAACCTAGATAAGAAATCTGATGCAGGCTGGCAGGAGAAAACAGTTCTGAATGACTGAGACCACGATGTTATGGCTAGAGGCAGGTGAAGTGCTCAAGCTCTCCTTCACATTCTTCTCTGTCCTTGGCAATTGCTTGGAGTGAAAGGAAATTATCCTAAAAACTGAACTCTCTTTTAAAAGGGCAATAAATCTCTCATAGAGAAGCCTTGTGTTGATATTTGTGATATGATTAATTGACTTTAGTGACTCTAACAACGGATGAGCTCATCCACTGGGAAAGCACCATAGTTGGGTGTCTTTTCTTATCTGTCCTTGTGTGTCTCAGGATGATCTGTGCTTTTGGGGAAAACACACTCTCCAAATGGATTTAAAAATGTGGAGTAACCCCCATCTGGATCTGTCTGCAGAGGGTTCTCCCACGTGGATGGCCATAAAAAGTAAAAGGGCACTTTTTGTGTCGCCTCCTATTTTATTTTATAGCGAGTGCTGGAAACCAACTCACTGGTATATACATTACTACTCTTTATATAGTCTCAATCCACATAATGAAACACTATCACACTCTTATGTGTGTACGCTCACACACGCACCCATACCTGCACAGGATTAGTGTCCAGGGACAGTTTACGTCTGTCTGCGAAGTTAGAGCACTTAGTTGCCATTGGGCCCTCTTGTCCTTGGGATCTGCATGTGCATGTCTGTGTGCGTGTGTGTGTGTAAAGGTGTGGTGGGTGGAGGTAGTTTCACGCTTGACTTGGATATAAAGTGGCCTCTAGCAGTTCCTTCAGATTACAGCCCCCTCATTCCCTGATGACTATACAGGACCATAACTGCAATAACTCATACACCACATAGACACACACACACACACACACACACACACACATGCACACACATGCTCATGCCACATGACAGTTTCTAAGACAGACAAGCACATGCAACACATACACACATAACTAAGACTCAGTCTTCCAGCTTCACAGCAGCAGCATGTGTGGACAGTGATATAGTGACCTATCTGCATCTCTCCAGAGTACACACTGTGTATGTGTACAGTGTATGTTTCCAAGTACAGATAAAGCATGGAAAAACACAGCATTTCTGAGTAGGCCTTTGGATGCCATTCAGTCACTCCCATCAGCGTTCCCAGTATTATTTTTTTATACAGTTACGTAAAACATTCGTCTAAAGATTTAAATACATTTATAAAATCACTTTTTTTTTAGTTTGTTTAAAAGTTTAGTCCAGCACTACTGTTACAGCCAGTTCTTCACAGGCCTCCATTGTTGTCAGTGAACCAGTTAAAAACCTGTCAGTGATACACACTATTGCACAGGTTGATATTAAAATAAACTATTGACTTTTGAATCAATCCAAGGTCAGTTCTAGAGCACCCCGTGTTTATTACTGTAATCCACAGAAAATGGAACAGAGAAAATTCCTTATTTGCTTCAGGTTCAGTCACCTTTTGGTGAAATTACATTCTTGGTGTTTTATTTTGGAACAAAAATCTAAAATAATGCCTGCGTTCTTCTGTACTTCCACTCCTTCCCTGGTGGTGTCTAAGTTTTAAATTGTTGCTTTTGCATAAAGTCAAAGAATGAAAATATCTAGATTTGGAGTTGCAAAGTTTTCCCATGAGTGTGACTGCACATTGCTCATCGGCATGCCTGTATGTTACTTCCCACATTTAATGTTGTTTCAAACTTTGTGTTGATCGAGTTCGGTTAGTTTGGTTTAGTTGCCCTTCTTCGGAAAACATTATCAGTCTTCTGAAACTTCTGTGCGTGTCAGATGGTTGTTTTCCTTTAAAGCAGCTTTGAGTGCCTGATGAGAGCAAGCAAAGTAAACATTTACAGCTCAAAACTAAATTTGGTGACTTCATTTAGCCTGTGTGACGGTACTCGAAACTTTAAATGTGACATCCTGCTAAGTTTGACTGTAAAGAGAATCAGGACATGTCTGAACTACTATGTTCAGTTTATTGTAATCTTATCATATCATCTTCATTTGAAACCACTCTGTGTGTGTGTGTGTGTGTGTGTGCGTGTGTGTGTGCACTGTGCAAGCTATGCCATGACTCCCTTCTCTCTTATGACTCACGGAACCCTCAGAGAGTAACTAATTAGAAACAGGTAAAAATGAAAAAAAGGAAAAACGTGCCCCCATGCCCCTTTATGCTTCATCCGTGTGGGAATTCGAACGTCTCAACCAGACAAAAGGGAAACTTGCCATCCCTATGAGTAAACACAGTAGCAGCCTGGGAGCTGGCATTATTACAGAGAAAACAACTGCTTAGTCAAAGTACTGTGATGTTTATGAGTCTGGGACACTTTCTTCGTCATGTGTCACATACACGTCTCCCTGGGGCAAAGGCTGCGTTTGGGTGTTTGTAATTAATGACCTCGTTCACACACAACACTAAAAACTGCACAGTGGCCAGTAGCACAATGTTATTTTAACTTCAGGCTTGAATGTGGTTTAATGGTTTCGGTGAACGGTCTGAGCGACTATCGTCTGGCCTGTGATTGACCAGTGACGGTTGACCTTTGACACCAGATAAAGAACGGTTGCAGACAGAGGTCAAAGACTTGGGAGGTCACGGAGGTGCTGCGAATCATGTCAACACATCCAAACACATCAAGGAAGTCGTAGGTCCACTCCGATTATGGTTCTTGTTGCTTATTTTGATAAAAGCTCTCCAGACTGTGGATATGAATTTAATGCATTTAGATTTACATAAAAAAAACTTTAGTTTATTCATTTTTTAACAAATGTCACAACCCTTTGCTGTTATCCTCTCTCCTCTTGGTCCAGCTCTCAGGTTGATTATTTCAAGCATTTTGGAGAACTTGCCACAGCTGCTCTGTGGATTTAGGCTGCCTCAGTGTTTTCTGCCTCTTCATGTAATGCCAGACTGACTCCATGACGTTGAGATCCAGGCTCTGTGGGGGCCACACCATCTGTTACGGGAGTCTTTGTTCTTGTTGCCGATCGTAATTCTCTATCTTCTTTTGCACAATTCTGTGTATGTCTCTTGCAGTTGGCTACGGGCCTCGTGTGTGTGTGTGTGTTGTTGTTGTTGAATTATGGCAGTAACAGTGACGGTAATTGACCCTCCATGATCTAAACCTGGCCTCTGTGAAACATTCAACCCATAACAGACTACAATGTCTCTCTGGAGACCAGGAGGTGTTAACTCCGTGACAAACTAGACTCTGTTTTACTCCACATGATCCAAGTATAGCTTTTCATTGGTGCACTAAATTTTCTTTACTTCAGCAATTTATTTCAAAATGATTGAGTAGCCTTTAAAAAACACCATGTCTGTGGCCACAGTTGTTTGCTCACACTTGTAATTTGTAATTTTCATTTAATTAAAACAAAAATAAAGTGGGTACATACCAAGGAGGTGCACAAATAGACCACTACACTCTGCCTGACCTGCAGTAATACAGGATCTATCTGAGCACTCATTTGTCAGATCACACTGTGTTATTCTTTTTTGACTAAATATAGTCCATGTATGGCATCTGGATGCATGTGCTCTTGACTTTCTGATGATTAATTTGTGAGCTTTATTAAAAGTCTTATCTTCCTTGTGTTGTCTCCAAAGCGTCACACTGATATGAGACACGTCAAAGCTTGGTCCATCATTTCTACTTGTCCTGGCGTTCTTTACTTCTGTCTGTCTTTTCTGTCCTACACATTTCCCCTTTCCACTCCAGTCTCTCAAATGCACCCCTATCCTTCATTCACTCTGTGACTAAAGCAAAACACAAGCACAACTTCTCTTTCAGACATGTCTACAGAATAGCCAGTCTAAACAGTGTTATCGGTGCTGCTTGGAGACTGAATTGACCCAAAGCAGACAGAAAGGCTGTCTCTCTTTTTGTGCGTGGCTCCAATATTATTATTGTTGCGTAACACGACAGCATGCATCAGAGCGTATGCACGAAAACTGTATGTAGTCAGTTTTCTGACAAGACTTTGTGACAGCTTTGGGGGTTCTGAAATGATCTATTGTTTGTTTCCTTGAAAGGCAGCATAGTGCTTAAGAGCTTTTTTTGAAAACCGCTAGAGCAGTCGCGAATCACTGGCTAAATCTGCCTCTGAGCTTCAGAAAGAGCTGCATCCGATCCTAACAGTTAGGCCTTTCCTAATTCCAGTGATTAATAAATGGTTGATTTTCTTTTTCAAAGCATGTGGCTTGTGTTTGCATATGTTGTTTTGTTATTTGCAAAGGTGTGTTGTGGGTGTATGGTATGTACAGTCCATATATGAACTGCATGTTTTGGGGCATGTTTCCCCCCTGCCTGGGTACTGTTATTATCTGGAGCTCAGGGCTTTATCGTTGCGGAACAGCGATGATAAAAAGATAACTGAGGACTAGACCAGTCTGACACGTGTTTTTGTGCAAATGCACTTGCCCAAATAACGGTGCTCCTGAATGTGACATTGTAGAAAGTGTAATGTTGTTTTTTTTTTTATTAACTATGAGTAGTTTTCATTACTGAAGAGTCCCAATGAAAATTGTGACTAGCTTTCTGAAACATTTCTAAAATTAAAAGGCACTTTGTCTATAAACATATGTTGCTGGTGATATTTTGAAATGCAATGTGGAATTCCATGCACCTCCGTTGTATTGATTTCTACATTTAGGTTGTCTTAATGCGATAAACTAATTTTAAAATTTAAATGCTGTGCTAAAAGAGAAAAACTGGACACACTAAAAAACAATGGAAGCTCCTCTTGTGTTGCATAAATCCCAACATGTGTAAAATCAGTTAAAGTTGTGCATACAAACAACTCCTAGTTGAATTTGTCTTGCAGTCTTAAAATTAAACTGGTGCCAACAGAATCTGAACAAGCTGTAGAGGATTTTGTTTTCTACATTACAGATTTAATCTAGGTCTCTCACTGATGTTGGTGGTTGCACCGGAGGCTCTGCTGTGGTTAGAGACGTGAAGAGATTAGGCTCTCCGTGCTGTGACGATTTAAGGTTTAAGCAATGCATAAGTAAAATTAAACAAAGACTTCATTCTTTTTACATCTCAAGAGTTTGCACAGCAGGCTGCACAGGAATTATGGCAGGACAGATTTATGGGAAGATGGATCAGACAGCGTGCAGGAGAAAAGAGAAAAAGGCCCAACTGGGTGAAATCAAACTAAGGAAAAGCCATCTAGTCCAAACTGGCACCAAACTTTCATTACACTGTGCCTTCAGTCCAGGAGGGCCAGAGAAAACAGCCAGAGCTCTCCTGTCATTTCAGTCGATAATTTGTTAAACAAATGAACATTATCATCTGTCACATTGGCAAGAAAGTGCTCAGTGTGTGTAAATAATTGATAGTCTGCATGATTTTCATTATGTAAATAAAGGCACACACATATTTGAAAAACTGTCTTTGTTACGGTGCTCATTCATATGAT
Source organism: Anabas testudineus (assembly GCF_900324465.2). Taxonomy (NCBI): domain Eukaryota; kingdom Metazoa; phylum Chordata; class Actinopteri; order Anabantiformes; family Anabantidae; genus Anabas; species Anabas testudineus. The sequence goes on along the minus strand of NC_046610.1, from coordinate 14,585,268 downwards.
GGATTCTTTAACCCCTCACCAACATAACTGAATAACAACAGTCCTTAAGCAAACCCTAATGCAAACACCTTAGCCCTAAAACCAGGTCTTAACCCTCAAACTGGCCTTTGTAGGCGTGCGAGAAAGTGAACAAACTGTCCTGCAATACATAGTGATGCAAGTACGCACATACACAGCTGCTCTCCTCCAGCTTTTCTGCCACTTGTTCTCTACATGACACAATTCTTCAGCTCAGTCCTTCTCTTTATCGCCTGTCAGTGGTCACGTTGTACCCCTTCCTCTGTGAGTCCACACACACACACACACACACACGCACACACACACACACTTTTAGGCCAGGGAGCTACGCAGGGAGGTGATGATAAAGGCTTGGCAGGTGGCAGTTGAACGGTCTGGTGTAGTTGTTCCTGGAAAATGGGGCAGCTGTGAGCTGCGTTGCCTCAGCCAGGATGGTGTATCTGCGCTGGGCATCACAGCAGCTCCTTTCACCCAGCAGTGTGAATTATCACTATGAGGTTTCCTGCTGACATGGTCGCAGACACACATTAACACACACAGACACACTTGCTGTCAAGAGTATGATGTATTTATACACTGAAAATGTACACAGCCGGGGGGGAGTTTTGAGTCGTGTTCTTTTTATCTCTGTCTGTCTTTAGGGCACCATCATAAAAGAGCAACGCCAAGCACTTTAGGGGGTGACGTGGTGTAAACAGGTGTGTCAGATGCTACAGAGGGTGTCACTGCAACATAGATACAGTACACAATGCAGGTTTAGTCACACACATTCCTAGACGTGAACACTCACTCCCATGCTGGGTACAGTCAAGCAGACTAAGACGAAGAAATGAGACTATACAAACCCTCTGCGACACACGCAGACACACAAGCATAACCTGGTCCTTTAATTATCCTCATACATTTACCTCATCCTTTCTCTTATGTCTATAAGGGAGCACCTGGTACCATTACTTCAGAAAGACTGAAATAAACCTGTACATAAACACAGGCACGCATGCAGTCACACTCTGAGTCAAGTTAATGCATGTTAATGTATTTATAGATTATATTTTAAAACAAGACATGCCGGGGAAAAATACTTCTTACTAAAATACTTGCGGTGAAAGGTGATAACAGACAATTAAATAGAATGAATGAACAAATAATTAAAATAAATTAATCGACCATGTTGTAAATACAGACAAACAATTAGATGAGAAAATGCTGCAGACGGTGAAATGACTGTCTCCTTACTGGAAGTTTAACCACAGATACAGCAGCGTCTGCCAAATCTATGGTTACAGTCATTTGACTAAAATTCATTTTAATTAACGTTGCTGCTTAGATTTGGAGGGGGGGGGGTATTTCTCATAGTCAGGGTTGTATAGATGAAAAGGGAGGGGGGGCGCTGCACATTCCTCTCAGAAGATATACAATTTAGATGGGTCTAATAGCCTGTGGAAATTCCCTGCATGGAAGGAATTCATTACAAATGACTCTCTTACTGCCCTTAAAGCATTTCACAGCCCAAAGCTCCAGATCTTCTCTTAGCTGCAGTTTTAAAGTTTTCTGTTTTTTTTTTCAGCCTTAGTCAAAAGTTGGCTTCTTGGCACACATTTATTCATTTAACTATTTTTATTCCCCCGCTCATTCATCATTTTCCTCACCACATTTTCAGTTTAAGGTTGAGGCTGTGTGGAGCAATCAAACCACCTACATGGATAACCAGCTCAAATGAAACTTGTTACAAAATCGGCCTCCAAACTAAAGCTTATCAAATATTTATTTGATTAATAGGTCAATATTAGCAGAAAACATAATAATATTCAAATATTGGCACTGCAGTGGTTCCAGCTGTCTTAGTCTGTGAGGAGTTACATAGGACCTGTATTGTCCATATCATTTCTATTATATTCTGACATTTTAAAGACAATCGATCATAAACTTTCTAACTAAAGCCTTTTAGTCCGTTAGCTCATGCTAACAAAATTAACTCACTGACGTAACCTTCAAATGCCTCTTGTCCTCATTGATTGCAAGGGAAATATTAGTTTGGAGGGTGTGTGCACATTAATCAGCTACCAGTATTGTTTACTGATTCAGTTATATCTTTGATCTTTTATTTGACAACCGTTAATTCGATTTAGACTGTGTTGTGATAAATAACATTTTGTTTTCCATTCAGGCAGATGGTTAAATATCACAACTACTAACAGAGTGTTTGACCTAGAGACACCATACTGACTGGAGACACCATCCTGCCCCTACAATCAGCCCTAACCCTGTGTGTTGCTCCATCACATGCAGGAGAATGGGTGTCCTGGTCTTTTAACACAGTGAGGGGTTTTTGCCAAATATTGGTATGAGAAATTTGACAGATTCCCTCATAAATTGTTGAGAACAGGGACAAGAAACCCATAAATGTATTTACGATGTTAACATTTCAGCTCAGCATTGTTTCTCTGAGTGGGTTTTTGGATCATGTTTCCTGCTTGTTGGAACTTCCTGTGTTAAAAATGTCAGATTTGTCATTGGCACACAAATGCAGCGTGCTGTCAATCAAACACATCAAGCACACCCTTCACCAGGCAGATGTTTTTCTGAAAGCTGCATATTTCATCACGCTTTTTGCTGATGTAAGCATTTCACTTTGAGGAAAATGAATAGTTTGTACTGTTTGGTTTGGGTTGCTTCTATACAAGATGTTGGTTTTTGCCATCTGTGAACAATATGAAGACATGCTTGATGAGTATAAACAATACCAGACATAAAAACAGGAGCAACAGGGATGAAAAACACAAAATGTCTTGTTAACAGGTTCATCTTTGTAAGTTTGTACAACCGCTACCACAACCTGAGTTGATTTCTTTTTATTTTTTGTAAACTGTTCTTAATGATTCATATGAAACCACAAAATGGGAGGTTGCCAGTTGCACAGACAGCACTCCCTCATGACTCTACGACTCCCACTGTGCCAATAATTACTTGTTCTCTTCCCAACTCCTATTTCCACCATGTGTTTCATGTTGCTGTGCTGAAGGCTCTATGGTGGAAAACCCCATGTCAGGAGCAGGATGCACCATAAAATCTGATGTTCAAACACTAGTATCTCTTTTTTCCTTGTCTCCCTTTCCCTCCCTTTCCTTCTTTTCCTCACACGATGAATGGAGTGTGGCAATTTGCCCATCTCCTGCAGACCAATCTTTAGGCCTATATAAAATGATACCATCTAGGACTTCTAGGACCAGAGAACAGAGAACATCATCCATCACTGTTATCAACAAAGTCCTCCTTCACTGAGATCTACAGGGGCCCAATTGTCCTCCCACTGGTCGTAAAATGTTCTGTGTGTGTCCTCTCCCCTCAACAGCGTACTTGCTCCTTTTTCGGCCCCTACAGGTTTCCAATAACTCCCTGAGCTCAGACACTTGGAAACATTAGGATTATCTAGACCTTTTGTGCTGAGTTGTCATGAAATTTAGATGGTGAATAAAAGGAAATTGAGAATTCAGAACATCCGAGAGCGCAGTATTACCTGGCAAGAGCCTGAGTCAATGTTTCTGTGTTTTCAGTTCAGCGGGTTCTGACTGTGTGAGGTAAATCACTCTGTTCTTGGGTAGAAAGCCTATCGGGCCGCACCCACAAACCACACTCTCCTCTGGCTCGCTCACACTCCTACCAGGGTACAGGCCCGTTGGAGTCCATACATCTTGGCTTCCTGTGTTTTCTTTCAAACTAATCTTTCCTCATTGTTTCTCTTTGACATGTGCCTTGGCAAGACATGACCTTTAAAACATGAACGCCCAGTCCTGAGAAACGGATTTAAGGAAGGAACGAGAAAGAAGGAAGAGAGAGAGAGAGAGCAGAGAAAGAGTGGGCCTCAAGTTTTGTGACGCCTAGCACCCGCCAACCCCAAACCCACAAAGAATGAGGTCGTAGGAGAAAGAGATGGAGAGGAGGGAGTAGGGGGGCTTATGAAAATGATGTGGATGAAGGCAATCTTTAATAAGGAGAGAGCCTTTGGTTTCTGCGGTGCCTGGTAATGGCTCCAGTTGTCTAGGAGGAGGACTGAACAACACAGTTTGTTTACACAGAGTAGAAGGACTTGCGAGCTTTGAAGCTTGCATCATCAGTATGGACTGGTTCACTGGTCACTCACCGACTCACTGTACAGATTCACAACAGCCTGAACTTATACCACAGGAGTTACCAGCAAAGTGCAAGACAAAGTCAACTGTCCTCTCTCTGTGTGAATGTGCTTTTTAAAAGTCTGGTTACAGAAGATAGTGGCACAGCAAAGTTAACTGCTTGCACACTAGTGAGCTGGGAAATGATGGTCAGGCAAGATAGCCGTTGTTCAATAGATCAGCATCAGCAAATCAGCTAGAAATCAAGCAGAAGAACAGTGTTTGTATAATTTATTCTGGTCTCAACTGTAGATTATTCATTTTTTGTGGAGAAGCTTGTTAACCTGCTGAGATAGGTAAAATAATTGAAGAAACTAACACAACCAAAATAACCCTTCAAAAAGTCCACTGATTAATTACAAGTTGAATATTATAAGTGATTTCTTTCTGAAACAAGCATAAGGAAATACCAAGTGATATTCTTCCCAGGTGGCTCTGCAAAGAGACAGTCTTAAGAAACACAGCTGGCTGAGGTTATTTAACATTCACTATTTGCCATGTGATTAATAAAAACCCCAACTTTCTGTTTTCCTCACAATAAATTCAGTTTAGCACTAGAAGAGATTGCACAATAACCTATAAAGTCAAAGGTTTCTCTCTGTCTTCACCACTTTTCCTTCAACGGTGTAACGACACCACTGAAATCTTTTCAAACTGGCCTTTTAGACAAACAGGGGTGTTCAAAGGTCCGGCTGTGAAAAACAGCAATAATTTAACGAGATTTATTGCTGAGATTTCATGAGAAGAAATGTGTTAGATTGCCAATGATAAGACTTGAGGTGGTGAGAAATGTAACCTAACTATGACACACAGCCTCAACTCTGCAGCAGGAATGTGGAGAATGTGTTTCTCTCCTTCTCTCTCTCCAAAGTGTTCATTATAGTGAAGGATGTGACATCACTTGTCCATGTACTTGACACTAACTCCCTGTCATTAAAGTGGCACCAAACAGATTTACTTAGAGTGCTTATATGTACACACAGATCCTGTGGCGCTATTATATTGTCAGTCACCTCGTTTAATGTCAGTCACAGTCTAAGGTCATTAATGAGCACTCTCACTCCCTGTGTGGGGAGTGAGAGTGCTCAAGAAACAATTTCAGGGAGGTGAAGTTAGGAATGAGGCTGTCATCAGTCTAAATCAGTTGCTGTCTGCACTGTTAGTGAAGCCTTTTATTTATTTTTATTTATTTTTCTGCCAGCTTGCCCCTTACTCCAGAAACCTATGTTAGCCGACAGTGCTGTACTGAGTTCTTGAAAAAACATCCGTGACATGGCTGTCTGAGCAGATAAAAGATGTTGTGCTGCTTCAACAGAGAGCGAGATGGTGATCACAGCGAACACTTCCTCATCAGACTGGATTTGTTTTACTGTGAGCAAACAGATGTGAACCATATTAGCATCATTGAGCACATAAGCGAACCCAATTACTGCATCATTAAAAAACTCCCCAGACGCCAGTTCTTCCAATTACCTACTACTTAAGCTATGATGTGGCAAAACCCGTCTCTAGATTCAGGATCTGCTTAAAATTTAAGATTTACAGTTGAGTTGACTGCTTAAGCAGCAGTTAGCTCCACTGATCAGAGCCACATAAACCAATACCACAGGAGAACACAACCAGTGTTAACGAAGCACAGATGAGAAGATGGGCTCGTAAAAACCACATTGCCTGACACAGGAGAAACCTCCACGCTGGTTCTGTGCAGAAGGATATATGTCTCAGTATAAGTTTGACTTTAAAAATGTAGTATTTGTGTTTCCTTTGTGTTTGTTGAAGACTTTTTCAAATCAAAGGAATTGCTGTAACGTTTGAAGTTCTGTTTTCTTTTCCCATTTTCCCATGTGATGTGTGCAGAATCAAAAACACACTTTCATACTTTCTCCACTGACTTAAATGAAAATGTTTATCATGGTTCCAGGAAACAGACTCTTCACGTGAGAAGCACCGCAGAATCAGTTTTCTTATCCTTTAGTCTTGCACCAGACTCTATAATAAGGTCAAGGTCACATATCTGTTCTCTGGAAAACACTTTCCAGTATGAACGGTTTACTATCTTCAGGCACTCACTCAGTCACAGTGTCTGATGTCAAAGCTAACAGTGACCAGGTTAAAGGACAGTTCAACAACTGTTCACATAGGTTTTCAGTAATTATACAGTGAGGGGTGTGATGGTAGACTTACATTAATTACACAGTTTGCATGTTGCAATGTTTAACACACAACCATGTAAAATCAGTAGAGGGTGAAAAGAAATTATTCAATTCATTAATCTTATTATTGTTTTTGGAAGTGCAGCTCTGTACTATAATGTGAGAAATGCACCTTTTCACATTTTACTTTTTGTTTGTTTTTTGCTATTCATTTCTGTAAAATATGCATTTCTTGGACAACTCTGTTGATTTTTACAGCTGTTGGCGCATCGTTCCCATTGCCTTCCTTCTCTGCTCCACTCTGAAAAGGCAGACACAAACAAACACAGAGCCGTAATACAGTTTATGCTCGAGTGATAGAATTACTGCATTGTAGCTATTGCAGTTTTGACAATAATTAAATAAGTATGGACATGGGTAAGCCAAGGTTATGGTGAAGACAACCACTGACCACTCCAACCTTACATCCGTACTTTCAGTCAAGCTACTTCCTGCACTGACACTGAATTCTTGTATTAGACCTAAATCATGCAGAATTGTCCAGTCTGGACTAAAAACATTTTAATTGAATTTTAATTCAATCAAACTCCATCACCACACGCCTCAACGACTGGTAGATTACAGTATTTCACTGATGTCAGCACTGGCCTGAAGATGCACCACTGGACCACTTGTAAACAAAAAGCTGAAGCAAAATTGAGTTAAACTAATAGAAAAATGATGACGTAGGTGAATGAATAATGATAGTCATCATGGCTTGACCCTGTGTTTATAGTATTTCTTGGAAAAGCTGAGGAAGATAGTCAATCGTGCAGGTCAGGTTATGTGGAGGTTGAGTCACGGCTAATGGGCTTCTTTACTTTTAGCTCAAAATGTTTCACTAGTCAACTTCCGGAAAAGAGAAATCCTCAATTATGACATCCAAGTTTGAAAGTTTCTTCTACATGAACAGCCTACAGAGAGCGTTGACGATAATAACTTTCCCTTGAGAACACAGCTGTCTGGCTTGGACACAGTTTACCGGCAGTAGGATCCGCAACAGTAGTTTCCGTGCTACTAATCAGAGGCCAGTTTCACTACACAAACAATGGAAATTTTTATAGTTGGCACAAACACTGATGAAACACAGCAGGACGTGTTTTTTAAGACCATCACATAAGAATCCATTTGACAATAAAGCTCAGGCCGAAAAATCACAATGATAGAGGAGTCCGGCTCGATCAGTTCTGTTCTTGAATCACCCAGAGCTGCAACACAAACACGACCCAGTCACAGCCACAGAGTGCTCCGTTTCCAAGAACCAAAATAAATTAACACAATCACTGACGTGCTATCGTTTGTTCAGCTCATAGGTTATAACGATTTGGCAAAGAAAGTCTGATTAAATGCAGGCCAACAGGCTCAGAGCTGGTATAAGCTGAGCTCCTTTTAGGGCATTTAAAATCACCAGGGATGATTCTCATCCTTCTCTTGTGACAAAAAGCACATCTCTTCATCTCCTATGTTGTATCCTGTGAGGCTTTTTTTATTTCCACTGAGAACATCTGGAGCCAGTCACTCCGCCGCTGGCTCACAAGTGCAGCCCCTAATGGAACATGTGAATGAGTTACAAGATCCGGCTCAAGCAGCTGCTATTAGCTCCATTACATTTTTGGCTGGAGAGAAACAACGTGCTAACTCTTCACGCATTCTAGTTTAATTGCGCAAATTGATGTTAATGTGGCCCTTAAGAGCCGAAGCAGAGGGTCACAGAGGAAAACAAGTGGCTGCATCTAAAAACAAAAACATGTGAAGCTGAGACCCGAGACCTAAATGAGGGGTTCAAATGTTGTGGGTGGGTCGCTAGTGAGGAAATTAAGTAAATGCAAGAAAAAAAGACGGCAGGCTCAAGTTGCTCGTCTTGTTTCGTGAGAATATTTTGTTTTTTTGACTCTACTTGTCTCTCTGGCCTGTGGCAACATTTCAATGACACACACACACACACATACAAAGAAAAACATGCCTAAACACACTGGATGCAAATTCACAGGCTCATAAGTGAGTCAGTAAACCTGCAGAAACCTTCAAGGTCACCTATGGGTAAGTAATTTCTTTAGATACTAAAGGAGCACTGGAAAATCACATCTGCACTTAGGGAGTCCTTGCATGATAACCACAATAAACAATGAAGGAGTCCCAATTGGAAAAACACACAAACATGGCCTGGAGATTTAATCTGCTCTCTTCTACTTCTGCTCTGTTGCCTTTGCATGGATGTCTGCATGGACATGTAATAGTCAACAAATGAATGTGTTTTAAACATTTTAATACAGTATATTGTCATTTTTACTGTCAATTTTAGCATAATGTGGTATTTGAATTGAAAGAAAGATGAAGTATGATGAAGTATTAAGCTATTTGCTTGTTTTGTTTGTGTGTAGCATGGAGTTAAAATAAATGAAATACAATTGTCAGCTGTCCTGGAAGAGATGCCTGGAGAAGGATTTGGTCACCATCTGTATTCTGTTTCCAACAGACTCAACACACTTGTGGAAGTACTAATCATGAGAAAGTGAGAGCCTATAATCATCTCTCTTTTTATTCAAAATGACAGAATGATCAAACTAGTAGTGTTTTTTCTTTTCTGTGTCATCATCATTTTATTCATTCCCAGTTCTACAAATTTCTATTTAAAATTATATTCTCCATTTCCAACATTGCTGATGGCAGCAACATCCTTCTGCAGCACTGACAAAGAACAGAAAGAAAGCCTGGACCACAATACATAGTTGGTTATAGAACAAAGACTGTCTGAATGCAGATGTTTGTATAGCTGAAAATCCTGCTGTCATAGAGACGTGTGAGATGCAGTAATCACACATTTTAAAACCGTCTCTCTTGAAGATAATGTTGCACTCATTTGTGCACACAAAAGCTCTGCACACCTGGCTAAACGCTGCATGAATGGAGCGTGCTTGCTGGATTTTCTGCTTTGAAATCCAGTGTGAGAAAGAAGAAAGTTTCAGATGCCAAGAACACAGTTAATGTTCTTCTCAAGAAAAAAAAAAAAGTGTTGATGTTGGCATGAGAGTTCACCAGCGGGCTGAGTCCAGTGGGTGAACATGGGTTTAAAGAATTAGCAAAGTGAAGAAAAAGAAAATAATCCAAATGGTGAAATGTGCTGGAGGAAAATATGAGAGCGACTCAAGAACAAAGCTGAGGTGTGGGGGAGTGGGGGAAAAACCAGGGCTCAGGGAAAGAGAGAGAGAGAAAGTGGGAGCGATGGGTGAGCGGGAACGGAAGAGCAGAGTGGTGGACTGTACAGTAAACAAGCAATCCCACACTCCTGATGAGGACAGAGCCCCTCTGCACGTCGTGCTGAGTTCACGTTCCCATCCTCCTCTTCTAAACCCTCTGTCTCGATGTCCCTGTCAGCTGGTCGTCATGCAAACTGTACCTCGCTGCACAACGCGAAAGTACAGACTTAAACCCAGTGACACCAAAACCAGAGAACATGCTGTTATTGCATGTTCTGTACTGTGAGGACATTGAACACACCATGCTCAAAGATGCACTACTGTACAACTTATCTAGCACTTTGTTTTTTGACGAATCAGTGTTGCAGGTGATTTTACATTTTTCCTCTCCTCAGCAGACGTTTCATGTCTGAGACCTGTACAGAGAGTTGGTGTCTGAGGGAGGTAGGTTACTGCAAGAGGAATAATGGAGGACCTTTTGCTCTCCAGTCTAAACAAGCTTGAAAGGAAGAACGTATTCCTGAGAAATTCCCTCATTTGTTTTCCATGTTTTCATTAAAGCAGTTTAATGAGGTGGAGGTGGAGGAGAAGTAATGTGCTGCTGACTAATGTTTGATCAGTATTTCATCATCTTTGTTTTATCTCCGTCCTTTCTCTTCCTCTCTTCATCAAAGCGGCTTTGTTTTGTTTGTCGGTGACTGGCTTTCCCTTTTTTCTCATTCTGCTCTTCGGGCCTTTTAAACAGATCCTGGCATCTTACCTTTTAGGGGGGGGGTAAAGGGGAAAGGTCCAAGATGACAAGTCCCAGTGGGAATGTCAGAGGCACATCAGGAAGCTTGTGAAACCCATTGGCTCAGTTTCCAACTTCTCCACAGTAGTTTTTTAGACTAGGTTTACACATGTAAAAAAATACTGATCATAGGCTTAACTAAGGTGTAACCTGCAAACAAAGGCTCACAGTGTCTACAGTATTAGCAAATAGTGAAATGGTTTATAACAGCTAACAAAGACATGAGCTGCCCTTTCACCAAACCTCGACAGTTATAGGGTGGCCCTCGGGAGGTGCCTGGGGACCCATTTAGGACCAGAATGCTGCCCAGTCATTCGTATAATTGTGCTTCCATAAACAATGAGGCCTATCAGTCACTGGGAAAACTGAAAAAAACCTCCCTCCTGAAAAGTAACCAAACAAAACACCAAAATAAGGCGAGGAGCTGAAACTCTCAGTGATCTGCTGATCCCTGCAGTCCCACAGTGCTGACTGGTATTGACACGCAACTATGCACATACAAAACCCTAACTGAGGAATGTCAGACATATTATTCTCAATATATCTCTCAACATCCCTCTAAACGGGTCTAAAAATAAGATAACACTGTTATTCTATACAGTTTGATGATATCACATGTCGCAGGGGCTGCAGTTCAGTAACTTAAAATATTCTTACTGAAAATGGATGATTTTAATGTTAATGTGTGTCAATTTTTAATCCACCCTGCCTGATTTTTTTTTTAATCTTTGGAAACCTTGGCTTCTTAACTTTAATTTATAAGTTCTGTGGGTTTGAGGAAAGCTTATTATTGTAGACCTGCCAAAGAATGTCTGGGATTGATGAGTAAAATCCTCAGAACCAGGATATTTAGTTATGGCAGGGGCTCACAAACCTGGTCCTCAAGGCCTGCTGTCCCGCTTGCTTTCCAGCTATTCCAGCCCTACCCACTGCTGATTAACAGGAGATGTGTTTAGGCAGAGAGAAACTCAAAGATACCAATTCACTGTGTCTCCCCCCACTCATGCGTGACAGCTGAAAACATGAGAAAGTGACTGATTTTCAACAAAAGGATGTTTAACTGGAAACTTTGTGACTCTGGAGATTTCTTGAATCCCCACACACAGTCAACTGCGTCTATTTCTGAGCTCCTGAAGCATGAGGGTAAAGGGGTTGTCTGAAAAATAAAGAATCAAACATAGCTTTGGAAGAATTTACCCCACTCCCCAGTGGGTATGCGAGTGTGTGTACGTGCCTATACATGTACGTTTGCAGGCTGATGTGATTATTCTGCTGCAGCAATCATTCAAGGTGGAGTAGGGTGAAAACCCTGAAGTTCACATTGAACACTTTTCAAATAAAATTAAAGCCCCCTTCACTTTTCCTATACTTTTAAACATGGGGTGCGTTAGCTGGAGAGAGCAGCTGGTCTCTATCTGTACAGTCTGTCGATACACTCACGGTCCCCTATTTACTGAAACATGCACTGAGCTTGTACTGCTGCACACTGTAACAGGACCCAGCTGCTGGTGCGCTTGTGACCTGACATCTAATTGCTTGCAATGGAACAAGCAGCTCTGAAATGTGGTTTATGGAGGAGGGGAGGTGGTATTGGTGTTGGGGTTGGAGGGTAAAGAGACGGATGACTGACACATAGAAGTACAGGCACAGAAACCGAGGAAGACTTTAAGTTTCTGCATTTGAATATTTGTGAACCGCACGTAATTGGTTGCAGAGGCTGGATGACATCAGAGCATTGACTTCCACTAAAGAGCTTGCTGAAAGAGTCAGAGAGTCCTTTAAAGCAAAGTATCAGGCTTTCTCAGATCACATACAATACAACGCCTACATAACAAAGTAATGTGCGTTAGGAATTTTTACATTTCCCTCGCTGTTTATCTGTGCTGTCATCTCAGGCATTAGGAGGGCGGCAGTGTAAAATGTGACAGATAATGTGACACTTTTCTCTTGAAAACTGGACCAGCCGGCTTGAACGTGAGAGCAGCCAAAATTATTAACCCTAACAGCACATATCATATGGCTGAATGCCAAACACAATAACTGCAGCTCACATCGGGGACACATGTTCGACATGTCGCTGAATCCTACAACTTTGATTCTGGCATCAATGTAATGCAGCAATGCTTTGAATTAACATCTTAATGTGTGACTTGACGCTGATCATCTTCATTGGCACAATAGCTGTGCTAAACAGTAGCATTAGTATTAATAGGACTGAACGGGGAGAGTTTCATAAGAAACATTTGCATAGACTCTTCAAGGGAGAGGAGTAAAGTCTGCCCAAACATGCGATATGTTTGTCACCAGTTTATTTAGGGCAAAACTTTACTCAACAAACCTGAGGTTGCCAGTAGATTAGCTTTGCACATAGGCTGAACAGTCATTGTATTAGAAAAACAAAAACCGTGTATTTCTGTAACTAATTCTTAGCAAGCAGCAGCAGGACACAACCTGCTTACCGTGTTAATGTTAAGCTAATCACCTCCTGGTTCTAGTTCCTTTTCTTAGCACACAGACATGACAGTGGTAATGATCTTTATCCAACCTTGCAGAAAAAACAAGCAGCGCACAAAGTGTCAAACTCTTTTTTAAAGTCACTCAAACTGGCATCAGCCAATCTGGTTCAAATTAGCTCTTTTACATTCGCGACCACATCGAACTGAGTGAAGCACCAATAGAAATAAGTCTTTGAACCATCGCTGCCATCGGCTGCACTTTGATTTGGTTTGAAGGAGATGTGAGGGGCTAATTATTTAGCTGAGCTCAGCATTTTTTGAGTGGCATGCTCTTTAGGGATAAACACTGCACAGAATAAAAAGGGGAAACCAGGCTTCACTTCCAGTCACGCTAACATCACCATCTGGTTGACTGAGCTGGTATTCTTATAATTTTGCCCAAGCCTTAATAAAACACTTTCTGAATGGAAACATAAAGAGAGAAAGTGAGTAGAGGTCAAAAATGGAAAATAAGATGGGAAACAAAAAAGAAGAAAGAGAAAGTAGAAGATAAAGTTTTCAGGCCCGAGCTTGTCTCGTGCTCTTCTTATCAGCGCTTCGGCTGCACGTTTTCACAATTTATTTCAGGATGCAGGAAGGGTGCAAACGTTGGAGATCTGGCATTCATTTACATTCTTACTGGTTTCTGCTTTCTCCGACTCTTGCTCTTTTTTTTTTTTCCTTTACAAAGAGAGCACAAGATGGAATTTCAAGAGGCCAAAAAGAAACAGAGCAGAACTCAGTAAGTAACAGCATCTCTGAGCGGCTGTCCCGCAGGGATCACTACGGCTGCCGTGTGGTTGTAATGTCTTTGTCCGCCCATCTTCTCTGATTACCATCATGTCTCTAGAGGGGTCCATGAGGGTAGGATTCATGTGTGTCTGTGTGTGTGTGTGTGTGTGTGTGTGTGTGTGTTTGCAAAAGTGTGTCAGGAAGATAATCACACTGCAATTACAATATAATGTGGTAAAAGTATTTATTGTAACTTTAGTGTGGATTTATATGTCTAACACAGCACTGATCTATTAGTACTCTTTAGGAATCTATCTGAATATGTGAATTTGTGAACACATTCATTATTTTCATATAAAACACAGAACAAATTTATCATAATTTATTTTACATAGTTATATTAACAATATTACTAGTTTCAGTTTTTGTTGTTGTCCTTTAATGTAGATAGAGATGTAAAATGTGAGAAACTCAAACACACTCACAAATTGTCTCTTATCTTACCTGAGTTGGTTTTGTGTTTTAATTCTGGTATCACAGGAATGAACGCATCACCTTGAAGGTTGAGTGAGATGGTTACAGCCTTCTGGAGCCGAGAGGGGTGTCAGTATCGCACACTAAACAAACACTGAAGTTCTCAATCTGGATCTCATTAGGCCTGTAGTCTGCCAGTGTTGGACTGAACACATTCAGGCTGCAGCCACACTCACCCAACAAAGCTTCAGCACTGAGACATAGCCAAGCCAAAAGAAATAGACTGGATCACCAATAGAGTGCTCACTGACCTGCACCACCCCTGTACCGGTGGACTAAAACCACTGGCTGAAAACCGCAAAACGCTGCTCAAGAAACACATTTGTAATCACACAGGTATACTTGCCTGCATGCATGAGCACACATAGGCATAAGAGGTTTGTCTTTGTCTGAGGTGTTATCTGCTCTCCTCATTGTAATTGTGGCAATGTGGGGGCATTTCCTGTGAGAAAGGAGCTTTATATGGTGGTGACTCAATGCTCCTCACTCCATCTCCCAGCCATCGCTAAAATGTTATGAGAAGAACACCAGATCACCAGCGCCCCTTTCCCACAACCCCCACTCCTCCTTAAACTGTCCCTCTGAACCTATTCTTTAACTCATCCCTCCTTCTGAAGCCACCATGCCTTCTCAAGTACTTCAAAAACCACAGACCCTCCAAAATCACTCTGGAGTGGCCTCCAAACCACTGCAAGTCAGCTGGAAAGTCCAAACAAACAATTCACTGATGAGCGGACTCTAAAAAGTCTTTGGTCGTGCAGTGCCACAATCAGAGCTCATCGAGTGATTGGATACTGGAAAGTAAACATCACGCTTCAGAGAGGCTGTGTGGAAATGTGAAGAGCAGAGGATAAAGTTGAAGAGGAGAGGGTGCTGCTCTGTGTGTTGCAGAAGAAAAGGACCAAAAAGAAAAAGAGATTGAGAGCAGTGAGGAATGTTTCCTTATCGCCACAGAGCTGGTCTGGCTGCTCTGATTTTTGGGGACTTATCAGTGGATTAGGGCTGAGGACTGAGTGGTGATAGATTGCAGGATGGGAAGTGGTGTGATAGCCCTAGAAAGACCCCAGTCTGAAGTGTTTAGGTGATGAAGAAGAATACTACAGAGAACTTGGCAGGAAAAGACCATTTAGATATTGTTTTGAAGCCTAATGTGCCTCATATCTCTGCTTCGGAGGTAATCCAAACTTCTGAGGTAAACTCCAGCCAGCCCAGAGAAGCCATTGTGACATCACTCCCAGAGCAGAGTCAAGTCAGCAGGGTGGCTGTGGTGAATCAAAAATAAACCCCTCATGCAACTCAGGCAGTTTTCTGTGAGTCGCATAATTAGTCCCATCAAGGTCAACATTACATCCATACTCAACAGGGGCTGGCCCAGCTAAAAGTAGTCAGTACTACACTGGTGAGTTTGGCCGACAACATGCACAGACAATACCAGAGAGTGAAACAGAGAATGGAGTGTGTAGTATATATCGTGAAAGACATCAACATGATGAAAATGAGGGTGGACCAATAAAACAAAAAAGGAAATTATGAAGATGAAAGAAATGAGGAAGCAGACAGACTATTCTGAGTAACCCTCAAATGATCAAGAAGAAGAAATGAAAGAGGACAGCTCTTCCTTCCTGTGCAAAGTTAGTCCTGGCCGTCTCTTAGACTACTCAGACTCAGCCCCTGACTCAATCTGAGGCTTTCATGTGAAGTCTTTACATTCATCTTGACAAGATACTACACTTTAACGCTCGCCTGATGGGGTGTGCGGGCAAAAAATGTAACATTTATACATACAAACAGACAGTCAACGAACACAGGAGAAAGTTCACCCACTAACGCCCAGTCCTTTGCAAGCTTTAGAAACAGAAACAAATGCATGCAGATGCACAAAGCTGTGGGTGCACACACATGCAACAGTAATTACTGGATACATGATGCAACCTTCTAGCTGCCCAGTGACGCAAATAGGCTGTATTCATCCTTTGTGATGGCAGAGGTTCATGTTTTTATTTCAGCCAAAGACTTGGACTGATCCCATTACAAAGCCCTAAACACAAGTTGGCTCAAATATTGTGACTGTTTGATCTGTTGATTAAGTGATGTGAGTCAGTATGTCAACCTTCACACTTAACTGCAATTACCAGCAGTGAAAAAAAAAAAGGGGACTTCACCCAGTGAAATGTAAACACAAATTTCTGATGAATGTGAGAGGTGGAGAGATGACAAGAATAAAAAAAAGGAAGAAATAAAGAAATGCGCAGAAAGAAGTCAGATTCCTCTGTAATTCCAGGTAATCCCACAACAAAACAGATTAGTTGAATGAAGCCTCTGTTTGAATAGACAGGCGCTGCAGTGTAACGTGTCTGAGGAGCAGCCGGAAGAAAAGCAGGATTTCCAACTGCCAAAAAAGACACTGCGGTTTCGGGAGCGAAGCTTGTTTGAATGAACTCACAGCTGTTTCAGATGCGTTCAGGGGACTGTGAGTTTGTGTGTTCGTGCACATGCTGCATCATGTGTGTACAGTATGCCAAGCACTAGCAAAAACACATATCCAGCCAATAAAAGTTTTATTCGAGGCTTCCACAGTATCCTCGTCACCTCTCCCTTACTTTTTTTTTTTGTTTTATTTTCCTCGTTATAAACCTTCTGCAGACACTGCAGGGTAGGATTCACAGGTGAGCTGCTGAAGCGTGTCAAAGCATGCAACAATTTCACTGAAAGGCTGTGGGAAAGAGGATGCCATCATCACTACATAAACCATATTCAATTCACTCTCTTGGCTGAATTAAGTAGGGGTTGTAGGACGGATTTGTGGGAGCAATAAATCGAAATACCAAGGAACTTGAGAAGCACAAAAGCTCAGTGTCTATGTTTCACTTGGTTCTGTTACCGAGCTGTTTCTTTTCAAAACTGGCTCTTCAGCAAAAAAAAGTGAAACTCTACTATGTATTTATTTCAGTAGAAAGTTTTCTTGGATAACTTTCTGATGTTGAACTTTAATTTAGTTTAATTTAGACAGTGATTACATCTGTAGTCTAGCATGTAGATACTGTAAAACGTGTTAATGCGCTAGAAGAACTTTCACAGCTACTCTGTTTGATAATGAATTCATTTCTTTCATCTGTGCGTATTGTTGATGACACTTTTAAATATAAAACAGAGTCACTGCTACAGCTGGAGAACTAATCGTATTGAGCAACAATCACATCCTGCTCCTCAGCTGTCCCTCGGCAAATACATCATTTAAGATCTTCGATGTATCTGCATGCACATAAAGTGTACGAGTACGTAATGGAGAGAAAGCGAGGCAGACAAAGAGAGCGAGAGAAGGTGAGGGGGAGAGGGAGTTTGGTTTAAGACCAGCCCCCTTTGGCTGTTGCATGTTTCAGCTAAGGTCTCTTTTCACTCCCTCTGCCTTGTCAGTTTGACTGTGACTCACTTGGTGTTGGTGTTTGGATTCTGCTCACTGAAAAGCAGATGAAGAGCGGGATAAGGGTGACACGAAAGCAACTTCAAGGTAATTTTGCTGTGATTCCCACATCTGATGCAATGTGTGATAGATGATGTTATTACCAGCACTGATGGTCTCAACCATTTTTCACACCGTATTTTAGGTCATGTTTATGCAGCACAGACAGCTAACAACTAAAATTAGGATTGTCTTTAGACTTTTTGTGATTTGTGTAGATGAAACTTTTACTTTGAAGAAACAGTTTTATCCTACCCAAGGGGAAAAAACTTTTTAATAATAAGAGATTGTGTGGTAAGCAAAGATGACGAATGTTTTCCCACATTTGAATTTTTTAAACATGTATATAGTAAGTCATCAGTTTGCAAATGCTGATTCATGTAAATATAATATGTATAATATGTAATATTATATGTGTAACATGAAATCCTGTACTTATGATCTCTATTCATATTTTCATCCACTGCAATCAATTGGTTCATCTCCACAGTTCGGCTGTTTGATCTAACATGTACAAGTTACATTCATTGACCAAATTTCTGGCAACAGGGTGAATGGATTCAAGTCTCCAGAACCTTTGTTAAATGTTAACATATGACTCAAGAATGAAGACAAACATTTCCTCACACGACAGAGCCTAAAAGGAATGCAACCCTAGTCTTGCCTAATTGTTTTTAACATAGCATCAAAAGCTACAAGCTTCAGTGTATCTATGATTATTGTTTTTATTTGGCTTCAACTATGAACATGTGGTTTCTATCTCAAAACACATATTTGTGTTGTGAAAGTTGAATGGTGCTGCTGGAGAGAAGGGTACCTGCATGTGTCCCAAATTAATTGCACATGTTGTAAAGATTCTTGTCTAACACACTTTCACTGACGGACATCCTTTACGTACACAATTACTAAAACTAAATGTTTGACATTAAATTGATCAATATGTCCTTTCAACCTTTACGATTACATTTTGCCATGTCACAGGAAAGTGTGAAAAGAAAGTTGGCATTCAGGACAGACATTTTCAGTTTCATTAGACACCAGCCTACGTTGTGCTTGAGATTTGACTCATTGAATTTATGTGGTTAAATTCCTACAAGACTTTGTAATGTACGTTAATAGTTTCAGCCTACAGTGGTCTGGCACCTTTTCTTTGCATCATGTTTGATTCCTTTTTTATGTCTGTCTGCAGCGCCTGGAGCCTCCAACCTGGACAAACGGAGCACAAGAGCACCGTCTTCTGGTCAAATATAAAACATTTAGGGGATTCTGGTGGATTACACCGTATCAACTTCATAATCCCTCCATTTATTGAAGGAGCTCAGGCTTTTTTTGTGTATCGTTTTTGTGCTTGGGATAATTCTTCGCAACTCCTACTACAAAAAGCATGTCAACAAAAATGACTTTATAGCCACTGACTGGAGGCAGAATAGAAAAAAAGCAGCTTAAAGCATGAATGCTTCAGGTTTTAATCATGCAGGGACCCCCCCTTCAACACCCATATTGCCCACCTCACCAACTCTTTCGTCCCATGGCTACTTGCAATTTTTCTGGGTGTACCAGGACACATCTGTCATTATGGAGCATTACAACTACACCGGAAAGCTACAGAAAGATCGTTACCGTGAGGGGCTCAAACCTGAGGGCATTGTGTTTCTGGTGGTGTGTCTTCTCATCGTCCTGGAGAACGCTGTGGTTCTCATTGCCATTTGGAAGAACAAGAAGTTTCACCTGCCCATGTACTATCTGCTGGGGAACCTAACTCTGTCTGACCTGCTGGCTGGAATTACCTACATGGCCAACATCATCTTATCCGGACCCAATACATTGAAACTGACACCACTGACGTGGTTCCTCAGGGAGGGAGGGGTCTTCATCACTCTGGCGGCTTCCGTCATTAGTCTGCTGGCCATTGCGATTGAACGCCATGTTACAATGGTGACTATGAGGCCATACCATGGGGCAAAGCGGGGGCGGATGTTGGCGCTGATTGGTGCAAGTTGGGCCCTCTCAGGTTTCTTGGGGGTCCTACCAATTTTGGGATGGAACTGCATCCACAGACTGAGCCAGTGTTCAACTGTGCTGCCACTTTATGCCAAGAGCTACATCCTCTGCTGCGTATCTGTGTTCAGCGCAGTGCTCCTGGCCATTGTGGTCCTTTATGTTCGGGTTTTCCGCATTGTCCGCACCAACACGCAGCGCCAGCGGCTGGGCTTGTCAGGTAGCATGAGAAAAGGCTTGGCAAGGAAGTCACAGAAGTACATTGCCCTGCTTAAGACAGTCACCATTGTGCTTGGTGTCTTTATTGCTTGTTGGCTACCTCTTTTCCTCCTCCTGCTCTTGGATTTTTTCTGTCCCACTCACAGCTGCCGCTTGCTCTACAAGGCTGATTACTTCCTTGGAGTAGCCATGGTCAACTCACTCCTCAACCCTATCATCTACACCTTGACCAGCAAGGACATGAGGAGAGCCATTCTGAGGCTGCTCTGTCGGCCGTGTTTGATGACCAGAGACGGCCAAATAAAGAAGATTGGGATGCCATTCCTGGAGTGCAGTTTCAGTAAGACCGAGGTGGCATCTCAGAAGTTAGAGGGGGGAATGGAGACAACCATTTCCTCTGGTAATGTTATCACCACTCCGTCTCCAATCAAAGCTCTTTACCCCAAACTCTTCAAGTCATAAGGACATAGCCTGGCTGTGTAAATGAGTTTCCCACTGAACAGAGGACATGTAGCACATCTTGTATTTGGATTGTAGCCAAAAAACGACGATGTATGAAATGCTAATGGAGACATATGACACACCAACAGGTTTTGAAAGAATCATGTTCAGACAATTGTCTCTGATTGACAAATCATAAGCGGTGCAGTCATTGCAATATAACTGCATCAGTGTCCTTCAAACAAGACGGCAGGATGCCGCGTAAGCCACTTTTTCCTGTGAAGATGCAAACTCTCCTTAATCAATTTGCACTGAAAATCAAAATAAATGGAGAAGATGCATTGGATTTGATGGATGGCACAAAGCCAAGGACTCTCATGACTGAAAAAGTGTAAATTTATCATTAACCTGCTGGCTTAATGCTACAGTAAATGAGTGGAATTAGCTTTGACCCTTTTTTGCATTTCCTTTGTTACTGAAGTGCCTTAAATATAACACAAACACTTCTTGCACTAAATGCAGTGAGTAATCTGTGCACCTGAATTTCGCTGCCCATAAAATGGAGACATGTTGGTGTTTCAAAGGCTTACGGCGTTCTAGATTTGTTGTGATAAAATCATGTAGAGCACTCTTACACGTGTGTACCTGATGCAGGGAGACTCACAGGGAGACAGAAAGATAACAGAAAGAGCGTGGTGGCACTCAATCGTAACTGTTCTCACAAATAGAGGTTACTGAAGATTGTTGTGGCAAAGCTGTGGGAGGGAGGGCGGCGCAAAATCAAAATCCCCCTGTGTTTTGAAATGACAGATGGTTAACCTTTCTGATACCAAGCGGAAAGTTGTTGGAGCGGGTGTCCAACTTTTAAAATGTCAGTCTGGCATCTGCAGAAACAACAAATTGTCATCATATAATGTGATCAAGCTTTCCTTCCACCGTAATAAGCTGATAGCTTAACTGTAACTGAAACCAGCTCCGATGCAACTGCATCAGTTTAGTACAAATAATAATAAATTATTGTGACGTTTTCATAAGAAATTCCTCCTTATCATCCAGCGGCATCAGGACTTTACTATTCATCTTGTTACCAGAGCATTTGCTGACATAGTTTAAGGTACTGAAATGTTTATGATATAAAATTAGCTTGACATCAGTTTTTTTATACAACTGTTTTGTTAGCGCAGTGTTTCTGGAGCTCATATGATAAATGAGTCAGTGTGCTTGTTGTACTGTAATTCATAGTGAACTTTTTGTATTTCTAAAGACTTTTGTATGTCATATTTTGTAAATTATATGTGTTTTTACCTTTATTTTCATAAAAGAAATAAAAAGTTTCCTGAAATGATTCAAGACTTTTTGGTTTATTTCCATTACATGTGCACTCAAACAGTACATTCAAGAAAGCGTATCTGTGTGTATTTCTTTTGGTGTTTCTGAGGTTGGGTGAATGGAAGAACAGTACGGAAAGGAAATCGCTGCCTTGTTTCACATCTGGTAATGGCATTGGCCTACATACAGCGTTCCTCTACAAGTTCTGCATGTCTGAAGAAGGCCCAAGCACCGCACAATGCGGCTTTTATTCAAACACATTTGTCTTTTTCATCATTCTGTCAACCTGTGGGTACAATTGTACATCACCTCACGCTGACCTGTAGCTCACACTTGTCATGGCTGAAAGGGAAAGTGACTATATACAGCTGCAATTAATGCAGCTGTGCGTTCTGTAGACAGAACAAACTCAAAGACAGTTCTGTGTTTTCAAGCCCAAAAGAAGCATTTTACTTGCAGTTTGACATGTAGTTAATAAATCTTATGTGGGCTTCATTACAAAACAGAAACATCATTAAATCTTGATTTGCTTCTTTATTTTAAAACCACAAGAGCAGGAGGTTTGCCATTCCTCATAGTAATTAAATAAGCAAGACTTTATTTATATAGCACTTGTAAAGAGGACTTCTAAGTGCATTACAGTGACATGAAAATGTTTTATATAATTAATCAAGCATTTGCAGAAATTGAAAGCACAAATACACACTCACACATAGACACAAATATACACATACAGCAAACACAAGCAAGGAACAAAGGCAGTACAACTTCAATAGAACATCTTTGAAGTATGAAATATTTTTTAAGATTATAACTTTTTGTACAGCAACATGGTATTGGTTGTCTGCTGCTACAACTGATGCCCCCTGCAAACACTTGCTCAGTAATCTATTTAGAGAAAAGTTTTCACACCTCTCAGAGGAAATGATGGTGCACATACACCAACAGATATGTAATCATATACTCAATGCAAAGCAAAGTTTCCTGGAAATAAATAGACAGTCGGGCAAACCATATAACATTTTTGACTTTAACCCTGGGTTTGCTCAAGATAACTGACCTCACGTGGCAGTGGGATAACTTTGATATTATTTGAACAGGTGCCAAAGTTTCACCTGCTGTAAAATGTCAAAAAGTTGGGAGACTTTCGTGTCTCCCAGCTGGTGCACCAGTTGTATAACTGTGTGGACAGGTAGAAGTCATAAGTCATCGATCATGATCGCCAAGAACAGACCCAACAGGCTTGTCTTACACATGCACAGATGCATGCTGTACTGTGCTAAACTCTATTTGGGTTTTTAGATTTTACTACTTCTGGAATGTGTTTAATAGAAAACATGGAATAGTACATGCAAGTAAAACACCAATATGCATGTACAAAATGGATCCAAATAAAACATAAAAGCACCAGTGTACAAGTGCTTGAGAACCAGACAGGCATCAACTTGTCCAAGATCAGTGGCCCAAGGCTAAACTCGCCTAAATCCTCTGAGAATATCTGAATGCAGAGTGATGGCAGAGTCTTACCTCAGCTAAGGAATTAAAAATGTAGGCTTATTCAAGGCTTGTCATGTCCTATCGGGGATTTCACATGACTGTTGATGCTTTATCTTAATTTCTTCTAGCCTAAGGAATCAGAGATGTAATCATCGTATGAATTACTTGGTTAATCAACTGTGAATCCTGACCATAGGGCAAATGTTTTTGCACCATACATATTTTTACTGGGAGATGGTTTGCAAACTATTAAACCATCTTTGACAACATGTCAAGTGTGTTGAGCTGAGGAGGGGCCTCACAGTGGGCGTTTGGTGCCACCTTATGGCTGTTAAACAGAACAGCTTACACAGTTTACTGTGCTGACCTGAATGATGTATTTTGCAAGAAACAGAGAGAGAGAGAAAGAAAAAAAACTCACTGGTGTGTCAGCACCTGCGTGGAGCAAGCAGATTTCTCTCAAGCTGCTTTGTGCTGTATAAGCCCTTCACACGCATGCATATTTGTTTTGCAGCAAGGTGAGCTGCACATACACACAAGGACGCATGCAGAGACTAATTGAAGGGCATTATAGCCATGTCAGATTTAATATTGTTTTACATTATATGCATGCTGTAATTTCATTGTTTGTTGTGTTTACTGTCATAGTGTCAACTTTGCTCTTGTAGCTGCTTGTTGATGTATTTCCCACACGTTTGTCGGACGCTGAGGATCCGGGTTTTGGCACCGTGCCGACAACTGGTCTCGCTCCCCCCCCCCCAGACTCTGAGAATCCCTCCTCAATAAAAGCCCCCCTCCCTCGGGACACATTTGCCTGCCATTACTCCGCGACGGAGGCGGGCTCTGCGAGTTGGAGGCGGACTCTTATTGTGAAAGCGAGAGGCGGCGGGTACAATGCTTAGTCACGGTGAGTTACAGCTTTCCCTCCTCCTTCCTATGTGGCGCACAGCTCGGCACACCGATGGAGGAATTGACCTAGACTACGTAAGTATCTTCTACAGGACATTTAAAACAACCTTTAATGATACATGTGCGCCGTTTTGTGGTAACTGTGAAACAAGCTGGCGGCGGGAACATGTCTGGATGCCGCTTTGTTAGCATATTTGTGGCTACACAGCCGTTACGCTACCGTCTATTATTAGGAGCCTGTTTTGCTGTCAGCTCTATTTCCGAAACGCTCACTTGCTATTTTGTGGTGTCTCCGCTTGTTAAACGCTGATGTGCCGAGTTCACTTCGGTCCTAAACACAAAGCAGGAGGTTCAATTTGTTCAGCTTCACCTGTGTGGAGCCATATTTTCGTATCAAGGCAGCGCTGTGGGGGTGATTTCTGCTGAAAACAAGCGCAGAAACGAGCAGCGTGTGTTGATCGGGGGGGGGAAACGGTGCTTTGTGTGTGTGTGTGTGTGTGTGTGTGTGTGTGTGTGTGTGTGTGTGTGTGTGTGTGTGTGTGTGTGTGTGTGTGTGTGTGTTGGATGGCGCGGAAATCTAACTCCATCTAGCTTTATGTAAGGACTGGCTTCACTTCTGGGTCATGTTTTGGTACATCCAGTTCCTCTGAATGCTCTGTGAGGAGTTCAGGATGAGTCACCGAGAAAAACTCTTCTGTCCAAAAAAAAAAATGCCATAACACTCCTTTATAGGGCTATTCTTGGCTTAAAGAAGTAGCTGTAACTTTTTTTAAAATGCTGACCCAGCTGTGTGTGTTTCTTAGAGGAGCAGCTCCTGGTAAACTTTCTCTCCAGGTATTGTGCAATCCCTTCTGGCTGACTGACATCCAGGGATTGCAGGCCTGGGTGGTGGTTCCCAAACGGTGGTGCGGGGTCTACAGGGGTCCTCAGAGGTGTTTTGGTGTAAAGAGTAGATAAATTGTTGAGTCATATCATCTCAGCACATTGTGACACAGTGTATGAGGGTGGACGGGTGTGATAGGTTTCACTGTACACACTTGTGTTTCCACTTGAAACACGTTTAGTCTAAATTTATATCCAGTGTACTGCTGCCACTGAAGGTTGGTTATTATTTAATCCGTTACTAAGTTACTCAGTTTTTGCTTAGCTAGTAGTCAGTTAATTAACAGATTAAAAGCAGAAACTGCAGTATATTGATTAATGATTAAAGTCATGTTTGAGGCAAAAGGGTTTTCTTTACAGCCTGTCATTTGTGAGGATTGCTGCTGTTTTTCTCTTTTCTATATTGTTGTTGACAACACGACCTTTTGTGTAGAATTATAAATATATTTTTAAGAAGTCACTTTGGATTATAGCAAATTGCGATGGGCATTTCTAGATGAATAGATGATAGTGGGAAAAGTCTGCACATAAAGCGAAAATGAACATTGTCATTGGATGCTTCTGTATTTATTTGGTGCATGCCAGAACTCACGAGTTCCCAGTCTACAGCCACGACTTCAAAATGCAAAGAAAGCAGCAGAGCTTCACATTTGCACATCTGCATTTATTTGGATGGAAAACTGGGAAATCAGTTGTCAGTCTGCAAATCAATTAAAGTTTAAAGTCTAACAAAGGTAAATACAGCAACAAATGTCTCCTCAACTGGGAGTTTGGTCCAAACTATACATTGTTTGTTTGACTCAGTTTTGAAGCAGCTTTTAAATGCATACCTTATGTGTCCTAATTATTTATTCCATGAAGTATCATATATGTTGCAAGACTCAGTGTGTCAATAAGCAAATTGAGCAACATGTTCTCCTGTAAAAAAGTATTTTACCCAGAAATCTGGAAAGAGGAAAGCACAGCAATAAATCTGAGTGTGTTTCATGTTACAATGGGCATATCTGCTGACTGATACCGTTTATGGAAAACTCAGTGATAGCCGGCATCGTGTCACCACTGAAAAAGTTAACATTCCCAGACATAATAAATATTTTGCGTGCGTCATTTTTACCAGCCAAAGAGCATGCAGTAAAGTGTGTGGGGAAGCTGGCGTGTACTCGTGTACTTCTTCCTTATCACTGCTTCAACTCATGACTTCTGTGTGCATAACGTATGGGTGCTTTGTTATATAATGATGAACATTCACAACAGTATTGTTGCTGACTAACTCTGGTTCTTCCCTTTTTTAGAGACACTGTACTTTGTACTTTGCACTTTTCCAGGCAGTTCATATTCTGGAAAACAGAAGTTAGGGCACTAAAGAGAGGTGCTCATTTTGCAGCATCTCTTGACGTCATTTTAATGGCGTGCAAGCGTTTCTCTCCATGGTCTCCAGCCTGCATATTCCCAGTAGATGTATTAATTTTCAGACATGCCTGCAAAGCCATCTCCTGCTTGTTTTAGCATCCACTGCAGTAAATTTCCCAAGATGCATTGAACACTGGTTTAAAGGGTTTAAATGATTTTGCATTTTTATGTGTGTGACAACTTGGTTGGATGCATCTGTTAGTAAGAATTGGAGAGCGTATGCTTTGATTTTGTTGGCTTTTGCACTAACTGTTCACTCTGCTCCAGTCCCCAGCTGGACTGGTCACATGACAGGGTGAAAACACACAGTCATGCTGGTCAGCAACATTTAAACCTAATTTAAATCACTTTGTCATCCTTCAAAACAGATACAATGCCCTCCCCCTTTATTACACACTTGTTTCCATTAATTCCCATATCTGTCAGTTGTTACAAATATTCTACAACTCTTTTTGGGATTACATGTGATAGTTTAAGATTAACACAAGTAAAGGTGAGTTATGATGACAAAAAGTAGCATACTCATGATGAGAAGGAAGGACCCAGTAAACTACCAGGAAGAACAGACTGTGTCGGTGTGAAAGGTGTAATAACTGATAGGACATAGTGTAGCTAAGCAAGTTGGCAGAGGGCTGATGCCAAGCCGCTTGTTAAAAAAGACGGTCGTTATTTAGCAGGGCAGTGTTTCCATTCTTAGTAAAGTCTTTGACCACTATATATACAGTGGCACAAAAGAAAGTTTTTGCAATTTCCTTAATTGGTGATTAAATGTTATTTAATCTTCACTAAAGTCACAAATATCAACAATTGCTTTATTTTTAAAACTTTGAAGCAGCTTTGTAATAACTGGTTGAACCACCTTCTGCACCAATAACCACAAGCAAGCTCACAATGCACGACTTCCTGGAGGATTTTTCATCCATTCTTCCTCACAGAACTGCATCCCTGGTATTATCCTGTTGGATACATTCATAAACCTGGAAATAAATTTCCCCGCCACAATGCCAAGGCGTCCAGATCCAGAGGAAGCAAAGGCTACAGAAAGACTGCAGAGACACACAATCCAGCTTTTGGAGTTGGCCAGTCAGATCCCAGACCTCAACCATATAGAGATTCTGTGGAATAACATGAAAAGAGTTGTTCGCACCGAATGTCATGAGAATATGTCTGAGCTGCAGGTCTGTACGAAAGAATTGTCCAAAACTCCTCCTGAACAGTGTGCAGTCAAATCAACAACTACATGACATTTTTGCTTGAGGTTATTGCTGCAAAAGGTGGTTCAACCAGTTATTACAAAACTGTTTCAATTACTTTTATTTTTACCATCGCTCTGTGTGTTTAATGAAGATTTGAAAGATTGTGACTAGGTTTCTTCAGCTGGTTTATATTTGTGATTTTGAAGGTCAGGTCGCATTGCTGTTCACTTACTTTTTCTTGCTAATGTATTTACAAGCTCACTCTCTCTTTCTCCATTTTTTTTTTTCCCTCCCAGTTGTCAACTGAACTCACAGCGTTCTAGTAAACTCACAAGTGCGAACAAATTTCTCAGCCACACAACCTCGAGGAAGGCATTTCCAGAGAAAACCACTGAACACCCCCTCATTCCCACGGGATCAAAGTTATACTTATGACACTTTTGGCACTCGACTTTCTCTCTTTTTTCCTTTATATTTTTTTTTGCCCTAGACCACCTTTCAGAGTCGACAGCCCTTCCACTATCGAACTCTGCAGCTCTCAGCAGAATTGTAGCCCTATGAGAGGGAACTTTGATTATTACCTCTTTAAAATGAAGCCGTAAATCATATTTCTTTCTCCCTGTTTAGAGTAATCAACATGCAGGCCAGAGCTGCCACAAGGATGAATCTTGAAAGCATTTACATTCATCTTCAAATAAGTTTATTTTTTATATTGGGAATATGTGATAAATTGCTTTATTGAAGACATTTGAGAAATTTGAATACATTTAGTTACATCAAAATGATTCCTTAAACAAAGAAAGAGATGTTGTAATAGTCGGGTTGACACGTTCTTGTCAACATTCCTAGAAGTGGAAAAAGAAACACTTGTTGTCAAAGCCTAAGGTTAAACTGAAAGATATCTCTTTGAGTCTTGTGCAAGTGTCAAAAAATATTCTGTGCCTGTTATTCTTTAACTCCATTCTGCAAACCTAGCCCTCAAACAAAACCACAGGAATACTGAACTCAAAGACATTTTGATTATGCTGGAACTATGTCATGTAACAGTGCACCCAGCCATGAGTGGCAGCTCACATGGAAGTTTGTAGTAATGCCATAAAAAACAGTACATGTGGATTCAGGTACTGAACAGAACAAGTAAATTCTCATGTCTAAATAAATCCAATTAAAATTTTTTTCATACAGACCAAAATCGGGCATATCTGGGAGAGCCTGGAGCTTTCTGTGAAATCCTTTAACCCACCTGCCAAATTTCTTTAATTTTACCCATGCCCGCATGTGGTGCAAGGATGCCCCATAATACGGTCCACTGTTTTTAAGAAAGAGGCCAAGGAGGAGGAGAAAGGGTAGGAAATGACACAGTATCTGACAGAATGCAAAGCGCTGGTGACTCCGTCCACGCACAATGGCCACCGCGTCTTCAGCTACACGCTAGAGAGCCACACAGCAGCCGCCTTCGCCATCATGAACGAGCTGCGTCAGGAGCGTCAGCTTTGCGACGTCACTCTGCGTGTGCGCTACAAAGACCTCGAGGCGGTGGACTTTGTGGCTCACAAGGTGGTGCTGGCCTCATCATCTCCAGTCTTCAGGGCTATGTTCACCAACGGCCTGAAGGAGTGTGGTATGGAGTTAGTGCCCATCGAGGGAATCCACCCCAAGGTGAGTACAGTAAAGGTGATTGACGATATGCTGTTACACTTTTAATACTAATAAATTACTACATTTATTTTGAAACATCACTGTCTAGATCAAACCATTGCTTTTTTTTTTTTTTTTTTTTGAGACACTTACTTTTAGGAGTATACTTGCATAAGCTTCTTTCTATCGTAACGTCCCCTTTACAACATGACTACATAAGCTGAATAGAAGATGTCCTTGTTGAAAAAAACACATTTGCATGATCAGTGATTTGTTGCACGTTTGATGCTAGCAGTTTTGAATATCAAGATTTTCCTGCTGTAGAAATGTACACAGTACACTCAGCAGCCTAAACCTCGTTTGACCCCTCTTACTGGATGTTTACTAAGCTCTCATAGATAAACACGTGCTCACAGTAGCTACCACTTGTTGGCTTACAAGTTTGTCAGCTCTTTCCTGAAGGAAATGAATAACTGTACAAATAAAACTTCCACGCCACATTTTCCCTTCTCTACTTTCACCCTTTCTGCTGTGCTTTCATCTTTTCCGGTCCTTCACTATTCACACCTACTCAGGTAATGCAAAGACTCATAGAGTTCGCCTACACAGCCAGCATCTCTGTAGGGGAGAAGTGTGTGATCCACGTGATGAATGGTGCCGTCATGTACCAGATAGACAGCGTGGTCAAGGCCTGCTGCGATTTCCTTGTCCAGCAGCTCGACCCCAGCAACGCTATTGGCATCGCTAACTTTGCAGAGCAGATTGGTTGCACAGAGCTCCACCAGAAGGCCAGAGAATACATCTACATGAACTTCAGCCAGGTAAAGATCTGGCAGCTTTTCTAACAAAAACCTCACTGTTTCGTATCTGTAATCAAGAATTGACTTTCTGATTTATTTATTTTTTTTAGATTCTTTTGGGGATGGTTGTCTTTGCTTGATTGTTGACAGTGTAGAAACAGACAGAAAATGTGGGCAGAAAGCCAGAGAAGAGTTTGACATGCAACAGAGGTACCAAGCTGGGAAACATTGCAGTTCTGTGGTATGCCCCTTACACCAACAGACTGCAACATAAACTATGCATTGAAAAAACGGGAGATGCAAGCATTAGATCAAACTTAACTTTAAAATCAAGGCATGATGGCGCAAAAAAGATATAGTAGCAGCTAAAAAATGCTTATGCAACCAAAAAGGAATATAAAATAATCAGTCATATTATTAGAAATGTACCTGTAGCCCTCATAACTAAAAAGAAGAAATTAAGCCTCACTATTTATAGTGATATTTGTACCGGGGGACTTGTGTGTAAAGTGTTTCATGGTGTAAGTAAATTGTTTCAATTCGTTCCATTGTGGTTAGTGCTGGCTGACTGTTTTATGCTTCAGATCTGCTAACTGCTGGCCCTGTTCATGCTACGATTGGCAAGATTGCAAGCTATGAGTCATGATGGAGAGTTTGTGGGTTTCCACAGTTGGAGAATTCCTGACTCAATACAGTGTAGCAAACTAGAAACAAAAGGGCACTTAAACCTAATCACTGATAAGAAACACAGGGCAGAAGCAGGTCAGGCATGGAGTGAAAGATGTCTCAAATACATGTTTACGTTCACACGTGTTTAATATTTGGTTTTATAAAGAAATGACCCAAATGAAAAGAGCATTTCTCAAAATTAATGTTTGGCTTGAAATGTACTACCAATGTACTTCCTATAAAGTCAGGAAGCCACATTTCCCTGGTATTTAGCCTGTGTGGTAGCCTGAGGAAGTCTTCTAGTTACTGTATTGTCTCTCCACTAATCTTGACATTTGATCAGTGTCACAAAAAGCTGTCGGTTGGTTTTGGCAAGAGTTCTGACTGAAGAGCGTTCAGTCGGTGTTTACTCACTGATATGCCATATTTGATTCACACAATTAAACAAAATACAAATGTCGTCCTTGGACTGCAAAACAAGTTAGAAAGAGATTTGCTTGAGAGCTTCAGGAATCATGACATGTCA
This sequence comes from Anabas testudineus, assembly GCF_900324465.2. Lineage (NCBI taxonomy): Eukaryota > Metazoa > Chordata > Actinopteri > Anabantiformes > Anabantidae > Anabas > Anabas testudineus. Next base: position 14,554,167 of record NC_046610.1, on the reverse strand, counting down.
GGACACGTTTTTTGTTTCTTCACTAATTTGTCTTTAGAGGATTGCACTATAAACATGTCTTTTCCTCCTCCTTTGCCTAGGTGGCAACCCAAGAGGAGTTTTTCAACTTGTCCCACTGCCAACTTGTCACCCTTATCAGTCGCGATGAGCTCAATGTGCGCTGCGAATCTGAAGTCTTCCAGGCTTGCGTGGCCTGGGTGCGCTATGACCAGGATAACAGGCGACCGTATGTCCAGGCCTTGCTCCAGGCTGTCCGCTGTCATTCTCTCACCCCCAATTTCCTGCAGACCCAGCTCCAGTCTCTGGACTGGGACCCCCAGTGTAAAGATTACCTGTCGCAGATCTTCCAGGACCTCACCCTCCACAAGCCCACCAAAGTCATTCCTTGCCGAACTCCAAAGGTGCCGCAGCTCATCTACACAGCAGGGGGTTATTTTCGTCAGTCTCTCAGTTTCCTAGAGGCATATAATCCTTGTACAGGAGCCTGGCTGAGGCTAGCGGACCTGCAGGTGCCCCGAAGTGGCCTGGCAGCCTGTGTGATCAGTGGGCTTTTCTATGCTGTAGGAGGAAGAAACAACGCACCTGATGGAAACATGGATTCGAATGCTTTGGACTGCTACAATCCCATGAACAACTGCTGGCGGCCGTGTGCACCAATGAGCGTGCCGAGGAACCGAATCGGAGTCGGTGTCATCGATGGAATGATATATGCAGTTGGAGGATCACATGGGTGCATTCATCATAATAGTGTAGAAAGGTAAGCAAATGGCATTGAATGGAATAAGGTGACAATATTATTATTTTAACCTTTTCTCCTGAAGAGTCCAAATCTAATGCTAGTTTTATCTTGTGAACTAGTATTACTCGTGTTTTTATAGCCTGGTTCAGTAGGATACAACAATGGGACATTTCAAATACAGTCACATGCTGTGAAACAATGGTTTTGTTCCACTTCCTGTAATATATTTTTAGCTTACACAAAACTTAATTAAGGAAGCTTTAATCTACTAGGAAATATTTGTATTATAAGTTGAACAGTAATTTATGTAATGACAATGTAATGATAAAAGTGGCACAGTTGTCTTAAGCCTGGCGTAGAGAAGAAGCCCACAACAACATAATATTTTATGAGAATTAAGAGGCTGGATGATGTTTATCACCCAGTTCAATAATAATTTCCTAATGCATTTGTTGCAGTCATACATTAAACCCAGACAGATACCTGTGGCACAATCCTTAACCTGTCAGGTTGTTTGTAATACACTGAATTATGTAAATAACCTTAATCCAAACCCTGGCTTTTGTATTCAGATGACCCAGATAGAGAGCAGTGACAGTAAATATGTACTAAGTAACGCTGTAAAACAGGAAGATGTCTGGCCTGTTTGAATGCTCATCTACTAAATCTGAGAAGAAGAATCACAGAATATAAAAAAATTGAAACACATTAATCTGAGCTGCACAGTTCAGTTCCTGCTAGTTTAAGCCTGGTTCTAACAACAACCACAACGGATCGCTCTCTGCCCTGATGTAGCATTGACTGATTTTACTGGTTGGTTGAGAAACAGGTAAATAAACCCAGGTTAAAAAAAATGGTGAGAAAATAAACAAAATGATTGATTGTTGATTTTTCTCTTTAGGTATGATCCAGAAAGGGACCTGTGGCAGCTGGTAGCACCTATGTTAACACGGCGCATCGGCGTGGGTGTGGCAGTCATTAACCGGCTGCTTTATGCTGTGGGGGGGTTTGACGGGGCCAGCCGGCTTAGCTCCTGTGAATGCTACAACCCAGAGAAGGATGAGTGGAAGACCATGGCCTCCATGAATACTGTCCGCTCTGGAGCTGGTACGTATAAAACCCAATATTCTCACAAAAAACTTTCCAATGGAATACAGTTCTCCACAAAATAGAACAATTTCATCCATGTTTTTAAAAATAAATGTCATGCAAGGTGTTAGCCTGTTTTAGTAGCCTTCCTGATTTGTGATAGTGACACCAAACAAGGAATTTGAACCAAACAGGAAATTAGAAACCTTTGTTGTATATCAAAGACTGTGTTATATAAATGGGGAAATACCCAGAAAAAAGGTAGTGCTTCTCTCTGTAACCACTAAAAATCATGACATGTTGTTTATAGAAGTATTTATTTCCCTGTCATTGGTACAGGTGTATTAGCAGCAAGAAATACATTGGCTATGTGAGCAAATGGTGTGAAGTATGTTTATGACTTTGATGTACTTTTATCAGTTTTCATTTTGACCTTAGATGCATGTACAGGAGTACTTAGTAGTAGTTAATCTTTTACTCGTGCATAATGCTATAATTCTTGAAGGATTTCCTACCTTTTGCAAACATCTAGATAAAGAAACTAAAACTAACTTTTGACTTTTTTTTTTTTTTTCATTTTTCTTTTCAAGGTGTCTGCCCACTGGGGAATTCCATATTTGTGATGGGCGGCTACGATGGTACCAACCAGCTGAACACAGTGGAGCGCTATGATGTGGAAACTGATACATGGAGCTTTGCTGCCTCCATGAGGCACAGGCGCAGTGCTCTGGGAGTTACTGCATTACTGGGACGCATCTATGTATTGGGTGAGTAATAGTGTAAGTAGAAACTGCCAGAGATAAAAATCACCTAGTGTATGGTTTTGCTGCCAAACCTGTTTTATGTCTTCTACAGTAGAGGCCACTGACACATTTCCTGTTTGCTGCAGACACATTTCAGTCTTATAAACTGGGGTAGAGGTCAACTACAGTAGCAACAAACATCAAATATTGAATTAAACAGGAATATTCTTATTTGTTTTTCTTTTACTTTTGTGAGGATAAAAATTAGCATGTCAGGTTGGCTTAATGATCTATCCTCACAGCTAGAAGGACCTGATCTACTAGTTGCTGAGGTGCTCTTCTGTAAGGAGTCTTTCTCATGTTTGTGTGGGTTGTCTTTAGGTTCTGGCTTTCCCCACAGTCAAAACCCAATTAGGATTAATTGGTGACTATGACTTAACCATAGGTGTGAGTGTGACTGGGTGTGTCTCTCTATTTGTAAGCCTCGTGATAAACTGGCTTACTTGTGACCCTTAAGAAAAGCTGTTTGGATAATTGTTGGATGGACGGCTCCATCAAGATGTTTTTGTTTTCTCATTTGCACAATTTTTTTAAACCTGTGTTGATGATACTGAAAAGATTCATTTAAAGATCTGAAAAAGAGAGAATAACAAAGGAATTGTGTGGCTTATTGAATTGAAACATTTACTCTAAGTGTCTAAGCTGTGAGTCAACATGAACAATATTAGGAACTGATACAAATTCACAGCACTGTGTTGTTAATGTTTCTTTACACCTGTGTTTGTGCACTGTAACAAAGATCTGTTTAATCTAACAACTTTATACTAATAGGACAAATGCCACGTTATGTTTACAGGAGGCTACGATGGCAACACTTTCCTGGACAGCGTGGAGTGTTACGATCCAGAGGAGGACATCTGGTCAGAGGTGACACACATGACATCAGGACGAAGCGGCGTGGGTGTAGCCGTTACCATGGAGCCCTGCCAGAAAGACCTGCATCCTTGTCAAAAGTGTGAGGAGTGTCATTCAGCCACATCGGGTTCACATCATCACAATCAGCAGCACGGTGGGCCCTTAAGCAAAGGCACATGAGGGCCCTTGTCAGACAACGGCACACACATACACAAGCAACCACAACTCAACTCTGTCTTCCAAAATCAAAATAAGGATCCTCAGAAATTATTAGACAGAGATGAGCTGTGTTACTGGTTCTATTAATCGTACCTGATTACATTTTAAAAAAGCAAAATCTGTAAGAATTCATTTTTAAAAGTGTAGTGTTGATACTCAGCATTGATCCAGAATCAGCGAGCTACTTTAGTCAAGATTCCAAGACCTGAAATTTGTTTAATTAAGTTTTAGTGAAATGTGTTAGAACAAAATCAGCTCAGTGGATCTGTGTGTTTATGTCTGACTTTTTAAGTCCTCAATTGGATCATCATCTCCCAGCTTTGAGCCTTGGGAGGAAAGGGCTGCATAATTTAAAGAAGAGGGGGTCATTGATGTGTTCAGAGTCATCAGTTGAAAGATTAAAGTTTAATCTGTGGGGAGAAATCAAATCAAATGATTTAATTCTATTAAAAATAAAACAATAAAACGTAGCATTTGTCATTCAGTATAGGCAGTAGAGTTCAAAGTGCCATTACAATGCCTGTGGGCATTACTGTCATCAGTATATTGTCTTGAGGTGCTTGTGTTGGAAAGGAACAGACAGAGTCACTGTGTGGTGTTTAGAAATTATAGAAGTTAACCCAGACAGCCACAAGATGAAGCAACAATGGGCCTCATGCAAGAACATTTGTGTTGTTGTGTTTGTTTTTCTGTGAAGCACGTGACTTAAGGCAGTCAAATGCTCTTAAGTGTACAGACTTGTAAACTGTTCACTTCACCTCTCCAGTGTGTATTTGCCAGATTTGATTATTAGCAAAATCAACAACCAAATTACTTGATTTGCCGTTTTCTGAAAATCATCCCATAAGAGTAAAACAAACAAGACTTGCTCACTGTGGAGTTTCAAGGCTTAGTTTTGGAAATGCATCAAATTTAGTAGTTCAGTGATTGTATAAGTGGACCAGAAAAATTTTTGAAATGACATGTATAACTGTTAACCTTGACTGAAAATATATTATATAATCGCATTAGCATCCAGAAAGTAAAGTAGCAAAGTAGCCCATGGCTAAAAGCATTTGCAGTCAAGGGAAGTTAGGGAGAAGAATGAGAAAATAGGGCTGCAAATGACTGTTTGATTATTTTAGGGGCAATTTAAAGTGCTGACCATTTAGTTAATTAATATTTTTGATCTATTAAAGTAAGAACTCATCATTCATCCATTAGTCCCTCAAAGCCCAAAAAGTGTCTTCAGATGTCTTTGGTTGAACCAACAGCGTAAGATATTGACTTGGCAATCACAGAAACGGAGAAGAAAATCAAAACTAGAGGAACAGGAACAGTATAATAGTAGATAGTTTTGTTTGAAAAATCAGTTAAATTATTGCTTATTGTTGATTAAGATTTTTTTTTTTCTGTTGAGATATCTGGACATTGTTACATTGTAGAAAACACAACTGAACTCACTCTTAAAGTACTAATAAATTACTAGCACCTGTAAAATAAATGTCATACTATTGGTTCTTGCTTGAGGCTCAGTGTCTCAAATTCAAGTGTTGGTACAGGAGAATCGGGACCTTTGAGTTACAGTGACTGCATGGTAGCAAGTGTGACCTTTCACTGATAGCCACTGATGAGGTTCATAAAATGTGAATTTCTTTGGAAAAGGTGTTATGTTGAGTGCCAAGTGGATGGAGAAACAGGTTTTGATTGTGCATAGAGGAAATGGTAGCATTTAAAAACTTTATTTAAAGTTTTATTAAAGATTTAAACATCTCAATGAATGTGTTTTTAAAAAAAACACTAATTACTGACACAATTGAGAACCTCTTCCCTACAGTTGACTCTTCGGTTTTCACATCCACCAGACCTCAGAAACAGAAGTGACCATGTTTGTGCATTAGTGTTCAAATGTTGTATACTAATGACAAAAACTTGCTTAAAAGAAGTGTATTTGTAACAGCAATTTAAGCTACAAAGTTTTTAAGTGACATTTTGTACACTGATATTCGAAGAAGTCTTGTACAGAATTTCAGAGCTCACTTTTTTATTTATTTGTTCAAATTCTCTTGGTTTTCCTGTTCCTCTAAACTGACATCAGCTTTGTATTGAATTGGACTCTGATATTGTGATTTTGAATAACTAGCATGCATTGTAACTAAGTAGGAATGCCTGTTAATGCAAATTTTTGATGTTTGTAAAAAAAAATCGCTTTACTTGGAAAGGAACTTTTTTCCTGTCAGTAGTTGGAATGGACAGTAGAATATTTAAGATCTGCTTTGTACATTTTTTTCCAGCAAAAATGCCCTGTACAATAATACTTGTAAAGTAAAAATATGTTTATTGTACTGCTGTAGTCAGGTAATGATTTCTTAGTTCTCACCTCTGAAAATGTTTAATTTTCATTTAACCCCCGAACAGGGGGTTAAATGAAACAGGGATATTTGTTCAGTTGGTCTGTGTCAACCAAACGCAAAAGCAACAGCTGCCACTGGAGGGAGCTAAGGTTCCTCTATATTGAACGTAACCTTTTACCTGTTCCTATTGTCAGCATAACTAACAGGAACAAGTGTTTTCCTAAATTAGATTTAACTTTACCATCACCGGTATGCCGAACTAAAACTACATCAGAATTTACAGCAACAGTAAATCCTCCACTTGTAATGGTGATAATATTCAGTTTCTGTTCAAACTTTCAGACATGAATGATTATGATTTATGGTCCTGTTGACTTGAATTGTTCTATTATGTTATTATATCCACCCCTGTTGTATCAACAAGTCTACAGGTGCAATCAAAATTATACAATCCCCAACGCAAATCAGGTGTATTGGCAAAATTTCAGTTCCGAAGAAATTCTGTTTGCAATGAACAAATAAGAACAATTGAAATAGTTCAACACAGCTAATGATGCAAGTGGTTCCTCCAAATTCAACAAAAATAAAAGTTTTAATGACTTATTACTGAGAATTATTCAACGCCTTCATGACAAGCGTCGTCAGTACTTGGTAGAGCACCCTTTTGTTAATATGAGCTGCTGCAAATGTAACACATTGCCAGACACCAGCTTCTGGCAGTGTTCCTGAGGAATCTTAAACCATTGCTTATGGACAACAGCCTTAGGTTCACTAATATTTTAGGGTTTGCGTGCTGCAACATCCTCCTTTAAATCCCACCAGAAATTTTCCTGAGTCAGGTGACCGTGAAGGTCACTATGTGACGTTTTTTTCTGCAACCAAATCTTGGTGGACTCTCAGGTAAATTTGGGATCTTTTTTCCTATTGGGCGGTCCAATGACACTCCAGGTTCCTCACAGACAGCACAATGTTTTCTTCTGGGATTCCCTGGTTCTTGAATTTATCTATCTTGCCTTCCACATGCTGCAGGTTTCCAGCTCCAGAGGAAGCAAAGCAGGCCCAAAGCATCACTGAGCCACCACCATGCTTCACTGTAGGATGGGTTTTCTTGTAGTGTACGTTTCATCCTTCTTCCTCAAGACTTGTTGATCCGTAGACCTAAAAAGTTCCACAGAACTGAATCACAAAACGTCGATGGCTGATTTTGATTATATTGTTTGCTGTACGTCTGGTAGCTCAAGCAAACGTGACATTCAGCAAACCTTCAGCCAGGTCAGATATTTGATGTGTTCTACCATAAGCACACATGACGCAACTAATCAAAATCTTAAAAAGAACGATTTCAATTAGTCTTGTTTGAGTTGTTTATGGCAAACAGCTGAAAGTTATTTTTGCCAACACACCTAATTTGTGGGAGTTGAATCATTTTTATTTTATATATATATATATATATATATATATAGATTGTCTCAGGCAGTCTGTAGTCAGTGTGGCATTAATCGACCACCCATGAAGACTTCTAACATATCTAATTTACTCACTGAAGGTGGCAGGCGGATGTGAGAAGCCATGACTATATTATTATAGAGGAAAACATCCTTGATTATGTGGGCTTACAGGAGTATTAAGACATAATCCTGCCAAAAGCCAAAGTGGCCGCCAACAAAGGAAATCTGCTTGTAATAAAGTTATAATAAAATGTGTGCCCTTTTCACACATTTTACGTGGATCCCAGGTTTTGGGACACACTAACTATTAGAGGTTCAGCTGGTGATTTATTTTAACAGTAAATTTATAAAGTGGCTGTTTTTATATAGGCTATGTCTGCAAGACATGAATGCATGTTATGTAAAATGAAATCTTTACTTGGGAAGTTTCCCCCTACAACATTTGCTATTTCAAAAAAATAGCTAAAAAGAAAAAAATGGGACATGATTATTTAGTACCTTGTTTTTTTGTTTTGTTTTGTTTTTGTTTGTTTGTTTTACCTGAGTTTTTTAACACTCAAGTGCAACTATAGATTAAGTGAAATGTGTTTTGAGAATGAATGAAAATACATTTATTTACTATGTGTCGCTTTATTTTGAAAGTCTTGGCCGGATGTGTGCCGTGCTGCTCGCCTGACTCCGGTGCGCTCGTCTTCAAACATGAGAAACAAAGTGACTGGGCACCGGTGGGTCCACTCCGGGCACAGGTGAGTAAAAAACACCTGCGTAGAGCTGAATACGGAAAATGTTTTACTGCAAAGTATAGAAGGGGACACTTTAGAGACAGACTGAAACCATTATGAAGATGTTTGAAGTTAATGGACGGTATTTACAGAGCATGGGTATGTGCCAGTCAGGTCTTTGTGGTTCCGCAGTTATGAAATCCAGCTCCTAATCACGGTGCGCTAAAGAAAGATAGAAAGACGATAAAGTCTTTAAAAAGTTAGCTGCTTTGCTTTGTCTATTGGTTTACCGTGTTTTACCCGTGTAGAAACAATTTACACTAGAAATTAAATATGTTAATATTTCAATTAGTGCAGCTGTCGAGCACCGTTTAGTTTAATTTACTTTATTATATGTTTTCAACCTCGTTACTTGCTCTCAGATAACATTTTTAGAATAACCTAACATTGTTACCAGACCAGTCGAACCACTTTTTGAATCATCCAGCCTAACATAAGGCTGTTCATTCATTCACGCGTTTTGTCCCCATGCTAATGATGAAACTAAATAGTCCCCCCTGAAAAGAAAGGTTTTCTGTTTGCCCAGCGTGTGTCTCCTTGTGTCATACAACTTTAAAACCTTTGGCAAGATGTTCTCCAGAGACGCAGTTAAAAGTCTATTTTAGCCTCAGTGTTCCCTCTTTTCTTTCACCAGTGTGCAGCAGCAGCCAGGATGATCCCAGTGGGTGAATTCAGACACTTTGCCTCAGAGCAGAACACCAAGTATCGCCTGCTGAAGCCATGGTGGGATGTTTTCTCAGAGTACCTGTGCATTGCTATGCTAATGATCGGAGTCTTTGGCTGCACCTTGCAGGTAAGGCGCCCACTAACCTGCCACTTTGTGACCATATGCTCTTAAATCCTTAAATGTTAGCCTGTTAAGCAACATAATTATTACCAACCTAATATCCTAACATCGTTCATATCTGTTTTGGCATCTCTCAATGTGAATATTTTGTTCCCGCACACACACTCTTAAGCCTGTTGGCACATGCCACAGCCGTTCCTACATTATCTGACCTCCACGTCAGGCGAGAACACACAAGGTAACAGAAGTAATGTGATTCTTCTGGCCCACTTACTAAAGATTCAGATCACAAACTGTCTCTCACCGCCTTGTTATCATTTCTGTGTCATGTTAAAATAGCACAGGAAAAAGGCAAATGAGTTAAGATGTGATAATGACTTAAGATACGTTCTGCTACTTGTTTTGTTAACCCTGTGTTTCTCTGTCGACAGTGAGCAGGGTTTTTGACAGGATATATTGCCAATTTTCAAAAATGTATTGTGTTTTAAAATTACAAAACCTTTAGAGTTTATGCATGTACATAGTGTTATTGTAAAGAAAATCTTCTGGAGTTTCAATTTTGTCTGTTTTTGTATGTCTTACCCCTAGTCCTAATACGTTTAAGTTGGTGTGAGTTTAAACAGGAGTTTGTGTTTTTTCATGTTGTGACTTAACAGCTCAGTGCTGAGCATGACCAGCAGGTGGCCAAGCCACATTCAGAACATCAACAAAAACAGACCCAAAATGTCTCCAAAGCTTCCCAGAAATTACTACGCCACTGAAAATGTGGCTAGACATCATGTGGATCACTAAAATGTTATGATTATTTATAATTGTTTACATATTAGTTTCACAGTATCATTATATTAAGTCAAACATCATGTCTGTAGTGTCTCCATTGATGCTGCTTTTACTGTAGGTTGTAACCTGAGTTCTTTATTACAGAAAATGACAATTTTAGCAAAAATCATTTATTAACACATTATTAACCTTTCACTGTTTTCCACTATTAAATTAATGTATTATAGCACTATTATGATATGCTCCTGGGAAGTACTGAGGAAGTGAAGCATGGTCAACCATACTTTAGATAATAAAATCATGAAACAGATATTACATTGCACTGCATGTGGTATTAAAAGTCCTTATATTGACTGTGGTGGACTCTGCAGAAACACTGAATTAGTAGCAGTGGATAAAATAATTGATTTGGACCTTTTGGTGGAGGTAGAATAATTTGTATTTACTCCTGCCCTTTATTCATTCATCATTCTTCATTTAATTTCAGCTCACTCAAGAGAAGATTGCTTGTCTGCCAAGTCAGTTCACCAGCCCCACACCTCAGGCAATTGACTGCAGCTACATCCGGGCATACAGGGAGAATGAAACATTGCAGCACACGCTGGTCAGACCTGTGAATCCTGTCATCCAAGAGGCTTTTGGCCGCAAAAACGACCTAGACATCCATCAGTACGTGTTTGTCAACCATTACTGCTACGAGAGGTTTGTCCACTGGTATGCAAAGTACTTCCCATACCTTGTTGTGATCCATACTATGATCTTTATGGTGGCAAGCAGCTTCTGGTTCAAATTTCCTGGGACATCTTCAAAAATTGACATTTTTGTCACCATTCTTGGGAAGTGCTTTGATTCACCCTGGACCACAAGGGCCCTGAGTGAAGTTTCTGAGGAAAGAGGAGAGGAGAAGCTGGTTAGCTGGAGGAGGAACACCATGTCAAGTGATCCCAGAGATCAACCAGGAACTGAGGAGGAGACTGTGGGGCTTTTCTCCTCTGTAAAGTCAAATCCAGAAAAGAAATACCCAGAATCTCAGTCTGCCCTTTCTGTCTTGGATAAGAAGGAAGGGGAGCAGGCCAAAGCGCTGTTTGAGAAGGTGAAGAAGTTCAGAACTCATGTAGAAGAAGCAGACATCTTGTATCTCATGTATGTGCTGCAAACATCCCTGAAGGTTGTCAAGTTCCTTGTAATTATTATCTACACCGCAGTGCTGGTACCAAACGTCGAGATAGTAGTGCGTTGTTACGTTCCTCCGGAGCTGACTGGCTTTGATATATATTGCTGTAATCACAACAAAGCCCACCTGTTCTCCAAGCTTTCATATTGCTATATCTGCTTTGTGGGAGTATATGGACTTATGTGCATTTACGCCCTCTATTGGTTGTTTCATCGGCCCCTGAAGGTGTACTCCTTTGAGCATGTCAGATTGGAGACAGGTATTGGTGACATACCTGATGTGAAGAACGATTTTGCATTCCTGCTGCACCTTGTGGATCAGTATGATGCACTTTACTCTAAAAGATTTGCTGTCTTTCTCTCTGAAGTCAGCGAGAGTCGCCTCCATCAGCTCAACCTGAACAATGAGTGGACTGCCAAAAAGCTGCGTACCTCTCTCACCAGGAATGCCAGAAACCAGTTGGAGCTCCACCTGTTAATGTTGCCAGGGCTTCCTGACACAGTCTTTGAGATTACTGAAGTGGAATCGCTCAAACTAGAGCAAGTTAAAAATGTAACCATCCCACCTTGTGTGGCAAAGCTCGACTCTCTTCAGGAGTTATCACTGATCTACTGCCCTGCAAAGCTCCAGCTGCCAGCTCTGAACCACTTCAAGGAACATTTAAAGGTCCTACGTCTGTCTTTTGAAAGTTTAGAGGAGCTGCCTATGTGGATGTACACCCTGCATGGCCTGGAGGAGTTACATCTGAAAGGTCCTTTAACCAACGAGGTGTCCAGAAGTGCCACTTTGGACTCCCTTCGAGAGCTTAAAGCTCTGAGAGTCCTCACTCTCCACTCCAACCTTATAAAGATCCCACCCACCATAGGGGATGTAGCGCTGCAGCTGCAAAGGTTGTGCATCAATAATGAAAATGTCAAGCTCCAAGCTTTTAGCAGCCTGAAGAAGTTAGCCAACCTAGTCACACTGGAGTTAGTATGCTGTGAGTTAGAGCGCATACCAAGTGCTGTCTTCAGCCTGAACAATCTGCAGGAGTTGGACCTTAAAGAAAACAAACTTACTACTGTGGAGGAGATTCTGAGTCTACAGCACTGCCGCCGTTTAGTGACACTCCGACTGTGGCACAACAAAATCACGTACATCCCTGATCATATCAGTAAGCTGCACTCCCTGGAGAAGCTGGACGTTAGCTGGAACAAGCTTCGAAAGGTTCCCTCTCGACTGTTTTATTGCACTAAGCTCAGGCACCTTGATGTTTCCCACAACCAGCTCACCTCTCTCCCTCCTGAGGTAGGAATCCTGCAGGGACTTCAGTTCTTCTCAGCAGCTTTCAACTCTTTAGAGATGCTGCCAGAGGAGCTGTTCTCCTGTAAAAGGCTAACAACACTGATTCTCGGCAACAACTGCCTGTCTTCTCTGAGTCCCAGAGTAGCCAATCTGGCCCGGCTGGTCCGGCTGGAGATTAAAGGGAATCGTTTGGAGTCTCTACCTCCGGAGATAGGGGATTGTGCCCTGCTTACTCACAGTGGGTTGATAGTAGAGGAGAGCCTGCTGGATCTGTTGCCATCACATGTTAAACACAGGTTGACTAATGACTGAGTTTGTACAGTAGAGTAATGAACTTTTCTCAGTGTAGCATGGTGGTTTACTTGCACAGAATAAGCAGAGAATGAGCATATTAGAGTATTTTTAAAGAGATCAAAAGGGAAACTGTACCTAAATTCATAAAATATTAACCAAACACAAAAAACTTTAAACTATTTATCCAAATATCTGTCAGTGAAAAAAATCAGCTGGCATGTTTTCAATGCATTTTTTTATGTCTTTTTATAAGTTAGTTATAATTTACATTTATAAATAAATATAGTTAAATGTCTTACTGCTTTTACTTTTACAAAACTGGAACTTTCTGCAGTTGATTTTACTGGGGTAGATCACACAGTAAAGTAAAGATAAAAATAATTATTTTAAATACAGGGTCGCAGTACTGTTATGTCTGAGACAACCTTTTAGCAATTTATATGAATAAAACTGTCAGGCACGACGTGCAAATTGTCATTTTCCTCTCAGCATTTTGTTTACTAAACAACTTTTGGCTTTTTCCAAGCAAAGGCCAGTAGATTTCTAACTGCGTCGTATCCAGTGGCTCATGTTGCTTTCTTTCGTTCAGGTAGCAAACAAATGGGGAAAAAAGGCCTTTATATAGCAATATAAAAGGTGTTCATTCCTCTGATTACATATTCTGTCAAAAAGTGAAAGGACTGAATTCATAAAAGGGACTAAAAATCTGATAAAGTCAGATCAGTATGACATTCAGTGTGCGCAAAACAGGATTAGGTTCATACAAAAAAGTAACACACTTTTTCCATCTGAATTCTTCCTTTTTCCCTTTTCTGTTTCCTCTGATTTTCACATCTGTCTCAAACGTGAAAAAAAAATTGTACTCCTTAGTCAGCGTTTCCACAGTTCAGCTTGTACTACAGCATCGTCATGCCCTGGCTTGCATGGATAGAAAATCCTGTCCTTCAGTTTACAGACATACCTCGTTGATACTGAGGTATGTAAGCGTACGCTAACCTAACCATGGTGCCACCAACCTCCAGGAGGCCTTTTTGTATCTTCTCTTTGTGTGTTTTCTGTTATAATTTATAACTTAGATCAATATTAGCACTGGACTTGCCAAAAAAAGGACACAACGATAGCACTGTGGAATTTTCCAAAGTTTCATTAACAACATTGTATGCCTTCCTCTACAGTGCTGTATCAATCATTTCCCTATTTCTATTATTCTGACTGATGAGGGGAATTCAATGTGTAACTGTCATTAACCAAAAGAGGTGACTGTGTGAGGGGGACCATGGCTTAGCTGGAAACAACAATGTGTGATGTCATGAGGGTTGCTTTAACTTGTCAGGGCTGATATCGTCTTATATGCTACAACTGCTGCCAGAGTCACAGTTATAGAGTTTGCATGATTGTCCTAATGTGACAATAGTAATTTTCAGTATGGAATCAGATCATTTAACCTTTTCCTGCAATGTGAGTTTCTGTTGCTCTAAGATTTGAAAGTATAGGAATTAATGCCTGCAGGTTATGATTCTCTGCAGCCTAAGGATTTGAGTCAGACTGTGAATTTAAAGAGCAAGACCTAGAAGACTAAATTGCAGTATGTGCTGACAGGGACTCACAGGTTAATTGTACTATTTTACCATTGAATGACTTTCTTTGTTCACCTTAAACTTTAGTTTAAACTCGTTTAAAAGAGAAATCTTTTTAATGGTTAATATACTCATTCAGAGTAGAACATAAATTTCCCAGTGTGATGTGTTCAAGTGTCTTATTTTGGTCAGTCAATAGCTCAAAGTTCTAAGAGAACAAATGAACAATAATACTAGATGCTGGTAATGATAAAGGTCATGGGCGTCCTTGTTTAAGAAAGATTTAGGAAACGTTAATTAGGTCACCTCCAGGCATGCCTCATCTCTCATTCTCATTTCCTGTGAACACACTCAGCAGTGTGTTGTACTACATATTAAAGCCAAAAAGAAATCCTAGAACAGGTTTAAAAAGGAAGAGGTGTTTCCCTTTCACCTATGATGTATGTATGTAGTCATGTTTGGTAGACAGTTTAATCCTTATGTCACATTCTCTCATCTCTAAGTGGAATAAAAATTTGCTTATCAGACACTTGACTCATATCTTGTGACGACTCATTGTCTTGCCATATTCTCCCACACATCTTTGTGCGTGTGCTTGTCCCTGTGTGTGAAGGAGTATGCTGACTGTTCTTTTTTGTCTACTCCCACTATTTCTTGCTGCTTGCAAACTTGTCACAATTACCGTATCTATCCAAACCGGCAGAACAAACAAACCACAACAGTGTTTGTACAGGGAGTGTTTGCAAATCAAGCAGCACACCCATGCTATTGCTCAGTGTAGACGGGGAGCTCTACCTAGTGGCTGGGTGTATGTGATATTATTCATAGTAGTGAGTCTATATTACACAAGATAAGGGAGTGGTACTACAGAAGATAGAATAGCAGACTTTTAAACGAAGCACTTGCTGTTTCAAAACCCGAAATGGTTGGGAAAATATGGGTGACTTGATTTTTTTTTTTTTTCTTAATCAGCAGCTACAGAAGAAGTGCCCTTGAGGCAGACATTTCATCTTGAGCAGCTCCAGTAGAATTTTTCAATAGCCAACAGTCAAATATTGTGGTTGGACTGTGTAGTTCTCAGCAGGTGTCCATGTGTGGGACTATGTAAATCTGAAACAGGAAGGTAAAAAGAGCATGCAGTTGCGAGTACTAACAAATGTTAACAAAATACAGATTACATGTTTTGTGAGTAAACTCTTTAGTCAATTAACTTGGAATACAAATAGCAACTAAATGCAATGGTGTAAAAAGCAAGCGATGCAAAATACATGTATAAATTTGTACTTAAGAACACAAGAAAACAATAGATGACAGAGAAGGTTTCGAAATTTGATCATAACTTTAAACTCATTTGCATGTGTGCATTGAGGAAAAATGCCACATGTGACAACAATATACATGCCTGGTAGTTCTGTAGCATCATGGGCCTCTGCACAGTGGCTTGACAGCACAGTAGCTGAACTGTACATCCTCCCTCGGCTGGTGAAGTTGGCCCGTGGCACACAAGCAAACAAAATACCCATTGTATTATAAGAGCCCTGAGCACAAATATCAGCAAACTGCGCAGCTGTTACCTACAAGCTTTCAACAAAACAGGGCCCTTATTCATTTGGTTCAGTTATCTGCATGACCTTTCCGAGGGTTTGCACTGTGCAGTGAGTGCCAGTCTGCCTTTATTATAAATGACCTTGATGAATCACCTTCCAAAAGCGCTGAGCACTTTATTGTAGTTAAAGTGCACAAAGCAGTCTGATTTGTCAGAATACAGGAGATCATCAGTCAAACTTAAGAATTATTTTCATTGATAAATACATTTAAAAACCTGAATGTAGATTTTAAAATACAATTAAATAACAATAGTCAAGTCCATTTTCTAAGGGAGTTTTATCTCCCAACAATTTTATCTTTTGACCCTTTAAAATAAATTCTCTCAAAGACAAAGGAGGTAAAACATTCCCATATTTTAAAAGAAAAAGCAACTATTAAAGACATTAATGTAATAGAACAGTCATCTCACAACTCACACATCCGCCCCCACAACACTGATTATTATTAGCCCTACATGAGGTGCTGCCCCCCAGGTTGGGAACTCTGCCCTATAAAGTCTAGATTCTGTTTTGAAGCCTAAAAAATGACCACTTCAGTTCACCTGTAAAAAAACACTTCACAACTTCAAGTTCAACACTTTATTGTGTGTTTTCATATTCAAATAGCAAAGTGATTAGTCTCACTTTAGTTTTAAAAGTATTTATAAGTATAAATAACATTTCAACAAATCACAATAAATGTCACTCTTTACAAAGTCACAGGAATATTCAGTCCTATTCCAAAAATAAATAAGAGTAAATTCAAAGTCTAAGTACATCTAATTAAAAGAAACACAACTATGCAAAGCAATCAGGGTGCACCATGTCAAGGTTTGTAAATTGTTAAAAAACACATATTGTATCAACTGTTACAATACTTACACAAAGGCAATGTAATAATTACACAACACTGAGGGAAACTATCTACAAATGTGCACTCCCAATCAATAGGGAAAACAGATATATGATAAGGTGCTTAAATTGCACTGTGCAAAAGAGGTGTCTACTGTATGTAGCCACCTATCCACTGAAAATAAGCTGCCAAGACAATATGTCCTGTGTCACATATTAATGCTGAGCCACTATCAACAAAAAATAATCCTTTACACAGCAATGAATTCAAGTCACCAGGTTCCAAGCAAAAGAAATGTGAGGCTGAGTTTCCCACAAGTCAACCAACACCCAGACTTTGGACTAACTATGAATATGAGCGAAAAGCAAGTCAATCATATCAGGAACACGAGAAGCTCGGGCCACGTCTATCGCTGTCTGACCACTGACGTTGGCGTGCTTCAGGTCGGATCGTGGTGCCAGGAACTCCACCACATCTCGGTGCCCCTCTCGGATGGCAATGTGGATAGGCAGGGCCCCGCTGTGGTCTGGCATGTTCACCGAAGCACCATACTCCACCAGAACCTGCACAGTGTCCAGGAACCCTGTTCTGGCTGCGTCATGGACGGGCGTGATCCCCTGCTTGTCTTGAATGTTGGGGTCCGCTCCTTTTTCCAACAGTAAAGTTGCAATTTTGGAGTTCCCCATCATCATCACCTGGAGGAGATGTTAGTGGAGAGATGATGAGAGCACTTAGTAAATTCAACACCTATGTGTGTAAATGGGAGAAAGGCTTTTTAACAGTTTCGTGTTAAGGGTCGTCACAGAATTCACAAATCTACTATTAAGTGTTTCATTTTAGTCATAAAAGTTGCTTCCAAGAAATTATATCTGTTAGGACAGGGTCAATCAAATCTTGATCTTAATCTAAGACAAATCTTCATGATCAGTGATAATATAACAAGTAAAAGTGTTAAATTATCGTCAACAGACATCTTTAACATGCAGTTCATTAAAACCGACTGCTTCAGGTTTTGTTGATCATTTAGGAAGCTGAGGATTACGTTGTCTTTGAATCACATTAAACTGAGATCTGTTACTACTTAGTAGAGCAGTCCAGAAAATGAATTGAGGCAAATATTCTCTAATTCTAGTGGGGAGTTTCTTTCTCTTATTTTATTGCTAAATATATTAGAGTTTTTTGGACAAAAAAAGTCAAAGAAAAAAGAAGATGCCTCCCTTTAAATGTTTTAAACTTTGACAAATGCATCTTTTTTAAGTTAATTGAGAAAAAATAATCAATAACTGCAGCCTTGCAGCCATTATTCTACCTGGTTATAGAACAAAATATTAGAAACCCCTCAAAGTTTAACAGTACACATTGTCAAAATACAAATTACAGCTTCCAAAAGGGCCACAAGAGTGAATCAACACCTCTGGAAAACAGATTCAGCAAAAAAATGAACAAAATAACTCATAAGGTCAGAAAGTGTAAAAAGGCTGTTAGACTGCCACTGGTTCAATAAAACTGAATCCAGTAAATTGTTAACTTTGTGTTTATCATATCCTTATTCATTTTACTTTATCTAGTCTTGGACTGAGGAACTATTGGACATTAACATACAAACTGACACGGTGCTTAATTGAAGGTGCATTAAAGTATTGACACTGTACTGTATGTAAGCCATCTGCACTGATGGATGAGTTACTGACAAACTCTCTGGACTCTTTTTCTATTTCTACAGTATATTTATTAGTTCAGTTAACATCAAGCTACGTGTAGATCACTTGGTAACGTTTCTGACATCTGGTTCTTACTTGTAGGGCAGTCCTGCCAAATTCATTGAGGGTATCAGGATGCACTCTGCATTCCTCCAGGATCCGCCGCACCTCGCCGGTATTCCCTTTAGCTGCTGCCGCCGTCAAAGCTTTACCGGCATCCATCTGACTAAGGACCATCGTAGTTTCTCTATTTACCTGTTCAGCACACAGAGATGTACAACAGCTTCACCACACCGAAACTCAACCACAGGCTGCTCGTACTGACAATAAAAACACGGTGAACGGTAAAGAAGCGGCTACAGCTAGCTACTCCAGCATCCGGCTAACGTAAGGTTCAGTTCCCGTAGACGTCGTGTTATCCGGCTCTGTTAGGGAGATGTTAGACCGCGTCGTTTTAACAAATCGTACGTACAAACACAAAGCACAGTGGAAATGTTTGCTCCAACGAAGCACAGGCCGGTCAACTGATTGCCATAAACAATTAGCATCTGGGCTAATCGCTACCATTAAAACGAGAACAAACCAGAGGGTTTACACACGAACCTTGTTCGGTTCGTCACGATCCACAGCGTCGCCAAGGTTTTCTGTCCCACCGTGTCTTCAGTCCAGTATTTTTTTAAATAAAATCCAAACAGGGGATGTTTATCAACATTAGAAAACACATTTGCGCGCTGAGATCGACACAGCGGCGTCTCCTGACTACAATTTACAAACATTGGGGAGAGCGCACGCTGACCAATCACAGCGCGCCCCGAGGGTGACGTGCTTCCATGTATGGTCAAAGAGGAGGGGCTACAACTCTGTTACTACGCCATCACTGTGGCAACAGCAGCGCTTGGCCAATCAGAGCGCGCGGCGCAGAAAGCGGGCGATTCGTATACGTTGCTGTCTTCAAAGGCAGCTCATTCACATTTCTGACCTGAGGTTGTATTTCTCCAGAGGCAGGAGTGGAAAAAAAGGCGGGTGAGAGTTTTTAATTTTAGGCGGAATTTTGACACCGTGATTACACAATACATTGCTGCAACACAAGGAAAAATCCGCCCTTATATTGCGTTGAAAACTCAGAAAAAAAAGGGCGCACTAGAATAAAACAGAGGTCACTCATTACAACTCGTGTTGACAGCATACTTTTATTAAGCTCTTAAATAATTTGCAATGATCCCACAATAGAAACATTAAAATCATACTCCACGCAGATTCCATAAAACAAGATCAGTGACTTTACACAGAACAGGTGAAATTGTAAAGGTTTCAGTCCAGCCAAATAAAATGATCCTTTTTGATCCCCTGGAGGTGAGGAATATAAAGACATCCCAGGCTTTACACATTGGTCCTCAGCTGGTAATCTATATAAAGGGAGAACGATGGCATAATTAATAATAATTTATTTTACATTTACTGCCCTAAACAGTAGCTAAAGTATGAATGTGAGAACAGTATATTTGATTATATTATAGTCTAATGAAAAATAACTAATATACCTCCACTCTGTGTAATGTAGCGGACCCAGGGTAAAGCCTGATAACCACTTTTTTCTATGATCTTCATATATCGCACCTGGTGAAAAATAGTGAGCAAGACAGTGACACAACATGTTGAGGCAAAAACATTTTGTGCATCCGCAAATTAAATGATATCCAGTTTCTCAAAATGGATTACAGGACCTGACTTGATTCTTGATTTAAACTGTAAACTAGACTGGCTTGACTTGCAAAGTGTTTAGAGCTTTGTTTAGAGTCTATATCAATATAAAGAAGATAAAATATGCTCCAAGGTCCTGAAGTAATGTGTTTTGCTGCACATCGACACAACCAGGGTTATTTTCTCTTATTGTTACACATTATAGTAGAACATCAAAAGGTAAATATGCACACATACCTGTATTCCTGAGACTGTAAAGTATGGTATTTCAAATTTCACAGTAATGGGAGGTTTGCCTTCAGCCTCATCATTTTCCACACTGGGCAGACCGAAATGAGCTCTCATGAGAAACTCCTTACCTCCCTGAACCAATGAATACATGCAAAAAGACACAGAGAGAGAGTGAAACATGAAGTATATTTTCATTTGTTATTAGAATTTGTGTTATACATTCATAAAATAAAGTAATTTAACGGTCATTAAAGCTTGACTTGTGAATATCTTACGGGGAAAGACTTGATAGTCCACACAACCAGATTCTTCTCCGGCACATATTTGGCATTTCCTGTGCTGGTTTTGAACTTGGGAGAGTCAGCATCACTGGGGACAGGAACTCTCACCTCCACATTATTTGCCACAGACTGCTTTTTAAATTGCCCTTTTGCCTAAAAATATAACACAACATAGCAAGATATCTTGTGAAAACATCCTCTTTGTTGTTTGAGGGGGCTGAGTGAGGTGTCACTCAGTATAAAGTTAAGAAAAACTGCAAATACAAAACATGGTAGAAATGTTTCCTGCTTTAACAGTTGTCTGGCCAGTTTCCAAAGCAAATGTGAAATAGAGTGTTATGAAATGCATATGATTTTATGATGATGAAATTTACTACCTTAACCATGATTTCCACTCTACTGTGAGAGAATTTCTCTATAATTGATTCAATCCATATCAGAGGCTTAACCTGGAAGATAGGAAGGATAGTATTACATTATGTACATGACACATGACTAAAAATAAAACTGTGTAAAAATGCTGTGTGAGATTGAATGTGCATATGATTCAGCACACATTAGTTCATGGATTTACATTCACAATAGTGTAAGGCTCATTATCTGTCTGTCTATCTGTGCATTCACAGTGCTGTAACCCACACATGCAGCACGTGGGGCCTAAGTGTGATATAAATAAAACAAAGTATAAATACAAGGTACTGAATTGGACTAACGTGGGTATTAATGCGGTAGGACATGAGTTCAGACTCCCCGTCCGGAGGAATGAAGGAGATTGTTCGGTCACTCTCAAAACGTGACAGACGGACACACTGGTGGAACTTTACATCTTCCATCACCACAGTCTTTCCCTTGTCGCCTGTACACAAAATGACACAATCAGTAGAATTCATGGAAATGAAAATAAAGCAGATTAATGTGTCACATAGCCAGTAAAATAACTGCAGTAACAGATGGATATGGTTGCATAAAGACTGCACACGTACGCCCAGTGAGGGCAAAAAGCACTCGATCATTAAGGCCCAAGCGTAGTTCAGGCATCCCAGACAGCATGGTCTTCAGCTTGATGCTGCCCACAATATCACTGCTCATCACACTGCCATTAGCATTCACCTGAAAGGAAACAACAAGGAGTCACTAATAATCAAACCGAAAGTATAACAGAAGCATTGATAGCAATAACACACAAATATTATGTTTCATTCTGATACACTCAGAGAAACATTTTACACTAACGAATCCATTATTACTTGATCACACCATGTTACTAATGAGTCTAATGGTGACAGACACCATCATGGTAGAGGTTTCATCTTACCAGTACATTGATGGACTCGATGACATCAATAAAGACCTCGTTCTTCTTATATTTGATACCCTCTGACCTCCAGGAGACAGCGTTGGTGACGGTGGTCGGCACCTTGGTCTTTGCCACCTCGAGCTTTGTACCTTCCTGAGTAATATATCTGCAAGACATGAGAAGCAAAGACCTGCTGTGATGCCACACAACACCCACATACAGAAGCTTCATCTTTGTCCGTATGCGCGTCTATGAGTCTCACTCTTGTAGGATCTTGCTGTCAGTTGTCTGTGGGAACCCAAAGTCCATCAGTTCATCCAGTAGCTCATAGACGACCACAAAATTGTCCTGTATACTCTCCTCCTCCAGCTCTTTGAAGTACTCTGTGAATACCTGCCCATTACAAACAACCAACATGAGCTCCCATTGTATGAGGATGATCAGTGTTACAACAGACAATTATAAATCACCACTTTATGTATCACTCACCTCCACTAGTTTGTAGAGAAATGAGTACACAAGGGAAGCATTGGAGTTCTTGTTTGTGGTGGCCACCACTAAACAGGGATCAAGTCAAGGATTACACTACACCTTCAAATCAAAATCAAGTCTTTATATTTTACTTACACGGTACATGTGCACATCCCAGCGCAACAGTTTATCTGTACTGTTTGGATAAAATCCTGGTAAATGTGTCTGTGATGTAGGTTACACATCGCAGTTCAGAGCTTGCTACAGTTCTGTGAACATCATGACACCAGACCCTACTGCAGGCGAACGCAAAGATAAGAAGGATACGGTACAAGTTGCTGTGTTTGATCCACATGAAGTGATTATTGCCGTGTGATATTACAGGACAGAGAAGCCCTTCCTCCTCATGTTGCATGAGTAAAGGCATGAAGTGATCAATCTCTGCCATGTCCACATCGCCTTTGTAGTTCCGACAAATCAGCACCTGAGCAGAGAGAAGAGCACTAAGTGGTTATCGGGCAGAAGAGAGGATTTAATTTTTACTCCATAATTCTGAGCCAATGAAAATGAAATATATAAAACAAACTGATTAATGTGCAGTTCTCTACAAAAATGACAAGCAAATGTGGAAAGATCCAGTGTGACATCATGAACCAGAATAGAGGTTTTAACAGGAAAACTGTTATCATTGTTACCACTTGTTATTTAACTGTTTGGCGGTTTTAAAGCAGCATTAGGCTACTTTTTGTAGTTTTCATAAGGGTTCACTGACTGTGTGGCTGTGGGTAAAGGCTCCACAACCAACTCTTGATCATATAAGCAGGAGATGTAATGATAAACGCAGCCAGGTGAACAATAATTTAATATAACAATGAAATGCAACTCCAGATACAGATGTGAATTCTTTCGCAGGAGGTAGTTATTAATGTGTCATTCATGTTTTGCACATGGATGAAGATCCACATGTGAAGGTTACACGTACACAGCTGCTGCACAACTGGACACTTGTGAGTGTTCCGCGTCTTCAGGAAGTGAGAGGCGAGTCGAACCCGGAAGTGTGGAAGAAAAGGGCCAATCAGTGGTTCTGTCGTAATCTCGTTATTCATTTTTAACGACGCACTAGCTATTAATGTTTAACAGCTAGGCCAAAAGTTACAGACGAAAACTCCCAAAGGTAGGAACAAGTGTGAGGTTTTATGACTCGTGTCCTGTTTTATAAGCTTTTGTCGGTGTCAACATTGGGCCTACCTTCCCCTTGAGATCCAAGACGAATATAGCGGAGGCAGACATCGTGTTCGTCCTCAGAGCAGCACCACGGTCCGCTTCACAAACTCCACGGCCCCTCAGTTTAAACAGCTCGGCTCACTGCTGTTCAGTGGGGTTCGCCATTCACCAGCCTGGAGCGAGCAAAGACACACACACACACACACACACAGACACAGACACCCGCACTCCAGCCTTTCTTTTTTTCCTGAAGGTGCCGTGACGTCACCGCGTACAGGTGAAACATTTACCAGCTCACCTGAGCAGACGCGGAGGGGCGGAGGGAGCCGGGTGCGCTGCCCGGTGTCTCCGCCGCGCGGCGCTGCACTCACGCAAATCAGAGCCTGGACGCTGCAGGCGACACTGCGCGACCTTTGTTGGCTGATGATGGAAATGATGATAACTTGAGTTATTGTACTTTACTTAATTCATAATACTATTATACGTACATGTCTGCATGCACAAATACAAACAATTTCTAGTTGTCGTTCGTTCTCGGTGTTGTGACTTAATGTTTCATCAGTGCCCTCATGTTTTAGATGTCTGAGAGTTATTAGCAGCTCCAACAAAGAAGCAGAAACGTCTGTATTCCTTATTTCTCAATGTGATATGCTGTATAGTAGTGGATACTTGCATATAATAATATTACAACTTAATGTAATTAGTGACTTTTATCCTTAACATAAACATTGTCATTTATTTACTACAGAGTTTCTACAGATTTGTCATCTATCATAGCCCTCATATCCTTCTTTTAATAATAACATGCACAGGGTATAAATCATACTTGGAAATATGGCTATTGTGCATATTTACAACGTAAACGTGTCAGAGATACAAGTTCAATATCTCAACTCCTGATGGCAACTTTCAGAAATAAAAGGAGGGAGAAAAAGATTTTTGTTTGATGTACTTTGTAGACAGCACCGGGGGGGCGGGAAACTTAATGTAATCAGGTACTTGTCACGCCACTGGAGGCCTTGGAGGACCTGTTCTGTACTCTCTAATGATCACACCAGGGGATTACACAGAGGGTACAAAAACTCATTTGCAAGAAATTATAATTTAATATATAACAGAATGTTTACTCTCCACAAGATTAACTTAAAGCTGTTCTGTGCTGATTTACTCAGACTCGAGCTTTACTAGTCACATGCTTGGTGAACTTTTAGAAGCCTTGTTCTACTAGATCTCTCTTACTTGACATCCCCCCTTTGGGCCTCTTTGTGTGGTTTAATGACAGCAGTCTCTGTTTGTACTCCTATGTCTGGTTCTTATAAGCTGTGTGTAAGAATAACATGTTGTTCTAATGGATCTTGGTCAATGTGAGCCACCGAGGGCCAGATGGAGATTAGTCTTTTGCAGTACCCCCCACCTTTTGTCCATATAGGTTTGGTTTTTCTTATCTGTTTATCCAATGAGACACAGTCATTTCTGTGTCATAAATGAGGCAGGTCCACACCTTAAATATGTGTTCACACAGGAAATGAGCTGCAATAAGACTACTAAAAGATCTTGATAAAGTATTATGCTAAACAGACGTGTTATAGACATAGTTATTAAACACTTGCAGCAACACACTGCAGCTCCAGCTAATGCTCACCCTGTTTGACTTCCTGTATCAATGTCATATTATTATTAGGTCACTGTGTGGGAACAGATCTGGAATTCAATTTAAAATGACGAGTTGATCATCAACCAGAGATCAATATAATTATTAGTGCTATGACGAACAGCGGCTACCTCACAGTTAGAAGATCTGAAATGCTCAGTAAACAGGTGGTTTGAATCATAATTAATGATTAATTTATAATTATTTAGATTTTTTCAAGCAATATGAAAACATAATTGTAACAGAGCATTAAGATCCCAAATAAAATGAATTGAAAGCTAATGAATTTATAGGACAATGTATAATCAATATTAGGTATTTGATCCATTAAAATCATCCTAATCCTGCATTACACTGATAAAATAGTTAGTAATAAAATGAATGTAGGAACAAAAAGTCAAATTAAATCAATAAATCAACCAAATTAAATATCTCTAACCGTGTCTCTTTGTATTATTCAAATCACTACACTTGACGGTGTGTAGTGAGTTCAGCTGAGGTGAACATGGTTCCAGAAAACATCAAAGACCTCACTGAAAAACAGCCGAATGAATGAACTGTACTATGTAATCTGATTAGTCATCTCTCAAAGATAAAGTTGAAACTGAGAAGATACTGTCAGGTTCAGAGTAGTTGAGCTCAGCATGGCGGCTCAGCGTGACAGAGACATCAGTGAGACTACCTGTGGTACGTGCCTTGATAATCGTGTGACTGCTAGTTTTGGCACTGACACAGGATACCCAACAGAGCTGCTCACCACCCTTACTGGTAAAACAGATCCTTCACAGTTTTCAGTTCATTACACTAAACATTTTTTATTTTTTTAACGTTAAAGTGCAAGTTGCATCCTCCTGCCTCCAGCAGCTGTAGACGCTGTGGTTCAGGTTGTCATGTAGAGACCTAACAGGCGTTTGTTGTTACCTTATCATCAGAACATTCGGTGGCCTGTTTGGTAACCCGACAGGGGAATATCCATCCTCCATTCATCCTCCTCCCCTCCACCATCTTCTCCACAGCCACTCCCCTTCGCTTACGAGCTAGTGGTGTGAGATGCAACTCCACCCTTTGGTTCCCAGCTGGCCAATAAGAGGACAACCATCATATGTAAATAGATGATAAGATGGTATGGATGACAGACAACATAGCTGGGGACAGGTGTCATTTGTCACCTGAGCCTCAGGTGTATTGTCTCTATTGTCTCAAGCGTGTAGCATAACAGCACACAGCGATCCCCAGGCTAGTTTGTTGTGCATAGCAAAGTATCAACAGTGATGCTTCTAACAATGTGAAGATGTGATTTCCTCAGCTGAATGCATTTCGACATTAGATTTAATAAAATTCATGTGCATCTGTGCATTAAACACGATCTAAAGATCAGCAGAACCAGATGCACATTTGGCTGTCACCAGTAATAGTGTAGGGTGTGGAGTGTTTTATGCTAGAATGTGGACTACTGTTCCTGACAGACAACATACCACAGCTTTTCAGTGACATAAGCTGATGATGGTGCAGCGTGTCCCTGAACAGGGCCTGTCACTGACGTCAAAACCAACTGCCTCTCATTCATACAGACACACAGTCTACTTTTAAAAAGATGCTTTTATTTATGGATTTATTGCTGCAATAGAAGAGTAAATAGCATGAAGTTAGTAAAAGGAACATTATTCTTGTCCATTGTTTGAATAATAAAACTGTAAATGTTATTGCTGTAGTTTCAGGATAGTAGAACTACCTGAAAATCTTTTTTACAACACTATAACCTGTAGCATGAAAATCCCGCTCCTCCAGCCTTCAGGTCATGTGCTCAGCTCTTTGTAGTATATCCTGCTCTTTTATTATATTTCTACAACATATCCTAATATTGCCTCTATGGTTCTAAATCCTGGAACTCAGTAAACCAAAATACCTTTCCTTTTCCGTCAGGAGGGTTGGATCTCATTGATAAATCACTTCCCGGTGGTGTTTAATGCTACAGAGCCGCTTCCTCTGTGACCACCCCCGCTGCTCTCTAATGCAGCGGGGGTGGTCACACTCTGTAGCAGACACAGGACAGATGGAGCTTTTATTTTACAGAGAGGAACCATTAGCCATAAATTATGGAGGAGGTTTATTACATTGAGTGAGAGGATGCTTGCTGGTTGTTCACTTTTATGGGTGTGTCAGGCCATTTCATACAGCTCCACTCTTTTACCCATGCTGTAGATTAACTAGTGTTTACTATTCTTGAAATAAATTGCGTGGACCATACATTTTGTTTAAGTTCATATTATACAATGGTGAAAACATGATAAAACCTGTAGGCCACAGATAAAAACAAACATTTAAAGGAAATTGTTAATGACTGTCTAAGCCCAAAGCTAAAAAACATTCATGTCATCAAGAAGACAATTAATTTATTTAGTAGCAACATATCTTACATCCTTTAATCTGCAGAAATAGCATGGACAGTCTCTATACTTCTTAATGAACTGCTTGCAGCACCAGATCACATCATAACATTAGTCATCGCAGTTGTAATTAGTAAGCATACATCTGACTCTGCGCCTCAGAATAAATAAAGAGGAGCAAGAGTTTATTCATTTGGAGTTTACTTATAGATCAGGACACCGTGCGTGATGTCAAAGTCTGTTGTCTTTTGCTAAATCAAAACAAACAGGTGAAACCAGCAGGCCATTCAAATGAGAGGAACCACATTTGTTTAGGTTGGCTTAAGTTCAGGAACATAAAACTCTCCATCATGTGATAAGAAACCTGTGATAACAAAAGTAGGACGAGAGTCTGCTCGTGATTAGTTAAAGAATTCATTCACTCTGTGTGCAAGTTGGTATGGCGTTGTAGGCGGAAGGTAATAGCAACATTTCCAGGCAACATGAACAGGTCTCGTGGACGTCTATTGTACCAGTTTCAGAACAATAGGCTTTGTCAGTGGAGACTGTGAAACACATTCAGTGCTAAGCTCAGTTTGTATCTCAAATGATCCAAGACCTGCACTGGGAGAATAAACTCTTTCTTTTTATACTTTTTTTTTTGTCTGCATACTGGAAATACCACACACACATAGTGTCTTTTCTCAGATGTCCCTGTTTTGTGAAGATAATATTTCCCAAACAGACCAACATTACCAAGAGAGACAGGTCAATATTTTTTCATTTATTTGAAAAATATGAAGACATACATTCTGCTGTTAATGAGAACATCGTGCCTTGCACACAGTGAACAGTATGTTCCTCAATGTCACAGTGAAAACAAATGGTCATAATGAAAGGCAGAAGAATAAAATGCAATAAATAATGTGAATTATCACTAATAAAGAAACAATGGTGCAAGTTACAAGGGGAGCTGCATCCTGTTTGTAGTACACAATTGTAAATGATCAGCATTATGCTGCGCTACAGGATTCTGTACAAACAAAACAATCATAAACCTTCAGTAACGTCCTGTAAATAAATAAAATAATCTCACACATATTTACAATTTTCCTGATTTAAATTTACAAACATAAAAATGCAACGCCGGAGTGAACATAAGATTGTTTAACACAATATTTACAGAAAATATTTACAGTGGTCCAATAAGCAATAACCTACAATCACTTTTTACTTTCATTTTCTTAATTTTGGTTGACTTCAAAAATTTCAGCAGCTTTTCCATTTACAGTGTAAACCACCAGTAACTCCTCACTCTCAGAGTCCCTGTTTCGTCACAAAAAGGGAAAAAAAAAATGCGATTTACTTTTATGTGATGAAGACAAATGGTGCCGATATGGGAACCAACAAAATGTGCAAAGTTGGATCCAGGAGAAGAGAAGGCCACGATCTAATGTAATGAAAGGAGACTCTCCCCGGGGTTAAAGCACTGTGGCATTAACCACCACCCAGACTGGTTTGGGAGGCAGTGGGCTCAGTAAGGCATTTGTTGTTCATCCGGGGAGCTTCTCTAAACTACCAGAATGTGGATGGAAGGCACACACGGGTGTTAGGACAGTACACATAGGTCAAACCTTTCAAGTTAAACTCACTGAAAAAAAAAAACATGTAAGTGGATTTAGGCCAGCAACACACTGAGGTGATGTGTTGAGGAAGCATCTTCTTCTGAATCAATCAACTTTCAACTTTGTCATCCAGCGGTGAAATCAAGAACATCTTCTTGACCCATATACAGTTTTAGCTCTATTTTGATGTATGACAGTGTCAAAGATCTTTTTGTTTTTTATTCTTTTTTCAGGTCTTTCTTCAGACGTGGACGGCACAGTGCTGAGGTCAGAAACATTAGCCAAAAAATGAGGTCACTGGGGTAGGGAGGGGAGTGTTAAGCAGCAGAATGGGAATAAATGGCCTTTGTTGCTTCGACGCACTTCCAGAAAAAAATATCACTTCAAATAAAGCTAGTGTTCTCTTCATCGTTTAGTCATGCAACATCCATATCCTCCATGCTTAGCATCTGTCTCTGCAAAAGAAGGAAGGTTGAATAAGTAAAGCTGTAAAGCTTCATAATTATATATTTATATGTTTTACAAATATCTAAAGATAAATAATGAAGCAGCCTTATAACAAAGATACCTGAGGATACACATAGCCGTCAGAGCTGTTCCTGCAGATGTGCACCTCATCCTCAGTGGTTTTCTGGTACACTGGATTGTCAAAGTGGATGGTGTTAGTGTTCTTCACGTGCCAGTGTCTCCACAGCAGCACTGTTCCAAACACCAGCAGGGAGACGACCACTGCAGAGCAGGAGCAGATGTACAGGTCATTTGGTGAGATCATGAGAAACACTGCACGTGTTACTGAGTGTTTGACAAAGAGAGATGAAGAGATCAAATGTGGAACTTACGTATTGGTAATATCACGTAGAGAGCAACAGGGTGGGATGAAGGGGCCTCTTCAGGTAAGGCTGCCAATCTGCTATCTGAAAAAAGAACATAATACAATGCTTACTTAATTTCCTATAATCTATTTACCAAAATAAAAATTAATTATTATTAAAATTATCTCAGGATATCGAACACTGTATTGCAACAGGAGTGTGACCAGAACTTTTTCTGTACCTTGACTAGAGGCAGCAGAGCGATGGGTGTTCTGTGTGGGCGGGTTAGACGAGGTAGTTATGAGTTTTTTGTTTGCTCTGGAGGTAGTTGTAGTTGTAGTTGTAGTGGTAGTGGTTGTAGCAGGATTGGGAGCAGCTGTGGGTGGGACCAGTGAACCGGTTTTGTTTCCAGCAGGCGGAGCAACTGACGCAGCTGGGAAAGAAAAATATGAGTCTTAGTGACGCAATTCAGTGTTAAACGTCATTTTATTTGTAGTGGACATTTGTGAGGGGGGATTTACCTGTCACACATTTCCTCATGTCTGCCCCCATGGTCATGTGGTCAGGACAGGCACAGGTGTACTTAGGAGAGTGTTTGTTGATCAGAGGGACAGGGAGACACAGGAACTCACAACCACCATTCATGCTGTTTCTCTCTCTGCACCAGTTTGTACCTACAAGAGTTGAAGTGAGTACAATAAGCATTAGAAAAACATGTGTGCACTTATTTTTAATGATATTCTCCAGATGTTGTGATGTATCTGTACCGGTGGGCTGCTTGAGGTCGTGGTACAGTACGATGTCCTCTGGCTGGTTCAGGTCCGTCGCCAGCTTAGTGATGTCATTTCCTGTCAGGCGGTTGGCACTAAAAACAGCACTGTTGCTGGCGTCTGTCCAAAACACCTTCTCCTGTTGAAAGGGAAAAAAAAAATACATTTATTTACTCTGGCAACACAAATGGATTAATTATGAAGGCTGATTAAGAATTAACACTGCTGATCCTGATCCTATTGAAGTTTATAGCCAATAAATTGCATGCTCAGCCGTTAAAGCTCTGGCTTTACATACATAAACCTTTTAGCTGGATAACTAACTGACTGACTAGCTTGTTTAAAATACAGTAATATGTTACCTTATAAATGCACAGTCAGCCAACAGTGTGTAGTCTGGTAATATTTCTGACCAAATTATTCTTAAAAAGCCCTTTTAATGAATGACACATTCACACACACCAATTGAACAAACAGCTTGAACTTTACAACTAACCTCAAAGACAGTCAGAGAGAGGGGGTGAGAGAGATTTTCTTCACTGAAAATGAGACTGCGCCGTGCCCCCCCACTGATGTCAATGCTGGACAGAGTGTGCATCTTGGAGTCCACCCAGTACAGACGTTGGTTGACTATGTCTGTGCACAGAGACCACAAATACACATATCTGACTGGTTAATATGGTTATGTGCTCACTACAGTTTGAATGTAAATTGTTAATTTCTCTTTAATGCAACCATGAAGTTCTTCTTACCTAGGGTGATGCCATTAGGCCACACAATGTTGTTTGTTACCAAGGCAACACGATTTGCTCCATTCAGCCCGCTTCTCTCTATCTTAGCTTCCTCCCCCCAGTCTGTCCAGTACATAAAGCTGAAGAGGATAAAAAAAATTAATTTTAAAATTAATTAATTAATTAATCAGAAAAATTAATCAAAACTGGAACCACACATTATAAATAAGGAAAAAATTGCAGTTGATCCTAAATTATTTGCGCATTTTTCACTTACTTGTTCAGTGGGTCCACTGTGATGGCTCTTGGCTTATCCAGGTTTTCTGTAATGAGGGTCTTTCTCTTGCTTCCGTCTGTCGTTGCCACTGAGATAGTCTTCAAAATGCTGTCTGTCCAGTAGATGTTGCCATGGATCCAGTCCACTGCAATGCCCTCCGGTGCCTCAATGCCACTGCCAATCACGACGGTGTGGTAAGAAGAGTTGTTGGCCACATCAATCTTGGAGCTGTCAGTAAGGAGACGACAGTGGAGAGATTCATTTAGACAGAGACATCACTTTATCAGCAGTCAGGCCTGTATCTATCTCATTCATGGTAGATTCGTTTTTTTTTGTCAACAATTACAGGCAGGTATATCTGAATATCATCTGAAAAATAGTGAAGGGAAACCTCGTTCTTAATAAAAACGGAATGCAAATGAAGCATATATAATGAGAAAAGAAATGGGCCCAAAATAGATCCCTGAGGGACACCAAAGCTAAAGGGAGACACAATGGACGAGAATTGGCCTAAATGTACTGAGAAGCTCCTCGACCAAAACCACTGGGGTGTTCCTTTAATTCCAACCTACATTTCAAGGCGTGATAAAATAATATTTTGACAAACTGTGTTGTTAGCCGTTAGATCTAAAAGCACAAAAGATTTATCGGAATCAACAGCTAAAAGCAAGTCATTAAAAACTTTTAAAAGAGCCATTTCAGTACTGTGCTGCAATTTAAAACCTGACTGAAATTTCTACCTAATGCCATTTATTTAAAGGTAAATTGATTGTAGACGTGTTTCTCTGCAAAACCTTTGACAGAAATGTGAGTTTTGATATTGGCCTAAAATTAGACATCACATTAGGGAAGATTGTTCCTCTTGATGAGTGATTGCACCACAGCATGTTTGAAAGCAGCTGGGACACAATCAACTAAAGCCAATTTATAAGAGGGTTAAGAGCTTTAAAAAGAAAATGGGGTTTTTTGACTGTTGTTCAATGCAAGATTATTGAAATATTCACTTTTTGCAGCTTTAACTGCCCTCTGGTATTCTCTAACCTGTAGATTTTCTTCAGAGACAGGTCAGACCAGAAGATCATCTTGTTCGGCATGTCCATGTCCAGAGCAACCACATTTTTCAGCTGTGGGATCAAACAGACGTACTCGCTGCGGTCCACCGTCATTTTCCTCACCTCGTGTTTGTCGGTGAAGTACAGGGTGGGAACAGTGCCTGGAGGAACAGAAGAGAAGGGTTTCATGTTGGTTTTCAGACAGGACATAAATCTGAAATTGTCTCTTAAGGAAGTAAGTATTCGGGGTTATGCTTTCTTTCTAACATTACCTGACTCAGCCTTGCATGTTTTGGTTGCAGGATCAATCACGTAGCCACCATCACAGTCGCACTTGTAGCTGCCAGGCAGGTTGATGCAGATCTGACTGCAAGTGTCTGGCTCAGCACATTCATCAATGTCTGCAGGTGGAGAAACACAATGTTCAGATGAAGATTCGGAGAAAGAAGTTGGCAAATTGAGACCTGGTCATGGTCCACTCCTAAAACAGACTGAGACCAAATCTGAAATGGTAGACTCCATCCTCTCACCTTGACAGGTTTTCTTGTCCATCTTCAGGCTGTATCCAGCAGGACAGGAGCAGTTGTAGCCAACCTTCAGATCATTGCAGTAATGGGAACATCCACCATTTCCAGTCAAACACTCGTTGTTGCCTGTGTGGACAAAGATACACACGGCATTCAAATTATATGACAACCTTTTTCCTTATAGTAACCCAGACTATCTGTGCCAGTTGCCGGGCCAGCAGGGCTAGTTGTTCCAATCATATTTTCCAGGCTGTGAGGGAGCTGAGCACATGATACATTCAGTCTGACTATTTTTGAATATTTGTGTAGATGGTTAAACAAGACTTCACTTACCACACTCTTTGATAGGTTCATCTGAACTGTCCATGCAGTCTTTCTGTGAGTCACACACTTTCTCTATGCTGATACACTCCCCGCTGTTACACTTGAACTTGGATGGACCTTCACATTCAGCTTCTGTGGAGAAGAGAGTATGAATTTAAGTACAATGTCATTATATGAAACTGCTGTGCAAAGAAGAAAAAATTCAGTACACAAGTGTGAGGAAGAAGTTAGACAGGATTTTAGTAAGAGTCACCTGTGTGGCAGCCCATCTCGTCACTGAGGTCCCTGCAGTCGTGCACACTGTCACACTGGCGGCTGCCATGGATACAGGTACCATCATGACACTGGAACTCATCTGGGCGACAAGTAGGGCGACCTAGAAAAAGAAATGGGTCAAAAGAGAGCGGGAGAGAGAAGTGAGAAGAAGAATGAGATGACAGAAAGTGAGGAAAAATTGACAAGACACAGCTGCTGTTGATTACTGTTGATTTTGTGTCACTGGTACCGATGCTGACTATGTGTAAGGAATTTATGTGTGAAATGAAAAAAAAACTGAGAAAAAATACTCACTGCAGTTCAGCTCGTCCGATCGATCCTGGCAGTCAAAGTCCCCATCACACTTCCAGCTGCCGTGGACGCATTGGCCATCAGCACACTGGAACTCGTGCGTGCTGCAGCGCACCGTCTTCTTCGGCTGCTGTCCCGGACAGTTTGAAGGCCACTCGTCAGACCCATCGGCACAGTCTGCGTCGCCATCGCAGCGCCACAGGGCGGGTACACACACTGAGTTGTTGCACTGGAAGGCCCCGGAGATGCAGGTGGGCTTGGGGCAGGAAGCCTCGTCAGAGCCATCTGAGCAGTCTTTGTCACTGTCGCAGATGAAGGACGTGGATATACACTGGCCATTGGCACACTGAAACTCGTCGGCTCCGCACTGTTTGGCCGCTGTGGTGAGTCAGGGGATGGAGAAGAAAAAATGATATGGCAACAAGAACAACACACATACATAAATGCAACACTTTTTCTTGTTGTTAACCTTCCTATCTACAGATACAAAACATCTGATTCAATTCAAGTGCATTTTTTTGTATTCAGTGTTTTATATGTTCATTGAGCTGCTTATTACATGAATGGTTTAAACCTTTTTAACAATTCTGTTTTTAATCAGTGTTTTACTTTTGTTATTTCAGATTTTATTGTTATTAATGAAATGAAAAACTATTCTTGTGAACAACTTACTGCAGTTTTTCTCATCAGCCTCATTGTCACAGTCAGCTTTGCCGTCGCAGTGCCAGCTTCCAGGTATACACTGGTTCCTGGGAAGGCCACAGTTGAACTCTGACTGCTGACAGGTTTTGGTTGCTGGGGGGAAGGAAGAGAAAGTGTGACTCAAACTTCACATAATAGCGTCCTGTAAAAGTGAGCAATCATTCACCAGCAAACCATTGTTCTACAGCAGCTTGACATCAAGTCAGGTAATAAGAAAAAATTTACTCTTTATTTCTTGCCCTCATAATATTTCCGTTTATAAACATAGAATTAAAATGAATTGCTTTATATTATCTTTTCAAGCCAGTCAGATTAGTATTTTCTTTGTTATATATGACTGTAAAAGAAAAAGATTTCTAACACTCAAAATAATTAAAAGCCAATTCATCGTCAGTGATAAACGTAACATACTGCAGGATGACGGCAGCTCATCGCTTCCATCGCCACAATCATCCGTCCCGTCACAAATCCACCTGCGGGTGATACACCTCCCATTCCCACACTTAAACTGAGTGGAGCTGCATGTGAGTGCTGCATCTGTCAAAAAAAAAACAAAAAAAAACAAGTGCATTCATATAATATCAAGAGTTCATTTAGT
This sequence comes from Anabas testudineus, assembly GCF_900324465.2. Lineage (NCBI taxonomy): Eukaryota > Metazoa > Chordata > Actinopteri > Anabantiformes > Anabantidae > Anabas > Anabas testudineus. Next base: position 14,518,657 of record NC_046610.1, on the reverse strand, counting down.
GTGACATGAGAATATTTGCATTCAACATCACAAGGTCTTACATTATCAGCATTTACTGCTCAATTTGCTGCAATTCACTGCCAGCACATGGTGTAGCATCGTAAGCTTGTGTCAACATACAGAACAACATATACAGTCTCTGGTGAGTTAATATGTAACACGAAATTACACACAGAACAAAAATGCGTTTGAAGGCCACAGAGGTTCAGATAATCGCTTGTGTGAATAACACACCAGCGACACGGTCCTCTTAGCTCAGGGAAGATTGCCAAAATATGATAACAGAACTGTGTGGTTTCCATTACTCATGTTAGAACATGAAATGTAGTAATAAAACTGTAAACAGTTTGGACCGAGGAGGCCCATCCCTTGTGGGAACATAACATTAATAGTCCTGTCTTTCGTCCTCCTCATGTGACACAGACATACTCATCACTACGGCCACAAAAAATTAAACTAATTAACTTTAAGAGAAAAGACAACTTTACAGAGAATCGTTGTTGATTGACTCTGCAACTTCACGCGTGTACGCTCAGGAGCAGCAAGCCAGGAACGAAACAAAGGTGTCTGTGTTGTGTCACTGGATGGGACGTTTTTCAGGTGTGGAACAGAACAGGACTCGCACACCTCTCTTTGTCACTGTGTGGCAACAGCTTCACTACTCAGAGCGGCGAGGGCTTCGACATCAAGGTGAAACTAACAAAGGCCATCGCCTCGGCAACAGTGTGTCATCCTCATCATCACCTCTGCGCTGCCAGTCTCTCCTGTGACCTGAAGGCTGGGGACATGTCAGACTATCCCTTTAAGACAATAGCATGGGAGGAGCTGAACAATCACACCACCAGTTGCTGATTGGTGCCATACTGGCATTTCTGGTAACAGCGTCACTACAGTGACCCGCAGATAAAGGCGGAGACTCTGAACATCAGGAAGCTTGAGAGGTGACAGTTAAAGAGGGAGAGTACAGGTCTGGCTGATTACAACAAAGTGACGAGTTTCAGATTTGAAAAACGTTTTAAAGTAAGGAGCAGATGCTTTCTCAATACTGGGTCTGCCCATATGAGTTACCTCCCTGCTGCTGTAAAACTGTGGGAAAAAAAGCAGAAGTAAAACATGTGCTGTCATTATTTCTTGTTCCTTGGTGTATTAAATCTATTCAGGGTAACCTTTTGCTTATCTAGAGAAGCCCTTCCTGTGTACCCCATACGCTCATAATTTCAGGGAAGCCACGAAGACAAAAAAAAAACTCTTTTTCCTCTGCAAGGAGCCAGGCATGCAGCCAGCAGAGTTTCCAGGAATAGTTTCCAAAGCACAGTCCAGCAGTTCCTCAAGATATGCGGTGACGAATTCATGAGGAAATTTGGAAAGAGACCCTCTGCGACTCTCTCTCTCTTTGCCTTTTTAAGAATTGTAAAAGGAGAACGATCATACGTAGTTCAAATGTTGGCACTTCAAACGAATGACGTCGTGTTCGGCGGTGGAAACTGTGTTTTCACTTTCCACTTCTAATCCTGTCTGCTGCTCCCACATATGGGTCACAAGCCTCACAAGAAGGGCCATTAAAGAATGTGTCTTTTAATCCTGTAATTCTGTAAAGTCTCGTCAGAGGATGAAGACGCCGGTTTAGTTTGGCCACAGCTGAAGATTTTAGTTATCCACTGTTTTGAACTTGGTATATTATGAAAGAAGCAGCACCAAACAGGCCACAGGACATCTCATTCAGCACATTGAGTATGCTATAGCTTCTGTAGACTAGGTAGGGTGATGTAAGCCACAATCGTATGTTTTTATACCTAAAAACTTGTTCAACTCTGAGGTACGGTTGAAGCAGAGCTCACAAACATCTCTTACTGCAACTTAATTTGAACAGCGAGCTGTTCACCTTTACGTCAACAGACAGACCACCAACTTGCTTCTGCAGAAAAACTGCATCCCTCAGATATTATCTATACCCACAGCATAAAAAACTGACAACCAGCACAACCATCTGCTTGTAACAATAATCTGTATGTGCAGGGCCATTCAAGTATTACCACCTACGGCGTGGTGCTTGTTTGACAGCTGAAACTGGTCAGATGAATGACGGATCAGACAAGTCGTCATTGCAAGACTGTACGATAACAATCCTTCTTTGTGGCCACATGTGACCTTGTTCACCAACAATGCATTCCTGTTTTTTACGCTGCATGCATACAATGCACACAAATTTCAACTTTCAGAAAGAGAACAAACACATGCTTTATTAAAAGGAGTTCTCTAGAGGTAATAAATCAATAGTGCTCTGCAGTGTGACCAAATTAGTCTCCCCACATAATTTCACCATGGTAGTTTCAGACGCTTAAATCTAGGACTTGATAATGAGGTCGCCGTCTGCAGATGCGCCACATATCCTCTGTGGCTTTCACCTAATGTCAGTATCAACTGATTCAATGAAGGATGCAGATGTGAGAGTACTGCTGCACAGTTCAGTCTGCACTCGTCCATACCACAGTGCAGGGTTATGGCCTCATTTCAAGCATAAGCTAAACAAGAGAGTGGATACATCAAACAAACTGGGGCCCACACACGTAACGTAACATACAGAACACCCACGCATACACACAGTGGAGTTGATAACTGTAAGTAAGTGACACAAACTGGAAAAAGGTTTAATCTGAAAAGCTCTGGGAGGAGAGTTGAGATTACTGAGGGCTTGAACTGCAGTCGGGTTAATTCTCAGCACATTGTTGTCTTAAATGGCTTTAGGTTCACACCTAGTCCCCTCTTTTGTCCTATTCACGGCCAAAGTTGCGACACTTTGCTTTAGCAGTAGAAACTCAGTGGGCTACCAGAAGAGCTGTTCAGATAATATCTACTACATATACTGCTGTGTTTCATACAGAAGTAGTAATGTAAATCCTACTATTACTGGACATTAGTATAAATACTTTGGCCTCTTTAATAATTCAGAAAAGTCAAAACAGTTTTAATCTTTAACAGAAGCAACAAATGTTTTAGCTGTTTCTCTAGTTTTATTTATTATTATCAGTATTTACTTATTCCTCTTTTTAAGCCTATAGTGTTTGCTGTGTCTTTTTATTTCCCCTTTTTTCTTATCATTTCTTCCTGTGAGGCCTAGTGTCTGTTTGTAATAGTACAAAAAATACCCAAAACAAACCCTTTGTTTATCCCTTATAAGTAGAGGACTGTGGTATCGTGTGACTGGGACCAGGGAGTAGCCTATATTTACAAGGAGATGGGGTATGCATGCATGCACACACACACACACACACACACACACACACACACACACACACACACACACACACACACACTATGTTTAGAAAAATGCACATTTCCCTGCATCTCATCCACCCCAGCGTGATGCAGGACAGGACCCTAACAACTGGAGCTACAACCACACCCTTTCCTGGTTGTCAACCTTGTTCCCATCTGAAACTTGACACCAGCCGGTGACGGCGAAACGCGATAGGCTCCCCACCTGCATGTTAGAGCCGAGCACCCAATGAAAGCTCGGTGCGTACATTTCATTCATTTATGATGAAACTGGGAACTTACAATGTGTCCTTATCGTCCAAGTTCCCTACTGTCTATTCCCTTAAACTAGTTATTAAATTTAGAGTAAACTTCATGCGTTCATAGGTTGAAACAGATCAACAGCAAAAGCAAAAACAAACAACGCATTTCCATTTCTTATGAGAGATTAATACAGATACAAGAAGTCTACTTGATGTTAATGTGCGCAGCTAAATCAGCCTGGTCAGCTTCCCGAGCATCTGTCTGTGTGGTCAGAAAGGTTCTCGCCAGGAAGTAACATTTCATACCTGCTTGGGGCGAATAATGAATCAGCATCATCAATCCCCAACATGCGTAAAGTCCGGCGAGTCCAGTCCACATTCCCATGACCCGTTCTCCTTAGTCGTCCTTATTTCACAGCAAAAAGAAAAGTCAAGCAGCTGTGAGCACTGATATGTGGAGGAGCGGGTTCTCAGCAGGATGTGTGCGTAAAAGTGTCTGGTTCAGGCGGAGAGTCGCGCCGCGGCTGTGCGTAAGAGACCGGTACCGGCTAAATATCATGGGGGGGTCACACTCACATCTGACCATTTTCTACGAGGCTGACAGGAGGGCGGTGCTACAGCAGTGGTGTGATGTTTGAAATTGGACGTGAGCACCGCCGGGGAGGAGCCACAATGTTGCTGTATCACTGAGATGGTATGTGCGTGTGTGTGTGTGTGCCTGTGCGCGTCCCTAGACTCCCCCATCCTTCCCCCTCTTCTTCTGAAACTGATGCGTTTTCCTATCAGGCAGAATCAATCATTGGAAGTGGAAACAGAAATAACAAACGCAGCTGAAATCATCGAAAGGAAGATGCTGATTTGAATCAGTATCATTATAATAAGAAGGTAGAAACCCTGTGTGTACACTGTACTGATGATTAATGCATAATGTTTTTAATAGTGCTATATCTTGGATATCTATCAGTTTATTTAGTTGTTTTTCCGTAATTTTCAATAACAGAAAAATTCCCATAGGACACAACTACCCACCAAGAAAAATGAACTGCCTCTCATTCACTAGTTGATAGTAGCTAGTAAAAGTCATTGGATGTTGGATGAAGGGTTCCCACGTCAGGAAACTGGATATGTGACTGTATTTGGGAAGTGGTTCACAATTTTCCAGTGAATCTCAAAACAATCAGGTTTTTATTTATCATACACAAGGATCTAAGGACAGATTGTTTACAGACTATAAAGCCCACTGAGGCACATTTGTGATTTGGGGATTGGCATTTATAAATAACAATTAGCTTGAATTAATTTGAGATATCCATACAATAACTGAAACAGGATTTTGATAGCTCTTGTACTTCCTCTTGTTCACACTGAGCATCAAATGATCCCTTTGTAATATGGCTCCAGTGAAAGCGACGTGAGGCAAAATACGACTTCTTATTTACTTCTTCTTATTATTAGTTTATTGCAAGCTTTAGCAGAAAATTCTGGATAGAATAAAGTTGAGCCTAAGAAATCTATTTATCTATATACGTACACTGTCTCATCCAGTTCACAAAGCAAACTCAACATTTGCAAAACAAATTATCGCCATTATTAGTAATGTAAACCAAATCCAGGAAACACGATAAGCTCTGCTGTACCTTTAGTACAAGTGCAGTTTACAGGAACTCGCAGGTGGATGCTATATAATCTAAGATTGATCAAACTTTCCACAAGCGAGAGTAAATGCTCTACATCGCTGTCTTCACATCTATCTCTAGATGCTGATTAATCTAAACCCTGAAAGGTAAATACAGTCTAGATACTTGTTGGACTGTCTACAACAAGTGTTTTGAATCTGCAGATTGAAAAGTTAGTGAAGCAGCTCACCGACTGTTTCTCATCGGTTTGTGAAGTGGAGCTTCCACCCACCTCTGAGAGGGAGTACGATTGAAAGTATGAGGGAATGTACAATGTGGTTCATGCACACACACACAAACACAACAGTCTGAATACTATAAGAGAAGTCATTTATGTGTGTGTGTGTGTGTGTGTGTGTGTGTGTGTGCAAAGGGGGTGAGGACGTCGACTTCTGGGAGAGGGAGGGGATGAGCTGCAGGAGACATCCCTGGAATGTCGAAATAGCGGCTGGATTACATTTTCTGCCACTCCCACCAAAACTACACACACCAACACGCCCACAGAGAGGAATGTTACATGTGCTGAGGGTTTGTACGTTGTGTGCACCTGCACAGCACATTTCTAACTCCACCTGTCACCTACAAGATTTTGTAAAAGTTTACTGAACTTCCGAAGTTAACTGTGACAAGTGAGTCACTGTGACCACTAGAAATGTGTTTTCTGTTCTGGCTTTCAGAGCAGACGTGTGCCCCCTTTTTTATTTACGTAGTAAATCTGACATTTTCAGATGAATTGAGGGAAAAAAAATTATTAGGAAATATAATAATTTAAGCTGTATAAACGTGAATGCTTATTGAATTATTTGATTAATGAGGGAGAGTATGGCCTGAGGAGACCAACACCCTACTGTATATCAAGGTGTGCATAATTGTTAGGCAGCTTCTTTTCCTCGGGAGAAATGGGCCAAGAATTAGATAAACTGCCATCTACCTGGAGTTGCCCAGAAGTACAAGGTGTTCAGTGCTCAGAGACATGGCCAAGGTGAGGAAGGCTGACACCCATCCACCTCTGAACAAGACTTTTCTCTCGCTCTCACTTTAAGAGATGAAAATAAATAGGTGAGATGGGCCATTGTCTGTTTTTCATTTTGCTGCATCATAATTCTTTATTAAGATTTTGAAATGAGCAGGAGCACTGTATATGTTCAATACTAAAAATCATGCTCATAAATACAACTTGCCTAATAATTGTGCACTCAGTGTATATTCATGCTAAAGCGTGTTGGATTTGGAACTGATAACAGACGATAGTGAGCCTTTTTCCACCACAAACATTTTAGCTTGTCACAGTAGGAACAACAAAGATGATACTGCAACATTAACTATGTCTGTGTTTGGTGTCACAGTGAACCTATGTGCACAAAGCTAGAATACTGAACGTGGATCAGCTGAATGGAATCAATTAACCATCATTAAATTTAGATACCGCTGTGTTGCTCTGACCACAATTAAAATGTCACAATATCAAAATCAGGTGAAGGTAACATGTTATCATTGAAAATGATTTAGCTTGTCACAGAACAAAAAACACAGGTCTTACTGTGAACCTGAACAATAGTCTGTTGGATGAGTACGTAATAAACTTGATATCAACACAGAGAACAAGACTCTGTGAGACTTACACAGTGTGTGTACTCTACGTGGAGCTTTATCTAATACCGACTGTATTTGTGCGCTTGTGTGTTTTCGTTCCTTCAAAATATGAGCTCAGTCAGATGAAAGTCATGTCAGGAAAGTTAAGCCAAGGCCAATGCATCTGATAAGCCTGCACACACACACACACACACACAGTGAAGGACAGTGGTTATGGTAGTGATAGTAAGGGTACAGCTACACTAACAGGCCTAGATACATTTACTGCCAATATTTTACTCATTCAGACTTTAGTTTTATTTTTGTGGTCTGTTTTACATTAACTGTGCCTCGTGGTTTCAAAGGTTTTGAATTAATCAACCATCTAAAACTGAAAACACTGAACTTTATGTTTCTGTGAAACCTCTTCCTATAAACATAGGTGTGACTTTAAATAAAGATCCTTGTTCTAAAGGAACTGACCTTTAGATTTTTCTGTATTTCAGAAATACAGAAGTAAGGGTCATAAATTACATTGGTGAAAGGAACTCATCCATAGATTTGTTGGAATAATAAAATTTAATTTCAATTCAATAGTGAATATATTGGTAGATGTTATAACAGAGGACATGAGGTTGGCTGGTGTGAGGGTAGAAGATGCCCATGATAGAGTTAGGTGGAAAAGGATGATTCGCTGTGGCGACCCCTGATGGGAAAAGCCGCAAGAGAAGAAGAATTTCAATTCAATGAGTCACCAGAAAAAAAGAAAAAGAAAAACATCTGGAGCTGCTGTTGAGAAGTGACGTTCAGGAGCTGCTGTCGTGGCCCTCCCCTCCTCCAACATCTGTTAGCAGCTGGTTTTGAGTTGCTGTAAAGATCTAGTGGTTTTAAGAAATCAGGAAACCAAGCGTGTCCCCCCCCCCCCCCCTTTTCCTCCACATGGAGCAAAGACTTCGACCTCCAACACTGGGCTCACTGTGGAGAGTCAGTTAAAAACCACACTCGCATATCTGTGCCACGTTCCCTCCTAAAGGAAACTGTACATTCAACATGTTTCTATCTGCACCGCCGCTCACTTACAAAGTAAATATGACAGATTTAACGTACCCGATAAAGAGTGCCTCTATCTACTCACTAGCTAAATACTGAACAAAATATAATCCTGTGTCTTTTTTTAATTATATATATATTTATGAAACATTTCTTCTTTTAAATTCAGATACCATCATGTATTTGTGTGAGGCCTCCTCCTAGAGCTCAGCTGGAGGAATGACATCAGTTGACTTTATTGGAGTTTAACACAGTCAGCTAAAAGGTTTTATTGTCCCGAGAGGATTCAAATCTGACAGGAGTAAAGTGTATGCTACGTTAAATTAGTGATTTTAGTAGACAGAGGATTCATCACTGGTGACTAATCTTTCCAAAAAACAACAAAAAAGTTAGTTCCTTCAGCTATCACAGCGAATATATCCCAATTTATCTGGACTAAGAAAATAAATCAAGCAAAGGCTGCTGTTATTTTTATTATGGGGTAACTTGCTAATTTATTTTCTTGCTATAAATTGTCATAAATTAGTAAAAAAATAAAAAACAAAATAAACAAAATGCTAATTACATATATAAATTGCTTTTAACCATTCAGATTAATAGTCCACACAATAACAAAAAGCAGCTAATCGTCACACTTTGGAGCCAAAATCCACACTTTCTGACAAAATAGTTACAGATACTGTATCGATAACGTTATTGTTGTATCAAGCAAAACAAGGTTCACTTTCACTGTGGTTTATTGTAATAGTTCGGAGTTCCAGCAACGATGTCACAACACAACACAGACACATCGTAATAATTTAGTGGCGAAAACATTGATGCTTTGGTTGCATGTTCTTCAATCTAGTAACATAATGAGAAAAAGTACAGTACTGAACTTGCGAGCTGTACACGCGTGCATCGACATTATACTCTTAAAAAAAACTCTATACAGTTTATCCAACACCATACAGCCATCTGGCATTCATAAGCAGAGAAGAGCCACTGTCCCTCTGGTCCTTTGTCTTGAACTCAAAAACAGAAAAAGTGCCAAAGCATGAAACAGTTCTGAAATCCTAAAATCACAACACAACAACTAAAAGAGAATCGATTAAAGTTACAGTACTCAATGATGAATTACAACCTCATGGTTCTTTTAAGTCTACAATCAACAGTTATAAGTGCTCATACTGGAAGTGGAACAAGTAAGCAGCAGCAAGGCGGAGTAGGCTGTTTTCATACTGTATCATATGTACAATATTGGAGAGTGACCAGGCCTCGACTCTAATAAACCTCAGCCAAATAACTGTGGCGAGTTGCTAAAGAGCTTCTGAGAAGTCAGGAAACACCCTGCGCCCACAGCTGGCTGGACTCCCAACCCAAACAGTGAGCCCCGGTCACAAGCACGTGATGTACACACACCTTGGCAATCACAGTGGCTCCGCAGTGGCTGAGTGCTGTTAAGACACATCACCAGAGCGAAGCAGAGCTGAAACATCGGGTTTGTTTATGCAGTGAGGTGAGGACGATGAGGCGAGGGGGCAGATGCTTCAGAAACATTTAATAAGTGGTTTATGATGCAGCAAATGTAAAGTGTTTATTAATGTACTTGCCACAAACTATAACTCCTCCATACATGTAGGCTGGTGTATAGATAGATAATTATTGTTAGAATAATATAAAATACGTCTTCATAAAAGAAGTTATAGCTGCTGACGAACACTATCAATAACCACCTGAAGATGTCCTTTTAGCTGTGTATTACTACACCGTAGTGCATCATAAACCATTTAATAAATAGTAGTATACGACCTACTTACCTTGAAGAAAAGTGTTACTGCTGTCATTGGCAGGTAAACAAGGCTTCAGCTCATTTACAGAATATTTTCAAAGTCAATTAATAAAATGTAACAGCACAATCAACTTAGTTGAAATTCTCTCAATATAGATTATTCTGATAATTACTGAAACAGCGTTAAAAATATCTTCACTGTGCAGCGTGTTTGTTCTTGATTGTGGTAATATACTGACATTTTCATTATTGTTCCATCTCTTAATCCTGGATTTTTCTTATTAACGATAATTTCTTTTTTAATCTACTGTGCACATGTAAACAAATGAGATTATTATGAAATTCATTCAAGTAGTTCTTCAACAGCTGCACACAGACAAAACTCTTCTTAAAACGGACTAAAAACTCTCGTTTCTCACAAAGAAAAAAAAAAGATCATTTGATCCCTTAGCGTTCAGACCTTCAACTGAGCAGCAGAGTCTAGTGTATTTCATGGTTTATCATCATAGTATTACTGTTTCCAAGCAATGTTACAGTACAAAAACGTTCTATTTTAGTCCTCTGACTGAGGCTGGATGGAGCTGACGGAGGCATTTTTTAGTGTGTATGTGGTTCTTGGTGAGTTGGTGGAAAATCTCTTTCTACCCATTTTTCTTCCACGTCACAATACAGTTCAGGACTCTTCATCGGTGGCACTGGCGGAGCGCTCCTAAGAAATGAAAACAAGAATTTCTAGAAGATCACAGTAGTCTTTTCTCTGAAAATGTACTGGACTGAGAGACTGATACAACTATAATGGTGCCTCATTTTGTCCACTCGAGCATTTGCGGGAAGAAAAGTTTAAAAATAGCCTTTTTTTAATCCAAATTCCAAAACCAAAATAAATCTGTAGTTTCTCACGACCTAATGTTTCACCGCGTTGTCCTTAACTGAAGACTTTCCTGGTCAGGATCAAGAAGCAGAAACTATTTTAATACACTTTGTCTGTTTGGTGTCTGCAAAAACCACAAATGTAGAAACATGTGACTAAGTCAAGATTAGAAAACTCCCTCTCTTAGGGACGTGTATCGACAAGAATCAGGAGATAGGACATGATACAGGAATTACGATTCAATAAACTGCAATATAATGCAAAAAAAAAAAAAAATAAAAAATCTAGTCATCTAGTGGTCTGGGGTTTAAGCTCAACACTCTGAGCCTCTGTCTACCACAAATCTGTGCCTGTAACTTATTCATTAAAAATCAGTATACTGTATAAATACAGTATCCCACAACACAATATAGCAGTTTGATCTACACGACTTATATTTGACTTCTCCCACTCTCGTCCAATTTCCTTGTAATCAGTGATTTTCCCAACATTAGTAGTTGTGAAAGAGACAGAAAGAGTTACCTCTTCCTGTTCATCCTCAGAGTCGTCATCACTGACGACAGGCTTGGCTCTGGTGCGCCCCGTTCGTCTGCTGCGCGCTTTCCCTCGATCTCCGCCTTTGTCCTTCCTGCCCAGACGGATCTTCACTTTAACTGAGCGAGCTGCAGATAAGCACACACACAACATCTTTGTACCATGATTAAAATTAATACAAATGTAATGAAAAATGTCTGCATTGAATATAAAAAGTAAAAAAAAAAAAAATGCACTGAGGTGTTGAGAAAGTGGATGTAGCAGCACAGCTGACAAACATGTTAGAAAAACATACAAACAAACTTAAAAACTGTATAAGTATAAGAACTGTACATTTAACTGCTGTTAAATATACAGTGGCAAGAAAATGTATGTGAACCTTTTGGAATTTATTTTGGTTTACTAAATTTGTTACAATTCAGATTTTAATCTAGATGAAGATCAGATCACATTTGCTTCACACGTTCACATACTTTTTCTTGCCACTGCATGGTTAAAGACATTCTCCTGTGTCTCACTGACACACGCTTACATTCGGATTCTGATCCTTCCTCCTGCTCTTCCTCCTCTTCTTCACTCTCTTCTCCATCGCTTTCCTCCTCCTTCTCAATCTTCTGCCTCAAACTGGTGAACACTGACTGGAGCACGATGGAGTCTTCATAGATCTGCTCATATAAAATATAAATATAAAAGAAAATAACCCAGAGCAACAGTAATGTTTCAGTGTACAGGGGGAAAAAAAAGAGGAAAAAAACGACATCTTCCAATATTAGGCTCTAACTAAGCGCTTTATGTGTTCCTGACTGAACGTGTCACCGCTCCGTCTCACCAGTGATCCCTCCAGGTTGAACGTCTGCGCGTTTTGGAAGAGCAGCATGACGTCTCTCTCCAAGTCACCCAGACTTCGGTAGCGATGACTTCGAATCCTCTCCTAGATTTGGAAAAGAGCAACAGACACACCTTTTATATAAAAAAAAACTCACGTCTGCATACCGATATGTCCGTCTGAATAACTCTTTCCTGAACTTGCCTTGATCTTCCTGAAGTCCACAGGCTTGCGGATCAGTTCGTAGTACTCTGGCAGCTCTTTACGAGACGGCAGCTGGATGAACACCTCACTCAGCTGACGCCCACTGGCGCTACAACATGTCGCATAATCAAGATGATTACACGTCTGTTAATATCTCAAACTAGAGATCCACCATATCATATTTCTCCTCAATAGTTCAATAAACCTTGACTGTTCATTAAAAGTGTTATTTGTTACAAAACCCTAAAAATGCTGAGATTTCACATATTGTCATTTAATCTATAAAACTCTGGTTGCAGCAACAACACTGCACCAGTCACAAAATAGAGTTTATATATATACACAAACAGCAAATACACAGAACTCACAGGTTCTTCCTGCTGTCTGCTGTTAATTCAGCTAACATTAAACTCTAATTGTGACGCTATGTACTGTATTTTAGTGCAGAAGATATTGATTGATTAACAAGACGAAGAAACGTGTCACATTCAATCAGAAATTGCTCCTCTGAACAGGTACTTCAACCCTGGATGCTCAGATTAAACGTCTAATGCTCCACCAACTGAGTCATTCAGTATGTGATCATGCTTTGCAGTTCACCAGTGGGCACATTGTGCAAGATATGGTAGCACTTACTGGGAAAAGGGTTTAATTTCCATATGACGATGTTCTAGGTTTTCATCAAATAACTGTGTAAGCACTTGTAAAAACTGTTTGACTAATTGACTAATTTGAGACTTTCCTAATTTGCCACTTTTTACTTTAAGTTGGAATAAACCTGACCAGTTTCTTTCGGGGAAGTATTTTATCTCGACACAGGCCATGACCGAAGCTTGCTCCTACTACCTGTCTTTATACTTGATCACAGCGTCCACTATCTTCTTCATCTTTTTCGTGAGGACGGGCGGGTTGGGGGACAGTTTCTCAGCAGGTGGCCGGCCCCTCTTCCTCTGCCTCTTCCCATCATCATCTTTGTCTCCTCGTCCTCGTCCACCAGAGGAAGACGATGGTCCCGGGAGGTCCAGATCGCGGTCCCTCTTCCTCTTGCGGGTTGTCTTTTTGTGACGAACCTCTTCCTCCATCTCCTCCAGGGTGCCCTCCTCTATTGCCTGCATGGAATAAACAGAGATGTGAGAACTGATTTTTTTTTAAGGAGAGCAAATCATTTCTTTGCTTGTTTATTAGTACTAGTTCATTTTCATTGCTGTGCTCGTCTTCCATGAGACCAACAACCTTGAGCCACTGCTTCTCAGTCAGCGAATCGCTGTAGTCCACCTCCTTTCGCTGCCGAGAACCTCGTCCGAACATTTTCTCCTCTTCCTCCTCGCAGGTCAGACGTTCGACCTCTGCATCGTCTTTCATGATCCAAGTAGGCAGCTCATCCTCCTCCATAAGGCGAGGTTTTCGCCGCGGGTTACGGGCCTCTTCGCGACGCCGGTCCAGGTCCATGCGCTGGGGGACAGAACAAAGATGAAGGGAGAGGATTTTGATCGAGTTAGATCTGTAATCCAGGACTGAGACGCAGTTTAATAGTAAAACACAGATTTACCATGAACTGTTCAAACTCCTCCTCACTCCTGGCAATCATCTGGTTGACCGTCTCGTCATCTGGCACCTCATCCTCCTCCTGAATACAGCAGACACACATTGGCAAGCAGAGCATAAGAAGGCACACTCTTTAAAATTGTGTGTTGCTGGTGCACGCACACACATTCATGCGTAGACACACTTCTTGACCCCAGACCTCATCTTGTTCCTCGTGCTCCAGGATGGCCTGCAGGAAGGCCCTGCGCTCGTGGCTGGAAGATTTCTGATCGAACATCCCGGCCTGGATGACCTTCTGATCCACATTTAGTTTGTACTTTGCAGCTGCCAGGATTTTCTCCTCAACACTGTTGACCGTGCAGAGACGCAACACACGCACCTCGTTTTGTTGACCAATTCGGTGGGCTCTGTCCTGAGCCTGCAGATCCTGGAGATGTGATTGGGAAGGAATAGAAAACTGATAAAAGGTTCAAATGTCTATTGTTTAGCGTCCACCAGTAACTAACCTCTAACTGAAAGGTTTAAGTGCAACTCTAAGTTGGTATCAACTTGATTTGTCTTTGGTAGAATACAATACGTGTGCATCCCACCTGATGTGGGTTCCAGTCAGAGTCAAAGATGACCACAGTGTCAGCAGACTGCAGGTTGAGGCCCAGGCCTCCAGCTCTTGTGCTCAGAAGAAAGATAAAATACTCAGACTCTGGGTCATTGAATGTCTTTAGTAACATTCCTCTGTCTTCAGCCTTTGTGGTGCCTGTGAAGTAGGGGAAGAGGAAAAGGAGAAGAAAAACAGATGAAGAATCATTTAAGTTCAAGGTAAAGCGAGACAGAGTGTTAGGATCGGAGTACAATTTCATTTCCGAGCAAAGACTTCAGGATGGCTCTCATCCAGACCATACCATCCAGACGCAGATACTTGAAGTTGCGGTACGCAAAGTAGTCCTCCATGATTGTCATGAGTGAGGTCATCTGACAGAAGAGCAGCACCTTGTGGTTTGTAGCTCTCAGCTTAGGAAGGATTCGATCCAACACTTCAAACTTTCCGGATGCCCGATACAGGTCTGGACTGACACAAAGGAGGATAGAAAAGGTTACAAATGGTGTGAGTGTGCATGTGATTTCGACCTGAAGTATAACTAGCACTTACCCCTGAACTATCCCACCAGAGAATCCTAAATGTTCAGAGAACGATTCCTGCAGAAAGAGTAAAAAAGGATCAAGTGTTCTGGTCACATACACGTACAAACCTGCCACCTCCACAGTGTGTGGACCCTCACACTTGTCATATTAAAATTTTTCTGATTACTATTATCTATGTATTATCATTAGTTAAAATCTTTATGCACATCCATACTTACCCATATGCTGCTCAGCACCTGCTCCACTCTGCTCACATTTCATCACGTCAATATACACATAATTCAATGTCACCTCACTGTCACCGCTGTGTTCCCTTATTTATTTTTATAAGTATTATTATGATCATTATAATTGAACACACTGAAGTTTTTCCATAACCCTTCTCAGTGGTACCTCTATCTGCTGGAACATGTAAGGGTGGTTACAGATCTTCCGCAGCTGCATGATGGTGTTCATCAGCGTCTTTGTGCCGCCTTTACCCTGATAAACACAACAAGACAAAATATGCAGCCTTTGTTTCAAGGTTATTTTTCTTTCAGTCACTTTTTATTTAAGAAGGACCATTTGAATGGTCAGTTACCAGCATTATTCTCTTAAAGAAAACTCCACAAAAGTAATTAAATGCTACAGCAAAGGTTCTCAAACCCACTGCAAAAAGAAAAGTTGACATTGAAAGATACTGTAATATCATATCATATTACTTTAAAACAAGAACTGTGAAGCTGCACAATGCTTTACCTGACATTTCTAGATACAATAGCACTTCCTTTTGTCTACTACAAGAGTATTTTTTATTTTACTATTAATTTATATTAAGTAAGTATTACAGAGTTTATTCCCTCACCTTCTTATCTTTCTCCGATCCATCAGTCAGCAGGACCCCCTTGGCTTGCATGTGTCTGTACAGCACCCTCTGAAGAGACGACATGTCACATTTGATCACATATTCGACCTGAAAGAGAGAAAATAAGGTTGGATTAATAAAACAAGTGGACATACAGAGCAAGAGGTACAGAAAACTAGGGCTGCATGAAATGGTTACCAGCTTTAGAAACATTACAGTACAAACAACGCTGGAGACACAAGGGGATTTGTTTCTTATTTATCTGGACATCACCTGGACCAATCTTTGTCTGTATGTGTGTGCGTGTATCTGCTGTGTGTGATGACAGACGCAAAACATGCCTTCTCTGGAAGCTGTGCCTCAACTTCCTTCTTTAATCTTCGTAACAGGAAGGGGCGAAGTACTTTGTGAAGACGACGGATTATCAAAATGGTCTCCTCCTCATTAAGGTCCACCTGGACAAAAGAAAGAAAATTTTTGTTGACACTTCATCTTTCCTGATTCCTATTTTGCTAAACAGCAACGTCGCCGAGGCCTCCGCACCTTCTCTCCAGTCATGGCGAAAGGAGCGTTGAACCACTGCTCGAACGTGCTGCAGCTCTTGAAGATGGTAGGCAGGAGGAAGTTGAGCAGCGCCCAGAGCTCAGGAAGTTTGTTCTGCAGCGGCGTCCCTGTCAGCAGGACTCGCCGTGGGGCCAGGTAGTGGGTGTTCAGGACCTGGGTCAGTTTGCAGTGGTGGTTCTTCATGCGGTGGCCCTCGTCCACAATCATGTACTTCCAACGGATCTGGTGGAGATGATGTAGAAGAAGAAGAAGAAGAAGACAGGAGACAAGATGAGAATAAAACATTTGGATAAAGCAGGCACTCTAATGCCTTAATGCTTCTGCCCATACAACAAACCAAAAACAGAAAGTTCTCATAAGGAGGATTGTCACAGTTTTGTGGTGGCCTGCTCCACACTGGCTCAACCCAGAACCACAGCCCGGAGCCACCACACGGGGAAACTCTTTCCTGAACTGCAATACCCACCTGGCAGCACAGTCAGGAAGCTACAAGAGTGCATAGCAGCACGATGGCCACAGAGGACAGTGGGAGACGTGGTTTACAGGCGGTGGGAGTACCTAGGAGAGAGCTGAGTTGCAGCACAGGTGGCGGTCAGATTGGCCGACGAATCAAATAATTAGCAATTACACTATGTTCGCCTGGAGGATTTTGTGTCCCTCTGCTTGTGTTTGCCTGTAAAGCTCCACTCACCTTGGCCAGTACTTGTTTATCCTTGATAATGTACTCGTAGGTGGTGAGTAAAACATTAAACTTTCCACTACGTAGTTGGGGAACAAAGGCTCTTCTGGCTGCAGGAGACCCCTGAAAACCAAAACAAACCACAATTACAAATGTAAAAAGAAATAAATCATCATCTGCTCCAGTGCAGCAACTTCAGCATGTGATTGTTCAGGAGGTAGCAAACATTCAGTTTGTGTAGTGAGGCAACAAAAACCCACCTTGTAGGACACTTTTACAACTGTAGGTGCCCATTTGTCAAACTCATACACCCAGTTGGACAGAGTTCTGTCAATGAGAGGCAGTTTAGCTGTTATTCAGTTAATTTAGTAGAAAATAATTTTGTCTAGGTGACTTTATGTTGAGAGACGATAAACAGAAAACACTCAAATCAAGAGTGGTCGCTTACGACAGGGGTACAATGATGAGGTAGGGTCCATTGAGCCGTTTGTGCTCCATGAGGTACGTGATGAGGGCGATAGTCTGGATAGTTTTTCCCAGACCCATCTCATCTGCCAGGATCCCGTTCAGGTTGTTGTTGTAGAGGGAGACCAGCCACTCCAGACCTTTAATCTAACAGATAAGAGAGGAGTTTCATGAGAAGGTGTCAAACATGAAAAAGTATTTCCCGGAGCCGCTAAGACTTGTCATGGTCACAAATTTCAAACATTTCTTTGTGAGCAGCTACACAGAGGGATATGATATGATTGATTTACCTGATACTGTTTGAGTTGTCCATTTATCAGCAAACTTGACTGTTTCTCTACCTTCTCTGTGACAGCGTGAGCCACAGAGTAATAGGACTGGAGACCTCGGGCAAATGCTGCACCGCTATACTCATCATCCACATCCTGCTTTGCATTTCTGCAGAGCAAACACAAGAGTTTTGAAATACCTCATGAGAATGTGCATTTTTCGTCTGGGTGCCCCTGAGAATATAAATAATACTAATATGCGTTTAAGAGCACAACTCTGTAAGGACTCACTCAATGATATGTCGGACATCAACCTCGGACACATCTTCACTGTCGGGGTCTGTAATCTTTTTCTTTTCCTCTACTGGAGCAGCTGATGGTTGTGGTTCCTCCTCTTCCTCCTGCCAGATTTTGGGAACAGCAGCTTGTCAGTAATTGGAGCAGTGAGTAATGGAGTGGTTTGAGAAATGTTGAAGAGACAACCTACTTCCTCTTCCTCCTCCTCCTCGCTGTCCTCACTGTCAGAGCGGGGAGCCACTTCATAACTGGACAAAATACACACATGCTCAAAATAAAGTCTAACAACAGTTCGAATATCTCAACATTTCAGTTGTACAAGTCGCTCTAATGCACCTGTACATGTAGAATCAAGTCGTACTTCAGAGACACTAAAGCATTAACATGAATTTCATAACAAGTCTAGTCATGCAGATATGGTCTCACCCCGGGTTCATCTCCAGCCAGGTCTCCAGCTGTCCAGCTTTAGGAGCGTCCACCCCTGTGAGGATGTTTCCACTGTCCACATGGATGACCTTCACAGGCAGGTCACTCATCTGACTCGTCTCATCCAGAGGCTGCAAGGGAAAGAGAAATGAATGTTTTAGAATGAGTTAGTTTTGAATATGCTGGATTAAAGGTGGCTGATGAAATGATGATGCTACATGAGGTTACAATGATGCTGCCACATCATTTGCTATTAACCATTGAGCAAATCATGTTTGAATACTGGTTAGGTTTTTACCTACATTCTCTCTTTAGGGTTTTGTCCTGATTATGACAACAGGTGATAACAATGGCAGCTCACACATTGTTGCAGTACTTCACTGTTTTCATGTATGGTTCCCTGGACTGTAGCTGGTAGAGTTTAAATGTATTTACCCATTTCAGATTGGCATTGTTCTGTGGTGTGTATAATGTGCTGTTGTACAATTGTAACGTGTGTTAGTGCTGCTTTGTGCCGGGTGAAATGCAGTTGATCAGACTGTTGCACAGCAACAGTGTGTTGCTTCTATTTTTTGCCATGTCAACACTAAAAGCAAAACACCACCACTCAAGGTTTGTGTGAAATTTAATCTTTGCTTTGTTTAAATAACATTTCTGTAGCGACCATAGAGAGCAACAAAACAAAGAATCATGTTTTACTACGTGACTCGGAACAAATGCTTTAACTGCATTTTCTGTTTGTTTAAGTTCATCAATACAATCTTTATGTCTGTATACTGTAGGATTGCCCTCGGTACAGCTGCTGTGTCGGCTTACCTCTCCATCAGGTCCCAAAGCAGGAGTCTGACCCTCGGCATTCTCCAACTGCAAGGCCATATAAAAGTGATTAATGACATCATATACAACTTGTTGTAATAGGTTCACAAAATTCACAAAAAAACCCTGCTCCACGTATAGGTCAGATTTAATTCAGATACTGCTGATGGAGAATGGGTAACCTGCTCCTACTGTTTTCCATACCTTCTTCTTTTTCTTCTTCTTCTTCTTCTTCTCCTTCAGAGCCTGTGCAGCTTTGTGAGCTCTGACCAGCTCAGTGAGGTTGGCGACATACTCATCAGTTTGCTGCAGCAGGTAGGCCAGGCGCTTATCTTTCTTTTGGTCAATCAGTTTACGGTATCCCTCTTCATCCTCAGCCTAAGAACACAGGCACATACAGTGTTTTTGAGAGGGTGTGTATGCAGTTAAGTGTGTAATCTGCATTGTGCCACTATGGATTCTTCTTACCATAAGCCTCCTCATCCTCTCTTTCTCAATACGCTCATTTTCCTTTTTCTGCTCTCGTTCAGTGTTGGCATGGTAGGTCGCCACAGCTTTGGTCAGTTTCTGCATTTTGCCAGTGATGGAACGGTGGTACTCTTTAAAGTCTTTGGCGTGCTGAAGGATGCTGTTGAGGTACTCCTACCGTAAAAATAAAAAAAAAGAATGATGACAGTAAAAAGTCCATTCAAAACATCACTTTTAGTCTCATCGCTGGCAACGGCACAGCTGCATTTGTCCACTACCTGATGCTTCTGTCGGCGTTTGCGCTCTTGCTCAATCTTCTGCTGTTTTTCCAGTTTCTCGGTGATGCGAGCCTCTCGCAGAGATTGACGCTTGCTGCGTTTGTAGGCCTTGGCATCAAGGGCAGTCTCTAGAGCTGTGTCACGACGCATACACACCACCACCTCTTGACGTAGCTGTAGAAGGTCCAGGTCTTAGATTCACAGTGGAAAAATGTGATGCTGTGAAGGTTAAAGGTGAAGGTATAAAATTAAACTGTACATACCTGTCTCTGGAAGTTCAGTAGTCGAAGGGCTTTGAGCTCTATAGTAGCTTTGGTACGTAAATCACCAGCCAGAGAGCCTGGCAGGTTCTCCAGTTCAGCAATACGATGGGTGATACGAGCCTGTAACCTGAGCAACAACAGTACTCAAATCAAGTTGTTTCATCATTAACATGCTAGTGAGCTGAGGAAACAGCAGCACACTGATAAAACTGAATAAAGCAAGACATAAACTTTATGATCAGTTCAAAACTGTTTAAAGCTTAATTAAGTCTTAATCTTCCCATGATGAGATGAAAAAAGTGCATTCCCAAAAGCCCTATTGTACCTGAACTCCCTTTCCTGCAATATCTCCACTGGGTCGAGGCCACAGGGTTTCTGAATCGGGGTTATTCGGTTCTGCTTGGCGTGGTAAGGCATCATGGGGGTAGGCTGTGCTGGCTGGCCGGGTGACTGGGTCTGTGGAGGCATTACTGGTGAGGCAGCAGGGGGAACTGGCGGGGGAGCAGGAGAAGGACGCCCAGTGGGTTGAGGGGGAATCAACTTTTGGGGTGCATTCGAGGGCGCTGCTGCATTCACCATGGGCCCTGTAGGAAGGAGGGAGGAGTCAGGCAATTGAGAATATGAAATTTGTGTTTATTTGACGTATAGTTAAAGAATTTTTTTAATTTTTTGGTAGCAAAATTAAAACCACAGCGTGAGATACACATTCCTGCCGTTGGTTCACACTGTTTTGTTGGCGCTGGTAAGAGGCAAATGTCAACACACCAACAAAAGTGAATAGCATGAAGAAGCCAACATATTTGGTAGATACACACTAACAATACATACTGTATGTAGCTTTTGTTTGTTTACAAAAAAAACAACAAAAAAAACACACTGCCCTGGACCAGAGTCCTGTCCTTAAGGGGCTCCCAGTAGAACAGATCAGGTTTCACAAGCTCTGATAAAAGCACCACATGACTACTTACCTTCAGGCCACGACTTAGGTGGACCATTTGGGTTTTGTCCCTGTATCCCAGCTGGAGTTCCTGATGGACCTGGGGGGGGCATGTTGGGACCCATAATACCTAAAGAAACAAAAAGGGACACAGTCTCTTGAGTCTCAAATCATATTTATCACACAGGCTTTTAAAAATTAATTCACGGTACAGTACCAGCTCCAGTTGCAAGCACGGATTCAATGTCACATACAGAGATAAACGGAATTCCTAACATCCTCATGAGGGCTCACCGTGAGGTCGGCTATAACCTGAGCCCATTGGGCCAGGTCCTGGTCCTGGTCCTGCTGGTCCACCTCCTGGTCCACCTCCAGCTCCAGGAGCCAAACTGGGCATGGGCTGCTGCATCCCAGGCATGGGCCTCTTCCCTTGGACAGCCATCTGGAGGTGGTCTGGCAAGGGTTGCCCCCGGGCCAGCATCTTGTAAGCCATGATCTGGGCTCTGAGTTGGTGGAGTTGGTTCTGGTTGAATGGAGTTGGGCCACCAGGACCACCAGGAACAGTAGGCCCACTAGATTCAAGACCGGAACCGAGGCTGGAGATGCTGGAGCCAAGATTGGTTCCAGGACTGGGTCCTGGTCCCGAATTCACTGGAGGGCCGTGTCGATTGTTGGGTCCCAGAGTGTGCTGGTCCCCACTGGGGCCATCTAAAGGTGTAGAGGTGGAGCCAGGGCCACCAGAGGAGGAGGAAGAAGAGGACGATGGCATAAGAGGACCAGAGGGAGGACCATTTGAAGGGACGGGGCTGGAGTGGTCAGAACCACCTAAAGGAGAGTGGTAGCCTGAAGACCCAGGCAGACAAAAACCAGTGCACAAGTTTACTGTCTGTTCCTATAATAACCTAATGATATCTGGGTCGGGATTCTGGTGGGGTTTTCTATTGTGTGTATGTAATTTATGAAATCAAAACAATATTGTTTCAAACATTTGCAACACAATTCATGGATCATTACACGGCTTATGAAATGTAGCTTAGAGACACTCCCTATGAACAAGCAAGGTCACACGTGCACATGAGTACAGACACGCCTGACTTAATAACACACAACCTGCCTTACACAGCCCTGGTAAAGACTGAATTGCTTAAGATGAGTACCTCCTTGTGAGTGCTGGTCCAGAGGACTAGGTGGCGGGCCCATACCACTGTGCCCGCCCTGTCTCATAGACAGTCCCTTCATCTGACTGAAGCGGCTGTCCTCACTCATGCTCTTGTCATGCATGGCCTCCATTGGCTGTGGGAGAAATTAAATGATGTTCAAATAAAACACAGAGCCAACGGCAATGATTGCTTTCTCAAATATGAATGAGCATATTGTCTGAAACAAATTCAAAACGGGTGAAAGTGAATGTACAGTTATAAACTTTAGACAGTGCTTTGGAATTAACTTCCATTTGGCTGTATGATGAAATCTAAAGATCCTGTTCCTTTACAAACTACACGGTTAAACTCCCTAATCTGGATATATCTCACATCTCATTTTGTGAAATATGTATTTCGGAATATCTGTTTCCAACAGGACTGGAAGTATGAACCCCCACCACAGGTAGACGGCCTCAGCGGGACAGCTGGTGTTTGTGCATCCTTACTTTATGCAGAGCGTGCATATTGTCCTGGCCGTATCCAGAGGGCCCAGGCTGGGGGTGTCCAGAGGAGGGAGGGCCTGGACTGGGGCCCATCATGTTGTGAGAGGAGCCTGGGGAGGGCCCGGGGCTTGGACCCAGCATGGCCCCAGGGGAAGGACCTGGACCAGGAGAAGGACCTGGGCGAGGGGTGCTTCCCATGGGGGGATCTGGTGTGGACATTGCCCTGGATGTCCTGCCCCTGGATGAGCAGCAGGGACCTGAAAGAGAGTTGAGAATGACAGCGAAGGTGAGAGGGAGTGACAGACGGCAGGAAAACTCTCAGTGCAGCTGCAATAAAAAGGAAATATGCAAAACATATTTATGTAAATAAACATTCATTTAATGCTGAAATTAAACAAACCCTTAAAACTCTCACTACAACTATGCTTTTTTAAAAATAAATTCAAAATCTTTGCAGGATATGTTGAATTTTGTCCAACGCCCATCAGGTTGTAAACTCTCCATTCTCCTGCTGCGCTGCACCAAATCAGCCGTTGCGCGCATTTGCAATTACAGCTGCAGGGTCTACCCCTGAACTTGAACTGATCAAATACAGTAAATTATGCACGAACCAATGCTACTGAGAATGTCCTCACCCAGACCATGGAAGGGTGTCTCGTTAAATATAAAAAAAAAGGGGAATGGCGGACTGTGCTTGAGCGACTGACCTACCCGCATCACAGGACAGGCAGAGCTGGCTGGATTCCTGCGCTCCCGAACTGATATTTTGGGGGAGATGAAAGAAGACACAGCAGTCGCAGCAATTAGTCTACTCACCCTCTTTGTAATCTGCCTTCAAGGGTTGATTTGTTTCACCGACGTGGCTCGAGCGCCCCCCTCCTCTGCTCCTATGACCGAATGTCTAGTCACGGCTGTCCTGCAGTGCGCATGCGTGCGCAGCGGCAGCAAGGCTCTGTTCACCCTGCATCAAGTCCGGAGTGTAGATGCAGAGTAGTCAGGTACAGGTGTGCGCAAATGGGTTATAAAGAGCGGATTTAAAAAGAATTAGGGCGCGATCACACAATCAAATAAGACACATTTTAGAAAAAGCGCCAATAATAATCCCAAGCTGCAGGCTGTCCATACAGACCATTGGTCAGAATGAGCACACCTGATGAATGTAATGTATAAATGTGTGTGAGAACAGTGATATTTCTGCACAATATTCAGGGATCAAACAAGAATAAAACTTCCACAATGTAAATTTACAAAGTATGAGATACAAGTTAAATGTGATCCTGGTGTCTGAAGTTTTAATCATGACAACACACAAAGTAACATTCGTAGTGCAAATGGCAGCAGTAGGTCTACAGTAAAAAAAGAAAATAAACAAACAAATCATAAATGATTTCTCAACAAAAATCCAGTGAAAATCTGCACTGAGGCTTTAAAGACTTACTAACTTTGTCAAATAAAATCCAAATTCTGGACTTTGAATAAAAAGAGATGTTCTTAACATTATTTTACAAACATAACTCAAGATAAGTTTGTTAACCTGCTTAAAGTCAAGTTAATATACAAACTGTATCTGCTTCCAGCTGAAAAGATCATTTCTCTACACCCCAACCTGAGAACTGCAGTAACTCTTTAGGGACATTGTAACAGCAGATTTCTGGGAGGGTTTCATATTCTCTGCGATAAATAATTGAGAGGTGACGATGTGGGAGGGACTGAGTCCCTGGCCTTGCCTGCCATAATTGGACCAGCCTGCAACACTAGAACAAATATACAGCAAAATGCTCTTGATCGAATTTTAAACATGACTCTAAAATACATCATTACAATTTTGAAAGACAAAACAAATAAACTACATTAAACCCACACTCACACATGCACAAACACACATTCATAAACCTGATAAATAAGATCAAAGAACAAAAAAATAAAAAGGAGAAGTACAGCAGTTGGTTTATAATACAAGTCAAGATCAACATCAGGCAGCTGTTCACCTGCCCAGTCAGCTCATTAAATATCATGTAGACCATCAGCTTGAGTGAGTCCAGTTCAGACCAGGAGAAAACAGCAGCTCAATCTAATCAAATGACTTTTAAGAGCATTATTTTACTCACACATGCCTGATTTTGAGTCTGTTTCAGGTGACTGATAGAGCAAATCAAGAATACTTCAAGTACTTGATATATTTCTAACCACGATCTATTTGAAATCATGACTTTACCCCGTGAAGTAATGCTCCAGCCAGAATAGATCTCTGTTAGCTTATTCTACTCATGGACACAGAGGGTGACAACAGAAGCCACATAGTTTTTATCTCTGGTCACCAGGGAGGCTAGTGAAGCACAAGAGCATCATGTCCACCTTATAGTTTCTCTTTCACTGTGCAGGGATCTGAAGTGTCCTTTCCTGCCCCCTGCAGGTGAGAGCTGAGAGTGCATCCTCTTCAGGCCTCACAGAAAGACAAATTCATCACTATTTCTTCTGTCGTTACTCCTGCTCCGTTGGCCTGGGGGCAGGATGTGAGCTGCAGGTCCACTGTGATTACTGCTGTGACCCTCCAGTCCGTAGTCCTGACCCTGACCCTCTACAAAGGTAAAGATGGGATATTTCTCCTTAGATGACGACAGGGCCTGGGAACACAGCAAAGATAAGTTAGGAGAGACTCAAAAAACAAACAAAAGATATATGATCATTTTATAATGATATAAAAGAAACAAGAACATAAACTCCACACTTTTAAGAAGCAGCAACCTTTGCCTTAATTCACTGAGGCAAAAATCACTTCAGCACTAAACAAAAAACAGATAACAGTAAAAGAGGGACTGCAATAGAGTCAGCAAAAACTCACCACACTAACAGCAGAACACAGAGACTCAAAATCCTTTTTGTTTTTGGCGTAAAAGCCAATGGTACAGCTTGGATCCATGCGGTTGAAAGGCATCTTTTTGGGGGAACTACAGTGGAAGGACTAGAGAGCAATAAAGTGAGACAAAGGTAAAATGTCAATTTGAAAATCCAACATGAGAGGAACGGCAGAGAGGTAAAAATGTAAAAAAAATGCATAGACTGTGAAACAAACCTCCAGTGAGAAGTTGACTTGTGTGACATCCACCACAGCCTGGCAGTAGTGAGGGTCCAGATACAGCAGCTGTTCGTCTGAAAGACAAACACAATTCAAAATCTCCAGCTTGAACCAGCTGGACAGATGAATAGTTCTGTCATATATTTCCCTTTTTTCGTCTCATAGTCTCACGTAGTAACTTCGCAGCTGAGTGATGGCGCCAGTGCCATAAAATCCTTTTAACCAATAACAGGCTCTGTCACTGTATTAAAATGCACTTTTAAAGGTTCAGCTACTCTCTTAATACAACGTTTAACAATGAAAAAAAAACGTTTTCACTTCTTCTACTGTGATGATTTTGGGAATCCAATAAAAAAATTCAAACCCGGGCTTTATATTTCTGGAAGTGTTTGTTTTGTTGACGGGGTCCAGTTTAGTAAGTCCCATCATAGCTGACAACAGAGTTCACATGATTCTTGCAGTATATAAAAATGACCACATAAGGCGTCTTTCAACATGTTTAACAGGTCTACGCACATCTAAAAAGAGCAAATGTGTATCTAATCTTATTGTTATTGCTGTTATACTGAAGGAACTGTTTGAGCATAGCATACGAGTGATAAAACTTTGAGTCTTGGTATGATTTACACTGGGCCAATAAATTATTGAAATACACTGCCTGTCAAAAAATCCACCTGGATTTAGTAAGTTGTATCCAATGAACAGCAGGATAAGCACAGCTGGGTTACTTATTACCTTTATTTAAATTTTTAAAAAACATGAAGAAGCTTTTCTTTCACCTTGGAAGCCAATGAAGAACAATGAATGTTTCGGTTTTCCTCCGATGATTCCAATACAACACTCCAGCTTTAGGATGTTCTGGAAATTATACAAATGTTTTAATAAGACTTGAGAGTTATAAGAAGGAGCTTAAAGGAGATGGTTAGTAATTTGACATGCTTTTCCCAAGAAAAGACCAAAACAGCAGTTAATGGGTGACTCAGCTCATTGGTCTCCACTATACAGTCTCAATTGTTATTAAAAAACAGTGAGCTACACTGCTTCACTGGGTGACATTTTCCCTTAGTACAAGAAATATGGGCATAATCGTTTATCTACAAACAGCACCACATTGGCATCGGCAGGAGTATTTAGAAGAGGAAATAAAAAGAGGGTGAGAACTACATCTACTGTCACCCCACTTACCGACACAGAGGCACCGAGCACCCCAAATAGAACTACTGTACGACCGAACTACTGTAGAGCCGATACTGCAGTAGCTGCAAAAACCTCTCTAAAGCTAATTCTCTACACACTGCAAAAGTTATGGCTGATTAGCCTGCGGCTCCATTTACAGATAAACTTTCATGCCCATATTTTTCATAATAACCTTATGTCACCTAGTATAGTGGTTTGGTTCACTGTGCTCTTTTAAAAAATGTCTAAACAACAATGGAGCTAAATAAATATCTGGATACACACGTACACACAGTGAAGGACACTGGCTGAGATGGTGACAGTAATGGTAGCTGCACTAACAGGCTTAGATAAAATTGCAGCAAACATATCAAAAACACACATACACTCACAGTCAGTGGATGGGAGGCGTGAAGAGGAATATACAAACCTTCACACATTCGATGTAGGATGGGTTGAGGGCCTCCCCTCCTAGCCTTACGGGCACCAATATGATCACAGACTTCCACGCTTGGCTCGACGGATCAGGCGGAGTCTTGTTTAGTGACACATCACAAAGACGCACCACATCCTCTTTGTAAACTAGAAAGCAAAGATGCATACATAACAATTACAGGTGTAATGATTCTCCAAAACCAAAGTTTGGTACAGACCTTGAGTTTAGAGCAGTCATTCAGTCCATACCTCAGTTTTTATTTTATTTTGTATTGGAGGCTCTCAAAACATGGATGACCTACACCCTGTACTGTCCCTGTATTACTTAAACACATATGATCTAAACTCTGTATGATTGAACCATGCCACAAGACCGTGGACAAGTGTGTCATGATTTCAGTCTTGATTTCACAACTGTTACACCCCCGAAAAAATACATGCAAGAACACTACTTCTCTTTTTTTTTTTTTATGTTGAAGCAAAACCATAAATATACTGATTGACTTGACTGAACAAGACATAATTATTAAATTCTAGTCTAGTCTGTTAATCTCACCTGTACAATCCTGGGCCACATACACAGCCAGGTTGTGGACCATGGAGGTTTTGGCTACAGCTTTCCTGTAAAAACAAACATTCATAGTTTCAATCAGTGCAGTTTCAGTTTGAACTATGTAAATCATTTAAGAAAACAGTACAGCCCTCCGTGTAAACACAATGCTGTGTCAAAGGTGGAGTCCTTACCGTAGTATGTGTGCCACTATAGAGGGACCATACCAGTCACCGGCTTTCTTCCCTGAACTTTTGCCAATGTCCACCAGCTGGTGAACCCCAAATGGAGCAGGGGGCTGATCCCCGAACCAGGTGACCAGCTTGTAGTGGATGGGCTCTGCCTGCCTGTCCCTCACACATTCAGATCTCTTTTTCTGGCTGCATTTGGGACCCTGATCATTTGGCAAGGACTTCTCAGGGGTATTGGGTCCTCGTGGAGAGCCAAAAGAAGGGATGGGGACGCCTCCAGCACGGACTGGGGAACGTGGTCTAAACACCTCAAAGTCCACGTCTGTTAGCTGCTGAGCATCCGGCCAAGTCCAATCTACAAAATAAGAACAAAAGAACAGACAGGCTGAAGATCTGGGATAAATCTTTCTTTTCTTTCTGTAGCCAACTGTAACTGTAGCTTTAACAGCCAGAGAGTAGGAA
This sequence comes from Anabas testudineus, assembly GCF_900324465.2. Lineage (NCBI taxonomy): Eukaryota > Metazoa > Chordata > Actinopteri > Anabantiformes > Anabantidae > Anabas > Anabas testudineus. Next base: position 14,490,109 of record NC_046610.1, on the reverse strand, counting down.
TCCTTTGAACGCCACATTAATTTGCATCAACGCTAAGACATAATGAAAACATGTCAAAAATAGAAAGAATGTTTTTCCGAACAACAGCAGCAGCAGGCCTGACACAAACATTGTCAACAATAAAAAAGAAAAAAAACATGAAGCAAAGATTTTAAAGTGAGAAGACAGAGTTAGACAAATAGAAAAGATGTCAGAATAGAATAGATTTATCAGTCTATTCAATATCTTAACTGCTTCCTTTTAGGAAGAGCACCTGGTTTTGCACCTGGTTTATCCAAAAGGAAATATATCTTAGGCAACACAAGCTCAACCAGCCTATTAGGAAGTAATCATGAACTTATACATACTTCTCCACCCATGTTAATGTGTCTATACACTTGTACAAATGTGTTACAGATAGAGACACAAACCTCTTGGCATCAAATGGACCAGGAGTCCTTGTGCCAGCAGCATCTGGCCACTGCGCAGCATACAGCCCCAGCCACAGTCTGTGGTCCAGGTGGAACCCTCCAGCTGAGGGAACTCCCTCCTGTAGGTCAGCCAAATTCTGGACACGAAAGCCAGGCGAAACCGCTCCACCTCGTCTAAGAGTAAGTGAGGTAGAAAGACAGAGAAAAAAGGAAAAAAATAAATTCAAGTTGCTAATGTTTATTCAAGCAAGACGTAAATGGCGAGGATTATTAGATAAGAGAAAGATAAGTTTACATTAATACTTCTAGACAAGAAGGAAAGTTTCTTTTCTGTCTTTAGTACTGCTTTGTGACTGCTGCTCTTTGATGTAAACCAAATAGGCTTTCAAAAGGAAAAGGGGTTTACCCCACTGTGGTTAACCAAAACACACATACAGTCACTAAATCAGTGCAACACCTGGGGTCTGCTCTACTTGAAATTTCCCTCTTTAGAGAAGAAATCCGTCATGTACACAGCATCAAAGCACTCGACCTAGTACATATTGTAAGTTATTTCAGATATGTTTATTTAAGGCTTACCTTCACTGTTGAGAAGATACGAATGTCCCAGGACAGTGACTGGTGAAATCTTGTTGAAGGAAGTTTTAGACTTGACAGTCCAGCCTACAGAAAGAGAGGTGAGAAGAGAAAGAGTAGATTTTGAAAGCAGCCACTAAAGAAGGTTGACTTTGGCTTTTGAGCAGACATAATTATAAGTAACAACATTAATTTATACAGAGGCTCTCACACATTCCTGATTTATCAAGACTAACAACTAACCATATTTGACGTTGTTCCATGCTGACATCAGTTTGGCTTTCAGTTTGTCCATCTCATCAGGCTCTCCGGGAGCTTCTTTGCTGAGATCTTGAGTCTGAGGCGGCCTGAGACCAAAGCTACTTTGCCGCTCCATGGGCTGCTGCCTCCGGCTCTCCACCAGCTCCTCCTGCATCACTCCCCCTATATACTGTGCTGCACTGGGGGAAACAGAGTTCATGGCTTTAAGCCCTTAGACCTGGACTCAGGTACTCCCCATTGCAACACAGAACTGATCAAGGAAAGAAAAGAAATTATATTGGTTTAGTTGCTTAGGATTCATTGTGGGTGAGAACATGACTGACCAAGCTTAAGACAGATGTTATAGACCTTCTTAGCTGTACGATTTCAGGAGAAAATACTAATGCGCTCATACAGATAACCAAATAAAGTACATTAATAATAAATTAATATGATAAACAAGGTAATAGGATGTGTGCTCCTGGACATTGTGACCATTGTTTTTTTTGATATTTTAACTACCAATTACTAATTGATAAAATATTCAAATAATCAATAGATTATTAATATAATCAATAGAAGATTATTGGCAGATAAAGTTGTTCTGCGCAATAAAAAAAGAAAAATTTCCACAATTTTCATCTGTTAAGAATGAACTTCCATGCTTAATAAATCACATGGTTTTATTAAAGTGTACCAGGAAACAGTACTATGAATGATTTGTGAGCCAAAAGCAAATGCTCACTTCCTTAAAAAATGGCTAACTATGTGCAACACTGTCAGGTCATCTGTCTTAAACTACCCATTTCATGACGTGAGAAAGTGCAAGGAAAGTACCAGTGACTTTTCCAAACCCTACCCTGAAACTGATGAGTAGCAGTTTTGAAAGAGAACTGTACAGTGGTATTGTGTATTCACTGTCTTTACTCATGGAAATATTTCTATTAGGGAAAATAACATCATGTGATTACCATTTGACAAACGACGTAACAGGCCCTTTCAGTTTAAGTCATCTGATTACAATGGCTGTCACCATGCATTATATTAGATCCAGCTGTAACGCAGTATTTCCTAAACCCAGTCCTCGGGGCCCCCCTATCCAATTACCCAGGTCAGGTGTGGTCAGCAAATCAGAAGCTGAAAGATACACCTGATCCAGGTAATCAGCAGTGGGTAGGGCACGGTTAGCTAGAAAACAAGCAGGGCAGGAGGGCTGGGAACCGAGTTTGGGAAATGGCTTACACTGCTCTCTGCACCACAGACATGTACTAGTCATACAACTGGTTATGTGGCTTCCTTTTAATAATCAACCTCAGTGATTACAGACACTGTGACAATCGTGACGCGATGTTAGAAACAATTTCACAACAATAACATCCGAGCCAAACCATCCAGTAGTCACCGTGACGTTAAACTAATACACCTAAAGTTAAAAACATAAACGCTAGCTAACAATTACATACCTGCTGTAAAAGCCGGTTAACCTGGTGGGTACCTTGATGTGGTTTGAGTCATTTCGGTGTTTTCCTCTCCCCTTCCGACAGCCTCCGTCTTTGCACAGAAATTCACTTTACTATTGCTTTAGCTAACTTTAGCCTTTTTCAGGCGCTAGCCCCGGTGTTAGCTAATGCTAGCTAGCATTCAAGCCGTACTGACCAAAGAATTGACTTCCCTACAAGACACCTCTGGTATCGGTATTGTCAGCGTCCCTCCATTTGACAAACGAGCTATTATGTCCACAAGACTGTGAAGATAATCCATTACACTGCGGGTTAGTTTTCCAGTCCACTAACCCGCAGCTTTCGCACCTACCTCTACCAACAGAGGACATCTACTTCCTGTTGTCCTTTCCTGACCCAACGCCATTGGCTGGAGTAATCACAGCGAGGAGGCTCATTGGACAATATTCGAATACGGGTTATTATCCCGGTGCTATTGGCTAATACAAACTCGTACATTTATGTAATCTGTAACCTAGGCAACATATCACATGGTAGTAATTATATAAATAAATTGTATTTGAATCACTACATTTATTTATTTATTTATTTATTTACAAATGTACAATATAGCAATGTGCAATCCACTACCGCAGCTTTATCATGAATGACTCCTCCATTGACTATGACCTCAGTAATAAACATGCAGTAGAATTATCACCTTTTAGACTATTTCAACAAAAACTGTCCCAAAGGTGCATTGGATTATATTATATTGTACAAGTGCAGGTAATTAGGAATTTTTCTTTTAAAATCTTGAATCTGAATCTAAAGTGTCCAGTGGGTGTACAGCGTGCAAATTTTATTCATCAAGGTTTGAAATAACCATAAATTCCAGTCACTCACTAATCTTTTCAAGTGGCTCCCGCTGGGAAAAAAAGTGTAATGAATATCATTAATTTCTGTGCTATTTGTCTGAGTTATCAGATTGTGCTTGGCCCCTGTGCATTTTCAAAAAGGTTTAAATGTTTTCTGTAAAAACGGTCTTCAGTTATGTTAGATGTGGGCAAGTGTTAAACAAGATTAAGATTATTTCAGCAGGCTGCAGGATTGTGATTACAGATTACATTGGTCAAATTCAAAACAAAGGTAAGTAAAGGTCAAAAAAGGTAAGCACGTTTTGGAACAAATGTCAGAATTTTATTTTACTGCACTTCAGGTGTATGCATTTGAATCACATCTATCACAAACATAAATGCCCCAATGGTACAAATAAATACATTTTCAGTGAACAGAGAAATGTGGAATGTTATATATACTCAGACTTCTGTGTTCATTTGTAGAATCCATATTTGTATTCAGTATTTTTACTTTTTCTTCAAAGTAACTTACAAACAACAGCAAAGATCTTAATTTCAAATAAAGTGCATTTATACCATTCTCTCTGTAGGTCACAGAAAATCCTCAAACATGTAACACTAGCATAGACACCACCGATTGGGAAAAGGCCTGAAAGTGGGCAGAATACTTGTATAAGATTACATTAAAGTTAGTTTTTTAATCAGGTGATTAGAACAGGCTGGATGACACCTTTAGTCACAATATACTATAAAGAACTCCTTCCTGTCAGTAGAATATATAAGACAGTATATTCAAAAATGTTAATCCCTACTCAAGAAGATATAATTAACAGTCACATGAAGAACACAACAAGAGACAAGGAATAAATTTGTGTTTCAAGTGTTCATTTGATAAGTACTGCAAATATTTTGTCATTAAAAACATAAATGCATATTCAGTAACCCTATGGCTAATAACATCCATTCTGCAATAAATCAGCAGTTTTGGCTTCATTACGGAAACTCTCACTCTAACTGATTTTTAATAAACGCTGTGTGGAAACAGGTTGAACAGAGGAGCTTGTGAACCACTGGAGGTCAGTAGAGTACCATGCTTAATAAAATGCCACTGTTGGTGCGTGAGACCTTTTACTGGGGGATGTAAATCATTTTTTAGACACCATGAAACACCATTAGGTTCAACAATGGATTGCTAACAGAATCATTCTCATAGATTCTGATTGATTAAAATCCACTTATAATGCATTAAAGGTGCACTGAGCAATGTGTTTTACGGCCATGGCTGTTTATGTGTTGTGTACTGCCAATCCCACATAAACCTGATTCTCGTGTTGTAGCTCTACATGCAATTGCTTTTTGCAACTTGCAACTGCCAAATCATGGAAATCAAAAGGCAACCGCTTCCAGTACAACTGCACACAAACCACAACTGCAAAACAGTTCAGAGCAAAAGCTGGAGAACAAACGTCATGATTTAGCAAGTTGAAACTGTTGTGCAGACAGAACCACTTGTTTGAAACTTAAGTTTGGACAAAAAAAAAAAAGAACTGTTGTTGGCTAAATCAGTTTACACCTGCAGATCTTAGAAGAGTCAAACATTTAATCAAATCACTGATAAAATTTAACATTTGACAATGCATCAAATCAAATGTGGATTACATCATTTCACCTCTACTTTCTATCCAAGTCCACAAAGTTCATTAACTAGTAGCAGTTTAGTGTCCTTGCACACATCTGTAAATGAGTTGCATAAGGTTATGTACAGTGAAAAGCTACTGAGATATGAAGTCAGGAGATGATTAAGATCAGTGGGAGAAGAACACAAGTTGTTTCAGTCCAGTCTGTTACTCTTCTCTTGCACTCTTGCTAAGATTATTGATTCAAAACATCTTTACTGGGATATTACATTACAAAATGTGAGCATTACATGAATCAATCTTGACTATCTAATGTAGTAAACAGGAACAGTCATTCTGATTATACCTAATGTGGATAAATTTGTTTTTACATTAACAAGTTCATTGTGTTATGCCCATATTCACAAACACTACCTTAGTGATTGAGCCCTTTAATAAACTCAAAACTCATCGCTGGACTCTTGTTGTCTGTTTATTTCCAGTTTGTCATGACCCTTGCTAAAGTAATCATCTCTTTTTAAAAATATATATACACATGCTCACACACAGACTCACACACTCCCAAAAAACACACATATGTCCTAACTCATGGGCCACATCGATGTTGATTTAAATGCATGAAAATGAGCTCCTGACAATGCTACCTCTGGCAACGTGTGAGTGTGTGTGTGGTTGTTTGTGTATGTGTGGGCTGTGGTAGCCCTCCTGTGAGGGGGAGATAAGCACTGAGCTTCAGCTCTGTCCCCCGGTTTCCTCTGCAGCAGGACACAGCCTTTAACCACCAGAAATAGACCCAAGGTGGCTTCACATGCACACACACATACACATACAATCCCTTTGCGACAAACTGCTGAACTCTGCCGATTATGACGTCCACTGACGGAGCACCTGCTGTGGCTTTGTACGACTGTGCACACCAACAAAGAAAGTAATCTGCTGGATGAAGAAGCAATGAGCTTAATCATCTTGTTGCTTATCCACTGTAGCCAAACTGATGCTGTGTCATTTGTATTGTTTGATAAAAATATAACAATTTGACTGTGCCTCAAATTTTTCCACTCTTTTCATTGTCTTGTTTGATATGCAGTGAATGAAGAAAGGGCTGATTGAAAGACAAATAATAGTGACTGGATTTGGTATTCACAGTATTCAGCATGTTTTGATCAGTAAAGCACTTTTAGACCTCTTGTACCTATTACATGTACAGTACATACCATATGACATGCATTCACATAGACCCACACACATATACATCTGATAAAGTGTTCCACATTACATGAAGAGTCTTCTTATTAAATAATTTATAATAGAAAATCAACAGTTAATGCACCTTTACAGTAGACTTTTTTACTCCTGCTTTTAAGTTAGAATCAGTCAGTGATTAGAGTCAATGTATAACATTTGATATACTCTGAAACTGGAATGTACATTGGTTTTAAGTGCTTTACTTATGTTGCATTGTTCTTCCAAAAAAAAAGGCATCTTTTTTTCTACTAAAGTACCATTTAGGGACCCGATGAGTCACATTTTTGGTGGGCTGCTGCCTCTTGCAGCCTTTTCTAGCGGGGAGCCAGCGGGACTTTGTGTCACCACTGCAGACCCAACAACCACTCGACCTCCAGCAGGAGTGTCAGATTTTCCCGCTGTGCCTCCCTGCTTTTCCTCCGTTGCTTTAGTCTGCTGGTCTTTGCTCCTGGCCCCCTCCTGGGAGCCAAGCTTAATTGGCCCGAGGACATTTTTGGCCACTGTGGTCAGTTGGCTGACAAAGCTCGTCTTGTCCCCAGGGGAGACGGGCCGTGACTTACAGAGGGAAGGTCCGCACAGCGAGGGGGTGACGGCAGTAGGGGAGGGAGAAGGGGAAGGCGAATGCTCCTCTACCACTTCCAGGCGACATTTGTCTTCCCAGTCAAGGGTTCCCCGATAACAGTTGACAGCCCCGAGTCCTTGCCTCACCTTGCCCAGAGTGAGTGGCTGCCCGTGTGGTGGGACAACAGGACCAAGGACCCGAGATGGATGTTTGGAGCTTTTAGAGCTGAGTTCTGGAGTCCTCAAGTCACTGCTCTCAGCTCCAACTTTTCTCAGGCTGTCACTCACACCTGATAGTTTAAATGTTTTGTTCATGCTCAAAGGACCTGCTGTTACTGCCCCGTTGATGCCGATTGATTTATCTGGAGTGGAAGCAGAGCTCTTACTGAAGGTGGCACCAGGTAATCCAGGCCTGCTCTTGTTGTCACCTTCCTGCTTTGGTTCAGTTCTGATCCCTAGCTGCTCTTGGATCACTTTACCATTAGATAACACACTCTTGGCAGCCCTGGGATCTGGTTGTCTTGGAGTTAGGTCTGCCTGACCCTGGGGGATCTTTTCAGGTGCCTGCTGACCAACTAGACTTCCTGTTGTTTTGCTTGGGGTGCTTGAATTTGTAGCTTTAGTAGTTTCTACACTTACTCTGGAGCTCTGTGAATTCAAGGGCAGCTCACCTGTATGAGGTTTCCTTGTTAAAGATGACTGGGATACTGTTGCTCCAACCCGACTTGACCCGGTTTCTGTATCCCTCTCTTTGTCCCTCTCCCTTCCTCTCTCCCTCTCTTCCCTCTCCCTTCCAGCAAGCAGTGTTTCCCTGCTAAGCGGTGACTCCTGCCTCCCTAGTCTCCTCACTGGCTTCAGCATACCCGTTTCTGGTGCAGTTGAGGATGAAGGCAGAGGTGGAGGATTAGGAGGCAAATTCTCCCCTTCTGTCTCTAGCAGGCTCTGGAGCCCAAGCTCACAGAGAAAGGCATCCTTACGGTACTCAGAGTGCTGAACCTCCAGACTGTGCTTCCTCAATGGGCCTCCCAGCCCTCCTGTAGAACTAGACTGGGTCAGAGGTGAGCCCAGTTTCTCTGCTGACTGCACCCTTTTAAGTAGCGGTGATCGAGGGGGCTCTGCACTCTTGGGCCTGGGTCGCAGCACAGGTGGTGAGGAGTGGAGCTTGACAGGGAAAGACTGGGTGGTGTTTGAGCTCCCCACAGTATGGCCTGGTAAAGGTGGAGGTGAAGACTGTGTAGGGGAGGGTGTGTGGGCCAATGGGGATAAGGGGATGTTACCTGCAGACTTACAACGGGCAGAGCGGTATTGGCGGTGCAGTTTCGGTGAGAGGCCATGCAGGGAACTAGGCCTCATGTGCTGGGAGGGAGCTGGGGAGTTTGGAGTGCTAGAGGCTGGAGAGCTGCTCTGAGAGGAGGCACCTACAAGACCACAGGGTGCAGAAAAGCACAGTGAACATACAACATTTAAAAGTAAAATTAATTTTGGTTCAAAACTTTTTTGTTTGGGAAGTTAAATCCTCCTTTATAGAGAAAATTCCTATGTAGTATGATCTTTATATTCAAGTTCACTTAGTTTAGTTTCCTACCCAGGTAAGATGGCTCAGGGGTGGAGCGGTAGCCCTGGGTTGGGGACCGGGCAGACAGGCTGTGAGTTGGGGAGCCAGGAAGACTCTCACTGGAGGACAGGGAGCGATTTAAAGAGGACAGGCTGCGGCTGGTGTGCAGCAGATTGGACTGCTTCGTTATCTTACGAAACAAGGAGCTACGCTTCTTACTGCAGGACAGATAGAGAATGACAAGAGAGCATAGTTTAAAAAAGGTTGACATAGACATTATTACTAAAACATGAGACACAAGACACAACACTGGTTCAGGTGTGTAAGTTCCTACCTGTCCTGGCCATCCTTGCCCATGGTCCTCTTGTTTCGTCGAGCCATCTTACACTTGTAGCTGGCCTTGCGGGCAGGACCCACTTTAATGGAGGTGTTCTCAAAAGGTGTAGTTGTCACTGTCACCTTGTTGCCACTCTGGACAGATTGAGGACATTAAATTTATTCTACACTGTTAACCAATTTTTTTCTTTCTTTCTTTAACTACCAAAATCAGACCAGTTAACATATTGCCTTTAATACCAGAATGAATCATCCTGGTATGTTTTTGGAATGATGATGAACAGACATTACACGAAAACAATTTAATCAAATGTAGATGACTAGTAGCCTTGCTGTGTCAGAAGTATTGAACAATGAACAATACAACTGAGGAAGGAATAGATCTAGAGATTCCTACCTTGAGTATGAGCTCTACCACTTCAGTGTGGACCAGACCGTGGACAGGCTCCCCATTGACATGAGTGATGAGGTCACCAGCACACAGGCCAGCTTCCTGGGCGGGGCCGCCATCCTCCACATGCTGCCAATACGAACAAACATTCACAATCATGACATATGAAAATCTTTTACATGTAAACGTTGACCTATATTGAAATTCTAGACAGTATTTCCAGTAATTCCCAGTCAACCCCAAAATAAACCTGAATATTTTGTTATATTTTGAGTATTTCACCTCTTTTTTATAATGTTAGATTCAACTGAGACACTACTAATAAATGTTTATTAATATAAAACAAATATAACAGGAACAGCGTTTGATTTGAAGATGATCCAGCGTCAAGCTTGACCTCAGGGGCTGAGATTGAAGATATTGAAATCTCCATCTCTTTGGGACTAGTTTCTGATTTCACTGATCCCTGCTTCATGCCACCTGGACTTTCAAAGACATTCCTCTGTCAGGTCACTGACTTCAGCTTCAGCACACAACTCAAAACACTACAGCTAAAGTACATTAAGTGTCTTACCCAAACAATGTGGTGCACGCTGTAAATGTCACTGTCTCCAATGTAGACCCTGATGGCCCTGAGGGTGAAGCCGTACTTCTTTCCAGAGCGATGGATGGTGATGGGAGAGCGCAGTACGCTGACTGCTGGGAAGAAGTCTCTGCTCGGTGAAGAGTCACGGGACGAGGGGTTGGAGGAGAAAGAGTGGGGAGACATGGGGCTGGCCAGTGGAGAAAAGCCGCCATGCTGCTCCACTGTTAGAAGACAGAGGTCAAGGAGAGAAATTAGATACTATATACATATATTAGTTCAAGACTAATGAATTTCTCATACAAGATTTCATTCAACTCTTTCCTTGTGCCTCTCACCTGATGGTATAATGACAGACAGGGCTGTGGCAGAAGCAGACTTAATGACTTTGTTGCCAGGCCTGGAATTGCGTTTCTCTCCATCACCTGACAAATGCTGGTGGCGCGCCCTACGGATGACCAGATCATTGGTGGCTCTGGGTCCCAGGGGGTCGTATAGAGGAGTCATCACATCACGACTGGCTGCTGCCAGGCCTGGAGATAACGTGGTGATGGTGGTGGTAACGGTTGGAGTTTCGCCAGGTTTGGGAGACTTGTCTGTGACGATAGAGTCATGTGGAAATTACTGTTATTTCAGTTTGAGACGGCACTTGGAGATAAAAATAGCAATGTTTAGGACTGTCTGCAGCTAATAAGATATAACAAGCTGCTTTTCACCTCCTACGCACCTATTCCCCTCCTTGCTTTCTCAGTTTTATTGTTTATCATTTTCTCAATTTCTCTTTCGTTCTCTAGTTTCTTTTCTTCACCATCACTACTTTGTGAGTCTTTCAGCTCCAACACACCTGCTACATTGAGCTCCTTCAGACTGGTCCTCTGCTCCTGGAGGCTCGGTGAGGGAACACTGGTGCTGTCCAATGAGGTTCCACGCACCCTGATGGGCACCTGACGGGACAGGGAGTCTGGCTCACCTTCTAGGGGAGAGGCAAAACGATGTGTATCCATCAGCGCTGAGAAGCGCCGTCGAGCACCAAGAGGAGGGCTTGCATCTCCCTCCATGTACAGGGACTCTGAACAAGACAGGCGCTTCCTGTAAGAGAGGTACATGGTCACATAACATAATACAAACTTGTATCCTCTCTGTAAGAACTCATCAAGGTTAAGGCTATCACCATATCACCCTGGGGAGGGAGCATAAGTAATAATCTTCAGGAACCACGTAGTGGACCAACTGTCTGCCATTCATAGGTTGAGGTGTGAAATGACACTGAAATATATCCAAGTGAGGAGATAAGTTAAATCATTTCTTTAATTAAATCTGTAATGAGCTGTAGCTGAAAAGGAATCCTAGCTGGAGAGATGATAGAGATTATTCCTACTTGATATGAAAGAAGGGAAAGTCTATTGTGTGAAGTGTGTGTACATGATGAGGCACCTTCACTATATTAAATCTCACAAATATTATTAATGCATAATGTACATATGAATGATTTTATTTGACTTATTAATGTAGAGCGATCGAATTCCTGACATATGCTTCCCACAGATTTTGCTGAAATTGAGTTAAGATAAGTAATGGTAATGTGTTTCTGCTGTATGCTCTCCATTAGAAATGGATTAGGTAATAATATGCAGTCTGGATCCTGCAGGTTCAGTCTTTTTAAGCTGCTGCATGACAAGAGGAGGAAAAAAACAGAATTATATTTAATTAATCTAGATCTGGGGGCGAGAGTGCATTTTCATTTAGTAGACTTAACACTAAAGAATTGGTCTCTTTAATTTTCCAGTAAAAACAGGTGTTGACTGTGCCAACTGTTTGTTAAATTCTTCTCTGACTTTCTTGGGAAAACGAGTGCATAGGATGCGATTGAAAACAAAACAACTACATATGCATTATTCATAGCAATTCATGAAAACATTGACACATCAGAGACATATTGGGATCCTGTGAATCACATGAATCAGTGAAACATCTCCACTCCTAGTTTTCAAACTTTGGAGAGGTGGGATCTGTTGCCTGTTGCTGACTCAAAGTGAGTGTGAACTCTCGCACAAAGCTCTTTTTATACAACAGGTGTGAAAACTGGTGTCAGCGAGACAGAAAAGCACTGTGGGATGTGCAAGTCTGCTGTAAGTAAAAAAAAAAAAAAAGAATTCAGGGAACCACCTTCTGAACGAGTATTCAGGACACCCCACTTCACTTTGCTGTATATATCCAAAAACCACAGCGGTGCCCCTGAAAGTCATTTCAAAATGTCTGTCACTCACATCTCAGGTGACCCAGTCCTCCAGCTCTTGTCCCTCATGCTGAAGCTGCCCAGGCTCTCTCTCTTGGCCACCTTGTCCTCCCGTGGGCCCTTGTGCTCCCGACGGCAAACAGAAGACGTAGCTTTCTGCTCCAGCTGAGACAGATGCTCCATGCTGCTGTACACCTGCTGGGAAACACAGTGAGGTCAATATTTATTTGGTTTGGTAGCAGATATTAATAGATGGTGAAAAGAAGAGTGCAACTATCTAATTATTCATTTCAGATAAAAGCCTGATGTATAACACCGTACTTTGTTTATAAAAGCCTTTATCCGGCATGCTACAAGAGCAGCATATCTAGTACTTCAGCTGTTGTTATGCACCAAGAAAAGAAATATTGTAGGGCCCTACCTGCAGTAAAACATACCTGGCTCTAATGTACCCGCCTACAATACCTGCTACTGATCTGGTTTCTATTAGAGTTGTGGTATAAAATAATGGGTTAAAGCTAAACACTTCCACCCACTTACACAAAGAACAGTTATTCCTGTTTATTTATTATCTATTTAATTAATATTTTTGCATGAAAATTTAAATACTGGCTCAATATATTGGTTATTGGCAGCTTCAATCTAAAAATACTTGTTTCCATGTTGCCAGCTTGTAAAAACTGTGAACACAGTGCAATCTTGGGAATATGTGATGTACTCACATGTGCTGTATAGAGTGGGGTTGAATTCTCACATATAACGCAGCCATTCTTTAGAAATCTACGTCTTCATCCCTCTAATGTACATCTGCTGTTATCTTAAATCATCCACGGGCTTATGACCACATCAACAGCACAGGTGGGATTTTTTTCTTTAGTGACACAGTTGAATCAGTTTAATTAATATTGTGTTGGAAAGATAGCTAGAAATCTTATATTTTAGTTTTCACTTTGACTGTGTTCATTTTTAACCACTCGATTGCCTCTTTGTTAAAGCCAAGTGACTTAATGCACATAAAAAAAACTGGTTTAGATCTCAAATCTTAGTTAAGAATCATTTTGTCTTTGCGTACTCTCAGTCATACAGTTTTATATATTCAGTTTGCTTCTTTGGCCATTTTCAGGATGATAAACTGACTTTCAACCATTATTTAAAACATAATATACGCATATATGTAAAATACTACAGTGAAAAACATAATTCAGTTCAATTCAGTTTATTTGTATAGTACCAAAGAGCTTAGAGAATTATCTGAAAAGCATAAATATGATTATATAGAGTTATAAAGAAAAACCCAACAAATATTTTGTATGTTTTCCAAATGTCTGCAAGTGAGCACTGACACATCCACAAAGATGTGCACACAGTTACAGTGTAAGGCTCTCATTATGTGCAGAGTCACACAGAAAACTAAGCTGTGTGGGGGAGGACAACGAGAGAAGCTACGTTAAAGGAAGCAGCGCACCATGGAAACCAGTGTCAGATGAAGACCCAGTTGTCTTCTCCAGAAGAAAAGCAAAACGATGCAACAACCAGACCTTCCTTTATTTAATTTATAAAACATAATCTATTAATATTCTGATTTCAGTTAATCAAAAAATAAAGTACCAAAGGACATCTAGGAAAATCCTTTTTAAGCTCTAGCTGACTACTAATATTATGTTTCTTCAGTTATAATAATACTAACTTGAAACCAATAAATTACTTGGCTTTTATAATTTGGTTCAGCAACTACTTTTCATCTACTGGGGATGAAAACCAGGGCCTCAGTTCAGTTATGAGTAACAACACGCCACAGAAAAATGTTAAATAAAGTATGACAGAGGCAATAAGGTTGATTAAAAGTAGTTAGTAATCATCCGCTCTTGGCTAGGGTGTTGTAGAGCCTGACGGCTGTGGGGATGAAGGCTCTCCTGCATTATATAAATGAGCTAATAAAATCAAAATGTGATGGTCTGTCTGTAATAACAGATGAAAGAAAGAATAATGAGTATAACTGTTCATTACAGAGAATCATAAAGTGCATTTCAAAAGAGACATTACATGTCAACATACTGTGGTGCCTTAATCACAATTTACTACTTTTACCTTTATAAATTTTGTCTTCAAGTCCATATTGTTGAGTTTTATGTATATTAGGTGTTGGAATAAAAAACTGATTTTATCTGCATTATTTGTGTTTTGTAGACACTAGTTTTAGATTAGACAAGTATAACATATGTACATACATATACAGTATACAGTATATGTATACACTGCAGGTAAATAGATGTGAATAAAGGTGAATAAAATAAGCTGTACCATAGACAGAGGTGTCATGAAGTGCAATGAAAAGCAATGACAAACAGACAAACAGATAAATAATAAGTCAAACAGTGCAGTTATGATACAATCTGGAAGAAGAGGACAAAATTAATTTGACAGCAGTGAATTGCACATTGATCTCTCTCTCTCTCTCTCTCTCCCTCTCTCTCTCTCTCTCTCTCTCTCTCTCTCTCTATATATATATATATATATATATATATATATATATATATATACGTAATAACTAATTAATTGACTAATCATTACAGGTCTATGTTAAAAATCTTAAATAAATCAAATACTTGTTCATATTTAGCGTAGGGCTCATTATGTGCATTCATTCTGCAGAGGTCTTTGTTCACCTGCTTTGCTTGAGCACAGCTGCTCAACAGCCCTCAAGTGTAATTCAAAAAACATCTCAAATTTAATTGAAATAGGCTCCTTACTGAGGCACCTTCAATTTGCTGAAGAGCTCCCTCTCATTTTCTCAGGCAAAACATGTGAGGATGGACCAGGTGAAAGACAGAGGGAAGGTAGACGGAAATACAGAGGGAAGGAAAAAATAGGGTGGCAAGAGGGAAAAAAGGCTGTATGACGTGAGAAAATCCCACTTGCAATTCAAAGTGTGATAGAAAAAAAAAGTTGGCACACTGAGAAACAAACTCACAAACTAAAGGAGATCTGGAAAGAGTGGATGTAAAATAAAATGAACGACTGACTGGGTCATTTAAGACACATTTGCAGACATAAGAAAGACAAAAAAAAAGGATAGAGAGAAGCATTAAGAGTAGTTTGGCCTCTGGGTGTCTACAAATAGAAACTGAAGACACGAAAATAAGAGGGAACAGTGTAGAAAATCCCAGTCAGATATTTTTATCTCCAGGCTTGAGACCAGAGTTAAGCTTCCAGGTGCTGCTCTCTGTACAGTATGACCTCAATATATCTAAAACTCTCTAAATACAGTACAACAGACTGGCACCATGGGGGAAAAAAGGGGGAAACAAAGAGGAAAGCATACTAGAGAGATAAATCAGACCTTGCTGAAGCGAGGCGAGCAGGAGGAAAACTGCCGTATCTCCACCGGCTCATCGTCATTGGTGTCATCCTCGTCGTATGTATTGATGTGGTGATAACGATCTGAACGGGCTGGCAGGGAGAAGAAGAAATATATGAGCTGTCAGCCCAACATACAGTAAAATGTACATTTCTGACTGGAACGGTGTCAGCACAGTAATTGTACAACCCATAAACCGAATATTGACGTAACACAGTACATAAATCCAGACACACGTACTATCAAAGTAGCTGGTGTCCTCCTCTGACTCCAGGTGAGGGATGAACTCGGCTTTCTGTCTCAGCAAACTGTTCCAGTCCAGCTCGGTGAAGAACAAGTGCTGCTTCACCTCAAATGCTCCGCCTGTGGGTAAAGACACATTAAAGACACAGTTTATCATTCTGGAAATAGCACTCATTAGCTTCATTGTAAGTTAGATGAGAAGATCAATATTTGTATTTGTATATATTCCATGCACAGACCTGAGAGTTGTAATAATCTCAAAACTCACATCCTAAATAAGTATATATTTCACTAAATGAATGTAAGTGCAGTCAGTACCTGTACCCAACCTCACAAGAGGGTTGGTCTGCAGCAGAGCAGATATGAGCGACTGGGCATCGGCAGGCAAGGCTTCATCACCATCTGGCCAAACAATATCATCTATCAGAGAGAAAAGAGATGGAGAGCAAAAGGTCAGAGTAACAAGGACGAAAGAAATAGCTTCCTATTAAAGTAGCTTTCAAGATGAATTGAAAATAATCAAGTCTGCTGCAATGCTGCCCTTAACACTTGAAGTTTTCGTTGGTTAGTGTTATTACTTGTATTTCAAGTATTAAGGGGGAAATTAAATGTTTAAAATGAAAGAAATGTTAAGAGCCCATGGAGCAGACTTTAAAATGTTATGGCCCAAAAACTCAAACCATGTCATAAGCTCAAGAAAAAATGCTTTGAATTTAACAATCCTTTGTATAAGTTACATTTGGGTTAATAAACTCTGTAGTGGTCTTAAAATCCTATTACACTTACTGTCAACCACAAACTAGAGAAGACTTCAGAGAATTTGAAAGTATCTTCCAAAAAAAGCTTTGAACTATTTCCTCACCTGTGATGACTTGTCCAAACAGCTGCTCAGGAGTGTCTCCAAAGAAAGGCACGCAGCCCACCAGGAACTCGTACAGGATGATCCCCATGGCCCACCAGTCCACCGGCTTCCCATAGCCCTGCCGGAGAATCACCTCTGGAGCGATGTACTCTGGAGTACCACATACCTGTGTGAAGGAGAGAAGGTGGAGGCAGAGTATGAAAGGAAAGGAAGATAGAGGTGAAATAATACGAGCTTGATGAACTTGAGTTTTTGCCATCCAATCCAAATATTTTAATAAACAATCACAAAAATCTCTTCTGTCCCATCGATCTCTAGCTGTACATAGATATTTAGGACAATAAAGGTGAATTGAGCTTGTCCAAGACCACAGACCACAACATCAATGGTTTGAGTCCTTAAACGTATTTGATTTTTATATATGTAGATATGTTAGATTTGACTGCACTGGTCCTTTTACAGCATATGTTTTTGATGGGGAGGTGAAATTGAATGTAAAATGAAAGTACTTCTGTCGGTGTGTGCGTGGCTGTCTTGCACAACACAGACATAATTGACTGAATGAGAAATACTTCACTAATCAGAACCTCCTCTAGAACCATGAAAAGCAAAGCTCTGGTCCGTTTCATTTGCAGATGTGAGTTGATTACTGGCAGACACGCAGATGCCTGCTTGTACACAGAAGAGCTGAGGAACACACGCGCCTGATTATGACTGGTTTAATTCAGAGCACAAACAATAGCTGTAATTGCAAAATGGCATTGTGATGGAGATGGAGAGCATTAATGATTCTCTAATTCAGACTACACAGGAAGCTTTGTGATGCCACGTCTTCATTTAGAAATTATTGATTTTGCAGATGACTTAGCAGCTTGGCACACATCGATGGAGGAGACTAAAGACGGTGTGAATGGCTGTCGTCTGTTCAGTCTTAGAATCTCACTAATTCTGCATTGCACACACTCATTCAGACAGTTATTAATTTAAATGTGTCTGTCTGAAACCATTTTCTTTGATTATGCTGCTAATTTGAATCAACTACTAGTTGACAGGTGCTGTACCTGCTTGTCCAGGAACTCTCTGGCATCTTTCTCAATGTGTCCCTCATATAGGTTGGTGGTGAGGCTCATTAGGCCCATCTTCGACAGGCCAAAGTCTGTCAGCTTGATGTGTCCCATGGAGGTGATCAGGAGACTATATGGAGAGAATACAAGCATGATTAAAGCCCCATCTATACACAGTTTGTTAGGTAGCTAAAACGTAGGCAATCAAACACAACACTCCTGCAAAAAGTATTAATGTTCAGCTCTGTTCAAGTTGTTTTATTAAATTGTATACAACAGTAGAATTGATGAAAACCCAACAAACAGTCCTGATTGTGCCAAATAAGAAAACATTGAATGGCAAAACCAAGAAAACTGATTATGAAAGTGGTTTTAAGAAGGATTTTCTTCTTATGGATGGTTACAACACTTTGTAGGGTTGAGGAGAAGTTCAGACACGGGCAATTATTTTCTGTTGTTTAAATAAAAATATTCATTAGTGACACTTCAGGCACATACTTGTCAGGTTTAAGGTCTCGGTGGACGATACCATAGTTGTGCAGGTACTCCAGGGCTAAAACTGTCTCGGCAAAGTACATCCTAGCAAGCTCGACTGGCAGAGCCCCGATGTTCTTCAACAAAGTGGCACAGTCACCGCCTACAAACACAGAAAGACCACAGGTCACAGTGAGAGTGGATCTAAACACTTAACACCCGATGTGTTAGACTTATGACTTATACATAAATGTGTGAATACAACTGTATTTTTGATGATTAAGTTGATTTACATCTCTGAATGGGTAATATTTATGTTTGTTCTTTCTATTTTTTTTTTTTTAAACTTATCCATATCAGGCAGTGTTATCATACATGAGTCACTCGCTCATGGCTACCCTTCATGCCTGAGTGTGTCTGTGCACCAAAAGCAAACATGTAAACTGCTGCAGCCAGAGTCACAGCACCATCCTGAGCTGCCCTTCAGTGAGTCTACTGACCTTGTCGGTCTGTGAGAGGCTCATCTGCACAAATGGAAATGTAAGTGAGTGACTACACCGCAACCTATTACTTTTATTTTCCTGTATATGTATATGTGTGTGACTTTATAAGGGTAACATGAAGAGAACATTATTTGCTATTCAGGTGTTAAGTTTTCACATTTACCCAGAATGAAATCTCTGACCTCACCACCAGTAAAAAGGTAGCTAGAATAAGCCATGGAAACATTAAGGCCACAGCGCCTGAGGACACAAACTGTGTCCTGATCTGGAGAGGATCATTTTATGGGTGTTTGAGAAGTGCAACATCAGGAAATAGCCGGAGAAATAAAGCTGCTAAAGTGTTATTTTAGAAACCAGTTAGAAATCTGATCTAACATTTCCACCTCACACAGAGCAAGCAAGGCCAAACGGCGCAGGGACACATTAAGTCACTAAGTCATTCAGAGTGGCCGCATGAATCATGAACAATTTTTCAATCTCAGTCCATCCTCGGTGTGATTAAAGTCTAAAGACGCTCTCACCCTCAACATATTCCATGACCATGCACAGGTGTCGCCGTGTTTCAAAGGAGCAGAACATGGAGACAACAAAGGGGTTCTCTGCGAAGGTGAGGATGTCTCGTTCCACGAACGCCTGCTGGATCTGGTTCCTCAGGATCAGATTCTGCTTGTTGATCTTCTTCATGGCAAAACGCTGACGTGTCTCCCTGTGCCTCACCAGGTACACAGCACTGGAAAGACAGGAGAGTAGAAAACAGAGGTTGGTGGTGCCTGTGTGGCATTGAATAATATAAAATAGAAAAAGATGCTTTTAGACGTTAATACACAGTGTCCCACTAATGGCTGAGTGGACAAGATTCAAAATCCACTGGCACAAAATGTCAACACTATACTAGCTCTGAGCTTTTTAAGACTAAACTGAATTGTTGAAGCCCAACTCAGAAATATGCTTTTTCTTCTTCAATATGCTGTACATGGGAGGTAGAGCAGTCTTAACAGTGGTAGTACAGAACATGGGCTGATGCAGATTAGGTGGAGACCATATGCTACTCTTGTTCTATGGATTGATTGTTGTCAAATATATATTTTTCAGGTTTATGTCATTGGCTTTAGAAAAATTAAACACACCAGTCCCTCAGTACATGGCATGTTTTTTTAAAAATGCGTCCCCTTCCAAATCCCTCTGAGTTTTAATTATATTCTGAGCCTGGAAGAAGAGCACAGCACAGCTTTCAGTATCTGTGTTAGAGTTTGCCATGCTAAATATTCAGTATGATCCATCCCAAGACAATCTTATTTAATCAAACATAAACCGGTGGATTCCAACCCAGGTTCTTCCAACTGTGACGTGCTAACCACTGTGCTGTCAGGTTTCAATTTATTTCTTACCCATAAGCTCCATTGCTGATCAGTTTGATGGTCTGAAATTCTTCTTCACTTGGCGGCTTCATGGTTCTCCCTTTTCCCTGGTGACAAATTCACCATTTAAAAGTCTTAAATCAAATGAACAAATTAAAAAAGCCTAAATGCCTTTGTGTGAATTTAACAGCTGTGTGTGTCTGAATGGTTATGAACTGTAGCTACATGTGAACACACGCGGTCATGTTTGTGTGTTTGGTGCTCACCTCTGCTGAGTCATCCGTCTCCGGAGTGTGTGGACCTTCACTATCATAGCTGTCGAGGCTCACAATTTCTGTTGAGAAACATTTTAGTTATCAACCGAATGCAATGTCAAAATGAGGAGAGGCATTCTTCATACTTAAACACTTGGCCTCCCACACTACTGTGAGCAGAAAAGAAAAACTGCACATGCTCAGACATCTTGAACACAACAGCTATTCAAGTCTCACAATGCATCGGATCACAGGAAGAAAACCAAGAGAATTAAAATAGATTCTTATTAATTTATCATGTCCCCATCAGTTCTCCCTCCACCTCACTAACTTCCTCCCTCCCTGAGATGTACTGGCAGCTAATTTTCAGGGTTCTTGCACTCTTTAACTGTATTTGACAGCCGGTAGAATACACTAATAATACCTCTGTTATGTTGAAGCAGGGAAATAATTGAATGACGATTAACTTTGCTAAGCATTTACAAAATCCCTCTGTGAAAAGGTTCATGTAAAATGAAAGTCGCTGAGCTGAGAACTGTATATTCTGTCAGTTTCTGTTTGATGCTGAAAACAAGTGATCTTGTCAACAGTTTCTATGGGGAGCCGAGACAAAAAAATAGAGAATGTGAGAATGCGGATGAGCAAGCAGCTACGTGGGTGTGCATTTGTGTCTCTGCACGACAATGTAGGTGCTAGTGCAAGTGCAAGATCAAGATATCGAGTGGCACATTCTTAGCAGGAATTAACTGAGAAAGACCTAACAGCCCCACATTTCATGAATCCAGGAATAAACCTGCAGCGGTTTATTGCGAAGAGTCCTTCTGGGCCATTTAACACGTCGGCTGATGAACAGCTCTTGATGAATTAGGCACGGAGCGGCTGAGCAGATGTGAATGAGAACTGTGAGTTCGGGGGCCGAGTTTGAGCCCCGATCATTAGTGAAAGCTGTTACTGCGCCACCATTCAGCAAATGATCCAGACAATCCAGACCGTACATCTCAATAAATACACTGAGTAGAGCTGTTCAACAGCTTAAAGCAGCTGTTTTTACTGACTCTGTAGATCCCCACGGAGATGAAATCAAGGCAATTATACCCCCAGATGCAATTTCTTTTTTTTATTTGTTTGTTCATTTAATTTTTTGTATGTATGTCCACAGACTTTTAACAAAGCACACATTAAAAGAGGGACGTGACATTAAGAAAATGTGTCTTGTAACTCCCATTTTTTGTCTACCTTTGCCTTTGACTTTGCATGTTCATAAGGGTTTTAATGTACTTTAATTGCCTCTATGAGCTGTGTATTACGGCTAAATGCAGACCATGTTAATAAGCAGGGAGATCAGCTGGTTAAACTACAGTATCCGACTTTAAGTTGGTCAACGGATAGTTAAGGAACCTTTAGATACATCTGGGTTTTTCACATCACATCCTTTCTTCCTCTGATTAAAGCAATAGTTTGACCTTTTGGGAAACAGGCTAATTTGTCTTTTTGCTGAAATTGTGATGAAAAGATTGATCGCATGTCTATTAAGTGTGAATTAAATCTAGTGACTAATAAATCTAAATCTGACTAATTGTAGACTGACTAAAGCTACAGAAACTGTAGTTTAAGACAGAGCTACTAGTTCTAACTACTACAAAAGCATAAAATCCTTTTATTAGTTGTTGCGGTTAATGACCTAATCAAGCCACAGACTCAGGAGTGGTCAATCAATTTTCTATCTACAATAATACTGAATAATACACTGAGAGCAGATAAATACATGGAATATTTATTTTCTTTATTTATTTCCAACTCTTACCCTCAAGTGGATCTCTGGTCAGCCCCAACTGGCTGATAATATATCGAGGGATGTCTGCCTTCATCAGTTGTCCCTCTTTGGCATGATCCTCCGCTGCCTCCAGCAGATGGTAAAACTCTTCTGGGTTGAACTCCTGTCATTGGAGGAAAGACTTGTTAATTTATGACTTAGCAAAAGAAAACATACTAAAAAGAAATATCCTACAGTATATTACAGCATTAGCAGCACTACAGCCAGGTATTGAAGCATGATGACTAATTCCCTGGTTAACAGTAACAAGGGGATATGATAATGGCTAAAAAGTCACAACCACCTAAATGTCTCTAAGTAATCTGAAAAGGTTTCAAACTTATAATCCCAAAACAAGAATTTACTTCAACCTGCTGCAAACTAATGACCAAACAGCACTATGGGGCTGTCAGACAAATACAATCAGTGTAAATACACCTTCCAAGTTTAAATTGCTTTCTTGAAAACATCCCTTTTTTCCAATGAAACTGCCTTTTGTGGTGTCCTGTGGGATTCAGTTTTTTTTTGTATTGGTGAAATAACATTTTGATTAGAAAGCAGAGCCTGGGGCAGCCTGGATCATTTCCTTCCTCCCTTGCTCTCTCATATCTGCTAGAGTACGGAAAGGGGGGATTAACCTGCCCCTCTGATAGCTTGCTGTGCTCAGGGATAATATTCGTGCAGCTAACAGCCTACTGACTGTGTGACATTTTCACCAGATCAGACCTCACAGCTGACTTGAATGCTTAATGAACTCTACAGCCGTGGACATTTTATCTTTGTTTATGTCTTCTCCTCTCTCACCCAAGTCCCCTCCACATACTGCCTGACCCTATCGACCTCTTCTGACAGTTGCCCTGGCAACTGAAAGATGAGCCGTGGGTGTAGGAGGAGGGACCACACCAATGACGAACACGGCGTGTCATCAATCAGCCAGCCGATATCCAGGTATGGCTAAGCCTCCTTTGTGTACACTACAGTTTGTTATTACTAAGTAAGTTGTGGTGAGTCATGTTCTGTATGTATCAAAATGCCAAGGACACAGCTCTGTCTCCCAGCTGATTTGATGTGCTGCTGAGTAGACGATTGAGTAGTGGAGGTGGAAAGAATATTTTACAGTTTCAAGTTATGTTGGAAAAATATCCTCCGGCAATAACCTCGTACTCTGCTGCTGCAGAGATGTGCAGAATGACAAAGCTTGAATAAAACTTTGACCTCTACCGTATAATGTTAAAAACAACTTTGAAGGTGAAACTACATTTACTCTACATTATCAGCCACCTGTGAATAGAAAATATGCAACAGAAGCGCAGAAAGAAGGTAAAGAGTAGTTCCTGGTTCTGTGTTTCCACGTTCTGGTTCTGATTTACACATGCAGTCATTAAAGTGTTCACAGTTATGTCATTTTGGTACTTAATGATAAAGTTTGCACAAGACTTCCTGCTAATATGAACACGTGTGTTTGCAGGTTTAGGGATTATCAGATTTTTTATGAAGTGAGGAGACTCGCATGAAACACATTAGAACAATGGTATAGTGGAAACAACAGAGATCCAACTCTCCTGAATGTTGACCTGTGAGATCCATATATTTCCATACTAATACTTTTCATCAGATTGTATACAGGTAGTACATTTTGATGTGTGTCCAATGTCTGGATGGTAAGTGAAACAAGTAAAATTCAATTTAAAATATTATCCTTATCCCTTATCAGAGTGAGAGCACAGCTTCCAGCTGCGAGACAAACCTGTGTTTCATCATTTCATAGTGAATACACAGTGGACGCCCTGCCCCACTTCTGTTCATTCTTTAAAGCCATTTCAGCGTAAAAGATTCGACCCTCCCTCTCCATGTAGGAGAGACAGGAGTGTCTCCCAGCAGATGATAGAAAACATACTGAAAATGGGAGAATATAAAAGTGATCTTGAAAATGAATGCTCATTTGGTGAAACAGTGGTAGTGTGTGTTGAATATCTATCTATCTATCTATTTTATTTATTTATTTAATTGATTTAACAAAACACAGGCCGCACACACACAATTAGAAGTGGTAAACTTACCAAACACTCAAGGAGTCTGGCGGGACGAGATATGATGATGAAGAGCTTTTTGACAAGCTCAACCACAAAGGTAAGCTCTGGGCTCTCTGAGCGCTCGTAAGCCTGATGGAGAAAGACACGGGTTTGTGTTTAAACTGATGCAGCTGACATCAACGAATGCTCTTCTCCACCTGCACAAGTCATGCGTCATCACTCACGTCATGCAGCAGCTTCTCCAGGTTCTCCTGCAGTTCACAGAAGTAGACGCTGGTAATAAGACCCTCCCGTGATTTGGTCAGGCAGTCTCTGGACAGCTCCGCTATCTGGTGGTGGATGAAGCTCAGGACCCCGTCGGCCAGTGGCAGAACGCTCTCTGGAGAGTAGTTGTGGATGAACTCGGCCAGCCTCTCCTCCATCTGAGCGGTGGCCTGATTAAAGATGAGAAAGCGGTAAATGGTCAGTTGTTGTTATGTTGCCAAAATAGTGATGAGAAAATAATATAATCATATATCACAGACTTCAGCGAATATGTGAAAGAGGTTTAAAGAAGTTTGAATTTCTTCGTGGATTACTAAAGGGTAACACACATCAGCGATGTATGATGTGCATCAGAAACATGCATGTGTGTTCTTCTCTGTGGATGCTCATGTGCTGGTGAAGTTTCCATGAGTACAAATGTAAAAACAATGGAGCAATAGCTAAGATCAATTCATGAAAAAAACAAAAACAAAACAAACAAAATAAAAACTTTCCCTTGAACCACAGAAGCAAAAGAGATGAGGAAGTTCTGCAGTGCTCATTTGCAATGATGCAACATTTGAGATTGAAAATGGAGATGCACCTGAGAAACCTGATATTCTACTTAGATTTCAGTATTATCTGACCCTGATATGAAGCACAGTCAGTTTGTTTATTGCACTTTAATCCATCCATTACAGATAACAGCTTCTATAAATGCCACATAAGAAATACAACATAGCATGTGGTTAATTTGCTTTAAAACTGTCTTTCTGGATTAAAGTCTTAAGGATTCTTCTGCATTATAGTTAGAATCACTGTCACTCTTCTGTAATAAATGTTTTTTTTTTTAAATCACATCATCAGAATTTAGGATCTGTTATATGTCCATAAAACACATTTTCTAAAGGAGCATGTTAAGTGGGTTTTCCTAATAATGCTGGAACTCCATTCACAACCCTGATAAATTGCAATAGTATGTGGGAAGACTCGCCATCATTCACAGTGCATCACAAAGCCTCGCCACTGAATGAGTGGTGTGTGTCTGAGTGAGTACACACAGGTGTTTGTAGATTCCTGGCTGCAAATTGACATCCATCATCTGCCATTCACTTATTCATACAAATAGTCTCCTTCAGACACGGAGTCATGTTTCAGTATGTAACACACACGGACAGGTTTGAGCAGAAGATATGATCTAATTTATTTTGTGCTTATGGCCACTGACAGTTTAAGAGATATCCTCTCAGACAGCTGACCTCACTGCTGACCTTAAAGAGTTTTCACACACTGCAGTGTCAAAAGGTTAACAAGAATGGTGCAATAAGCAGCGTGTCAGCAGCAGCCCTCTGACTGGAAGCTGTCCTTATGTTGGAGGGTAGAAGCGAACGGGAGGGTTCGAAGTACAGTGATGAAAGCTCAGTACAGTGTAAGTGTGCATGAGGGGAATCTCTAAAACACACACTTTATGTGCTAAAAGGGGCATAAAAATGGAAATCTAACAATTGGTTATGACTGATATTTGACAAACAACAACATTGCTGTTGGCTTTGAGGCACCACACAGCTATATTCACTGCAACAGCTTCCTGCAGTACTTCATCTTACATCAGATTCAACTCCCTGATACTAGTCCAGAAAGTCCAGGAAGCACTGGCAGCTGGTTTACTTCCAAGGTTGTGAAGAAACAGTTTTAACTTAGCCAAAACTACTCTAAAATCTACTTTTATTGCCGCCCTCTCACAAGCATGTGTCAACACTTCTCTCTGTCTTTGCAGTTCTCTGCACTGGAGAGAGACTGAAGAAACCTGCACATCTTCGACATACAACAGGTTTTGTTACTAAGCTGCTTCTACACATTTACTTTAACTAAAATATATTCTAGAGAATGATTTAAAGCTTGTTTATTAGTTTGTTCTGGACACACAATCATCCTCATCTCACCCGCTGCTTACTGCGAAGATGCAGTTACTCTGAATAATGAACAATAACTCTGGAAAAATCTAGATGTAAAGAAATATATGTAAATGTAATTCCTCTTCAATATATTTGCCATGTACTGTATATGTGTGTGGCTGCACAGTTTACACTTGTGTATTTGTTTGTGTGAGTCTGACCTTGGGGAAGCGCTCCTTGTAGACATGGTTCATCATCACTATTTCATTGTCATAACAGGATGGAGAGCGCCCTGGGCTGCAGAGAGACAAACACAGAGAGCAGGAGTGTAAAACACAGCACAGACTGAGAAAATCAAAGACTGAGGAAAACAGAGGGGAGGCAGTGGGTGAAACATGGGAAACGGTACCACAATGTTTTTATCACTTGAAAGAAGAAATAATTTGGAGCTCCCATTCAATCTGCATTTTATATGTAAATTATGCTAATTGACGTTCTGTTTTGGTACACTCGGTTCCTCTATTGGATCAGGTGCTTTCCTGCATGTCATGCGACACTCTTCCATCGTAAGCAAGGCGCATAAATCAGAAACAAGTAAAAATACCTGATGAGTCACTTGTATGCTTCTTAACTCATACACACACAATACAAAGAAAATCGACAAGTGGACAAAAAGCACAGAAAGCACCTCATCCTATGCTGACTATGCAGACATTCACAAAAAAAGAAAAGCTGATTTTGTTAAAGAAACATTACAGTTTAGCTTCACAGAGAGATGTGATATGAATGATGATGAGGCGATGCAGCATGTCAAGGTATACAATAAAGGTATTCTGTATACTGCAGCCTGCATGTATTACATTATCTAGGCCAGCTGCACTGGAGGAGCTTAATGTGAAAAAGTAGTGGTGTGTCGTATGTAGTTAGGGCATGTTGTATCCAGAGGGGAGGCTATAATAGGTGTGGTTGGAGGGAGTGCACACTAGAGACTTCTGCTAATAGAGAAACTGCTGCACTTTGAGATTCAAGGCACTCGTGGGTGGACTCATACTGTCCATAACCATACTCATAACAGTGGTGGAAAATACCCAAACCTGTACATTTATCCAAATATTGTGCTACAATTTGGAGGTACTTGTACTTCACCTGAGTATTTCCATTTTGTGCTATTTTCAGTCTCTGCTCAGTTATAATTCAGATGCACATTTTTACTCAATTACACCACCAACAAAAACAACAACAAAAAAGATCAGCTCAAAATACAGGGCTATGTTTTTTTGTAAGTAATAATAGTTTAAAGCTAAAGTGTTAAAGGTGATGTTTTCTTTAATGTTGATATATGTCATAAGTGCTAAACTTTCTATCACTAAAGATATTAAAACAGTTCCTTGATACCATGATACAAGGAGTTTGGCATCAGTGGTGGAGGAACTAATCACATCTTTTACATAAGTAAAAAAAAAACAACAACAAAAAAACTGCATTAAAAATGTGACATAAACTTATGTAAGTATTTTCACAATAATGTACTTAAAGAACTAAATAACACTAAACTGTTCTACTATTAAATTTACATTATTAGATTATTATTATTACTCATGTGTGTCCGGAATGGACTGACCTCAACAGACAATATCAACAGACTAATCCAATATTGCAATGAAAACAATCACATCGTGGGTACAAGTGCATGTTGTTGGTGATGCTGACAACTGGTAATGAAGCACATTAATGTTTTCCACCTCTGTTAAATACTGTACAGGATACAGATAGACAAGTAATAACACTGAGGGAAAATCTAGAGACATTAGTAACAGGAAGCACGTATAAGTATATGCAAGATGAGACACATGAAGTAAACTGTACAGTATACTTAGAGTTACATAAGCAGCTATTATCTTACTTTAATCAAACTTATTTAGAAAAGCAAGTTAAATAACTCCCATATTTAAATTGAGGTAAAAAATGAATCTCTCTTCTCATTAAATGCCGACTGCAGAGTATGAAGCTGACACAAAGACTGAAGGTGAATTATACAAAAACCAGAAAGATTTGTGCTCTAAATAAATGATATGTTCTTTCATAACAACTTGATATTTTGAATTTTGGTTACTTTAGTTATTTTGATTTACAAAAAATAATCTCCACAAATTAAGTACTTAAAAAGAGATTTAAGCAATGCATTTTTTTTTTTTTTACATTTCAACAATTATTTTGCATCACTAATTCAGGTATAAAACAAGCTAATGTTTTAAATTATGAATTATTGATGTCTCTGTTTAACTGGGTGTAGATGGGAACATTTCTGCTGAGTCAGGCTGGGGGATACATATTGAAGTTCGAAGGAATTCTTAAACGATTTGTGCTCTCAAGCAAAACACTGAATCACACCGGGCTAGATGCTTGTTTTAATATGGCAAATCTAATTTGCTACAACTTGCTGTGCCCTCACCTGAGGCTCCGGGAGCGTGGGCGGACGTGTGGCGAACGTCGGCCTCCGTCATCATCTGTGATGCTCTCCGTGCTGCCAAAGTGTTTGGACAGAAAGTGCAGCTCATCCATGGTTGGCTGGAAGGGCAGCTGGTGCAGACGCTCCTGGGATGAGCTGGATGACTGGAGGGAGACATGAAAGAGAGAAGGTTCAAATGTGAGCTGCTCTTTGTTAGATATTGTGTAAAAAAAAAAAAAAAATCCTTTGCTGCAGCTGCCACATCAAGAGTGTCGATACCCAGTGATGGAGAAGAGGACATCAAAAACAACAAATGGCAAGAACACCTTAATCGATGTGGTGAGAAGAGAAGAGAAGAGAAGAGAAGAGAAGAGAAGAGAAGAGAAGAGAAGAGAAGAGAAGAGAAGAGAAGAGAAGAGAAGAGAAGAGAAGAGAAGAGCACAAGGTGTACTATAATATGAGTGGGTGTACAGAACTGAAACAAAGAAGTGTCTCAGTTAAAAGAACAAAAAAGAAACAGAGACAAGTGAAGAAATAAGCAAATATCCAGAAGGAGTTAGTGTAGGAGGGCAGAAACCGAATAACGCGCACTGAAAAACAGGGTAAAAACGCTGCAGGGAACTAAAGAGTCACTCCGAGAAAAGTCGACTGCTGCCTTGAGTGTCTGCTGCCTCGGGGGGGCTAATGTCAGGGCTATTCGGTTTTAAACAAAAGAGTTTTCTACAGTGCAGAAGGGAGAAAAAAACCAGCCTGAATCAATGGGAGGCTTAATGAACACATCTCCCAATGGGGCACCAAGGTTGGCTTTGGCCACACAACGATTTCTCCTATAAAAATCCATTAAAAACTCCATTCAGGTCTTTGCCTCTTGCGAACTGCAGAAAGGAACTGAAATGCTGGTGATGTGAGAGCAGCAAGCCCAGTCAACATAATCAATTAAGGCAGACGTCTCTTTGGAAAATGACACTGGATATGATGACTGCCCCAGATCCATCTTTGTCTTGTTCCTTTCATGCCGTCACAAGATGCGTCTCAATTCACGTAATTTCACCCAGATTATCCTTCATGTGTACTTTACCTCCCGCTCACTACAATTAAAGATGCAAGGAAAGAAGAGGAAACACGCTGTTGCCTCAGAAGTGTCATGTGAATGTCAAGTAAGCTTTGTGATAATAGCGCAGTGTCAGTCAGCTTGAAAAGCTCTGCCGTCTTTCACATTTTGCACGTATAATGCCTGTATTGTACTAATAACACAGTAATAAGAATGCACAGTTACCCACTACCAGTGCTATTATTGTTATTTTTAAATTACCTCCAACATTTGAAAACATAATATTGTCATACTGAAAAATAAACAGTTTGAAGCACCCACACTTTTAGTCAAATGCTCTGCTTGTGATATAAAGATCCATCCAGTTATTTGATGCATTAAAGCCCTAACCAACAGATATCTGTTCCTACATGTTATTCCTACATGTAGGGATGTAGGGACACACACACACACACACACACACACACCTCATCCTTTCATCTCACCTGCTCAATATGCAAAAATCCTGCTGTAACTAATCAAGCACGTAATGGCTCATGTAAGAAGCAGCAGAGCACTGAAACCTGACGGTTTGGGGGGGAAAGAGCAGCGATGGAGGTGGAGAGGAGGATGGGGAAACTGAGAAACCATCTCCAGACTCATCTACTGGTTAAAAGAGATCCATCAGTCGCCTACAGCGTGCGCCTCTACTCTATATGCTGCTGTGAGGAGGTGAGACAGTCAATGCAACAAGTGATGTGTGAAAAACAGCAAAGATGCAGAGGAAATGAGTTCAGGAGCCACAGACACGTACAGGGAGTGGATTATGAGTCAACACCTTGCCTCCACCTGAGCGGCATACACATTAAGGTCCATTTCTCCAATGGACTATTTACCAAATGGGCCTTGGCAGTCTTCATTTCCCTGAGTAGTCTCTCAGGCTCCAAACATCTTTCCCTCAGACAAAACTGAACATTGTTGTTGCTTCAAAACATGTTTCACTTCCACCTACACTTGCTTTTGTTTGTCTCCGCTGCCCCTCTTTATCATCCATCTCTGCTTCTCTAGGGAGAAAGTGGCGAACGGTAATAGTTTGCGAAACATTTTGCTCTGCTTTTTTCACAAAGTCCAAGTCCTTATCTATAGATAAATGAGGTCGATCATATCTTAGCAACTGATAAGTTATTTTTAGTTTTGGTTTATGTACAACGCATTCTTTTGAAAGTTAAAATGCTTTTTAAAAACCAGCTCAAAATCACAGCAACAAGTACAAAGCTAAAGAACACATGGGTGCATGGAATTTAGCTTCTAGTGTGTCGTGTAATTATTTCAAAGCGAAGTGAAATAAAAGCCGAACATGCAACTTTAGAGCATGAATTTATAGGCAGCACAGCACACGCTGATTTTATGCATGGAAATAGATGCAAATAAATTCTTTGAGTGAAATACATATTCATGAAAGTATCCAAAACCCACATCATCAATTCAGTAAAGGATAAAAAATGTTAAATAGTTTTATCAGCTGGTTTCATGACTTATCCAGCTATGCAGCCAGTGAGAAGAAAAGGCAGATCTCATTTCTCAGATCAAACAGAAAATTACAGAAAGAATGAGCTTTCACTCGTCATGCCACAGAGAAAAGAGACATGAAAGAGTGTGTCTATTAAAACCATCAACAGAAGCATCTCATTTTTATTCGGGGACATTTCGGGAGACTGTGGTGTGGAGTGACAGTCAAAAGGTTTTGTATTACAAGGACACACTTAGTCAGCTTCGACTCTTTATTTGAGGGTGCAGGGTGCAGTGGCTGCAGCAGTCATGCACGGTCGACGCAGCAAAGTTGCAGCTACTATAGTAACATCTTAAAAAGAAAAATAAAAGAAAACACACACACTGATGCAAACTGATGATTTGGTCCAAAATCCATCAACCTTGCAGTTGTCCTCCAAAAGCAGATGAAGCAGGGGATACATATATTTAAAACTAAACAATAGCATAAGAGCTATGAGTGTGGGGCTTTCTTTCTCTTTAACTCACCGTTGAACTGGGTGTATTGGTGCCATATCCTGAGGAGGGAAGAGAAGCCAAGGACCATCTACGGCCATCAGCCCTGAGGAAAAAAAAAAAATTTGTATATATATTTAGAGAAATAACAGTGGAAAAAAGGAGAACATAATGTATGGTAGGACTCTCTTTCACTTTCAGAACTGAAACATCAGTTTCTATTTTAGTCTTTGCAAACAACACAGTCAGTGGTTATAGTAAAAGCAATTCCACCACCTTTCCCTCTTGTATCATTATTCAATCTATCCAGTTACTCCTTTGCGCCTTTTATTCCTCTCTTCCCTCAGGCTTTCTAAAGCCATCCTCAAGTCTGACACTTCCTGTGAGTGAGTGATGAGGGATACACGTCTGGGCAAAGTCCTGCCACTCCGCCTCATTCATCTCGGCCTGTTGTCACACCGACACTTGATGGGAGCTGTGCAGGACACATATGGGGCATGCAGTTTCATTTTGCACGTGTGTGTGTGTGAGTGAAATTAACCCTGAGGAGTTTCACTGTGTTCATGAATAAAATAAATAAATAAAAACTCCATCAGTAGTTTCACTGCACTGTTCTTGTAATGTTTCACGTGTGAATTCTGATGTGAATAAAGGAGGGATGCCAACCTTCGAGAAGACGCGAAGGAGAAGTGGGCAGGTCCACTTGGTGAGAAATTGCGTGGGCTGTCCAATGGACTGCTTCCTATTGAAATACATATGGACACAAGAGAACAGAAAACATACACTGTGTTGTCACCGGGCAGCAAAATCAAGGAATATGGATTTTAGGTCTTAGGTAATGATACAAGTCACTGAAACGGATGGAAATACAGTCACTTTGAAGAAAAGACTACGCTCATGTAAGCACACACAGAGGCAACATGAGGGACGGCTTATAGTCATGAACTAACTAAAAACTAATCATTGTGGTTTTAAGAAAAACATGACCGGTGTATTTCTACTGTGACACCTGCGTTTATTCATGTAGTAAAAACTGAAAACCTAGTTCTTGGTGATCTGGTTCTAAAACAATTCTATTTATAGTGATTTATTATGGCACCTCAGATTCAGACTGTGCTGAGGGCTGAGATGAATCAGCATATGCTGAAGCACCGTTCACAGTGATGGTCAGTATTTCTGACTGAAAACGCACATGCTGGAAAGGTTGTTGCTCGAGGACTTTTTAAGTAAACGCAGCTATATTGTGAATTAAATTAAAGATCAGCATGTTGTGCATAATTTACTGTGGATTCAAGTACAATAATACTTTTTCTAATGACTTCTTCATACTGACCTATGTGTCCAGGCAGCGGAGAGTGAGGCCGTGGCAGGGTGGGGGACGTACTGGTCAGGATGAGGCTTTTCCGGTTACTGGTTCTGCAACTGGAACACACGTGAGAGCAAAAATCACATCAGTATTTATCTTTACTATACTTTAGACTCCATGAACGCCAAACAGGTGATAGCCGGCACACCCTCACCACACAGTACGCCAGAAGTTAATGAATATACTGTGTCTATTTGTCTGTGTGCTTATTTTTCACCCTAAGTAAATGTATAGCCTTTTGTACAGTATGTGTGGGTGTAAATGTGTACACTTTTTATCTCGAGTACAGTACGTCTATGTGTGCGCATGTGTCAAGCCATAATACAAGACTTTATTGACATCCTACCACCCACAGGGGAAAACCACAAAGCAACAGAGATTTTTAATTTCCTCTAGGTCCAGCCTCATGACGGCTGCTGCCATGAAATATAATGGGAGGACATATGAGGTGATGGTGGGATGGAGAGACAGACGAAGAGGAAGAAAAGGACCAGGGAGGACGAGTATAGATCATAATGAAGAAGTGATATTATTGAACCATAAAGGCTTCAATCACTCCTGCTGCTGCTGCCACAGTTTCATAGAGGAGAGCACACACACACACACACACACACACACACACGCAGAAATGCACAATGGTTACTGTCTTATATAACAGCTCATAAAGTGGGAAGTGGATTTTTCAGGTGTTATCTTCATGCGTGGATCGGGTTTGCTCACAGGCCTTTCGTGTGTGTGTCTGTGTGTGCGCGTGCTTCAGTGGAGTGCCTGTCAGAACAGATTTTGCAGAGCAGAACCACATCTGACAAACATTACAAGTTTTCTCCACGTTGCATCAGCCAGCACGCTGTGCTACATCTGCGCGTAAATCGGAGCGCACACATAAAAATAAAAATGCAATCTCTCAACACACATTGGTTCCGTGATGCATCTCAAATAACACCTCTATCGATAATCTATATCGCCATCTTGCAGTCCTCCCACATCCTCCCTTATCTCGCCCTCTTTCTTTTTGACACAAGTCTTTTTCGAGCACTCTGGGACACATCAAACCCCTGGCAGGATTTTATCGGTGGCCGTGCGCCTCTGTGGGCGCCAGCTGAGGGAGAGCTTCTACTCTACTTTGCAGAACAGAGAAGAGAAGCGTATTGAAATATTTAAGGGAAATGCATTAGCTTTGGATGCAGAGCCTTTGCTGCAGCTTTCAGAAGAAGTCGGACAGAGGAGAAGGGGGAAGGGTGAGGACGGAGAAAAGAACAAGTGAGGGAACTGGAAGAGAGGATATTCCTCTTATTGCCTTTCTGTGCTGTACTTTTCTTCTTCCATAGACTCTTGAACCTGCCTGCAATCATCTTTCACTTCATTTGCTCCTTAACCTGTGGTCTCACAAACACACATTTCCACCGCTGCTCTTTCTCAATCAAAAGCTGAATCACTTGAGCACGCGCTCGGCAAGCTTCACTCCAGAACATATTCTTAGCTTTTGATTCATGATTCATCACATCACCAGCAGCTCCACCGGCAAGTCGTCAAATGGCAGTGATTCACTTTCAGGTGGAGTGTGTAATGTTGCAAACCACACACTACAGGGAAAGTAATTTAATCTTACCTGCCTCGTTTCTGTGACTTTTCCCACCGATGCTTATTCTCAGTCTCATTAAACCTCTTCACCATCTTTTGATAACTCACTACTCATCTGTTTCTCCTTCATCTCTTGAACTCTTCCTGACATCCTGCTCTGCTCTCTTTCTGCTTCCTCCTTGTTCCAAACGGACTCCCTCAATGATGAATAATTGAAATGTGTGAAGTCAAGAAAACTCTCTCTTCTTCCCCTCTAACTCCAGATTTAGGGATTATAGAGTCAACTAAACTATTAAAGACAGTAACAGAATGAAACGCTGCTAAGGCAAAGTAATCCTTCCATAAAGACAGAAGTCTCTTGCAGCCAATCTCCTCTATACCACTGTTATCATAAATAAATGTTGAAAAAGGGCATCTTGCCCAAATCATTTGTACTGTAAAAAAAGGTTAAACAGGAGAGCTTCTCTTTATCCTATATTCTAGCAGCCAGCCACATATTTATCACCAGTAAAGGTCACATTTAGAGTCCCAGTACTTGTACTCCTGCTAAAGCTATGAGGGGCACATATGGCAGACACAGCATGGGGGAGAGGAGGGTAGAAACATCCATCTGTAGATGCTCTAACACTGTTATGTACTGTTTCTGTTGTATTCCAGTGTGTGCTGTTAGTTTGTGATGAGGTGTCTTCGCCTTCAACCTGTTTTTCTGACTTCTGCAGATGTCAGTAATTTACTACAGCTCAAAGAATAACTTTGCCAATTCCCCAAAAGGGGAAGAGCTTGTATATTAGACATAGTGAGAGTGGTGGCTTGACGGTAGAACTGTGACGGTAGAAAGAGCACAGACACTTTTTTTTTTGAGAGATGACAAAGTGAGAATTATACTATGTATTCGACACAGCACCTTGACGCTTCAGTGCATTTTAGCCTATTTGAGTTACTTCCACTGGATAAATATGCAGATACATGTAGGTGACACATAACAAGAGGACAGCACTAATTTGGCATTGCTCTCCTATAAAGCTGTCAGACCAATGATGGATAATCAAAACTGATGCAGCAGAAGAAGCAGAGATATACTTTTTTTTTCAATTCACACATTTTTCTGTCTCCTTCTCCTTTTTATTATGATGTATTAT
This sequence comes from Anabas testudineus, assembly GCF_900324465.2. Taxonomy (NCBI): domain Eukaryota; kingdom Metazoa; phylum Chordata; class Actinopteri; order Anabantiformes; family Anabantidae; genus Anabas; species Anabas testudineus. Next base: position 14,454,371 of record NC_046610.1, on the reverse strand, counting down.
TATTACATTTGTCTTTGTAAGGGACCGTGTGCAATATTAAACTATATTAAATCAACGTTCCTATTGTATCTGCATGTAATCTGCACTCCCCTGGCAGGTCACACTAAAACAAAAAACATAATTACAATGACAGAACAATAAGAATAGACAAACAAATACAGTACTAGACAGACTAATGAAGCAAAACATAGACACACAATATACGACAAAACGCTAACGCTAACTTCATCTAGATTAATCACAATGTAACTCATCCTTTAATGGTCATAACTCAGTGCACATGGTTTGGGCAGGATGTCCTTTTGCTAGTAATGTATCCTCGTGTCCCTCACCTGAAGCAGAGATGAAGAGCGGGCTGCAGAGCTCCAGCAGGAGCTTATGCAACTTTTTTGCATATGCAGTGCAACTCCCCACAGTCTGTAAACAGACTTTGATGTTAAAACAAGCAGCTTCCAGAGCTGCTTCAATGCTCCTTGACATGGTTTCAACATGTCTATGAACTTTGAAAAGACAGCCTGTCATTTGGGATTTTGAGGATGGTGGTGCAGAACCTGGTCGAACATGTTGCTCTAAAATCTCCAATGGCTGAAATGGACAGGTACAGCCATCATATATATATGATAGGATGGGCTTGCAGGATGTTATCATAATGTTCTTATATCAGCTTAACTGTATTCTAAAGCTGCATTTTTTGTGTGTTTCCACTGATTCGATAGATAGATAGAATTACATGTACCCTAAAGAGGTACAAATTACAAATGATGGTGAAAAAAATGAAGCATGTTTGTAACAGTATGGGAACATACCGTATAAATTATATGTCAAACGAACAGTGTTAAAATGTTTCCCCTCTTTTCCTTCTTTAACTAAATATTAAAGTAAAGCGGTTTGTTTAATAATAGTTCATAATAACCTGCCTTACCTAGTCTTATTCCTTGTCTTGCCCTAAAATCCTGCACACATATAGCAATTAGCAGTAACAGTGGGCAGTGTGTGAGGTTTAAAGGACAGCATCTAACAGTGGCTGTAAGGGCTTCACGCTAACACGCTGTAGTTTCACCTGAAGACAGGAGAGGCAGGGATGTGTGTGTGTGTGTGTGTGTGTGTGTGTGTCTTTGACTTTAAATCACTCTGTCACAGTTATGGCCATGCAACCTAGACTCATCCTGCCTCAATCTGGTGAAGAAAGTGTGTGTGTATGGCAGAGATGCTGAAAAGACTTAGTATGCTGCACGTTGCCATATTTGAATCATAAATCTACAGCTGTCTCTAGTTTTGTGGTCAAATACAAACACGCTGCCAGTTTTGCAGTCGAACAGCCCTGTACTCTATCACCTACCAAGTCCTCTGTTTTCAGACAGATGGTGATATTTGGATTCATGCAGTCGTTCACTTGCGATAAATTAATTTTGAATAGGAAGCTGGAGCTACACTGAAAACAAGACACTTTCCTTTCAATATTAAAGCCCATTCAGACCTAGTTACGTTAATTAAGAGCTAATTTTCTCTGTCTGTAATGAAATGACCAAGAAAAGGAAAGATAAAGAAGCGGGGAGAGAGAGAGAGAGGACATGAAGGGGAACGTACAATGTTACCATAGCAACACATTTAGAGTCACAGTCAAAAGAAGTAAACGATGACATCTCCAACTGGTTTCTTTTTTCTGCATTCACCAGTGCACACAGCGAGACACATAACTTGTGTTAAACAAGTAAAATAATGAGTATCAGACTGAATCAGCTCAGATCTGAGGCCAATAAAACCAACAAATCTGATCTCACCCTGCTGTGAACCACGATAGTGTGAGTCAGAGTCTGGTGCTACGGCTGGGCCAAATGGTGTTTGTGTGTGTGTTATTGTGGATGCCAATATGATAATCCATCATAATCCAGTGTGTAATCCATCATGCAAGCTCAATCTGTGTGTGACAGGGGAGTAGTGGTGCTGTCAGTCAGACAGATGATAATTCATTGGACTTAATGGACCACGCTGCTATTGTGCGGACCTGTGTTGACGGACACCAAAGCTGATGAGAAAGCCATGAGTGAGAAAGTCACGAGTCAGAAAGTGTGTATGTGTGCCAGTGTCAGGCGTGTCGGTCAAAAGAGGAAAAAGAAAATCAATGTTTTTCTGGATATTTTGCTCTCAGATCTTTGTTTCTGAGGTTTCAGCATCAAAGTGGTCTCAGGAAACACCTTGATAGTGACACAGGAAGAGGAATGAAAAGGATGAAAACGAAGAAACAGCCCATTTTCAGTATATGCAGTATATCTGGCAACTACAGCATGGCTAAAAATGTTTTTATGATTTTTTTTTGGCAACTGCAGAACCTTTGGTAGAGTTAGTGAGAGATGGTTGTTAGATACAGAATAAGTCACAGAGTACGTGACTGACTTCTTAAAAATATACCTTGTTAGGCAGCCTAGGCTAAATTACATACAGTACTTGGTTGAATTTTGAAGGCCAGAGAAGTAAATGCAACCCTGTAGAAATAAGATATAGAAAATGAGCAATTCCTAAAATATTACAACTATTTTAATAGGTACTGTGATACCCAGTCAGTCACTACTTAGTAACCCTGTTTGGCAGCTTGCAAACACTTTCTATCGCCAGCTACAGTAGAAGTCGTACTGTGCTGGCTTTAGGAATTCTCACCCACCATTCGTTGTATGTCAGTTCAATTTCTGAGATATTTTTAGCCTGTCTTTCACACACAGCGCGTTTAAGATCGACTCGCAGATTCTCATGACGTCCAAGTCAGGGCACTGTGAGGGATGTTCCAAAAGCTTTCGCTGGTTTTTCTTCATGGCAGATTCTGGCGCCTGCTTTGGCTCTTTATCCTGTCATTTGCATCCAGAATCTACTGATATTTAGTTGAATCCACTCTTTCCTCTTTCCATGCAGTTTTCTGTAGCTACCACACAACCATAAAGCCTTCTTATTAAGAGGAAAACATTTCTGTACACATCACGAATACTTTTTTTGCATAATCCACAAAAGACCACAAAATATAAAATGCAACATTTATACACTCATATTAACATATGTTTGTTGCATTTACCTATTTCCCATTGAAGTTCACATATACCAAGCTAAAACTTTGTTGCCTAAACCAAACACATTCAAGAGCTCTGATTTGGTTCTGTGGTCTCAACTACATCTATTTTCAAGAAAAAGGCTGAAGACAAAGTCTTAATCCTCGCTCAGCATCAAACAGCAGACAAACAGTCACCAGCTAGTTGGTGAACAGCATGGAACATTTAGCTGCTAAAGAGCCAGATATTTCCTTCAGAGGTGGAGTGAAGCCTGAATTAGCGCTAAAAGGTTGCTAATTGGTAATGCTCTACAGTCAATCTTTGCTGATTTATACAATAAATTCAGTAGCCAACACATGGGACATAAGACAGGGTCAAAGTCTGGGGCTTTTTACACCCAACCACCTCAGGCAAATCTCCTCACCATCACTAGGACAAGCCACACTTTGTGGATAGGGGAAAGAAAGTTGCCAAAGAGCATCCAGGCATTGATTATGTTTCCTCCAAAACTTATTTGGCACAGCAAATGAGCTTCTTGTAGGAGACAGGGTTGCATGGTGACACAGCAAGAGGGTAATCTAAACAGAGCATTTCAAAGGTAACCAACAGAGAAACAGAAAAAGCCAAAACCACAAACACACACACAGATGTGACAGCCAACAACCTCTGCTTGTGTCTCGCTGCTCCCAATAATGAAACCCAGGGCTGTCATTGGCTTCAATGCTCCGGTCAGCCTGCTGCAACAAGGTCAGAGGTTAAATCTGTGGTAATGACTCGTGCAGAAGCTTTGACGAGCAATTATCCCACTGCAGGCCCTCTACTGGCACCGGGCCATTAGTCTCTCTCTCTCTCTCTCTCTCACACTACACACACACACACACACACACACACACACACACACACACACACACACACACACACACACCATGAATATTCACATACTGTAAACTCATGGAAAAACAAAGTGTTGATCCCCTAACGCTGGCCCAGCACTGTCACAAACTGTCTACACTCATTACAATAATAAAAGTAACACAAGCAAAAACTGTTGGGTTCAGGTCATTAAAACTAGACAATTAATGCTTCTCTGGTACTGATACTGTACAGTATTAGTAAACTAGGATGGGACAACTGAATATCTGTCCAATAATAATTAAAAACTGAACAGATACCAAAACTATTAAATATTTGTCTCAAATGGATGATGCTGGGTAATTAAAAAGCACATTTTTTGTTATTATTACTCATTAAGATAATTGCTATAAACTGGGAACACATCATTATCAGTGGAATGGTGATGGATTGTGGATAGTGGATTGTAATTATCCAATCTTATCCCTTACTGAGAAGATTTAAAATAAACGAATCACACCTAAGGCACAGACATCACAAAACGTCTTCTACCCACTGGAAGCACTGTAACTACAAGAACTTGTTTTAAAGACAAAGGGTTTTTATATTTTGTGATTTTTTTTCTATTTACTCCAGCAAGTGCAGCAAAGAGTATGTTAATCAATTAAGTTAATTGACAAATAAAAACTATTTATTAAATAGTTTTTTGAAGCACCATTACCGGCACAGTAGTCTTGTTTATTTAGTATAATTTAAACAGAAAACAAATATTAAATCATAGTGATCTGACTAATTTCAGACAGTGTTTAACTTCATTATGTTTCTTTGATGCTCTGCAAATATTTCCTATATAACCTCTCATGGACAGAGACATCCTCTCCACTTGTCTTGTGCATCGATGACCACAAACACAAACGCTTCTGATGGGTTTGTGTCATATTGAGGGAAAAAGCACATTCACTCACTAACAGCTGGTCACTGCTGAATACAGACAGATTGGGACGATGAGGCATTTAAACAGAGCAGCTTCAAATTATGCAAAATCAATTAAAAGAATGAAGAGCTGACACTAACCACCTGATACTACATCATTTGATTCTGCTCCAATGTGCATCCTGTTACACAAAATCCACGGTTCTTACCGCCACTGTCAAAATCATCCACTGGGATCTAGACGGATCTTAACTTTCGAAAAGTGTCCAAATCAAACCATGTAGCAGATCTATCAAGTATGAGCACAAACATTTAGATGGAAACTGGGGGGATGAATGAGTGAGGCTGACAGGCAGCAGACGAACACGTTAAAGAGGATAGAGCAAAGGTTAAAGATGGGATGAAACTAGGAGAACATATGACGGGAGTGTCTTGGTGTATGGGGCTGCTGCAGGGGTCACATGGCTTTTTGTTGTGATGCAAAGTGCTAAGGAGACATAAACAGAGGATTTTGCTGCTGTTCAACATTAAAAAGAGACTAACAGGGGGAAAAAAGTAACAACCGTAGCTTCAAGGTTGTAAAAGAGAGAAAAAATGTAGGTAATGAAACAGAAAAAAGGCAGAAAAAAAGGATGAATGAGTCATTTCAGTGTATTTTAGCAATAATTTGGCAACTCATGCTGTGACTAAGGGGCAGTTCTCGGTTTCTAACACTACCTGATGCTACTTCAGTAAATTTAAAAAAAGTCTTGTGCTTTGTTGTGACATCTAAGAACAGTAACTAACTGATGACGTGATGGTTAAAAAGCTTGATTCTATGATTACTCACAGAGAAGACAGCCGGCTGCCTAAACTACTGACTGGCTGGCTGATTGACGTGCTGAATTACTGACTCACCAGGTTAACTTGTTTTATAGTGACTGGCTGATTAATAACAAAGTGACACCGAAGTCCGTCAGCGTCTGAAGCTGTTGTCTAAATAAACTCACAGACAAACCAAGTTAGGTCGGCAAGGTGCCTGGACATATCTTTGGCTGGGATATTTTAAGACCTTGGATCTTTTCTTTACAGTGGTTGCAGATGCAGCAAGTAACACAAAGAATAGTTTGCTGAGAGTTACAGGAGATGGGAACTAGATTTAATAGAAATATATATATTTGACAAATAAAATCCTCTCATGTTAGAACTGGTTTAGGACACTTTTATGATATATCACAGAGGTAAAGTAACAGCAGGTAAAGTCGATGAGTAGCAGCCCAGTTAAATTCTCTGGTTAAGATTACAGGTGATGAGATACGTGACTCAACAAATTGTAAAGATTCACTGGCAACACAGCAAGACACAACAAACAGACATCTATTTTAGTCACATCACTTGTTTCCCATCATAGGTGTTGTCAGATGTCCTCTAAAGGTGTAAAAGTGCATCCTAAGGCAGAGTGATGCAGCAGGAAGTTGTGGCAGTGCAAAGGCCTGGATCTGGATCTTTTCGCATGTGTCACTATCAATGTCTCATCTGTTGGTTTGTCTGCAGCCGTCTCGCCTCATGCTTGCCTGTCAGTGCCCGCTGCTATCTTAGCTTCTGCAGTCACTGTGTGTGGAGACCTGAATTGTGTCTAAATTGCCACAATCAAACAAACAACAGCAAAATGCTTCAAATCTAATAAAACAGCTTTGATATTTTGTGAGCAGATGATTATTTAACATATGTTTACAGAGACCCTGTGGCCTGAACAAGCCACCTAAAAAAATTTTGTTTTATTATTATGGGATATTTTTTACCACCAATAATGAAACCATTGCTCTGCTCAGCAGAATATTTAGGGTGTTTGGTGGTTAAGCTAAATGCTTTGTTAAGTCCTTAGACACTAGTAAAACTACAACTAATAAATAAAAGTAACTATATAAATATTTACAGTGTGCAGTATGTCCAAATCATATCTGATTCATATTTAGGTTCAATTCAAATATATCAACATGAATTGAATGGGAGGCAATGACCAAAATATGAGATCAGCCTGAAATAATAAAAAATACCAGGGAATGGAAAGTAGTCATATTACAACACATCAGCACTGGTGTTGACCTTTAGATGTCACTTTGAAATGAATTTCAAAGCAATGTTAAACTAAAGCATCAATATCTAGTTAGAAAAAAAACTCAATGTCCTTGTAATAGTTTTTTCAGCTGCATGTCATATTTTTGCTCAGTGGATCATGCGGCCAGCTCAGTTAACAATGAGTCAACTCTGAAACTGAGAATGATGCCGTTTAAAATAGCAATTAAACGGACCCGGGGGGCTTTTTTTTTAATCTAAATACAGTTTCCAAGGTAAAGAATGAGCTTTCACACTCAAATATTTAAACTATTTGCAGGAACAGAATGAGCCCAGTGCTCCTCCTCAGCACTGATTGCATTTTTCAATAATTCGGCATGTTAGGAATTCACATTCAAACAGTCATTTACGGCAGAAACTCTTTATGGTAACGTCTACAACACAGGACACTTCCTGTGTGACAGCGGTTCCAAAACATGCCTTTATATTATTACAAATGGATTTCTATATAATAATATAAATCTAAAGCACACAGGTTGGCGTCCGGCTCACGGTTGTATAAGAGAAATTATCACGTGATCAAAAATGAACCACAAACAGTCTGTGTGTTTTGGTTAAGGCCTGCCTGAACAGCAGCCAGTAACAGATGGTCCTGTCATGGTACAAACAACAAGAGTAGAGCATTCAGAGGAGTTTCCATGTTTAGTGTTTTCTGTACTCCGCTCTGCAGCTTCTTCATTAAACAGACCAGTCAAGCAATGCCTCTGCTCAAATATACTGCGTGAATCTGCATCCATCTATGCAGAAGATGGATACGTTGCTCCTATTTTTAACCTCATGTGTGAACAACATGCAGACAGAAACATCTGACAAAGCACCATCATTCAGTAACCTCTAAAAGCCATAATACCACTGAGGACGTGCCTCGTTGTAACCATGGGCCATTTGTTGATGCAAAAGTACATAACTGTGGTATCTACTCATAATGTGTACAGCACCGAATCCTGAAATACACACAACCAATTACACTGTGTGTGAGTGGAATGAAATGTGCTGTGTGTTGTTCATGAGTGGGGTTGTCTGCATCATGTATGACTGTAATAATAAGCGTGAGTAGGATAATAATGTATGTATTATGTGAGTGAACACGACCCCTCACGTTTGTGGTCTTCTGTTTGCTCCTGTCATCACAGCAAAAGCCAAAACAGCTGTTTACATTGCAGTGGAGAGAATAAGTAAGAGGGAAGGAAGTAGCCGGATAGACTGAGAGTGTATCGTCATGAGCTCAGTTAACCCCGGTGGGCTACTCTTAAATGTAGGCTGAGACACTTCCTCAGGCTCTGCCTTTCATCCCACCCCACTCTCGTCTTCCTGTGGCTCTGCTGCTTTCTGTCTCGTGCCTCATCTTCTCTATTTCTGCCGTCCTTTTCGGCCAGACTGTTTGGAAGTGGGCACAAAGCATTATGTCTCTTAATTGCCACAGCTAGCCAAGTACATGTACGAATCCAAAAGGCAGGTGCACACACAATGGAGAGCAACACAGAGAGGTATAAGCTGAAAATGAGAGAAAGCCAGGATAAGTGATCTGTTGATATTTATAACTGAGGATTGTGATTGTAAATTGTAAATGTTAATCTTTTACCTCTTATTCAGTACCAATAGCAACACCTTTTTCAGTCATACTGGCGGCTTTGGGGTGGTCCACACTGAAATATTGTAATATTTTATAAATGTCCCCTGGATTTTGCTGATCTACTGACACTGACACTCTTGCCCCTATGAGGTCAAAGCCTCAGCTGTACTTTGTGTTTTATGCTAATTCTGAAATCTGAGCATGGTAACAGCCAAACTATCATATCTGCTTACCATCAGCAACTTAGCACCACCTCACAGAGCTGCTAGCGTGGCTGCAGACTCTTTGTTTTTGAGACTTTCATAGAAAAAAACATTTTTCATTTAACTAAGTAATGCAAGCTGCCATGCAAGAGCTTTATCAAAATAAAAAGCCTAAAATGAGAAAATGTTCGATTTAAATGAGCTGTCACACTGAATTCTTACTAAAAGAGTCGTGTACATTTTTTTCAAAATATTTTCTATTAGAATTACTTTGCAAAACATTAATTTGAGGAGCTTGTTGAAGCCCCCTGTGACCTAGACTCCTTTACTGCCTGGTGGCAGTGCAGAGATATTATCTCCTAAAGGTTTTTCTAACCTATCAGCAAATTAAAATTACTCCTGCTTCATTGGTGAAATCTTGTTTATTCTAATTTTATAACGACAACTACCTAAGGCACTGGGCTTCTGGAGCGTAGCAGAGCACAACACAGATTACTTTTGGGTCTCACGTTAGGGCTAGCTTAAGTCGCATAGTGTAGTTTCAACACCAACTTTTGTTTCCTACACAACGAGAAAAGCAACAGCTTTCATAACAGATTTTGATAAATTACTGGATTTGGAGGTACTGGATTTCAAGTATTGAAACAAAACAAGCTATTTGTCACCTTGTGCTGAGGGAGACTGTAATTTCTGACTAAATAAAACAGTTAAAAGTTATTAATTAAAAATAAATTACAGACAGTTACAGTGTAGTATTAGTCAAGTAGAAATAAGCTCCACACTAGTTTGAATTAATATAATACCACATGCTTGAGCACACAACCAAGCATAAACACATAGACACACTTGTACAGCAGATTTGAGGAAAGATAAACTATGTTGTGACACACAAACAAACCAACATTCAGACTGTAAACAAGCTCAGCTCTTACAAAGCAACAGCATAACGCACGTGTACTGTACATCCCGTTAATGTAGGGAATATTGTGCTGTTCATTCCCTGCACTGTGGGGGCAACTGTGAAGATTCAGACTAATCTCCCTGTGATCAGATAAAGACAGATAACATGAAGCATCACAGGATGGACTGAAGGAGGAGAGGAGAGGAGAGGAGAGGAGAGGAGAGGAGAGGAGAGGAGAGGAGAGGAGAGGAGAGGAGAGGAGAGGAGAGGAGAGAAAGACATTGGTAGAGGGGAAAAAACAAAAAAACAGAAACAAGGGAGATATGAGCAAAAATAAAGGTGAGTGAGAATAAAAGCAAGACAGAAGCTAGAAGGGAGTGAGAGAGGTGAAGAGGAAGGGAGAGGAAGAGCGCAGACTTGTGCCAAGCAGACAGCACTCCAGCACTGCCCACTGTTGGCTCTCAGCTACACAAGCACTCCCTGGACACTGGCAATAATGCCTGCACTTCATAATGCTATCTCTGACACACAGGCTACTAGCCAAGCACACACATACTGTACCTTCCAGTGTGTGTGTGTGTGTGTGTGTGTGTGTGTGTGTGTGTAAAAGAGTAAGAGACATCACCACCAGCTCACAAGTCATAATCTGAAGCAGACTAAATCCTTGTGCACATGTGCATCACAACAGGAAAGCTTGTTGAGGTTATAAATAAATGTGCATGCAATAAGTCTATGAATGTGGACACACAAACACACACACACACACACACACACACACACACACACACACACAGATATAATAGAAACAATGACCATACCTATGTGTATTATAAGGACCCTACAGGCATAAACTCTCATCAGGTGTAGAAAAATGTACAATGCCTAAAAACCCATACGTACTGTACCTATGCATGTAAAGCCACAAATACACCCACACTCAAGCACAGGCTTCGTATTAGTGGAGCTAAATGGAGACATGGAGACAAGTGTGAGACAGCATGATAGCTGGCAGGGACAATGGAAACATCATGGAAAAACACAACAACCGCTTCTGATGAATCAACATATACTAACAACAGCAGGACAGCACACCAGTCACACACTGCGTGGAGACAGACAGATTGTTGCCGTTTACCTTTTTGTGCGTCGAAACATGTTGCTAGCAGCAGAGGATGTGTTGGCAGATGAACATGAGAGCAGCTGAGTCTTCACACATGCACACGCGGAAATAAACACACAGAGGCAGTCAAGAGGCAGCAATTATGTTCCACGCCGGCATGACAGCCTCTTCTGTCCAGTTAAACACATGCACACACATACAGACACACGCTCTCCGGTGTCTCGCTGTGATTCTGTGCACGTGAGTATAGGTACAGGAGTGTGTGCAAGAGAGAAGATGTGAAAAATGTCAGCTGTGACACAGAGGCGGCAATGGGAGGATTTTAAAAGAAGGACGAGAGGAAGTAAGAAGAAGAAGAGGAAGAGATGGAGAGAGTGAACAGGCTGCGGAGCGTCGCTCTCAGAAGGAGAGAGGATTGTGGGGCTGCTCTCAAGGGTATCGTGCCAAGCCAGGAAGTGTGCAGTGACATAGCAAGGGGGAGGGGGGGGGGGGGCACAGACACAGAGAGAGAGAGAGAACAAGAAAAAGGAAAAAGGAGAGGTGGGTCAGTGCAAGTATATACAGTATGAATGAGAGAGAGAGAGAGAGGAACAGCATGTGGGAGAGAGCGAGCAGCAGTGCAAGAAAGAGAGAAAGCCAATCAGAGGTGGAGACATGAGGGAGCAGTGAAGTGGAGACTAATGTGAATGACAAGACAGAGAGGGAGGGCGGGGAGGGAGAGAGGGGGAAAGGGGCTCTGGAAGTTGCTTTTCACATATGCGAGTGTGTTTTCCTTTGTGCTTTCGTGCATGTTGCAGCTACACTGTTAAAAAAACACCAAAACCAAAGCATTCCTACTTTCCCAAGGTGTCTATGGCACGCCCAAGGACATGAGCCCAAGTCCAAATAGACTTCAGGCTTTAGGTTTAAAGGCTAGCTTCTCAAAAGACTGCGGTTGTATGCATGAATGAAAATTACGTTACACATTTGTTTTTCAGTTTCAGCAATAGGACAGTGTTGGTGTGACAACTCGTATTGCAGAACAGCACCTTTAAAACACACCTTTTTGCAACACCTACAACTGTGTAACATGCTCCTCTATCACCACGCTAACACAATGTTGGCTTTGGTATTCTTCATTGGATTTTTTAACATTAAGACATTTTTAAAATTACATCAGCCTCAACCTTTAAAATGCACATAGAGACACACTGATGCAGTTCTGTTTTTTTAAGTGAAATGCCATATTGGATGAGCTCTTGCATCGTCCATTTGTCCTAGATATCACAGGAGCTGCTCTGCAATGCCCAGCCAAGAGAGATGTCATGTCTGTGTGTGTGTGTGTGTGTGTGTGTGCATATGCGTATCCCTCGCTCCTTCCCTCTGAAACAAATCCACCAAATGTTAAAGCTGACGTGGGGTGACAGTTGCACAGTAGTGCTGAGGGGAGTAATTCAATAATGGATGTCGTCTCTAATGTGGGAGCCTAGATGGATAAAATATACATGGGAGAGAGGAGATGAGGAGGAGGTGCAGGGGAGGGAGTGGGACGAGGAGGGCGGTGATATCACTGAAACACAGTTGGGGGTCACAGACAGGGACGGGTGGCATGATATCACATGAAAGACATGGGGTGTGTTTTTGTCTGTAATAGAGTAGAGAGAGTAGTTTTTTCTCCATCTTCTGGGCTTTTAGTGAGGGGCATTTAACCTCACAGCATGTCCTTCAAGCCACTTTTGTGTCATTCTGCTATAAACGCCCAGTCATTACACCCACAGCAGACTCCAGCTCCACCCACAGGAGGACGTGTGTAGAAAAATCCAACAGCATCATCAAGTTAGAGGGGGAAGGGTACAGGCTGACCGTGAGCCTCCAGCTCCAGTGTCTCCTTCATGTCACGCTACGACATCTGTCACCCCGCGACATGGGGTCACAGGTCAGGGACATAACACACCTCAGCGACAGCAGTCAGAGACACACACATGCTGCACACGTGAACACACACAAAGGCAAGCAGCCAAACCAGGTACGGTAATATATTGTAATTACACATGGATATAGACACACATGCACATTAAATATCCAAGGCATGTATAAGCTAGTATCATCAGGCTATTGCTGCCAGAGAGTGCCTCTGCCCAGACTGAGATGCATACTGAATACTGAGTAGAAAGGTACACGCTAAAATAAAAAAGGAATAGGTCTAAATAGGGAATTAAAGCCATGTTTTATGCCAGCAACCTTAATGCAACAATAACAGTTCACATGATAAACAGACAAATGACAGCGATTCATATTCGGCTCACACAGGACAAAAGTGGACAAGTCAAATATAGACTATAAAAAAAGAAAGACCCCAAGATTTCAACGCTCAATGTGATGACGCCAAAGTGGAAGCATTTTGTGGGAAATGACACCCCCTTCTATGTTCAAAGGGATTTTCAGACAGCATTTTGAGCTGACATAAGGTACTTTTCCAAATTCTGCCTGATTTGTGAAGTGCTTTTAGCAGCAGGAGCAGCCAGTTACTGCTTTCCAAATCCAACTTTAAGAGTAGAGGAGAAAAATACAGCGTTCATTTCAGTAAAAGAGGGGATATTGTCAAGGAGTAACCACCAAATGAGATGGAAGAGAAAGAACGCTGCCAGAGAGGCTTCAAACTTAAATCACTCCTTCAGTTTTCAGTAATGAGATCAATGTAGAAATGATTCTCTATTCAGTCCTATTTTCATGATGGATACATTAAACAGAGAGAGAAAACAACATGAGGAAAGTAGATCGACACAGAAAGGACATAGTTGGAGAGGGTATTTCAGAACCATGGACAGAGACACACACACAGTTGACAACTGTTCGACTGTATTTCAGATTTTCACCTGCATCCATGTAGCTCAAATTAGGATATTTATTCAGTTCTGTCAAATCCTCCAGGATCCCACTCATAATGGCACAGAAAATTACTCCAGAGGTTTCTAATTCAGCCATTAAACGTAATTTACCATGTGAAGAACCACATTTCCATTAATCATTTCACTTATGTGTACTATGAGATGCTGAGGTGAGGCATATGATGCTGTCATTATTATGCCTTCTAGTCCTGGTATTTACTTCACAAAATAACACTTTTCACACACTTTTTCTTCAGGATGGACATCAGACAAAATGATATGCTCTTAAAGTGTGATTCTCACTGAATTCAAAAATATTTGTTAATATTGTGTGTTCAGGAGTTGTGAGTCCTTATGAGGCCTAAATTATAAGCAGCACGCCAATGTTTGAAAGAAAAGATGTAGAATGTATTTCTATTCTCTAATTATGTTCAAAGAGGTTCATCAACTACATATTGACGGTGTTTTCCACTTTCTAATATGTTAATAAAGAATAAATACTTATGTCATTCACTGTCGACACTGAACATTTGACAGCTTAACCAACACGTAGTTACACATCACGTATTGCTCTATTCTCCTCTCTCCACCTCCACGTCCTCTCAGAGCCACAAATGGCTCTGAGGTCACAGCACGGCTCCCCTGCAGCTGAACTTTCATTGCACAGTTCACTGGTGCAACAGATTGGGCCGACAGAGAAGCTCTGAGAGCGAAAGGCCTCATGCAAAGCTGGAACATGCTGCAGTCTGAAGACAAGACTCCTACTGTACAATGCCATCACTGGCTACCTACGTCAGCGATGGAAATGTAATTCCTTCATTGTCTCTGTTTGTATTTCTGCAAAATCACACAAAAACTTACGAATTTCATGATGAGTGGAAACTGTGAGATTAAGAGCAAAGGACTCATGTCACACACACTGTTGATGCAGGAGGAAAAGGTGTGTAGGTTTGTACTCACCTGCTACTTTTTCGGGGCAGAGGTAGATCCTTCTGGTGAGAAACAGAAAGAGAGAAAGAGAAAAAAAGAGGGGAGAAAAGACATATGTTAGAGGACTTTTAGACAAATACAAGATTAAATGTTTAAAGGACTACAGAATAAATCAGGATATACTGAAAGTGTGGTGATATAAAATGAGTATCCATGTTTAATACACTAAATCAAACATTATTTAAAGATTTCAGTTAACAATTCACAATTTTGCTGCATCCCATATAGGAACAACTCGACTAACACTGAGGTTTACGACTTCATGTTTTAAATGGTAAAATAATAACATGTTGTAAAAATAATTCAGGATCGGATTAGTGCATGGACCAGTCCTGTGATTTCTGTGGTACTGTTAAAGGATAAATGGGAGGCCGTTTGAAAACTGATCCCTCCTAAGTGCTCGGAGACTTCAGAGCTCCTGGAACCAGCAGGTTGAGTGGAGCCAAAGTCAATTTAAAAATGTTGCTGCTATATTTATGACACTGGGACACAACAGCAACGACTCTGATGTGATTAGGATCTGCTGGGGTGGATCTGCATGCTGCTTGTTGCCCCTCTATTCCCAATTTGATTCCTTTTAACACTCAGCCTAGGTGAGATCAAGTTACCATCAATTTCTCTTGTCAGCCCATCTGACGCTGCTTATCAAGCTATTTTCCACAGCCCGGTGATTCTGCTAGATATTATCGTTTGTTTCTTTTCACGGAGGAAAGCTTTAATGACACGGAGCCATTTCTGTGAAATGAAAGGAATCCAAGTGACTAACCACACCGGGGTCAGAAGCTGGAAAGTGAGAGAAAAATAGGAGACTGTAGCTGGTTTTTCATCTTGTTAGATGAGGGCATTCCAGAAATCTCTCTTCCTCTCTCTCTCTCTCTCAGTCTATCTCTTTGTCTCTGTATAAGTAAACAGGCATTACAAAACCCAAACAAAGCCGAGCTGATGAAACATCACTTGACAGCTGGAGCTCTCGTCTCCAAACAAACTCAAAACAAGCTTCCTACCAAAACCGATTTACTTTCCAGCACTGTGAGGCATTAATACTTGCACTTAATATAAAACTATGGGGGTGCCAATGGAGCAGCGGACTCCGCACAAGGCTGCAAAGATGCGATGTAATAAGTCATCAGTGTTTTCCAAAGCCATGCTGAAGAAATAATCATTGTAATTATCCAGCACAGTGGAGTAATCATATGAATACAGAAACCTGGCAAATGCTGCTTTACTTCAACGGGTATTTTAAAGCTAGATTTAACCATTTTAAGAAATGTGCTTGTTCTCTTTTTGGCTACGAGTTGCATGAGAAGATCAGTGTTTTAACTATGGAGCTATAGCCAGCATGCAGTCTGCGTCTCAGTGGTCCAAACTCTGCCAAACAGTTGGTGACGAGCGACAGTTTGTTTGTGTACATCCAGCAACCTGTGCATCGTCACAGGTGGTTACCTGCAGTAACAACCCCAGAGCTGAGCTGAGCCCCGCGTCTGTATCCAGTCAACGTAGACACGAGGATGGCATCGATCTCTCCATCTTTGAAAAACGCAGCATTTCTCAGTACACAGGAGCCAGAACGTTTTTACTTCTATGAAAGTGACATCACCTTTTATAGAGAGCTCTTTTCCGGGACAGCTAATGAGTTACATCATCAAGAGGAAGTAATCTTGGCCAGGGTGACTCAGAGAGAGCCCCGCAGGAGTCATATATATACGTCTGTGTGTGTGGGATGGGGGGGGGGGGGTGAAAAGGGTGGCTAATGGATAAATCCCCAACACCTGCTCCCTCTCACTGTCTGCATCCAACAGACAGCCACTGTATGCTATGTGCTGTTGCCACGTTACTGGTTTCTTAAAACAATATTAGCCTCAGTTCAAGCAACAACCTGTGAAGATACATTTTTTCCTTTACATCTTTTACTTTACTGTTCTTTGGTCTTTTGTCTCATTCGAAAGACGTCAGTATGTCTCCACCAACAACTAGGACCTCAATAATAAACACTTATTGACTTACATTAAATTGTATAGGCATACCTAATAAAGCAGCCAGTGACTGTATACATAAACGTTTATTGTGACATAAAGGATATTTTTCGTCACTATACTGTAAAGTTAGTGGGTAAATTGGACAACAGAGTGCATTTCATCACTGTCAAAAACAACATGTGACTGTAATGTAAACAAGGTTTCCAAATCTCTAAGAAAGTCTTGTATTTCCCTTCTAGGACTGAATGGGATCTGTTTCAAGAGCGATCCAGCTGTTTATATCTGGTGAACATCTTACTTAAGCGTGATGGCACTCCATTCTTTTGCTAGACAGCATCCAGTCCGAAACAACTAGTAGTTAGTACTGAAACCAGACACTTTTATAAAAACGTTATGTTGTAAAACTCCTTAATAAACCAAACTCAGGGTCACACGTAACATTCATTTGGGCTATTTTGTCATATTTGACACAGACTGTAGCCTTTGCAGTGTGGCGTTGCAAGAAACACAAAACTGGCCCCAAGCCCATTACTATTACTTCATAGATTTATAAAGGCCAATTCAATAAATTTGTTCAATCCCACAATAATCCAATGTGTACATGGTGACAAATATTTGCATGTCTCTAAGTTTCAAATGTGAGAATTTTATGACACTGTAAATTAAATAACATTAGATTTTAAACTGGCATTTTCAAACATCTGAAAATGTCATCATGGGCTCTAAGGAAGCTGTGATTTTCAGTGTTTTTTGACATTTTATCAACTGAAAAATGAACGGATTAACTAGAAGGATGCTGTAATAATATAACAGCTGCAGCTTTATTAATATGTAGACAGATGAGTAAAGCGACAGTGTTACTAATATTGAATTATATAGCATAAGAAAAGCACATGATTTGATATCATATACATAATGTTTACAATCTTTTTGACTGTTCACCATTAAAACTACATGCACACATACTAAAGCTTTGACGTGACGTACTGTGTTGTCACACAGATCCAAGAAGACCACACAGTGTTAACAACACACTGCATCAATATCCGCCCGTGGGAAATGTGTGATTACTCCCCCAACCAGCTCGCCGCCATCACTCACATATATGCACACTGTACACCAGTTTATTTATACTGCCCTGAGAGTTTTCCATGCTTGAAATGGCACAGTTACAGTTTACCACCACTCATAGATGTCTGCACACATATACAAGCATCTCTTTGGCACATTTAAGACATTACACACACACACACACACACACACACAGCAACTGCAAATGATTCACGGTCTCCATACCAGCTGCGCTTTGCTGTTACAGGGCTGTTCATATTAAGACAACTTTCTCTAACTGAAAGAAAGGCTGTTGCATTGTCTGTGTTTTTGGTTTATATTTACCCAAGGACAAAGTGAAGGCCAACTGGAAAGCAAAGAAGAGAAAAATGTTAATATGCTGCTGCTCTGGGCAGAGTCATGAGGCTTCTGTTCTGTTTCTGCTGCCAAAAGTGACAGCAGATTTCAAGGCAAATGTCACACAGCGCATTATTCAGTTTAACAGCCTACCAAGTCTCAACTTTCATTTGAAATCTTTGAATGCACTTGTCTTTACTTTGAGGTTAAAAACCACATAATGGTTTCGTAAAATGAAACTAACACCTCTAAGCTTCATTTCTTCCTTGAGACACTGCATCAAGCTTAAACCTTTATTCACAGCTATTTTTTTTTCCTTATCATTGGTCTTATTTTGGTGCGTTTGGGGGATTAAGCGGGGCTCAAGCTTTCATGCTTTATAGGCGTCCAGCATAATTCAAGTCCAACTAAAGTAGTTTCTGAATATTTGAAGCTATTCCCAAATAGACTCTGGCCCAGATCTGCTGCTTTGATGTACACTTTGCTCTCTTAAGTACAGAACCTAGCTTTTCTGAACAACGCTGACATCAGAAGGACGAGATGAGGCAGAACAAAGCAGCGGCCGCGGCACTGAGTGACAGGACTTGGCCAAGAGTGCTGGATCTTCTGCAGTGATCATACTCTTATTCCCAGTGCTTAGCATATTGGAAATGGGCACCCTGCCCGGAACAAAATATTGGACAAATTAAGCTTGTGTGTGTGCGGGTGGAGTGACTCCACACTCCTACAACGGAGAAGGATGAGACACACACGCTATGACTTGTGTTTGTTTGTGCGCGTGAGTGTGTGAGCATATGGGTTAAGTGTAAGTAAGCTCCACACACCCACAACTGCTCAGAACAGCGCGGTCGACTTCAGTCGAGATGAGAACGATTCACATCAATGACACACACTCTCCCACAGTGGAAAAAATACAGTTAGAGCCAAATTACACTGACCAATTGATGACAGAGATGATGATGTAAAACATGATTCTAGTTCATCTAATTTTTATTTATCCTGTGTTTCTTGGAAAGTTGAACATGCTGTGACTGATTTAAAAGCTTTAGAGGTACAGTATGAAGCCATTAAATAAGAAAACCCTGAAAGTGGGCAGCGAAATTGAATTGAATCGTGGTTCGTTTTATTTTCTACACCTGCTGTGTCTTCAGTGAAAAAAGTATATCTATATCAATCATTTAAAAACTGGAATCACACTCAGCTAAAGCTACTAAAAGCTCACAGATGAACAGTAAAGATTTCATCTATGAAACACAAGTCCCGTACTACTTTCCCTTCCCCCCAGTCCCTCTAGTGTGAAAGTATCCAGGCAGTAAAGGGATCCAGATATTGTAATAGCCACTTAAATGGGGTCTGCTGTGGCCCACAGCTGCTGCCCGCCTCTGCGGTGCCCCCCTCCCCTGCTGGCCTCAAGCTGGATGGTCTTCCTCCCTGAGGGCAACTAGGGATCTTAGGCCACCATTAGTCCTGCTAATGGGCCTGACTACTGCGCCACATCCTCAGCATTTAGACCTCCTCCGTCTGAGATATGGATATCGACCTCTTCAGTGGAAATGGATAGTGGGAATTGATTTCATATGTACATATAGGAACGAGTGTTATGCACAAACAAATACACAAACGTTTACATTTTGCATTCACATTTAGTTATTAGACGCTTTTATCCAAAGTGACTTACAAGTGAGGTACAAAGCAAGCACACACCTAAGCCAAGGAGGCGAACTTTAAAGTTAAGTGCTCTAGAAAAAGCTGTTGTTTCAGTTTCATGGGGTATAAGTGCAAGAACAGAGGAGCTGCAGTACAGTGAAAGGATGGACACGCCAATTCTTGTAATAGTACATTGCCTATGTAGTGCTTTAATCCACCTGTCTGTGCAGTAACAGGGACACAGCACCTGCAGGAGCTGAACAGTGTTGATGCTGTTTTACCAACTAAACAACAACTTCGCTACTTAAAATATCTCATTTCACTTTTCGATATTTAATAAATGATGAGCAACAACATTGTATGGAGAAGAAATCTCTTGGCACAATGGGCAGTAAAGTGGATTTACTGTAAATGAATACATGAGAAGGCAGAGGAGGACCAGCAGATGTTTGTTGTGTACAGTGAGCTTTGCCTGCCTCACTGGATTTATTTCCACCACACAGAGGAAAGTTTTTACCACTGTCTTTCAATGTGTCGGCCATAACGAGCAAAATATGGGTTAAGAGGCCAAATCATGCAAATGCAATAGATACACCGAGCCAATTTCAACAAGAGTGGCTATTAAAGACTTATACACATGTTATTGTTAACGAGTCACCCCCTGAACTTCTTACTACTGCCAGTTTAAAGATTCTCTTTAGGTCAACTATGGTGACATCAGACATCTTAATAGCATTTATCAGACCATTGTGGGCGATGCTCGGGATTTTTGGGAGTCAATGTGACAAAGTACAATGATTTGTAAGGTATTAAATAAGGAGCATGTGTTGTGCATGTATTTTATACAGGTGATTAAGATTTCTCTATAAACGACATCACCAGCTGTATTTTCTTACATTCATTACACCTGTGCTCAGATAAACAACCACCTCAGGATGTGAGCCAGCTCTTACAGATGCGGGTGGACTCGGTGTGCAAGCTTTCCTGGACACACATCGGATCAGATCACATCTTCTCACCTGTAGTCTCCGTCTGCGGATGATCCCTGAATCATCCATGGCGCGTGTCTGCCTTCACACCTGTCCAAACGTCTCGTGGCTCCTGCGGTCTCCAGGTAACGGGGCGAGAAGAAGCCCAAGTCTCGCGTGGTTAAGACGGAAAGCTCGGCGGAGCTCCGGGAACTCAAACACCACCTATGGGCCGAGACGAGGCAGGATCCGCTCATTTAGCACGAAATATCAGTCATATTGTGGCCGAGAGAAGCTTTTTGTATAAACGTGCAAGAAAAAAAAAAAAAAAAAACCCAAAAAACGACACTATTAGAAGAGATCAAAGTTTAAAAAGTAGCAGCCCAGCAGACATCCCATGCTGTCAGAGAGGGACAGACGCTACTGACCGTGATGGGAAGTGCTGAATGAGCGAGGGGCTGCACGGTGGGATCACGGGCTGAAGTCCAGCTGGGAGGTAAAGAAGAAGCCCCCTGGACGACTCACACTGTCACAACGAAGCTCATCACAGCCGAGATTAGACAGTCCGGACAAGTTTGCAGACATCTTCATCCCGTGCAAATCAAAACCGAACCAAATAAAACTACTTTCTAGAACAGTGAGTGGCTCTTTGCACCAGTAGCATCCCCGAACCAACGAAACCCGAGCACATCACTTATGAGTCGTTCACCACAGCGATCCTCCAGTGGTTTGAAACCATACCCTGGGCTACATGTTAGAGTCCACAGGCGGCCGAACCATCTGCACCGAGGTCTGTGTGCTGACGAGGCGCCGGTGCGCGCACAGACACGGGCATCAGCTGCACACCTCCATCAGATGACACGTCCACACGCTGTCGGTGTCTGTGTGCATTAAAAAGGACAGATCAATGGGAACGTGCAGCGCGTCGACACGTCCCTCTGGTGGAAAACACACACACACACACACACACACACACACACACACACACACACACACACACACCGGCGGTGAAAGGAGGCTGATCACTTCGCCTTTTCGTCCTCCAGTAAACGCATTTCTCCTTTTCTCCTGCGATGGGCTCACTCTCTTCTTCTCTGGTGTAACATCGCTGTTCTCGCGAAATGCAATCTGTGGTTACTACACAGGCTTTTGCTCCATCCTCAGCCCCAACCACCCACTTCCTACTACCGAATGACGTTTAACCCCTGAGCGACTGGAGGCTTGGGAGAGGACCGTCTCCTGGAGCTGGCGCACGGAGGCAGGAATAAAGGGACGACCTGCTGCAATGGGACAGAGGTGGCTCAGATAGGAGTGGAGTGGGAAAACTCACTTGCTTGGCTCATTTTGGTCCAGAAACCTCAGCATCTACCATCTGGAGAGGTCCAAACACTCTACTGACATCAGCAGGACTCCTGCTGACGCTGGTGGTCTTGTAACATTTGTGGTTCCAACTAATAACTGCATGGACTCTCCACACATTCATGTTCCCATCAACAGGACCTGCTGATCTCCTGACTTCTTTAACACTGGTCCTTATCATACCAACATGCTACACAAATGTCAGCCACAGGGGATTTTTTTGATATGTTTTGTCCCATTTTGACTCTGAACATTAGTATTTTGCTCAAAGATTCTCGGTGCCTCTGTGCTGTGCTGTGTCTTGTTAATCCTACAGATTAGCAAAATACACTCCTGGCTCTTTGGTTCAATATCATTGTATTGATATTTATTGATCAACTGAAGTCTACAAAGTCCATCAGATTGTTCAGTGTCTGATTTCTTAAATCTTTCTATTAACATTTTTGATATTTGTGACTTTCATATGAAACTCTAATATATGATTAAAACAAAGAGATGGGCACTAGTTTGAAAAAAGTAAAAGGATTTAATCATTAAAATACTTATGAATAAATTCATTTCTATCCAAACAAGGTCAGCTGATGCCATTATATAAAATGACTTGCAGGATATAATGAAGGATTTGAGCCATGTGATCTACTACACCTACAAGGTGAAATGAATCAAGGCAGAGATGACAACAAATGCTGCAAACTTGGCATCAGACCTAAAAGGCTTCCCTTCATCTGAATGATGTTTTCATCGTGTTTTCATCGTGAAGTTAAAGAGCTTATTCAGGAAGTGTTTACGCTGTTTTGTTTGGCTCGTGTAATGGATTGTTTCACCAACACAGCTTGCCGTCATGCTCACATGGCTGTTCCAGTGAAAAATGGCATCAAGGATTATGCATTATTCAACATCCACACCTGTCATACATGGGATTCACTGCCACATAACATTTCACAGCTCTTCGCCCTTCAGTTACTCGCGCCCCTGATCCAAATGTTAATGAATGAATGCTGGCACACACACTCCTACCTGGGTGATTGTACTGAGGAAGGTTGAGAATAACAAACCACGAGTCTTGAGCAGGTTTATTATGCAAGGAAACCATCCTGTCTCCTGTCATGTGGATCACGACAATAAAGGGAACGAACACCATGATCAATACTACAGGAAAACCACCACTAAGCAACGTCTGTACTAAAACATTTAGGGCCAAAGTCCGTCAGCGTGATCACACAATGCGGTGTTTGTCCTCTGAAAACATCCTCACAAGAAAAAAAATAAGAAAAAAAGCTAATGTTGGTCAAAGGTAGCTGGTTGTATAAAAAAACACACAAGAGGCCAAGATGGATGGAGACAACAGGGAGACTTAGTGGCTTTTAGCATCGTGGCCTTAATGTTCCCTGTCTCTCTGAGCAGACTGCTAGTCCCTCTCACTTTGGGATTTACTGCTGACAGATCAGTCTGAGTTCAAACTTAGCACCACCACTGCTGCCTTAAGACTCTCAACTCTCTACTGCACATAAAGACGACTCCCCGATCTAATATGAGTGACAGAGTCGTACGATTTTAACTAAAATGGGGACCTTGATGGTTGTAGGGCCAGTGATTCATGTTATTATAACAAACAATAATGAATTATTGAGTGATTTGATTTGTCTGCAAAAAAAAAGTGAAGAAATTACCTCCCTAATTCCTTAGAGTCCAAAGTGACACCTTCAAACTGCTTGTATTGTCAGAATAATGCTATTAACCAAAAAATATTACACAGTGTTAATATATCACAGAGAAGGAGCAGCACGTTCTCACTTTTTAAAGCTACTAACTGGTAGATTCTTGGCCTGTATTCTGGAAAAATGATGGAAGTGCTCATAGCTGCTAATTTATTTTCAATGACTAATCATTTCAGCTACAGATGGTCAATAAAAGCAAATATTAGACTTTTATTTACAAAAATCCTTTACACATCCTCGGCTGTTCGCAAACCTCCTGTATTTTTCAACATCAAGTCGAGCAAAAAAGTAAATTCCAGATGGCGTTCAGATTAAAAAAGAGAGATGATTAATAACTAGATATACATGCCTTGTTTAGGTTTGTGCAAGGAGTCACTGTATTTTTAGGACTGAGGTTAACAACACCTATGTTATTGTCGAGCCTTGTTCACATCTGGCGACTTTATTTTAATTAAATCTCAGTTTGTTATCAAATGTTGTACCCAAGTATTTTTAGGTCTGGATGGTTTCAACACATCTGCCATGAAGTTAATGTAGGAAGATGCTCCCTTTTTTTAGTTGAGAAAACAATCTAGCAACTCAGTAGGTGTTCTGTAACTTTCACGCTTTAAGGATGAGATGTCCTTAAAGCGCTGAGAAAAATGAAAAATTGAATTTGAGCAATCTAATGTCGTCTTAGAAGATGAACTCAGGCTAATGAACGTCATTTCTTCTGTTTTGGGTATCTGTTACATGAATCCATCTTTTAAAGCTTCTCAAGTGTCTAACAGTGGTTCACAAACTTTGTCAACATTGCACAAACATGAATCCACATTCTGTCTGGACTATTGTTACTGATATTCAAACCACGTCTTAGAAAAAATGTGTTAGGAGCATAAACGTGTGCTGGAGCCAGCAGGTGAATAATGATGTTTTAGGGGAGTGACCCAGTTACCAGTTTGTCTGACTTCTCTAGCACATTTAGCCTGTGCTGCGCTTCTTATTAATATTAAAAAATTAATGAAGGCACATGAATTTTACATCTTTTTTTTTTTTTGTTCACTGCGTACTGTGAGATTTGAGGAGGGAAGGAGGCAGCGGTGCAGAGCTCACCCAAAGGTACAGTTCTAGCAGACAAACACTTTTTCCTATCGCGCTGTGCAAGAGCTCTCAACATGATGTCACTCTTTTTCAATGGATGCCCTGAGGGAGGTCACATGGGGTCAGCTCTCTGCCGTCAAAGGCTTGGCAGGGCTGGGATTTGGAATATGCCTGCCGCTTGTGCGATCCCATTTCCTGCCCCCGTAAGCCTGTCTCACAAGAGCCACGTCAGCTCACATCTCTTCATGGGCTGCAAGTGCAGTCCTCCTGCATTCAAACCTGCTGTCTGTGTGTGTGCAGGTTAACAGAAGAAGTCAGCTTCGCAGACACATACTTTGACGAGTAGGGACGATGTCAGACTTACTGATTTAACTTTTAATTCACCTGTCACTCTGTTTTCTCATTTACTTGTTTGGTCTATACATTCATGCATAAAAGAAAAAACATGCTTATATCATAAGCATGCTGTAGTGAATTTTTACCTCACACAACAATTGTTTGGTCAAATGTGGTTACATCTGTTCTGTTTATCCGTTCTGTTAAACCCACTCGTCCTGCAAATCTAGCACCTTTACCCCACGGTTCCTTTCAAACGCCTACAGTTCACCTGCTTCGTCTTCCTCTCAGCTCCCACCTTCTCCTCATTTCTAGCACTGTCTGTCTAGAAGAAGTGGGTCACAGACTACAGCTGGGCTAAAAGCCTAGACTGAGGAGAGGAGGTTCTCTAAATAAAACACCGTACAATCAGCTGTCTCGGGGGTGCCTCATCATACATACATAAACATAAATGGAAAGAAGATGGGAAAGAGTTCGAGAGGGAGAGATAATGTGAATGTAGCCTGATCGATGAAATGCATTTGTGGTCTTGTTGTCTTTGTGAAGACATGAAGATATTTCTGCTGACAAATAACTTCGTTGGAGCATAATTAGTATAGATTCTGCTATAGGTTACTCATTTACTGTTGGGTTATCTACTTAGATTACATATTTGACTCCACTGTGTGCTTGCTGATTGTCAGCACTGAAAGAAATACTCTTATCATATGGAGTACTAATACAACCTTTCCAGAATATTACATTACAAATAATGTGATGAGTAAATAATATGTTTGTTTGTTACGTGATTTTAGCTTGTTCCACTAGAACTTTAAAGTTTTCCACTTATTTGTTTTGAAATGTTGTTATCACTCCTAAAACTAATAAACGGTTTTCACTTTGGTGCAATGGGGACACCGTGTGGAAGGATCTGCTACTCCAACTGAAAGGATCCACCGCTGATTGGATGAGCCAGAGAAATGTCAGGCCTCCTGAGGGGAATGCATGAAGATAATTTAATCTGAAAGCCAGGAACAACAGAGTCTGTGGAGACCGGGGATAGCATGGCCGGGGTTCACACTGCTGATCCACACATAAGACACAGCCTTAGATCAGACTGCTCCATTTGGACCAGATGGTCTAGATCTGATGACGACTGCGTGAATAGTAATGACAAAAGTGATGACTTATGAGCAAACTGCTGTATGATCTTTCAATCTTTACCCAGGATAATTCAATGTTAGCAAATCTTCAACTGAGTCAACATTAAATGCCAAGTTGTTGTAGTTTAATGGAGAAATCCTCAAGGGTCATTTTCACTATTATGGCCTTTATAAAATACATTATACCATCTGAAATAATATGTGCAGATTGCCTTTTTATTGTACTGAATGCAGCATAATTCATTTTAGTTTTTAATTTTCCCTAACTGTTAACAAACAAACTTTTTGCTAATTCACTGCAGAAACAGAAAGAAATTGACAAGTATCAGACCTATAATACTGATATGAGATATGTCCCCTGTTATTTTCTCTGATTCAGTCTCATACAATCGCTGTAGTTTTGGCGCCAATCGTTCATTCATATAAAATTCTGTGTCAGTAGTGGAAAGGAGCCAGGCAGTTCAAGCCAATTAACACAATTAAAGTGACGCCACGAAAAGAAACTAGGACTATGTGTAACAGTCTCAGGGATTAGAGAACTGCTGACCATAAGTGACGTGGGACCTGTTCATGGTGCAGAAAACAATAACGTCAACATATATGTACAAGTTTACATTTTTGATAAGTGCAAATGAAACCGACTTTCATTTAAAAAGACCCTCATGTAGCACACTGATTCAATTTAAACGCTATAAAATACATTACTTATATTTAGCTCTAAACAGTTTAAACAGCAATCAGTTATTAAAATAAAGTTCCTATCAATGGACACATCAACATTATCTTCTGTCTTTGTCTACTTTCCTAATTGTAATGCTTTATAAGGTATGACAGTGTGAAAAAGCATAATGAGGAGAATAATTATGAGACTCTGAAGATATTTTAATTGTGTGATGTAGTTGACTAAACAAGTAACTTTTTTTAACACTATACTTCAAAAGGTTAGAATATCTATTAGGTATTAGATGTTTAGAATTTAATTTGTCATAATTTAATTTGAAAAGTGAAACATATTTTGAATTCATTAGTTACAGAGTGAAATATTTAACTGTTAACTGTTTCAATTTTGATTATTACTGCTTATTCCTCATAATAATCAAAAAGCCACATCACAAAATGTCCCAATATATAAGAATATTTCCTAAGATCAATTAAAAGAGGGTTTCTTAACTGATGAAGACAGGTTGCTTTGACAGCGGCAGTCAGCTTGTCTGTATTGTTGGGGTTGATGTCACGACAATAACCTTTTTAGATGCATTAGTATGTTAATACATACATCAATAGAAATACAGAGCTAAGGCTGTACTAAGTAGCTAACTGGAACGGGTTCTGTACATTATCTTCTCATCAGACCGAAGGACAGACTTCCACAACACATCTCCAGGTTTCAAATGTACACAGGTAAACTTCAGTCTGGCTTTGATGTGCTGCTGTGTGAGCATTTTACAACAACACATGACAGTGTTTAAAGACGAACTCTGGACTGCAGCTGATTCACACACAGTTACATTTTTTTAGGTTGAGTTTAATTGTATAATTGTCCCGTACTGTGTCTTAATGGGATGTACTCTTCTTCCTCGTCAATCAGCCCCAATCTCTAAAGCTCTACTCTCTCATCTCATCTATGTGCTCAGAAAAATCTTAGATTAGAGTCTAGTCCTCCTTCTGGCAGCTATTCTGCTATCAGTTACACTAGTCAATGGAAAAACAGTCTAGCTGCCAAATGTTAGGTTCTGCTTTGTCCTGGTGTGCACCTGTGTCCTCACTGTCTGTGTCTTCCTCGTGACAAAGCCACTTGCTTTGTTTTGTTTGATATCTCATCTTTTTCTGACCCACAGATAATGAATCCTAATAACTTTGGGGAGCTTGAGGGTGACATTTGTGCTTTATGTGTGGATTGCCAAGATATATTTGGACACACAGCAAGTCCTCCTCAGGATAATCTACCGATCCAGGAGGGGGACCAAAGACTGATACTTGACAATCATGTGTTCTTCCAATGTTACCACTCTCAAAATATTTTAATTCACTCTACTTTATGCCACTGGTGTCTTTTGTAAACCTAATTAATTGAATCCTTCCTTTACGTTTTGTGAGCACAGAGCAGCTGTAACAAGACAAAGCCGTGTCCCTCTGCAATTAATTATTTTCTTTGAAGATTGAAGATGAAGATATCAAAAAGTATATTTACTTGATGACTAAATAACACAAAACTAAAGACATTCCCTTTCCTCAGAAGTAAGTAACCAGCTAATCTTAGCATGCTAATGCATAAAACTAAATTTGTGATGAATTCATGATGTAAATATATGCATTCATTCCCTATGGAGCAGGGTGACCTGATAGAATCACAGGAGACAGTTTTAAGCTGAAATAGATCACCACTGTAGTCGCCTACAGACACGGATTAACTATTTTAATCCCATTGACGCAGTAGGACAGGTTCTAAATGGTTATAGGAGGTTATAAATGGAGTTAAAAGCAGGGATCAGAAGAGGAGGACTCGGACAGGACACAATAGATCAAACCCTCAGTGTGCTGGTGAGGACGGAGAGATCCAGATACTAGGTGCTAAGGCTGCAGCAGTTCTACTAAGGACCTAAACTTCCAAGAGTTCTTGTGGACTTGAGCTTCAGCTTTCTGACATCCACAACCATGGAGTCTGTGGCCCAGACGGTGGCTGCCTCTGCAGCCTTCGATAGGGACACTTTCCCCAGGAAAGTGCTGCGAGCAGCCCCCAGAGGAGCCTCGTCTCATTTTGTGGGGAGTTCGATCGTGATCCTCTCTTCATTTGCAGTCTCTTCTTTAGCTATGAACTGTGGGAAGAAGATCCAAGAGTCGAGAAACAAACCCAACGACATCTAGCAACAACGGGCAGATGGATGGACTTTTTCTTAGTTAACACTTCTTAAGCTGAGCAATCCAATCAAGAATTTATTTTTATGATGACATGATGGATACTTATTCATAGACAGCTGCCTTTTGTGTTCCTGTAGCAAAATGTGATGTGTCTTATGGCATGGTTGGAGTTTTCTGTGTGCTCCTGCAGTAAAAAAAAAAAAAAAACCTTTACTGACAGAAGAGGATGAAGCTCTCCTGGATGTGAAAGAAAACAACAAAAGAGCACAGACAGCTGTGATTTCAGAGAAGCAAGATATTTGAAAACCATATGCAGTAATACCGTCAAACCTCAAGCTACTTTTTACCTCACGCTTGTAGCCAGCAGTCTCAACACATGATGTAAAAATACAGACAGTAGAAAAATGTTTTATAATGACCATAAAGACATTTGTATTAGAACAAAAACAAACCTTTGTTTAAATAAACAGCTTTAGTTTTACTAAAGTTCTGGACTTTGAATATCAGTTTTTATTTAGAACCAAATTAAATGAAACTAAAACTAATGCAAGCTGTGACTTACCAAAAAGGATGTATTCAGTTCTTACTTGGAGCCATTTACCTTTTGATTTAAATAAATTGTAATTTAGCACTGTATTTACATTAAGCAGTAGTCTTTTATGGCCTCTTTCAAAAGTACTATTTTGGTATTGGTATTGAAACTACCTAGAAGATTTTTTTTCCTTTTAGAAATTGTGGATGATAAATGTGTTTCTCTCTGAGACAGAAAAATCTTTCAATGATTAGAATTGGTCGATTTGCAGCAAGAACCCTTAAGGAGAAATACAGACGATGCCTTTTGTCATCTTGCCACTAGGGGGTGGTATTGTCATTAATGTTTGCATCACTTTTACTGTAAATGCCTTTAGCTGGTACAAAAAGCGATTTTACAAAGTCACATAAGCTTTTTAAAATATTTTATGTACAAAAAATAAGTACAAACAGGAAAAAAATTATTCAGATAAAATTTTGTGCTGATGAGATTAACATCACGTCTGCCATGTTTAATAAAAGTCCACATTTGTGCCCCAAACTGTTAGGATGCAAACGAAAACAGAGCACAGAGCTTTTATATATATATATACACGTTGTGCTTGTGTGTTGGTTGACGTCTTCAGAGTGTGTTGAGGCTCCGCAGCCTCCGCTCAGTGAAGAACCGGTGAGTCTGTTGTGTTGGGTTTTGGCCGTTATCTCCACCTGAAGCACCGAAGTAGGACAACATGGACCTGTTGTTCTGCCGCTGTGCTGCCTTCTCCCCGTCCTCCTCCTCGTCATCCCTGGGGACATATTTAACAAAGCAAGGCTGATTTTTTACACTGTGGTTGGGTCTCATGTCCCGAGGTCAAACGATTTGCACAGACATTAAGTGTGACCTGGAAATCAAAGCGGCTGCAGCTTTCACCAACACATGCAAGTATACTTGTCTACAGACACAAACACAAAAAACAGAACATTTCAAAGGCATTACTGTGGATTCCTTTGACCTCTATGGACCCTTTTCATAGAGTAGGTGGACTGAAAGAAATTGTATTGCTTTTTGAAAATATCTGTCAAACACTGGTCAATAAAAAACAGAGAGGGTAATTATCTCAAAGCAGTATCACCAGCAGCACAGATACTGCAAATTAAGTTCTAAAGCTGGATTTAACTTAATCAATGCGAGTTGACAGTCTTTACCAGTGGACGGTGACCGCCTTGCTGTCCATCAGTGTTTGGGCGGTGCTCCAGCTAAAGCGGACAAACTGGGGGTAACCAAACATTGGGTCCAGGTACTTCAGCAGCCAAGCTTTAGTCTTGGGGTCTGAAAACAAAGAGATAGATTCAGTTCCTCTGTCGGTTTATCTTAAATGTTGTTTTCACATGCAAATGTGTTTTTAAAAATAATATTTATGATTTATAACCAGTGAAAGAGCAATAATATGCATATGCAGTAATTTTAACATGTATCTCGAACATGATTTGGGAGCAATGTCTGTGTTACCGTTTGGGTATCCTGAGCCGTAATCTGTATCCACTTCTCCCAAGTTCTCAGCAAATTTCCAGCTTTTTACAACATGATCCCTAGCCACCTGAAAATAATCACACAACATAAAGGAAACTATTGACAAAATCTAAACAATTTTAGAATGTGGGCGTGTGAGGTTTTCAAAAGCAACAATTTTTAGTCTCTAATGCTAAATTACGGCCACTGGAGGCCTTCGTAACAGTGCACATTTACAATAAGAAAAAAGGGAGACAACATGGGGGCCTAGAAGAAAAATACTGACATAGCATCCTGGTGGTCCTCACTAACCTTTGCACAAATACTAGCTGCACTGACAATAGGAAAGAGGGAGTCAGCCTTTGACCTCACTGTCACATCGATACCAGGGAACAGCTGGGAGAGTTTCTCCTCATACTTCTCTGCTGGGCCAACTGTGTCCACATAAACCTGTAGAAGACAGATGGAAGAAGGAAGACCAAGACAAAGCAGATGGAGAAGAGTAAAGGAGGATGGGACAAAAAAGGTAAATGGAAGTCACGTCACCAAATGCTAAGATTCTTCTTTAAAAACGATAAATGATTATTTTATCCAAACAAACCAAAATTCTTTCCACTGAGGAAAAACAACACAAAAATAACAGAATCAAACATCTACGTATATCTGAATTTGATGGACATTAAAGGGAACCCACAGAACGCATCCCCCTTCTTAAAACATGTGAAAACAAATACATACATAGGTGTATAAGGTTGAATTAGATTAAAACATTGTAAAAGCACAACAGAAAATAGGACCTATATTTAAGGCATAAATAGTATAGTAAAATATAAAGCATAATGCAGATTTATACATATGTAAATTACTCGTATACCTCTTTGAGCTGTACTCCACTGTCCAAGGCATACTGCACCAGACCAATTGCTGTATCGTGTGACAGAGCGTTGAGGTTGTATTTTGTCCTTTAAGTAAAAACAAAGATTATATTGATGTATGAATTTAAGTGCCCAACCTCTGTGTGCATGATGTTATATGCGTCACGTACCTCTGTAACATGCTGGTGGAGATGGTGTTGGGTGAAAGAATCTGTAGAGCCCAGCCCACATAACTTTTGGCTTCATCCAGTTTTTGGAAAAGGTTCTCTCTTTCTGCCTCTGTTAAGGTCTTTGAATCTAATAAAGAAGAGGCCAGTACATTAAATTGGGTACATTATTTAATTCAGTATTCAGTGATTTGCAAGTCTTCTTTCACCTACATGTGACAATGACAATGGCAACAGAACAACTTTAACAAATTTCAACGCAAAATCATGGCAAGATATGGCCTGATCCCTTTCAAATCACCACTTGCAGCCATGCAGGTCAACAGGATTACCTGCCACTTTCAAGTCCTTCAGCGCCTCCTTTTTGGAAACTGGGCAGAAACAGATTCCATACACCATGGGCCCTGGAGCACAGAACAGAAAAAGTATAATTAAAAAAGAAAATGATGAATGCAAACTACAAGACCAAATTCTTTTTTTAAACACACGAGATTGAGTAGAGCTTAATTTCCTTTTCCCAAATGAAACTAACAGCATACCCAGCACAGGCCCCCTGCCTGCCTCGTCAATGCCCAAACAGCAGTCCTCTTTTCTGCAGACATCAGGGATCTGAGACGTCAGCCGACAGCTAACGGAGTTGTCTGTTTCATAGGGACTGATATCCATGACTGCAGGCTGGGAAGACAAGGGGCACGTTAAATATGTGAACACGTGTAGTTTAGTTAGTAAGTAGCTCTCGTATTAAGATGTAAAACATGTTGTAAAGCAACTCAAACTAGCTAACTACATGCTAGCATAGATACTGTTCAAACTACTGAAAGCAACCTTTTCTAATTAAAATACCTCAAACTTGCTGTCTAAGCGACTGGTTTAAGTTGTTCGCAGAAAACATTTAGGTTGCACATATCCCGAAAAGCGTGAATAAAGCTGAACTTTAGCTGAAATTGTACCTTTACTTTCTTCAGTGTTGTGGTTTCTGCTGCAGATTTGGCGCCTCTGGAATGACGTCACTCGCCGCTTCTTCTTCGTCTCTTTAATGGCGGAATCACCGCCACCAGCTGGTGCGGAGGACCGACAAAACAACAAACAAACGATTTTCGTTATTGTTTCTCAATTTATTGTTAAAAGATAACAACGTTTAACTATTTCTCTGCAGTTTTATATAAGTTCCCTTCTGTCTGCATCATTTTGTGGGAATAACGTGTTACATAATGTTCATAAAATCCACCCTCCTATATTATGTTTTCCCATTTTAAATAATGTTATAGTGGTGTCATTTTATTTGAATGTTCTACATCCATCACCCTGCTCTCCCTGAATCTCACTCCTCTTGCTGCCCTTCTCCAACTTATACTAATGGCCAGTTTCTGTTTGACTGAAGTATATTGTTAGGTCAGTGTGATCATTTTGGCATCCCTGTTTGTTCCAGTTGTAGGAAATCCACCCTATTTGAATAAATGAGTGGTCCAATACATTAGAAATTACTCTTAATATAGTACAATCCAGACTCCACCACCCACTGTGATCTCAATAAAACATATAGTAGAATTATCACAGTTTCAACAAAAACTGATAAATTATAACTTTGTAAAAGTAGAATGCATGGCAGATCTTCTGTTTTGGGTTGGTGTATCAGGTGTATCTAATAAAGTGCCCACTAAGTAACATCAAAATGTCCTCGGCTCGCTTATAGCCCTATTTCAAACTGGTTACACATTAGCACTTTAATGCTGATAAAGGTCTCTCAACATCAATCTATTGCAATAAGAACAAAACTTGGTCATGGCTAATTGTTGCCTAAACTATTACAAAATAGTAAACAGCAAAAAATCAGTTTTACAAAATATAATGCTGAAACTTAGAAGAAGTACATACAAAGTTAGGTTTGTCATCTGTTCTTTAATGCAGTACTTTGAGATGTAATTTATCATCTGTGGTTCTAAAATAAAGTCCTTATCTTGAGTGACACATTTTCAATTGCTGTGTTTTGTTTTAAATGTCAATTTGCATCTGCAAAGACAATAAGTGATAAAACCAGCCTGATACTTTCTAAACCCGACATACAGGAAAACAAACATGGCAGGATTTAATCGTTTAGGCAACAATCAGCTAAGAACGTCTGATTAAAAACAAATATATTCAGAAATATGCACCACATATCATTTTATAAGAATTGTACAAGCTCACCTCAAGGCCCTTCATTTTTTTATTTATTTTATTGTGCTTTACTGGTGAGTGTTTCAAAACAAAATTGTAAGTAACTCAGTTGGTGTATCATCTGATTGGTTTAACCAAGGCAGGTTTTTCTGGTATGGCATTTCTAAGCTGAGCCTTATTTTTACTTTTCTACTGATGTACCACTCTTAAATCATCTTTGTTGCTTGTCAGACTCAAACACAGTGTCTAGTCCATGAACTTGACATTTTGATTTGATGCCGTCTGGATGGGTTTTAACTGCAGCTGTTTGTGGAGGTGGGGAGGGAGCCTCAGGTGGAGAGAAGAAGGCAGTGTAAAAGGAAAGCCATGTACAAAAGTCCAAGTGTATGCTGGTTGCTGAGCTGAAATTGGCCTTGCCTCTGGTGCTTTGCACCCACCCCTTCGCTCTCTCTCTGCCCCGCTCCCTCACTGAATGGCCCTCTTTGTCTTTCTCAGTAACATGCAGTCCCCAGCCGATTAAATGTGGGGAATTAGTAGTCAATTTTAGCCCACCACACACACAAACACACTAAACAGCTTAGGGTGGTGGGGCTCTGATTGTGTTGTTATTACAGTTCACACGTCAGCAGCGTGTTTTTAATTGACTTTTTCATTGCACCATGTGTGATCTGCTGCTTCATAAAAAAATACTCTTACAAGTGACGATTATAAATAAATTGATTTAATAAATGACAACAATAATATTCCAACATTGCTTTTTCTTGTAAGGAAGCAAAATACTCAAGTGAATGTATAGCAAACACTTTACAAAACTATTCAGAATTATACAAAATGGAAGAAGCAAAAGTATGACGCACAATGCATTATTACTTACATAAAAATAATAAGTACATGGTAAGAGGATCAGTATAAATTGATAAAGTATGCATCACGTGATAAAGGTGAAGCCTGTGGTAATGACCATTATTCACATTGCTGAAGAGGCAGGGGGCAACTCAGACACAACATAGCAAAAAACTGTAAAGATGAAAACATGGTTTTGGCTTACATGCAGTGCAGAAAAGTTGTACATGTGATTCTAATCCTTAAGTAGGACCCAAAGCTGGCCAATTATCTCAAGAGATTTGGTTGAGACGTGTACTTAGAGATTCTAACTCAGTTACTGGATAAATCAGATGTGAATCAGCAAAAAGTTAGAAAGCAACAAAAGCAGACTTAAATGGAGGTTCCTGACATAGTGAATACTTTCAGATGATCAAGTATCCAAGGTCATATTCCTCCTTTGCTATTGGCACAAACTGAATGGAGTTGAGGTAAGTGTCCAAGACTGCGAAATAAGCCGAAATACATCTTCAAGAGCTCTCTTTCCCTCTCGTTTTCCTATTTTCCCCTTAATTGCTTAATTGTTCAGTTCAGTGAAGTCAGTGTAAAGAAAAGTCAGAAAATACAGATCGAGTTATCTACACGGAAAAAAAAAAGGTTGCAATTGTTCTTTTTCTGGCCACAAAAAATAAGCAACCCCAGGGAACATCTTACTGAAACAAAACACGCTTTTTCCCAAAGCAGTGGTGCAGATGTAAAAGTGTAATATCAAATCAGTCACAATAGAGTTACACCCTAGGATATGAACAACATCAATAAACTTACTACTCATATAAAATAACACAATAACATCAAAAACATCCTTTAGTTTGGTTAATACAATCTGATAATGTCAATGTAAACCCATCACTTTCGGGTCAAATCAGAGTCATTCATCATGCAACAAATGTCCACTCAGTGTCTCTCTCATCTACTGCTCGTTTTCACACTTGCTGTACATCCCAACTCACATATTTATGATGGCACACGTTTGTTAAGGTTTATTTATTTTTTTGATTGGCTGTTGACCCATAATTCACACTTCACGTGGTGTGAGTTTGTGGCAGTTTTATTTGTAACTTTGTAAGGCCCCATGGATGCGTCTTGCATTATATTGGCTAAAAAAAGTACAAACCTCTGATATATCATCTACATGGCACATGCGCGCGCGCACACACACACACACACACACACACACACAGATCCACTCACACGCTTCCCATATTTCCCTCTGCTCAGTTGGTCTCCCTCACGGTCTTGTGAGTGTGGTGTAAACAGGCTGCTCCCAGTGTGTGGGGCTGTGAGAGGGGGCCACACTGGAGGGGTCTCCTATGGTAGTGTACAGAGGCCTCTGTGTAGGGCCCATGTAGGAAAAGGCTGAGTACAGCCCCGGGGCCTGGCTGGAGTGGGCATAGTATGCCCCGGGGGCCTGGTGCTCTCCATACTCAAACTGAGCCCTGGAGGCCAGAGAGGGGAAAGCGGAGCCATAGTGAGGGAGGCTGAGTGGGGTGTAGGTGACATGGGTGCCTGAGGTTGGAGAGGATGAAGCCTCAGCGTAGTGGCTCCCCGATGCCGACTCGCTCTTAATCTGCGCCTTGGAGGGATCGGAGGACGATGGAGAAGCCTGTGGCTGCTGCTGTTTGGAGAGCCAGGCCGAGTGCCCGCTAGCTGCTGCCAGGGCATAGGCATAAGACGAGGCTGATGACGCAGCTGCGGGGGCCCCAGTTCCACTCTGTGGGTGACCATTTGGTGGAAGGTACTGGTCAAACTCGTTTACGTCAAAGGGCTCGATGTTGGACATCACCTCATGGCTGATCTCTCCAATGTCCATGGTGCCAAAGTCGATGTGGGGTTTAGTGCCCGATGATGTTGGACCACCCGATGCCCCTTCGGGTCCCACCCCAAGGGCTCCCCTGGAGCCTCCTGACCCTCCAGCCACTCCTGCTGCCCCCTCCCGCTTGGCATCTGACAGTTTACCAGACTGGAGCTCTGTCTTTGGAGTGGTGGGGGGTGTAGGTGGGCTGTGACCCTGACCTGTAGAGAGAGGAGAAGGTACAATATGGTCAAGTGAACTAGTCTTAAGTTTATAGTTTTCCTCTTTATTCAAATATCTCTTGAAATTTAAAAATATTAATTCTAATATTTTGTCCAGATCCTATACACTGCCTACCAGCAGAATGGTGGTGGTGATGGTGGTGGTGGTGCAGTTCACCCAGGGGAGACCCAGCCCCACCGTTGTGCTCCAGATGCAGAGTCTTGTAATGTGACTGGGAGTGGCTGGCCTCCCCTTCCCCCTGGCTGTCGGACTCACTGGTAGGCATTAGTTTACCGTTTTTGCGTCTCCGGGGCTGGTACTTGTACTCCGGGTAGTCCTTCTTGTGCTGTTTCCTCAGCCTCTCCGCCTCCTCGATGAATGGCCTCTTGTCGTTCTCGTTCAGTAACCTGGGGAGAGAAAAAAAAAGAGGTGATTTAGTCTCATAGGCCTTCTGACTTAATGTAAAAGTATTTCCCTAGAATATGTGTCAAAGTTATGAAGGATGTCTATTAATACCGTGCGTAATAGGGCAACACTTAGTAGACTGATAAATCAGCTTTCATTACGTCTAATGGGGTAATATCCACCATTTGTTAGAAGCACAGTCTAAAATCAATGCGTTTGTTTTGTATTCCTTCTGTCTTCTTGTTATTAATTTGCCAACCTTTACATTTAATTTAAAACCTAACAGCCCCTACGCACAAACACAGCCTATGTGCCTCTGTATGGTCACACTGTTCTTTTCTGGGACAGCCGCTCCATACAAACCTCCACAGTTTGCCGAGGGTCTTGCTGAGCTCCGCGTTGTGCAGGTGGGGGTACTGGTCGGCCAGTTTCCTCCTCGCCGCTTGCGCCCACACCATAAAGGCGTTCATTGGCCTCTTGACGTGGGGTTTAGTTTTGTTTCCGTTGTTTATGCGCACCGGCATGGGCACAAGTGTCCAGTCATATCCGTCCAGCACCTGACTCACCGCCTCCCTGATGCCGATCGGGAAACGATCGTCTTCTTCCTCTGATTTGGCTCTGGCTCTCCCTGCATCATCTCCGCTGCCATCCGCCACACAGAGCGTGGTCAGCTGCTGCGGCGGCCCGCTCAGGGGGGAGTCCTGGCCGTGGGGCGCACCGGATTGAGTCGGTGACAATGAGTGACCATCGTCTGACCCTCCAGGACT
The DNA here is from genome assembly GCF_900324465.2 of Anabas testudineus. Classification (NCBI taxonomy): domain Eukaryota; kingdom Metazoa; phylum Chordata; class Actinopteri; order Anabantiformes; family Anabantidae; genus Anabas; species Anabas testudineus. Next base: position 14,416,003 of record NC_046610.1, on the reverse strand, counting down.
CAGCTCCGCCTCGGACAGGCTGTGCTCCTCGCCGGACATTTTTTTTTTTACTTAATGACAAGACAGGCCTCGAATACAAAATGTTATTGTTTTAGGGAGAGTCCACACTATTCAGTGTAATTAAATCGTTTTAATTAAATATGTCTGGAGTCTACAATGATCCCAGTTATTGCTGACTCTACTCAGGGAAAGCCATTGTGCTGCGTAAAAGTGTCCAAATCCGTTCCACGGTCGACTGTAAATCCTTTTCAGCAAAGGTAGCTACACCTAAAATCACAAGCAGAATGCCAGAAATAATAATTAATAAATCCACAAATTACTTATAAATGTAGTTTTACCGTGAATCAAACAATCTCCCAGTTTACTTTATTAACATACGGCTTTTCTAAATGAACAGTAGGGAGATATTTATCTGGCCACATGGTAAAAACTGAATTTCTGGTCAATCATAATTTAAAAAAATGATCATCCGCAAACGGGACCAAAGAACCATATCAAGAAAAATCACACTCTGTCATTAATATGATCACAACCAAATCAAGGCCAAACCTCTTAATAAAACTAAAACGAATACCGCTGGCACACAAAATACTGATATGAAACAATCTCTTTTATCATATAAATTACGTTTATAAAAAAAAAAAAAAAAATTACATAACTTACCAGTTTAGATGTCCAGAGGTTCAACATGGGAGTGTGTGTGGCTGACTGTAGAGCCGATGAATGGCTGCTCTGTGTGGCAACACCGGAGCTTAAAGAGCGCCTTGTGAGAAGGACCGGGAGAAAAAAAGTGATTGAAAAGTGGAAAACATTCCCAAAGAGGCAGCATTCCAGGACACAGGGAGCCCCGCCTCCAGCATCACGCCGCGCTCCGGTTGGCCCGCTAATTATCCCGCTGCTCTCCCATTGGACGCCAGGAACACACCGGTAATGCCCGTCTGTCCGTCAGTGCAACATTTCCAACAGGGAAGAGGTGAGATTTTACATCGGAGTGGCTTAAATGACTCCACAGTGCGCCCATTTAGAGGCAGGAGAAGGCCAGCTTTGTTGGACGTGTTGACATGTTATATCAAACAAATAAACAATCATGAGGAGAGTTATTGCCCCGTGTGGTCACGTTCCTCAATCAAAAAAAAAAAAAATAAATAAAAAAAAAAGATCAAATTAACAAAATTAACTAAAACAAAAATCGTGCATTTTGAAATTCGTTTCTGATTTAATTCTAGGCTTCTGTGTTAGAGTCATTATGATAAAAAAGGAGTGTTGTAAACCTCACTGGAGTGACACAAGTGAAGTAGATGAACGCTGGAAGTAAAAATAATAAGATAATTTAGTGAGACTATACAAGAGTTAGTGCAACGCAAGCGTAAAAACCAATGCGGATCAGGTTAGGTTGAAACTATCACCCCATACCCTTTAATATAAAAAAAAGATTAATGTAGACATGTTCCAGTCAATGGGTTGAATTAATTTCAACTCAGTTTACTTATCTATTCTCAAAACACTATGGTGGTCTCCTTTTATAAAGTAAATTGAAATATTAAACGAAGTCTGGGCGTTTTAATGAGTTCCCTTTTGTGCGTAAAGTAAGACTGTGATGGCTGATTTGTACTGTAGCGCATGCAGATCGTGATCAGTGCTGTTAATCCACGGCCCGACAAGAAGGAAGAGAATCGCCTTTAGTAGCATCTGATGCGCGCGCGCACACACACACACACACACACACACACACACACACACACACACACACACACACACACACACACACACACACACACACGCACCACAAAATGAATGCAACAATAACCCCTGTGTGTCCGTTGCCTCTAATGTCGAGGCTGCCTCTCGGTTTTCTCCCTCTCTCTCTCTCCTCTCTCTTTGCTCTCTTTGTCTCCATCTCAGGTGAATTGTAGCCATGTGATCAAACGCCCAAGCCTCTATCCATTAACCCTCGTAAATGAAAAAATGGGGAACAAAAAGCAGTTTTGTGCTGCAAACATGGAAAAAATTGATAACAGAGAGCGATGTGTGCGTCTTTCTCCTCTTATGTCCGAGCATAGACACTAGTCTCACACACATAGAAAATACTCTGCCGCAGACTGGATCTGTTTCTCCCGCTCCGACACTTTTCTATCTGTAAATGCTCTGCGGCACCTGGATTTGGGCCTTGGAGGTGCTGATGGTAAGGGGGGCTGTGTTTGGGGTGATGGGTTGGTGGGGGGGCACATACATGTTGCACCCACCAACCAACCGGCATCATTATGGGATCCTGCATGAGGCCTCCGAGGCTTGTGAAGTGAGTGTTTCTGTCTGTATTGGAGAGTGTGGGGGGGCTTGTTGTTGCTGTTTTGCAGGAAAATGTTGTGTTTTTTTTTTTAATATGCGCGCTGTTCTGCAGTTTGTTGAGTAGGTTTGTGTAAAGCAGACGGCTGGTGGAAGCTGCGGTTTCACGGACTGTGTTTAGTCAGAGCAGCTGGATGTGCATGGCCCCCCCAGGGAGTCTGTCTCTCAGGGTAAGGTGGTTTTGACAGAGTCAGCGCCCTGAGTCAAAACATCCGTGGAAAAATGCAAGAATTTAAACGGCCCCGTCACATTTAGTCAATATTAGATGTTTATAGTCGTGTCCAGTGTGTTTGTGTTGGAGTCATCAGAAAACAGTAACAAGGTTTTCGGCACATCTCTGTCTCCAAAACTAATGTAGACTTATTATTCACGTCAGCGTGAGGCGTCACGGAGGTTGTCTTCATGTTCATAGAAGCTTTTTGGTTTTGTTTCTGCCTTTTTTTTTTTTTTAAACAACAATCATCTTGCAAGGACTAAATGTTCTGTCTGCACAATGGCGAAGGTCGGAAGACTAAACAGTTTCTGGTGGATACTATGCTGATCTTTTACTGGTCGTTTTATTTTTGTATCATCAGAGTTTTTATTTAAGGTTCCGTTTTGTAATAAATTGTGAATTAAAAAAAAAACTTTTAAAAACATTTTTCTAAAGCATTATTTCTATTTTAAAAACAGCAAGTTTGAAATGATCTCCTAATATTTGGGAATTTGTGTTCAGGCCAGACTCTTTTTTTCCTTTTCCACCGTCGCATCTGTGATCGAGTTTAGAAATAAGATCAAATGCTCAAACATTAAATCTGCGGCTCTGACATTTTCCTTGTTAATTATTTAGGCGCAGATGTTGTTCAACTTTGCTAAAGTAACTTACACTGAATACAGTCTGTAAATACAGGGATAGAAACACGTCCGTGGCCTCTAAAACATTTTCCAAACGAACCCAAGACCTGTTCATTATTTTCTGACTTATAAATCACTTTTTGTCTGTTTCTATTAACGAATGAAATACACGGAAATTCTCGCTTGTCATAATCTTCATGTCTTTGATGGTAGAGGCCTGATAAAGTTTGCTCAATGTTTCTGCAGCGCCTAATATATAATGCAGTTTCATTGCAATTGAGAACAGGTAGGTTCATTTTGATTTGATTATTTCAATGCTGAGAAACACTGGATGTGGTTTATTGAGTTTGTTGTCAGTTCCTCCACGTTTGTCTGCAGCTCTTTTGTTTTTCAGTTGAAAAAAATCCTCATTCTTTTCTAATTAATCTATTTTGTGTCTCAGGTGTTCAGATTATTGTCTTGAGTACATTTTAATTCCACCTAGGTTTATATTTTGACATTATTTGAAATACTATGCAAATTCTATCAATTTCTATTGAGTTTCAGAAAAAATAATGTTCATAAAAAATAATGTATGAAGTTAATAATGAAGTTTGAATAACGTCAAACCTAAAACTTCACTTTAATCTGAGATCAAACTTCAGAAACTGAGAAAGTGGCTGTAAAAACCTTTTGGGTTTAACAAACAGCACCAGCAGTAAAGATGTGGGCTCTCAGAACAGATTTAGCGAGTTTATTTTATATCATTAATTTTAAACTTTCTCATCTCTCAAACTTTAATAATTTCAGTATCAGATTTGAGAATCACAGGAGTGTTCTGCACATGTTCATCCTTTTTGAATCGTTTCAGAATAATGACTAAAAGTGTTTGTGAAAAGTGCAGATAGTGAGTTTGATAAAAAAAAAATAAATGTGCAGTTTCAAGCTCTTTTCAAAGACATGGAATGAATAACCCATTCATGCTGCACCTGTCACACTAATCCCAACCAACAGATATCACCTGTTGATGCTAACAAGATAATTCATTTCACATGTACAAGCTAAAATAAAAAAAAAAAAACAGTGAACTCTGCCCTGAATCAGCATTTACAGGAATCTTGTATGTGAGATGATCCGTGGCCTTAAGGCAGATGCAACTTGTTAGAAAATAGAGCTCACATGGTCTCATCCGTCCCTGTAACCTGCCATGTGACTGCAGTAATGGGCCTGCACAGACCACTGTGTCACAAGAGCCCGTTTCCTCCTGGGGAGAGCGGGAAGAAGTCGGGAGGACAATGTCTCATGATCAGCAGGGAGGTCAAAGATCATGATCAGCAAGGAGGTCAAAGAGTCAGCCTTCAGGTGCACACGCAGTCACGGGCAGCCTTTTCTCACGTGTGACTGGGATGGCGCTGAGTCGTCTTAGAGATCAATGTAGAACTAGATATTCCTGATCATATTTTGGTATAAATGTTTTGTAAGGTGGAAGGACGAAGGAAGTAGGAAAGGAAAGAAAGAGAGAGAGAGAGAAAGAGAGAGAGAGAGAGAGAGAGAGAGAGAGAGAGAGAGAGAGAGAGAACGCCCTTTTGTTTTGGCCTTAATACTTGAACAACTCCCAGGGGAAATTCCTGAAATCTGACGATGGATGGAAAGAAAAAGCAAGAGAGAGAGAAAAACACAGAGATGCAGTTAGTGTGAGAGAGTGCAAGAGGGATGCAGATAAGGAAAGCATGCACAGCGGTCAAATATTCACATGCTGGGTCACATTCTGCATTAAACTGATGTATAATTGGTGGAAAGCATTCATTCCCATGTCAATAGGCACACTGGGCCTGAAATGAATGGCGTCATTTGTTAAAAAAAGATGACGGACTCGACAAAAGAATCTGAAATTATGTGTTAGAAGTGGCACAGATTGACGCAGATTCATTTATAGGCTCAGATTTCATCGTAAAATGTTCCTGCGAGGTTGGAAATGTCGGTTTAAAATGGGTTTATCTGTAGATACAAAGGCTTTCTTCATGCTTTGTGTTTCCTTTGCATGTTCTTGGTTTGCATACAACACTGTACGTAATTCATAAATGCCATTTCCTCCCAGGGTTTGTGCGAAAAAAACAGCCGAGGTCAGTGCTTTTGCTTGGGGAATTCCAGGTCTCAAGCTAGTCTATCAATAAAAGTCTATCACACCTCATGTGACACACACATTTTGACCCAGACTTTCACACTGTGATGTACCTCGTCTCCTCCTAGGAGCTCTTCCTCCAGCTGATATCTGAAACCTGCGTAGCGATTTCACATCCTTGACAAAGAAGAAAACATTTCTACCATCTCAGAGTTTTTTCTTTTGGCCAAAGAGTATCAGACAGTAACTTGCTGTGGCAGTGACCCATGAGGTGGGTGTCATCTGCGAAGTCTTTTAGTGTGTTTATGAGAAGAAAGTGTCACTGTGGGACTTCTTACTCTTAAATTTTCAAGTTAGACTTGGAACAAACAGTTGAATTCATCACGCCCACGGCTGCAGGTGTTTTCTGGATTCATCACTTGATTTATCTATCATGCGCACTTTGTCAGTGGTGATGATGCTGTGACACGACGTCCATGGGGATGAATAAAAAAAGATTCTGCTATCTGACCTCTGTCACTGCTCTTTCGCCCATTTTCACCCAGTGAATTAGTGCAGCTGCACCACACTTAAATGGGTGCCCCTCTTTTTTCACTGGGAGTGTATGTGACCGACCATGAATCCTCTCTTTGTGCTCCATCTGAAGAGTGTCCCCCCCTTTATAGTTTCTTTCCTTTTCGCCTTTTTTTTTTTTTTATTTGGGGAAGAGCGGCTTAGGTTGCGATGGCGGCAGCGCTGGTGAGGTGATGGCAGTGGTAGAGATGGTGGTGGTGGTGGCAGGGAGGAGGAGGAGGAGGAGGGGAGTGGGTAACTTGTTGGACCACATTCCTGTGCAGCTGTGGAGGCTGGTGCAGGGTGGGGGGTGGAGGGCAGAGCAGGATCATCATTGCATTGCAGGGCATCATGAATGGTCTATTGTTCGCTGGTTTGCTGTGTCCGCATCTCTTTGCCACAACCTCAGCCTGACTGAGAGAAATAAAACTGAACAAGGGAGAGATGGAGAAACAAATTTAGAACTGACTGTAGCACTGAACACAACAAGAGATGGGAATCATGCAGAGAGAAAATACACCAAGATAAAGCTTGAGAAGAAGTCACAAACAGTCACTCATAACTCTCTGACTCAGATGCAGGAGGAAACTCAGAATGTGATGGTGATGATGAAGATTGGGATGATGGTGACATGGACAATGGTAGCATTCATTTTGCAGCTCTGTGACGGTTTTGCCCCTTAGTCGTAAGTGCCAGCACGCTGTTTAGTCATGCATATATGTCGGCTGTTAGCCACACTTAAAATTCTTCCCTGCGGTGGTGCGAAGACAAGATCGACTGCTGGAAATGTCACTATATAGAATTTATTTGAACCGATATTGTCCCACAGGTCAGATTCAATTCACTAATGGGATATTTGTTAAATATTAAACATACTGATTTGTGCTGTTATATGTGCTCATGGAAACATGGTCATTGTACATTTTAGAGAACTCTTCTATTCGACAGTAAAGGAAAAGTAGATTAGCACTAGATGGATGCAGAGGAACACTTTTTTCACTTTAAATACAACTGGTTTTCTTCAACGAGCATCCAAGTGAGCGATTAATGAAGAAATCATACACAAGATGTTGTGGACAGCTTCAACACTAACACAACACATGCATAACTCTATACGTTGTTTAATAATGTTGGGGTTTTGTCTGTGTCTAGATGTAAGATGTAAAAACATGTTTGACCCTTTTTTCCTCCTATATAAGACATTACAACATCTGATCTAAAACAGTCAGTCACCCTGCTACCAAAACAAATCATTAAATGCGCTTTGGATTAAATTCTTCAAAGCTGAATATAAAACTTGGGTGTAGCTACTTGTATCTACTTTCGTACTGTGCTGTACGTGTCTTATTTCAACTGATTTTTATCTGAAACCACAAATAAAGTGATGCTTCTTATGAAAACAAAAACATCAGTGTCTTCATTTTTAAAAAATCAACCGTAAAATGCCATCAGGGCAGTAACTCAAATGTGAACTTTTACAATGTTTATTTTATGAGCAGGAGTTGCAGAAATGAAGATGAGAGTGAGAAAGAGAAAGTCGCACAGACTTCCCAATCATGAGTTCTTCTCCTCTGAACATTTAATTAGCCTGTGTGAACGAAAGAGAAAGAGAGTGGGAGCGAGAGAGAGCCTGAGGGGTCTGAGGAAAAGATGCCTACATGAAAGGGTCTGTTGTTGTCCGAGCAGAGGCAGAGATGAAAGCAACAAGACAGAAAGATAGATGGGATATTTAGGAGTACACAGTGAGAAATATGGTGATTTATAACATTCATCATCTCAATCACTTCGATTACTTCATTTAGTTGTCTTTTGTCTTTTTAAATACATGAATAAACATAACAAATGTATCCCTGCCAATTTATGAATAAATCCCCATAAAGGGCAAAACATTGTTTAATTGTTCATATTTGAAGAGCAATTGTGTGAATATAGACACAACGTCAGGGTTACAAGAGGAGAGAGGAGCACAGACAGGTGTCCAGAGCAGGCAGACTGGCTAGTGAGTAGCGAGACAGACAGACAGACAGGCATGCAATAACCAGAATCAAAGTGAACATAATGAATTTGACTTGGTGGGTTGCTCTTTAATGTAACAGTAAAAGTTGTGCAACTAACAAGCTGAATATGAATTGTACATCCTAAAGCATGAATGTAGCTTATCACCATTGAAAGGTAGCTCACACACCCACATCAATTAAAACGTGCTGCAGGTCAACTTCAGACATCAACAAATCAGAATTAGTAAAGAAACACACTGTAAAAGACGACGCTACACAGGGACGTGCAGTTTGTGCTTTTGTTTAATAATGTGTATAATTAGAGGTGTGACGCTCACAAAAACTTCACTCACAGAATCAAATCTGGGACATTTCACTTCATTCATCACTACTAGGCCACAAGAACACAACATGTTACATAAGTTAATCTGTCTTACAGCAAAACACACTAGAAGAAAAATAATTTAAATCTTAGCCCCAATATTCAGTCTCACAGATGCCCATATAGATTCATATTAGCACAAAACTAAAACAATTCAGATCCTAAAATGTGCAAATGTTTAAAGTTTTGATGTAGGGACCTTCTTCAAACAGGGCCTGAGTATAAAGTAGTAAAGCAAGACTCACCTAAAGCCTCAGCCAGGAGATGGTTACCTTAGCATAAAGACTGGAAATACCATGGCTCTATCCAAAGGTGGGAAGTCACCTGGCAGCATTTTGAGACATATATATTAACATCTGATGTATCATCTACATTGTGAAACTAAATATATAACATAAATTGTGTCTCAGTGGTGTTTCCAATGCAAATGTCATGTTAAAGCAACACAAACCTGTTGATGCACATTAAGTCTGAAGCTTAGTTGCCTGATTGTCCTGTTGGTTATGCTACTCTGCCTAAAATTACATTAGAACGTGTTATAAATTGTTTTTTCCACTATTTTTGAGAGCAACCTTTGTCAAATTTGATACCATAGAGAAAAATGTAATATAAGAAATGTCTTCACTCAGAACAAATGTAAATACATCTTTTATTTAAGCCATGTAAAACATTGGTTGTGCTGATGGTAGCTTGTAATACAAACAAACAAAAAGACAAGACCGAAGAGGGCAGACAGGCAGAAGAACCAGACACAGACAGACAAAAGCATCCAGAAGATGTTTGCCCTGTGGTGCTTCCCAGCCTGGTTCAGTCAGGCCTCCTCTGCGGAGCTGGGCTGTGCTGAGCTGCACACAATGCTCCTCTGTCTCCCCAGCGAGCTGCTTCACAGCTCCACAGCACACAACAGCACATTATAGAATCAAAGATCCCCCGAACACAGCTCCCAGAGCCTAAATACTGTCCCCTGCTGAGCACACACACCGTCAGTGGCTCTGGTCGCACAGCCCGAGGCCACAAACAGTCAGTGAGGCCAGAGAGGGCACACAGATATGTGGTGTCACACACATGAAAGCACATGCACACACTTAACCTACATGAAGATGAACACACACCACTTCATTAGGGGAGATGCTAGTCAGCCATTAGCAGCCGTAACAGAGGTCACATAGGTCACCCAGCTGCACTACCTCATGGTCGTTGATGACAGGGGGTGTGACGGTTCGGTTAATAAGCCGGCATCAGAAAACAGCAGGGAGAGGGGAAGATAGCATGAGGGGGAAATGTATCGTTAGAGTGAGCAGGAGAAAGCACCTCAAAGATTGGTTCATTAGACGACGGGAAGATGATGGAGGGAGCTTTTCTCTCGACTGTTTATCGTGTCAAACAATCTGAGAAAAAAAAGGATCACTGTGTTTAGGCAAGTGAAGGATTGTCGAGACATCACACAACGGGACAGAAGACATGTAGGTAGGACATTAGAGCATATCATCACTGTAATTATCATTATCTGGATGAGGATCAGTCCTGTCACCTCAAGATAAAATAAAGTCTCAGGTCTGAGTCTCAGTGTCCAGGTGGCATGACTGTGTGACTTTAGTTGTGAAACCTTTGTTTCCTTTTAACTCAGGGTTTAGGAAATGGGGGGCTCAGATCTGGTCTAGAATGGGGTAATATGGTTGTGTGTAAAGCCCTTCCTAGATTCATAGCTGGTTTAAAACTACTAATTTACCAAATCAAAATTTGCCAAAACCACGTTAGAGCTGTTCTAGCTATAGTAGTACGCTATCTGTTGCTATGAAATAAATATGTAAAGTAAAGTTACTTTAACATGACATTACTTGAACACAAGTAAATAAATTTAATGAATTTATAACTAGGACAGCTTTCCACGGATCCCCTTGGATGGATGGATGGATGGATGGATGGATAGGTGGTTTAATTCCCACTTCCTCATTGTTTAGAGAATGACGGCACCAACTGAGCTTCAATCAGGGAAATCTTTTTTATATCAATACAACTTCTCATGTGTGAAGTACATTTTAATTGGGCACAATGCAGTTTAAAATCAATGCAGTGAATGTATGTAATGCCACCGTTCACCCACATGAGGGAGCCTGCACAACAGTCAGAAACATCCTGTGGTACTACAGCAGGTGGACTTATTCATCTTATTATTATTATTATTCCCATAAAGCCTGTCACCTTCGTCTGCCTTTGCTCAGCCCAGTTTACATATCGTTTATTCATCTATTTCAATCTGCCCTTCACTCTGTGGGGCTTTTGAATGAGTAGACAAGACTTCACTTTCCCCAGGCCATAGGAACTAACAGACCCTTTAGAATAGAGACCAAGCTGAATGTCCTATATTTGGGTCACAGATGCATTTTGACACTTTATGTTGCGATCACAAGAGAAGGGTCTTAGTGAGGACGGTGACCGAGAAACTGATGGTCACTCTGAAAGAGCTCCAGCGTTTCTCTGTGGAGAGAGGAGAACTTTTCAGAAGAGCAACCATCTCTGTAGCACTTCACCAATCATGTCTGTGTGGTAGAGTGGCCAGACGGAAAACACTCCTGAGTAAAAGTTTGCCAAAATGCACCTGAAGGACTCTCAGACTATGAGAAACAAGATTCTCTGGTCTGATGAAACTAAGAGGGAACTCTTCGGCCTGCATGCTAAGTGTCATGTCTGGATGAAACCAGGCACCACTCAGCACCTGTCCAATACCATCTCTACAGTGAAGCATGGTGGTGGCAGCATCATGCTGTGGGGATGTTTTTCAGCAGCAGGAACTGGGAGACAAGTCAGGAACGTGGTAAAGATAAATGCAGCAATGTACAGAGGAATCCTTGATGAAAACCTGTTTCCAAGCATTCTGGACCTCAGACTGTGGCAGCAGCTCATCTTTCAATGGGACAGCGAGCCTATGCATAACAAACGAGTGGCTACCGGACATCTCTGTGATTGTCCTTTAGTGTCCAGCTGTAGCCCTAGCACATGGCTGTGCACTAAACCAGTCTGATGGAGACTGAGAGGTAAAAAAAGGTGTGCAAAGCTTATAGCATCATACTGAAAAAGACTTGAGGCTGTAATTGGTGCTGAAGGTGCTGCAACAAAGTATTGAGCAAGACTGTGAATACTTATGTACATTTTTTACATTTTTTTATTTGCAATAATTTGCAAAGATTTCAAACAAACCCAATTTACGTTGCCATGGGGAATTTCTTAAAGAATTTTTATAAAAATAATGAATTTAATCCATTTTGGAATAAGGCTGTAACATAACAAAATGTGGAAAATGTTCTGGATGCACTGCAGATTTAACACAGAACCAGATTTTATATAATGTGAAACCTAACTTGGATATAAAGTGGTCCAGGTTGTACCAACAACTAACAGCCTGACTGCTATCAGAGCTAACACTGACACCAGCAGCCTTGCATGCTCACAATGGCATTACTAACATACTGTACATCCTGAATATGTTTGTACCACATTTTATGACAATATGCCGTATAGTTATATTTCAATACAGACATTTCACCTGTGGTGGATTAAAACTAATCTTAGATGTGTATGCATATTTTATGACAATGCATCAGATAGATGTTGTTGTTGATATTGGACCATAGCAATGGACCAACTATCCAGCAGACGGCATTTATCTGCACTTGTACCTTTAACAATGACAACAAAGTGAATCTACTGTGATCTCATCCTCCTGGATACAGGTTGTAACTGGTATAGTGAGATCACTAAACCAGAGAGTCAGCAGACAAGAGTCAAGCATCAACAGTAAATACTGTTTTATTAGGTGTTTTATTCATACAAAACAACACATTGTTGCAAAGTGTTCGTATCTATTGATAAAAGTAAGAATAAAGTGCTTTTTTTTCTTCTGTACATGTTTGACTAACAGTTTGAATACTGTGTCCATGGTTCAGGATTTCTTTATTTGAAGAACTTGATCTAAATTGTGATAAATCTTTAAAAACAACATAGCTTATTTATTAGTGAAAATATATGTGAAAAGTAACAGAACTCAGACAGGAAGACATGTTCAAAATACAGAAATTATTCATTTTTACACGCAGAAAAGAAGTCAAGGATTTGTGTCATGCTTCCTTTAAATTAAAGTTTCTTGCATTACATTTGTGTGTGTATGGTGTATAATCATGTTAAAAAGAAAAACCATATTTCTGGAAAAGGAAATCCAGAACAAAATGCTAACTTAACTGTAGATCATACACTGGTCATATTCAACAAAACAACTTGCAATAAAGTTTTTCAAGCTACGTCATGATTTGAGAGAACTACCTGGTCACCATGTTTAGAAGTAGACAAGCTGTGCATTTTACAGATGTTGATGTTCCAACTGAGGGTGTAAAAACACTGAAACCAAGTCTCCAAGTTATGACAACCAAGCCTTGAGCTAAAGCTGAGTGGAGTTTGTGACAGCTGCAAAAAATCATTTCCCCCCAGATGTACAGCGTGAATTGTGTCCTCCATCTTTTATTCTTACACTCGTTCAATACTTTGGTTGGATGCACACAAACAAAGAGAGGAAACACACCGGGGTTGGGCAGATGTTGCTGATTAAACTCCTGACTCTCTGCTGATGTATAAAGGTAGGGCTGGCTGTAGTCTGTCAAGGCTGATCTGATTCTCTGTGTCCAGAACGCACAACATCTCCACCGTCTGCTTCTCCACAAATGTCTCCTTGAAACCCATGTGGATTTCATCTCTCATCTTTATCTCTCTGTCACTTCTTACAGTCCAGCTGCCTGTCTCCTTTTTCGTCTCCTCTTCATCCTCGTCATCCCCACAGCACAAAGCTACCTCGTTCTCATAGCAGAAAGCACTGGGGGAGTGAGGGCCCAGGAGATGACGGGCTGCCCTTGGGGCAAATGGTAATGGAGACTGGGAGCAACTTGAGCTGGAAGATGAAGCCTGCCCTCCCCGACCTGTTATCTGGCTGAGGTCCCTGGCACTGCAGTGAGGCGTAGATGGCACTTCATAAGTCTTATGGAAACGGGAATAGTCCACATGGTAGCGGTCACCCTGCTCAAAGACTACAGGCTCAAAGCGGTGGCCCCATAATATCTCCTTTGCCAAGTAGGAGCTACGGGCCTGAGTGGTCATAGCTGTGGCCTCCACCATTCCCTCCAGAATGACCACAATCTCAAAGTTCTCCTTCTGCAGGTCGGTGCGGCTCAGGCTATACAGAGGACTGCTCTTGTTTATCTCATGGACCACCACCAGCGGTGACACGAGAAACAGCCGATCCAGTCCGTCATCATAGCCAACATCAATGTCTGTTTGCTCCAAAGGAAGGTACTCGCCTTCTGCTGTCACGTGCGGCTTAATGAGCTGAGCGCGCACGTGGGCCTCGACAATGTGGCTCTTGCGCATGTTCCCTAGACGCCACATGAGGCACAGTTTCCCATCTCGCAGTGCAATGACTGCATTGTGAGAGAACAGCAAGGTTTGGGCCCGCTTTTTAGGCCGCACCATCTTTGCCATGATGGTGCCAATCATGAAGGAGTCAATAATGCAGCCCACAATGGACTGCACCACCACAGTCACCACAGCCACCGGGCACTCTTCCGTGACACAGCGGAAACCATATCCAATGGTGGTCTGGGTCTCTATAGAGAACAGAAATGCACCAATGAAACCCTGGATGTGGAGAATACATGGCCGCCACTCGTCTTTTACCCCCTCTACAGCACTCCTAGGATCCCCTCCTTTTGCAGGGATGCGAAGTTCAAAGTCTCCATGAGCGAGCGCCACTCCCCAGAAGATAAAGCCAAACAACAGCCAAGACAGAAGGAAAGTGGCGGTGAAGATGAGCAGCAGGTAGCGCCAACGTATGTCCACACAGGTGGTGAAAATGTCAGCCAGGTAACGCCGGGACTTATCCTCCATGTTGTCGAACACCACGTTGCACTGGCCATTCTTCTTCACGAAGCGGCTGCGCAGGGAACCAGTGCCCACATCCAGGCCCAGACGACATGAAGGCGAAGCACGGCAGCTGTTGTGGATGACAGGCTCTTTTGTCAACCTCAGAGACAAAGCTCCTCTTCCCTCATCACCTACTGGACACTCTCCCCCTCCTCCACCTTCTTCCCCAAGCATACATGCCCCCGACAGCGTCTGCTGAGTAAGAGGACTGTGGCCATTGTGGAGGTCCAAGTTGGAAATCTTCAGGGCATCTTCATCTGTGGAAACGATGCTGTATCTGGAAGAACAGAAAGGAAAATGGAGAAGTTTTTAATAAAAACTAATTTAGTTTTATCTCACAAGTCACTGCTTGTGGTTAAGAAAATGGATGAATGGTTCTTAGACAGTGGCTAATTGTACATTTGTATTTCCACTAGACTGAGGTTAGAACAAAATGTAGAAGAAGTAAAAAATCATTGTATCTGTGCTGCAGATTAGATATATTTATTCTTAATGTAACAAATAAATATGTTACAGAAAAAGCTAGGATAGATTGTGATATTTTCTCAGATAACATTTGCCCGGGTTGCCTGGTGTATAGCAGAACACAGCTGCTCACAATAGTTTAAACTCTGATAGCATCAGATTTACAATGGTGAAATATTACACAGTCGATGTGCTAGTCAGGATTTTTTTTTTTTAACATGAGCTAATATACACACAAACAAATTAGCCAGACACGCTAACAGCTGCAGCTCACACTGAAGCACTTGTTTTTTACGAATAATGTTTCAGCATGTGGAAAAATCCAAATTTATAAGGGGTTTAGAAAGTTATTAAATCATTTATTAATGCTTAATTTATTAAGTTTTAAGCTTTTTAAGTTATTTATTATAAACATATTTGTGTTGCATGTTAAAAAGTTATTTTCCAGTAAGCTCACCAGCCAAATTTCCCACAACCTGGCAACCTTTAACAACACGTATGTATTAGTGAGTTATTTAAATAGTAGTTGAAAATGTTTTAATATTTACTGCAGTTTGTGTAATTAATTATTCGTAAATGGGGACTGTTTTCAATAGCAATAAAGAACAAAAAAAACCTTCACCTTTATTTCACCATCACATAAGACCATTGAGGCTATTGACACAGTTTTACTTCCCACCCTGTCTCACCTGTTGACTCGCACAGCTCCCATGGCACCGGTGATCATCAGGCTGTGTCTGCGAGGGCAGTAATATAGGTTGGGGCGTGCAGTTCCAACCATTAAAGGACTGTTGCTGGACAGGAAGATAGGATGAGCTCAGGTCTGTCTCGCTTTTGTTATCAGCGCTGACTTCTCACGATACATTTCTGTGAACAAAAGGAACAAACAGGATATTTTATTAGTCAAAGCTTTTAAGTCGTACACAAATGTATTGGACAAACTGGAATTTTGGTTAAATGATGGTGCTATACGAACACTCACAGTGATCAACAAAAACGTTGAGTTAAGTTAAAGTAACATCTCACAAAAATGTCAAATGTCATCCACATGGTGGCACTAGAGAAAAGGTCAGAGGATTACCAAAGACATGGACACATTGTCTGGAAACCATGATTGTCTGAATAAAATCTATCACTTCTTCCAGCTGTTGCTGAGATACTTAAGTCTGGACCAAAGAGGTGGAGCAGCGAAGCAACATTACCATCTATGGACCTGTGATGCTAGCATGGCTAAAAAGAAAAATGAAAATCAAAAAAGAAGAAACGGCCCTGCCCTAATGCACAAAGCAGACCAGACAGTTTTGTGTAATGAAAGCTTATTGATTAGGTCCTTGCTAGTGGTTAGCCTTAGGGACCTTCAGGCCAACCAGGGGTGGAAAACCAAACAGACATTGGATGGGACAAAGGTCTAAAAAAGACATGAATCAGTGTTAATCTACTGTTGGAGGAACAATTGATCTACTGTTTGGCCTGATGACAAGGTTGGAGGGTGATTTCGCTGAACTTATTATGTCAGCACGCTGGGAACCAGGCGAACCAAAAAGCATCATGTTGCATAACTGATAGAAGGCCAATCGCATGCAATACTAAAGGGCACGAATGGTCTACGTTTTTAGTGTGCATAAATCTGGTATGAATAAGTTGAACCGGCTACACACACGCAAACACTTGCACGCATAAACACATACGTGTTCAGGTTAGATGGGATTTGGTGTCATGCAATGCGGACAATGCCTGCAAACTTCTTTTCCTGTAACACAATGGACAGATGTTACAGGTGGCTGCTGATTGGCTTGATATTCAACAAGATTATCCCAAAAGGGCAGATGATTATGTCAGCATGGTAAATTTCACAGCTGGAGGAGAGAGTCTCCTACCATGAAATCACAGCCTTTTCTCACAGAGTTGTTGGCGATGCAAGTCAAATGAGTCAGGTCACGCAGGTTGGTGCTATGTTAGTGCCAGGAGCATCTTGTGTGGGATCAATATTGACAAGAATTTACCAGGCAGGTGTCACAGACCTTACTGTATCTAATTAATGCTGGTTATTTTATTTTACATAAATATACATATATTATTATTTGATTGTTTCCACTTTTGCATGAAACAACTTCTGATGTTTTTTGTTTCAATGTTGTCGGTTATTTAGTTTTTTATTTCAGTGTCAAACATTTGGCCAGTCCTAGATGGGATTACAACACACCTCATCCAGTACACCAAAAAACTAAAGTAGAAACATCAAGTACTTCAAGTAACATATTCATGTGGAAATAGCAGGAGAAAAAAGTTACATGCTATAAGCCTGTTTGTGCTCCATCCATAATCACAAAACCAATTAACTTTTGCTATCTTACAAAACAAAATGTTATTTACTGTACTTCCCAATTAGGAAAACACTGGAAAACAAACAAGTACTAATTTTCTATACACTAAACAATACAATATAGAACAATAGGTTATTGTCTTTGTCATTATATAATGCAAACAAAACTCCAAAATCCCATAATAAACACATCAAACTGTGCAGCACCATAACTGGAAAGAAATCTGACAATATAATGCAATATAATAGTTATGTTGCTATGACAACCATCAGGTTAAAACAACAGCACAAACTATGAAGCACTACATTGCTTCCTTTACTTTGGAAATAGTCAAAACCATTCCAAGTCAAATTCCACTTTCTAGCTTATTTTTTTGTTGTTACACATGGACGATAAAGTCCTAAAAATACTATGGATGACATCATATCAACAGATCAATCACCATGACAACTGTGCAAACTCCAGTATACGTGATGGAGTTCGCTCAGTTGATTAGAGATGGTTTTATCTCACAATATAAGCTTTACCCTTTTAGTATTTGATGCTGGATTGGATTACTAAACTGGTCTGCGCTAATGTTTACTGGTTTCAAAGTGCTGTTGCCCACTACGCCGTGCCCATGACTCATCCAAGACCTAACCCATTATTTGTTTCTTGCCTCGCTAGAGAAACATGCTCACTTTACCAACTTTGTTTATACTGTATTTATGTAATTGATGTGACAGAAAACCACAGCACCAAAACTAAATGTTGCTGTGTGCTGTTAATGCAGACCATTGTTTAAAGCCAAAATAATGAGGATTGGAAATATTTTGTGTAATTATGCCAAATAAAATGTAATTGGACACATAGGGGTGTGCACAAGTCAAACTTAAACAACATCATTATCACAACTATTGTCAGTATCCACCTGGCTGTCTTTTCTCTCAGCAGACAGGAGCCCAGAGGGTGAGCTGCAGTAATTAATGGTTGATCATAGTGTATTAACCGTCTCCATAGGAACATCTCTGCTCGCACTATGGGGCTGATTCGCTCTGTATGTGTGTGTGTGTGTGTGTGTGTGTGTGTGTGTGTGTGTGGTGATGTTTCATCATGTGAGACAACTTGTGAGGAGGAGGAGATAAACTGGTCGAGGAGAGGAGAGAGACTCCTCCTTGAGAAACGTGTTCATGATGTGACTCACGAATAGGCATCAAAACATATCTAAGTCAACGGACATAAGGTACAGCACTGTGAAGATAAATAAAAAGTCATATATTATTATTACTTAATGTGTCAGCCTCTAGTCCTAACCCTAACCCTGTAAGAGGAAAGCTCCTGTCTGACGTACCTTACATTGAGTTGCATCATAGGACATATATGACATATATTACAACATAATGTCTCACAAAGAAGAGGATGGAGGAAGCTCCTACCAGATTACACATTGTAAACCTAACAAAGTAAGGGCTTTACAGGTATGAACTCATTCTCGTGAAAAAATGCAGAATAAATTGATGAGATTACGACGTCAGAGGGCTTTACTACAACGTGTAAAGCTGTTTGCTGAAAGTGGAAGATTTATACAACAAAGCATGAACGTACAAAATCTCCACAGTTTTGTTTTGTTCTTCTTTTATGGGAAAGATTTACACGTTGGTCAAGCCATGTTTTCGAAGGAGATCCTCTTTTGTTTACTTTACTGGAGCTCTGTACAACGTGAGCTCTTAGAAGTAACATTTAAAAAGGGCCTCCATGTCCCTGAGGACTGCACTGGGTGCACACGGTGTCCTAGTCCTACAGAGAAGCAAAAATAGGGGCTTCAGTGCGTAACAGGCACACACTTATTTTAACTAGGAGGACTTCAGCCATCCTACACACACACAGACAGATACTAGGACTTACAATTTACTTTTACACTAATTTACACTTTCTACTACTGAATGGAACATTTTTTAGAGAGATTTGTTGTACTTTTTACTCTTCTGCACATATCTACTATATCTAACTATCATTAAAAGTTAGCTTTTATATTAATATTTTACACATAAGATATCTTATATATAATTTATTTAATTTATAAATCTATTTCTATTCTGCTATGTTTTAATCCTGGTTAAACTAGGTATGGTATGGTAAGGTATTATTATCATGAAATATATTCTACACATATGTCACTAAACATTATCAATTTATGAGGATTATGAGTACTTACGTAATACTTTAAGTACTCTTTCCTGCTAATACTGTTACTTACTGTAAATAGAGGTCTGAATGCAGAACGTTTAATTGTAGGTGACTTAATTTTAACTGTGAAATGTTCTGCTATATTTCCTCCACCACTACCAAAATGTGGTGTGTATTAAAAGAAGCACTTTTTCAACAGAAGGTGGTTTGGTTCATACTACAAGCCTCAGTCATAAGCAGCCAATTGAACTGTGTGCAACCAAAATAAATTTGCACTTATAAAAGTTATGTTTCCATCTTTGCACATGCATCACTGCAGTAGGAAGTCCTAAATGTCAATCGGTCCCTCACACAGTGTAACCAGAAGTTGTGATGGGGCAATTTGAAAACTAAGCAGCAGCTGTGACGTGTATTTGTTTCATCGAGGCCACAGGAGCTGTCCAGTGCTGAAAATCAATTCTGACCCTGCAGGAATAATTGACATCAGCAGAGAGAGAGAGGGGGAGATGAAAACTACCCTAACCTTGAAAATGATTTTGGCCTTTAAAATCGTCTCCTCTGAGTGTTTACACTCCCCACATTTTTTACAGTCGACTTACTCTGCCACATGAACGTTTTGTTTAAGTATTGATTGTCTTTTCTCAGTAGTCGGTTAGACAGAGCTTGGACTAGACAACTATTGCAGGACTTACCAAGGTGAATGTTTTAATGTTTCAAGACTTAGATCTCAGAAAAGTAAACTAGCTGGAGTCTTGACTAGGAGACAAGCGTTAGTAAGTCATCCACAAACTAAACATGCATTTGTGCTTAAAAAAAACATTTGTGATAATCTTAACTTGTAGATCCAGCAGTTGTCACTAAAACTAGAAATAAGCACATATAAACAGAAGCACTGACCTTTGTGTGAATCACTCGAAGGCTAACAATGGTTTCATCCTAATAAAAAGATATTTCAGTAGGTTCACAGTTGGTACTGTTCTTTCTTCTCCTCTCCTTTCCTCTTCCTTGTTTCCCTTCAGTGGACAAAAACCTTTTTTATAAATCTGCTCCCAGATTTCTCTAGCAAAAACTTGTACATGTCTCCAGTGTGAGCTTTGACATGTTGCTCCATAGTAGCTGAACAGAGTCGCTCCTGCCTGATGGTGGTGCATCTGCCCCGATCCCTGCCAGTGTGTATGTGTGGGAGAGAGAGAGAGAGAGAGAGAGAGAGAGAGAGAGAGAGAGAGAGAGAGAGAGAGAGAGAGAGCTCTGATTATATTCCTATTTATGTATGCTATTGTTTTCCCCAGAGTGTGGATTGTATAATTTAGCCCACTCAGATACTTGCACTGACATCCAAATAACACAAGTAAAGACTCTTGTAATCCTACAAAATTCTTGTAGAGACTCTTGTAGAAGTGTCTCTGTAGCATTTCTCAAAGGCTCAAGAATTCAAAAAACTAAACCCAGAGGGAAAGCACACGTTACTGTGGGTTTTATATTATATTAACTTTGTCACTTAATGTTTTTGTTTGCCGTTTTGCATGACCATTGAAGAATTACTGCCTCACAGTCGTATGCCCTCACAAACCAGTCAAGAAGCAGTTGACATGCTTGTCTGCCCAGACTTGGTTTTTAATGAGTTAGCAAATTCTGAAATTAACAAATTTAATGTTTTGACTTGATGATGGTGGTAGTTCAGAAATCAAGGAACCAAAGTTGTCACATTTCACCCTGAAAGGTTTTTAAAAGCTTCATGCCAATCCTTTTTGGGACTCTGGTGTTGCCAGAGAAAAGAGAGCATCACCAAAGTCACTGGGCTTTATCATCAGGGGACCATGAATGTCTGTACCAGATTGTATAATAACAAATTAAGTTGTCAGAGTGCTGGACCAACGATTGTTATTCACAACTTCAACTTCAGGAAATGATCAGGAGAGTAAAGTGTCTTTGTCAGGGCAACTACACACATTGGTACACATTTCATTGTCATATAAAGACTAAAAGAAAAACAGATGGCAGCATACCATATGTTCAGCTCAGAAAGGTACAAACTGGACTACACACCTAAATAAATACAAAAAAAAGGAATTAAACCATACGATACACCATATACTGTGCCAAATAAAAGTATTCACCCCCTTGGATGTTTCATCCTTTTATTGACATTATAAATCAATCATGGCCAATAAAAGTTGGCGACTTTGACAAAAAAAAAAATCAGAAAAAATACCTCATTAATGTCAAAACAGGTTTCGGCAAAGTAATGTCAATAAAATAAAAATATATAAGGTGAAATCAGTGTTTGCATTAATATTCACCCCCTTTAAAATGACTGACCTAATACAACAGAGGTCCAGATATTTGGTGCTGGTAGTCCCACAACTGTGAAATAGGGATGCAGTGCAGTGATTATTATTATTCAGTATTCCTGGCTACCATTACACCATGAAAACAAAAAAACACTCCCAGCAACTAAGAGAACAGGTTATTGAAAAGCCAGGAGATGGATACAAAAAAATCTCCAAGGCACTGAAAATCCCCCGGAGTTCAGTGAAATCCATCATTAAGAAATGATAGGAATATATCACATGTCTAAATCTGCCTAGAACAGGCCGTCCACACAAACTGAGTGACCGTGCAAGAAGGAGACTGAGAGAGGCAACTAACACACCGACGACTACTCTAAGGGAGTTACAAGCTTCAGCAACTGAGATAGGAGAGACTGTACATACAACAAGTGTTGCCCGGGTTCTTCACCAGTCAAAGCTTTATGGGAGAGTGACAAGGAGGAAGCCACTGTTGAAGAAAACTTGACTTGAGTTCACCAATAGGCATGTGAAAGACTCCATGGTCCAGTGGAAGATGGTTCTTTGGTCTGATGAGACCAAAATGGTGCTTTTTGTCCATCAGACAAGACGTTATGTTTGGCGCACACTAAACACTGCACATCACCAGAAACACACTATCCCCACTGTGAAACATGGTGGTGGCAGCATCATGCTGTGGGTATGCTTCTCAGCAGCCGGTCCTGGAAGGCTTGTTAAGGTAGAGGGTAAGATAAATGCGGCAAAGAAGCATACAGCGAAAAGCTACACAGAAATGGTTTACTGACATCAAGGTGAATGTTCTGGTGGGGCCGAGTCAAAGCCCAGACCTCAATCCAATAGAGAATGGATGGACTTGAAGAGGGCTGTTCACACCCGATCCCTACGCAACTTGACAGAGCTAGAGCAGTTTTGCAAAGAAGAATGGCAGCCTTTTTTATAGGCACTGTAATAAAAAAAACCAAATATACTCAAGTAAAGTAACTCTTACTTGTGTATGTGTGCCTCAATAATACTCAAAACACAAAATTTAGCACTTGCTAGCTTTTAATTGAATTGGAACTTATCAGTCTTTCGAGCTGTTTCCAGATGAACTGCAGCTTTTGTAATGACGAGACTGCTCAGTGCAGCAGTGTGGCTCACTGATGTGTTATTAATAGTTTTCAGACACCAGTGGAGGTTTTTGGCACAGACAAATATGTTAAATCGAGTTTTGGAATTACAGATTGTGCAGTGTAGGTTCATTTCACTGTTGGTTTTAGTCTCTCGAGCTGATTTTTGACTGTTTATCAAACAAAAGAAAAAATCTTGAATGTCATGATTGTTGAGTGAGTGTTGCTGGTGCTTTTTGCAGTTTCATAGACTAAACAGTTCATGGATTATTTTGAACAATTATGTCAGTATGTCAGTAATTGATAAGTAAAAGGGGTGAAAGGAAAGGGGTAAGCGAATGCATTATGTCAGTGAGTGACCTCACAAGTATAAAGAAACAAGTTTGTATGTGTGTGCCAAAACGATCTCTCCTGCTTTCCTTACTGATAACCATTCATCAGAGTAAGAGGCTCCTGCTGCAGCCAAAACCATTTCTGTACATGTCACAGCAGCAGACAGACTGAACACCATCAGTCTCTGTAAATAAATAAGAAGCATGAATAAATAAAAACGCAATGCTGATTGAGCATGGTGGTGCAGTGTCAGCCGTATCGATACTGCTTCTTATTTCAAGACATCTTTGAGGTGTTATTGCCAATTAGACACAACTCTTTAGTTTCCATGGAAACCTTATTTTTTCCCTTCTTTCTCTGGCACAAAAATACATACACACTCTCTCCACATGGTTTATTTTTAAAAGTCCTTTCTTTTTAGTTTCATGAGACAACAGGTGGGTGTTGCACAGCATAGGTGGGAGGTTGAAGTACAGTAATAAAGGACTCAGCAGTGTGGGCACAGGTCAGAGGTTAGGGGATTAACAAAGAAGGTGCACAGAGGGAATGAGAGGACTAGGGATAACTTGAAGTAACACAATGTCCTCAGTGTTACAAGTCTGAATGAAAAAAAAAGTTGTTACTGCTTGGGCTGCACAGTAAAAGCAGCAAGTTGATGATTCATGTGCACGAAGTTACAATAAAATACAAGTTGGCATGTACACTTGAGAAACTAATGTGGGTTGCACCTAAAGATAAAAAAATAATACAAATAGTGTATTAATAGCATGGAAACATGAAGATACAACACAGCCTGCTTTTCAGCAGGTTCCTTTTGCATAGTTTAAATGTCAAAGACTGCGTCTAATGGAAACCCTCTAATTAGAGAGTGTTAAGTCATGCAGTGGGACATGAAGCTGAACGAGGTGAAGGAAAGACCGTCCTCACTGCCAAAACGCCCATCTGTGTACAGAAATAGAACTGATACGAGGCAGCGAGATGCTTTTTAGTCACATATTTTGCTGGAGGCACTTCTGTATTTTTGTCACCAACAGGACCATCCAAAACTTCTCCTCATCACGCTCAGGAGGTCAGTGACCAAAATCACCAAACCCGTCAACACTGTGTTAGTAACTTGTCCCTTCGGTCTTTTTGCATTTGATAAGCAGATAATGGGAGTTATTTTCTCTAGTTTCTCTGCAGTCCTGCTTGATGATTCCCCCTCGAATGCCACGAGAGGCAATTTACTCAGAAGCAGGCAGCCGCTTTGAGAGCTGATCCAGGTCAACATGTTTTTAGAAAAGCAGGCCGAGGGTGGCAGGAGTAGGATGGGAGGGAGGGGGTTATAACTCCCAGTGGATGAATAAATTTACTCTAAATAAGCGTCGTGTATAGTGTTGCTCCTATTGGAAACACCAGCATGCCACGTGCACTTTACTGTTGTGTGTTTATTTGTGTGTATGACATTTCCTTGTATTTTCCTTCCAAACTAAGACAGAGTTCACACAACATGCAATAATGTGTTAGAAGAACAAACTGCAATTTTTGGCCGGATGTAAAATTTCAAAACAGCCCTTTCACTCACATTTTAAGTTGAAATAACAAGAGTTTACATGAACGCACTGCACCCAATTTTGCCACGTTTTTGTGCACTCTTTATCTAAAGAAGTGATTCAACCACTACTCATTTTTATGACAAGGTTCAACAAGAACTGGATTAAAGGGCTTCTTCTTGACCATACAATCATTAAACTAATGTTAGCTGTGCTCATACTTTATGTGGACAATTTTAGCATTGGGCTAACATTTAAATGTGCTCACACATATATGGTGGCTCGTTGGTCTAGGGGTATGATTCTCGCTTAGGGTTCAAATCCCGGACGAGCCCAGTTTTTGGGGCAGCAGTAGCTCAGGAGGTAGAGCAGTCGCCTACAAACCCCAGGGTTAGTGGTTTGATTTACAGTTCCCCCTGGCTATTTGACAGGAGACAGAAACCCCATAGTGTAGCACCAACTGCTGTCCAACCACAATTTCCCCAAGGGGGTCAATTGTATTGAAAGTATTAATTATTATTATTATTACTATTATTATTTATTATTATTAAGTCTTAAATATTTAAATACATTCATGAATGGTTTAAGAAACACTAAAAACCATTAAAGTGCAGCAGATAAAAAGACATTTCAAAGGTACAATGCGCAGCGTTTGAGACTTAGTGAATATCACTGCACTGCTGTCAGGCTGTTCAAAGCGTGTGGCTCACACTGTCTTTGACAGCACCTCTCCACATTAAGATTTTTTTTAAGCACACTAAAGACGAGTCACATACTGTGTTAATATATATTTTAATAAAAGATGTTGTTATAGATATTGTAATAACACAAAATGTGTCATGCATATCTGAGTTCATATGTGAGGAAGAGCAGCACTGGACACAGAACATGTATTTCAATGCATAGTCTGTTGATCACAAATAACTGCTCACTGCTGCATGTTTTTTATAGAGTAGGAGAGTGATTTTAGACACAGTCTTGAAGATGCTTCTGGTGATGTCAACCCACGGTGACCTCATTTTCCTGTGTGTGTGTCAGTTCTATATTAAAAACAATCACAGCCAATTTCATTTTCAGCAAAAATAGCAATATTGCATTAAAAAACTCTATACCAAAATGTCACTGTTGTGAACATGAAGTAGCTTTTATACAGTCATTAAACTGTTTACCTCCCTGTTAGTTTCAAGTTTTGCGAGCTGAACTTTTCCAACTGCATTTCCATGGATACTAGCTCTACTCTCTCATTATAGCAACTGCTGCCAGAGCAACTGAATGCAGCCACAGTATGCATGTGACACACAGCGGACGACGAAAATATCTCGCCTTAATTGTCATTTTACTTGCCAGAAATGTTTAATTATACTCCTGTGTCTTAGAGGTTCAAGTGATAGCGTTGTTTGACAAAATGTAGGCTTACAAAACTGTAATTAATCATCACAAACTTTGGACGTGTTCTTAGTTCACACACACACACACACACACACACACACACACACACACACACACACACACAAACACATACACATATAAACTAGCCTGAGCTTTCAGTTCTCCCCAATCATTTTAAGACAAGTACACTTATAAATACATGTTTGATGAGCAGGTGGTGTGTGCGTGTGTGTGTGTGATGGAGACAGAGTGTGTATGAATGTGAGCATTTGAATGTGAATGTTTCTGATCAGCTTGTGTACGTTTCCATTCTGTACAAATGTATCTAATGCATAACCTAATTTTAATCCTATAACATTATTATTCATATTTTACCAATATACTGTATTGCTTTAATATTAACGCTGCATCAAATCCCAGCAGTGTACAGGTGCAATATACAGTAGAAAAAAAAAAAAGAAAGAAGAAGAAGGCGTTTGAGAGGTTTGCACCTGTATGTCTATTTATGTTACCTTGTTATTCTAAGTTATAATGCAAACATACAAACTAAAATTGCTAAAACTTACTGTATTAGCATCTTATAAGATCTTTGTTTGACTTTTACATTACAGACATGCTGTTTCTCGTCTCCTTTTTGTGGCTGCACCATCACATTAACCACCTGTGCATAAGACATCTGTTGAGAGGAGTCAGTGCTACATTTCACTTTCTAAAGATGGTGATATTTGATAGGACAGATAGGATATTGGGCTCATCGAGAACCAATGAATGTTTGTTTTCTTACAAAAGCCCCCAAGCCTCTCTAGCCTCTATTAGCACTCAGAAAGCAACCAGAAGCTTTGCAGCTTTGGGGTCGTCTCTCTTGGAAATAAAACATACAACATACGAAGTTTCTTTGGGAAAATGAAGACTGTGGATCAGATTACTAAGGTAGTGTCTTGTCATTTACCATTAGACATATTTGCAGTGTGAACCTCATCAGAGACCTGAGATGTATCCCAACAGTAGTGGTGTGTGTTTAAGGCGACAGTGCATACAAAGTAAAGAGATATTACATTGTTAGTGACAGGGACGCATGACTCACTTAGCTCTATTTATAGTAGAAACAGCACAAAGCTATTGTTTAAATGGTAAATTGTGCTATTCTACTGCTTACATGCAATTCAAATATAAAATCTTGAGAATTAACCTTTAATCTTTTAGAGCTTTCCTAATTATAACTAATAAGAATTCATTTGTTTTGTTGACAGTTGTTATTCATATTATCATAATGAACAGAGCCATGAGCCTCCTGGGAAATAACTCCACACCAGTTCAATTGAAAATCAATCAATAAAAGGCTATTTTAGTGCTGAGAATACACAGCTACATGCTGCAGATGACGGTGGAAATTCAGCAGGACCCACATGGCGCCCCCTACTGAAGACCACTACTGCCACCAGTTCCAGTCCAACACCTTTGACCCCTTCCGCTGCAGCTCCTGCCTGAGGCCAGCTCATATGCACCTCAGCAGCAACACCACAGCTGCCACAGACGTACAACACGATGGTCCACAGGAGTGGGTAGGTAGAGAAATCACTAAATTGCCTCTGACCCTGAATTTATCACAATTCTCAGAAGTAGACGTAACCATGGTGTTTGAATCATCTTTGAAGGAATTCGATTTTAAGGAAAAATGGCAAAACTTCACAGGTAGCAGCTTCTCAAATGTGAAAACTTTTAAATTTTCCCAGTTTTCTATGACAGTAAACTCAACATCTGTGCACGTTTGACAGATGTGTAATGTTGGCACATGTACTAATAGCAATAACTTTAAATAAAGTTTGTGTTAGATCACTCTGTTTTCCAAGCAATCCTATAAATCATAACTATAAACAAATTGATTCAACATAAACTGAATAAATAGATTAAAAATTGATTTTCACAAAGTCACTGATAAATTTATGGTTGTAAAACTAATACAAATTTGAAGAAATCCAATCCCCTCTTCACACTTTGTTTCTTATAAAAACCTTTCTACATAGAGATATGCTTTAGGTATAGTGATCACAGAGTCACTTGTGAGCTGAACCATTTCTTCTTGCAGTTTTATGTCAAGAACTGTGACCAGATCACCAGATCTAATAACTGAAACTTTTAGTATTTTTCAGTTTTACGAGAGAATGATGCACAGAAGGTTCTATGGGACCTTCAGGGACTCCAGACAGGATTAGGTGAAGCATGTACAGTACGGCATGTCATGCTAAAAGGCTTAAAAGTAGAAGGACATATGATGGAACTGTTAGTTTTTAGTCTAAAGTTTTTAAGTAGAATTTAAGTAAATAACTTTTAAAATGTCACTATGAACAACAGAGTTGTGATAGATGTCAGCCATGATGGTCACAATCAGCAGCGGCCAGGTTACCACTGTTCTGACACTACACATTACATTTTGAGGTTTTCTGACTTTCTGAATTACTGGGTGGTTTTTAATAACTTGAGTCTGAATGAGGCTGTTGTGATAAAACTGTTCTACATGTTGGACACTGGGCTAGTGATGTCAACCTATAACACAATTATGAAGCGAATCTGCTGTGGATGTGGGAGAGGGATAATGCAACAAGTTGGCATTTGATTCTATATCATTAATTAATGAAAGCTCATTACAATCCCAGGGGAACAGCTTGTTATCTGATACGCCCATATGACACATGTAGACTCATCCCCTCAAACAACACTGGCACACATAGAGTAGAATAAAGTCCAAAAAGTTATTTTTATCAACTCTATTATGATATGTAGGCTTTATTTTGATCTGAAACCAAAACATGATGCTTTAAATCCTTTAAACCTGCATCCATTCAAGAGATCTAATGGTTGAAACTGTCTTATTTGTCTGTAAATGAGAGGTCGACCTGACAGAGAGATCAAGATAAAGATGAGAAAGAACCTGAGTGGGCGGTTCTGGCCATGCTAAGCACTAGAGCAATGAAATAATGATGAGCATGACCAGAGACTAGCTTAAGTTACATCCTGTGCAGTCTAAATGTATTGGCTAAGTTAGAACAAATGGAGACAAGGAAGGAGAGAAGGAGGATACCTGCTGAAAGCACTGACAGCACGTGTCTAAAGGACAGCGAGCAGTTACAGTAAGTACAATACATCTTAATGTTTAGTATTGGGAGTTTGGATTCTCATTTAATGGTGTGTGCAAGTTAAATTTGTGTTGCTTTGTATTTTTGTTGTTAAAAATCCATGGAATAAAAAGAAACCTTCGTAAGGAAGTTGCTGTGTTACCCTCTTGTCACAGTCATGATGTGATTTGAGTGACTCTGTTGGTGCATTCGGAAGATTTATCAAA
This sequence comes from Anabas testudineus, assembly GCF_900324465.2. Taxonomy (NCBI): domain Eukaryota; kingdom Metazoa; phylum Chordata; class Actinopteri; order Anabantiformes; family Anabantidae; genus Anabas; species Anabas testudineus. Next base: position 14,386,863 of record NC_046610.1, on the reverse strand, counting down.
ATAAACACTTGATTTCTAGAAACATTCATACTAATTACACACTCACCTCTACTTTTGAAGAATTTGATATTCTTGTCCCTTAAAACCTGATGTGATCGTAATAATAATTTTAGTCAGTTTTCCTGTTGCTTGATTTTCCAAATGATGAAAAAATCTTTTTCTACATTTTACAACCAGGACGATGATGATCGCTCCCTGTCTGAGGTGACCACAAGTGCCAGTAGTGATGACGTCAGTGGTGGTTGGACTTACGAGTGGAGTCTGGTCCACAGTCTGAGTCCTGAGTGGGAACTTAATATCTGTGACACTGACATACAATCCAGGTGAGGTATCCTGTAGCTAGATTTAAGAAACCACTTTTTACCAAGAAAGAGCTTCCTGAGCAATGAGCGCAAGTATACCTGGAAATAGTGTATCTGCTGCATGTATAAATGTGATTTCGCTATTTATTCTCATATGTTGTTGCAGTAATCAGCTTGTAGCTGGCACTTTATGGTAATTACCCATTTTGACAGTCCTAAATTCCACACCAGAAAGAAGTAGATGTTTGAAAACTACCATGTTTAGTTATCTAACTGTTGATTTAGCCATCAAAGAGTCACAAGCTGGACTGAGGAATTTGTGCTGATGATTTTATTTTTATCAGTGCCCACAAATTTGTTCCATTAATGAGTAATCAGCGTAACCTATCATCTTCCCAACTCCTTAAAACACTGAAGAAGGCCTTCTTCATGGTTATAAAGCCAAGTGACTGTTAGAACTGAAATTCTGCACCAGCTACCTCACCTCTATGTCCTAAATGTCTATGATGACCTTGTGCTACTTTGTCCAGCTCTCCAAATCAGCGGGACTGTCCAGAAAGGAGCAGGTCCGTCAGCTCAGAGAGGCACTGTGTGGCCCAAAGAGATATGACCCAGTTGGACCCTTCTCCCCATAGAAGCACTGAAAGCTCCTGGATGGATGAGAGGAGGAGCAGAGACAGGTCCCGTCGGGCATCAGGTCTGACAAAGATATACAAATGATTTTAGTTTTTTTTTAATAGAGTAACATGTTTATCTAAAATCTGACCTTAAAGAATACGATGTGCAGTGAAATGTCATTGATGGTATTCATGTTGCAGGTTACATATTAAGATATTGACCACAGGTTTGTATGATTTTCAGAGTCCAGAGGAGACAGGGAGCGAGGTAGTGGCTACTTCTCTCCAGATAGAAGAGGTGGTGGTGATCAGCAGACTGAGGATGTTGACAAACGGTCGTATCGTTACTATGAGAGGGGACATCCCCTCCCAAGCAACTACGTTCCTGAGCCCAAAGCCTGCGTCCCCTACAGAAATGTGAACCTTGGTGTACCCTCCCAGAGAAGGAACGTAGAGACGTATATGCAGGAAACCTGGAGAAGTGAATCCCCGCAGAGGTACACATGTCACTCCAACTTTAGACGAGGAGCTGACTCCCAGACAAATTCTCCAACACGCCACAGATCGGTCAGCCCAGACCGCTATAAGTTAACTGAATATCCTGTCGGACCTCAGAGAGGGAGCTCCCTCTCCAGGAGCCATGCTCGATCTCATGTCCCATCTCATGGCTCCTCTCAGCATCCATCACACGCTCCTTCTCGCCATACATCAGGCAGGTCCAGTCCATCTTGCAATAGGAGCTCCTTTGCTTCCCGGACCACCTCACCTTCAAGGGCCACTACTTCTCACAGGCGCACAGATTCTTTCCATTTACAGAACAGTGATTATAATAGTCAGAAGATATGCAGTCGAGGGTCAAGGACTCCATCACAAGCTTCCAACAAACACAGTTTAGACTCAGAGAAGCTCTACAGGAATTTGGAGTCTATCTCTCGCCGGGGCTCCTCAGCTGTTCAGCAGAACTCATATGAGGGATCTCAAGCATCTCCACGGACCAGAACAACTGTCAACAGCTCAGGCAACACTTGCACTCGTAACAGCCGTGACGTATCACCCTCCAGAAATGGCTACAATAGCCACAATTACACCCCTCAAAGGGAACCTCACTCCAGAGACGGCAGACCAAGTCCTTCTCAAGACTCCTGGCAGGGGTCCTCACACTCCTTACTCAGTCTCCCGCACTCTCACGGATCTTCTACATCAAGACGAGGTGCAGACTCTAAAATGCTTAGCAGTTCAATCTCAAATGTTGCTACTACACAAACCGACAAAGGCATTGAGGAGAATAAAATGGTCAATGGTGACAGAAGCCGGAGCAGGAGTGTCAGGCGAGGCATGGAGGCCTTACTGATCTCTGAACCCAAGAAGGCTGCAGAAGAAGTTTTGGAGGTGTGTTCTGTATATCAGAGACACTAGGTGGTTCAGAGTGAAATGTTTCCACAGCTACTTGGGTGAATTTTCATGAAAGACGTTTTGTCTAGTATCACCGTCGGGTCAGAACCTAATAATGTCCAAGGCCTTTGTTTATGATTAAATCCCTGCTAGATTTATCACACTCCAATTGGCATCAGGTGTGTTTGGCTCTATTTCAAAAATTGCAGCAAGCTAATATGCTAAAATAAAATAGTTAACAATATTCTTACTGAATAACAATTTTTAGCATTTTCATTGTAAATCGTACAATGTGACAATGTTGGCATGGCAACATCAGCATCCAGCCCAACAGTCCAGTCTCACAGAGCAGTTAGTGTGGACTCTTAATCTTGTAGTGTTAGTCTACCTGACTCATATCTGTAATATGTTACCCTAACTTTCTGAATCTGAGGTGGGGATGACCATGGACGACTACATAGTACTGGCTGATATCCCGAAGATACAGCTGGAGTCAGAGGAAGAGTTTCCAAGTATGAGGAAGAGAAATCAGAGTCCCAGCCCACGCAGGGACCAGAGACTCAGGACATACAGGTTAGTACTACTATATGATACTACATCATGAATATTGTAGCCTAAACTGTTTCTTCGGAAGCCAGAACATTAGTAGGAAGTGGAAGAAACTTGTAGACAGGTGTGAAGGTATAAAGAATATAGGAAAGAGGCACCCTCTTGAAGACTGCGGAGGTTCAGTATGTTTAATTTTTACTACACAATACTTTGATTGTGAAGGTATCCAGATGAAGTAGATCTGTACGGTTCAAGGCCTGAACCAGACGAGAGGGGGAGGGGCAGAGAGCGGGGCAGAGACAGACGAGAGAAATGTCATAACGGGCGATCATCCCGAAGACAGTCAACAGCTTCTCTTCACACGCAGGTATGATTTAATACATTTCATTATAAAATCTATGCTGAAACATTAAAAAATTGAACCCTGTGTGTTTTTTATAGAGTTCAGATAATGAAAGTGGAAAGCACAGATCCTCAAAGCTGAAGGAGCGAGTTCGTCCTGAACGCCCACAGACACAGGTGAAGCATGGTCCCATGACTTTGTGTTTCTGCATAAAACACGGGAGTCCAGAGGAAAATGGGTCGTTCATGCATTTATTCTAAAGTAGTTTCTTGATATTTATTTCATCTCTGTTACCTCAGGTGCCCCTTTTATAGGAGCACTCTATGTTTTAGGGCAGCGTGTGCATATGATTTATCATCTTTATTAATAGATTCCGGCATGATCAGTGCCAATGTATCCTGCAGTCTCAGCACTGTGTCATGCCTAAAGCTGCTGAGTTAACAAACACAGTGGGATGGATGATCACCAAATGAAATTTTGTTACTTCAGTGCTGTGAATCGCATGCAACTTTGTAGTAGTTCGCAGGTCTTCACACAACATGTCCAGCTATTATAAAAAAAGTGTTATGTGTGATCACACTTTGGGGACTTCCGCTTGTATTTCACATCATGCATTTTCTTCTCCCTCAATCTCTTTATTACTTCCATGTAATATATATTGGACGCAACATGTTTGCATGTATGGTGAGTATTTTCTGTTGTTTTGTGCTAATGGGCTCCAACAGATCCTGTGTGGTTTCAGTCAGTCTAATAAAGTTTTCAGCAGTTCCTCTTCTATCTATATACAACTTTAACAATGACAGTTTGCACATAGTGAATTTCTCATTTTCTGTTCCCATTCTGCAGCCTGTTTCCCACTTGTCTTACTTTAATACTTTGCCTGTCTCCTCTAAGCATGCTTCATAATGATGTAGTTATCACACACAGACATGTACGTCTGCCACTGACAGCTTCCGTTTCCTCTAGTTTCACAATCAAGTCTGAGTCAGAAACGACTACCAAACACTTTTGAAGAGCCTGTTCTTTATACTTTAATTGCAGATGTTGTTACTTGAAGGGGTGGATGTCCAAACTGGATGAACATGGCAAGGTAAGTACAAGTTTTTTTATTCTGAGTTTTTTACAGTTGAGTTACTTTAAGCAAGTTGACGTTTGTGTGGTTTTTTGTCATAAGTCCTGCTGTAACCACAACAGACATTAATACACAGTACGAAACATGAGACTTGACTTGTTCCTTAAATACTCTTGAAATGTGTCTTAATCTTATGCAACATAATTACTGTCCATGTTCATATTGTTTTGCAAAGTGGAGGAAACACTGGTTTGTCCTGAGTGATACTTCATTGAGGTACTACAGAGACTCAGAGGCTGAGGAGGTATTATCTAATATCCATTATCTATGATCTGTGTGACAAAAGTAATAGTGTGACAAAAAGTTGTATCTGACAAGTTGTATAATGTACATGGTTTAAAGGGTTTTGAGCAGGTTTTGCTATAATAAGCTGGTCAGTGTTTAATGTTTGGGCTGTCACCTCATTTGACCTGACTAAATTTAAGGTCCTCTTGTTGTGCTGTAGTCAGATGATCTGGATGGAAAGATTGACCTGACCTCCTGTTTGAATGTGTCAGACTGTGAAGTAGAGAAAAACTATGGACTCCAAATACAAGTATGTATTTACTGTAGTTGTGCTACATTCACTGTGTTGTACAGTACATCTAGATAGATGGACAGTCAGACTCTGTCACCATTTCCACATGAATGTCTTGCAGCTTCCTGTTTAACTCCGTGTGTGTGGGTGTGTGTGTGTGTGTGTGTCTTTGCTCTGCTTTTTGATCTCATCCAGACAAAGAGGGCAGTGTTCACTCTCTCCACTGTGACCTCCAGAATACGGCGGAACTGGGTGAAATTACTAAAGCAGGCGATCCAGAACAACAGGCGGTGAGTGTGACTTTACATTAGGAGGCAGAGGGGGAGGAAGTATTCAGGTCATTTACTCAAGTGCATTGAAATGAACAGAACAAATATATGAATTAAATTAGGTAAAAGTAGCAATACTACAATGTAAAACACTCCATTACAAATGAAATCCTGTACTGAAAATGTTACTGATGTTACATGTTTATAATCTGCAAAATGTCCCTGAAGGAGCAAAAGCAAAAGCACTAAATGCACTAATTACATCTAAATACACATCAAAATCACAAATAAAACAATGCAAAAACATATTTATATAATGATAATTGGATTTTAAAAAAAGATAAATATTTAAGACTTTTTAATACAGTACAAAAATAAAGATAAAAGTTACACAAAACAGTTGTTAAAGGTGGAATATCCTAAGCTATCAAAAAGTATGTGTCTGCATTAATCATTTTATTATATATTATATACATTATATTTATCCTGGACATTATATTTATCCTACATTAGAGTCATACATCTATAAAATAATCTAAAGAATCAAGATGATTAAATAAATGAAAGTTTAAAAGAAAAAGTTAAAAGGTTAAAAATTCATGCTCGACCTGGACATAGCACTTTGCTACAAGATCCATATAGTAGCTATTCTGATATTTTCATAATTAAAATGAATCTGTGACTTGGACTGACAATGATTATTTGATCTGTAATAATACATTGTCTCATGAAGTATGATGAGTAATAAATTTAGTACATCCTACACAGTGAAGCCCTAATAGTTTAATTTGTTCATATTAATGGAGAAAAATGCATTCAAACTGTCTAAAATACAATTAATTAAACAGATGTTGCACAGATGTGAACATTCCTGGACACTGTGAAGACATGTGTGTAATTGGGTGGTCTGCCTCTACCGAACCTCATCTATCATCTTTCTTCTGATGTGTAACGCTATCCTCCTGTGTTTCCCTCACTCCGGCCTCAGCCAATCAGATACAGGCAGTGAGAAAGAGAACCCCCTCTACCAGAGACCGTCGTCATGCCAACCGCCCTCTCGACTCACCTGCGAGGACTCGAGCTATGAACCTACCACTTCCACCTCTGCCACCACAGCTGCAAACTCCCACCTAGCTGACCAGCACCTCCAAAGTGTGGACAGAGACCTGGACACAGACTTATCTCCAGCCAGTCAGAGAGGAGAAGGGGAGGGCTGGGACCGCGAGCAAGCAAAGCGGTTGGAGGAGAGGAACAAGTGGTTTGAGAAGGGGGTCCCCTTCAGTGAGATGAGCAGCAGGTGGGACTCCATGGAGCTGAAAAAGGGGAGTGTGCCTGTGCCTGTTATTGAAACGATGGACTCAGAGGTCAACAGGAAGTGGACAGAATTTGAGACGTTGCCATTTAGAGACATGAGCGCTCAGTCTCTCATTGGAGCCCAGGCTTATCAGTCAAGCACTCTACAGGCATCAGAGTCTCCAGTTAGCTCCCAGGCTTATCAGCTGAGCCCCGAAGAGGCTGAACAGTCTGTCAATGGTTCACAATCTATAAACGGTGTCCAGACCAGTCAAACAAATACAGCTGAAGCTCTTAAAAAGGAGGTAAGAAAGAAATTAAGTTTAGTCTTTTAAATAATTACAGATGTGATGGTTAGAAATCCATTCAACAATCAAACATATGATCCCAAATGAAAAATCGTGACCTTCCACCCCATTATTTCTTCTCATTCCTATGTTTTCTCTATAAATCTCTTTCCTCCTCCATACACTGCAAATCCGTGTCTCAGGCCCTCTCTCTTCGAAAGCAAGTGGAGAGCATTAAAAAGGAGCGTGCAGCTATGGGGATAGAGGTGGACAGCCCATGTGGTCCTGGGGCTCCCTGTAAGGCCAGACTGGAAGCTATGGAGGTAGCCCATCGGAAAGCTCTGCAGGAGCTGCAGGAGAAACACAAGATGGAGATCAGGGAACTTCAAGAGGAGAGAGACATGATGCTGCAAGACAAGAGTCAGGCAGCTTCTAAAGGTACGATAGCAACAACAACAGGAAGATCCAGAGGTACAGTCTGAAACAAATCAAGATAGGTTATGAGTTTCTGATAAGCAGATGATTATTATTCGAAAAAAAAAAAATCTAATTGCTGAGCTCAAAGTTTCATTGTTAAAAATGTTGTTTGACAATTTGATAGAAGATTTAGATCTGCCAATGAAAACCACAAAACGTGGCTGAAATCTTTGGAAAACGTGCAGTAAATTGATTAAATTAATAATACTATTAATAGTTCCTTTCACAGTTTTTGCAGCTGGAAAAGGTAGAAATGAACATTATACTGCTGGTTGGTTTAATATATATAAAAATATAATAAAACTACAGCAGTATATAGTATAATATTATATTATTTATATTGTATTGTATTAGCACTAACCTTAAAGCAGAAGTATACAATAGCATATAAAGTAGTTCTTCAAAATGTTACTTAAGTACTGTACATGAGTAAATGTGGTTAGATTTCTTACAGTAAATAGATTTTGGAGTTTTGTTTTTTGTATTTGTATTACTCTCTTTTGAAAAAATGTAGTTTCATGATGTTATGTTTGTTGTGTTTTTCTTCATTCAATTGTCTTCTGTGGCTGAAAAAGCCAGAAGTTAAGTTCCTTACTAATTAACCACTTATCCATTGAAGAGATGGAGTCGTTAAGAGCAGCTCACAGAGAAGAGCTGGAGAGAGAGGTGGAGAAGGCCAGGAGGTTGTCTGGAGGAGCTGCACACGTGGACACGTCATACACAGGGCACATGTAAGTTTATTAAGCACATTCTGTTATCACCCTGCGACCACTCTGTATCTCACAGGCTCTTGCTGCAGGCTTAAGACGTGCATGATAGTGCGTTAAAATCTACTTCATAACCTGTGTTTGTTTGTGTCAGGCCCCAGACGGACGTCTTGCGCAGTGAGTTGGATGTGCTGTCAGAACGCTACTCTCAGAAGTGCCTGGAGCTGAGTCGCATTGAGCAGAGCAGCAAGAGCCGGGAGAATGAGCTCTGCCACAAGGAGAGAGAGGTGGAGCAGCTCAAAAGAGAGAACCAGGTCATTTACAGATATAGTTCTTTATGTATTATTACTACTCTACATTGCATACTAGTTTACAATCTTCCTAAAAATGTGATTTGAACTTAAAATTCTCTTTTTTCAGGAGCTCAAGACCAAACTGGCAGAAGAGATCAGTCGAATGCGTTATTTCATCACAGGGCAGAGGTCAGACATGGCATCTCTTGGCAACACTGAGCACACTGCATCAGAAGTAGAGGTACTAATGGTATTAAGCTTCATGTTTGTGACCAAATTAGATCTTATACAATGCCAACTTGTGTGAAAGTAGGTGATACTAAAACATCTGCCTGCATCCCAACTCAGTTTTATTTATTACAACTGAAATTTTAATTTGGGTTTGAAGGACAAACATTGTCATCATGAGGAGCCACAAAGCAGCATTTGACAAATGTGCTTTGGAATTTTGAAGCCACTTTAATAAAAACAAATTGATCAAAGCATTTTTACTGTTTTGTCCCTAATAATGGGTCCCTGTAGCGACACTGTCACACCTTCCTTTTTTTTAACTGGCCTCCTTTGTGCTGAGATGGATTCTCAACACAAGCTTCCCCTGCAGGGAGAAGTGAATGCTGCCATCTACTGTCTGAAATACATTATTTCAGAATAACAAACTACTAGTTCCCCTGTGGTGCAACATCCCAAACAGATGTCTTATTTATAACAGCAATGATTATTAATTATAAACTGTTTGTCATTTATGAATCAAAATAACCAAACCTCTCAAAAGTGTGAATGTGATGCCTCATCCCTTGAAAACATTTTAAATTGAATATATTTGGGTTTTGGATTGTTAGTCCAACAATGTAAATGTGTTTTATTTATGTCAGTGGCTCAAATATGTTCTAAAAGGTTCTACTTGTATATTTTACAAAGAAAATAACCTCAACAGATTGTGAAAATAATGGTTAGTTGCACTGCCAATCTTATTTAACTGTTCACCGCAAGAACTCCACATTTTATGTCTTTCAGGTACTGCTAAGAGCAAAAGAAAATGAGGTGCAATTTCTTAAAAAAGAAATAAGCTGTTTGCAGAATGAAGTGCAGTCTCTCATCAAGGTATGTTTTATGAGCTGAACTCCAGCAAAATGCACATAACTAAAGACAATACACTCCTAGATATTGTACATTTAAATCTTTGATTTAAAGATATGCTAGACTTTGAATTATCTCAATTATTCCTCTAGGAGAAAGAAGAAGCGTATGAGCGTTATAAGGAGGCTTATGTTGAACTGAGTGACATGAGGGGTCGTAGCCAGCTGGAGATGGGATGCATCAACGAACACCTGAGACTGGCCAACGCTGCACTTCAGGAGGGAGCAAGACAGACCTGACCAATGAGGACAACTCTTAAAAACTGACCTTGGGAAACAGAGACAGCAAGACATTGCCTATAAAGAATTTAACAACACCATTAGTATATGGCAACATTAAGATTTATTATGCTTCAACTAACTTATGAGGTGAATTGTGACTATTACATACTTAATGGGAACCACCATGCAAGGCTGTATCTGCTTAGATTAAAAAAGAACAACTGTTTTCCACGTCTCATCGACTCCATTTATTGAGTAGAATGACACAAACATGCAAACAAGAGTGAAGGCATAACTATTAGTTTTGATAGCCTCACATGATATGAGATTTTAATGTAAACAAGATGAATAAGAGTGGGAGAGGAGGAGGATGGTGGAGGTAGAGGGATGTACTTGGAAGTCAAAGTGTCCCATCTTCCCCGTCTTCCTTGTTCTGGCTGGTGTCGATGCTTTCAGACTATACTGTAAAGCAGCCTGTGGATCAAAATAATGTCAGCTAACAATTGTAACCAGTTGTTATCACTACAAACATGTAGTCGACACATTCTTTACACGTGTGTGTGTGTGTGTGTGTGTGTGTGTGTGTGTGTGTGTGTGTGTGTGTGTGTGTGTGTGTGTGTGTGTGTGTGTGTGTGTGTATATGTATGGGTGTAAATAAAGAGGTGAAGTAAATAAGGTGCAGCTAATGTGCATTTTGACTTTACCATTTGTTTTGAGTTTATCTCAGTCATCGTCGTCGTCATCCTCAGGGACAAAGATATCATGCTCCTCCAAGAGAGCTGCAAAGTTCTTGCTGATCAGAGTTCCCACGTACAAGAAAGGCACCACCACTATTGTCATGCGGGTGAGTCCAAAAGGAGTCTGTAAAACATGAGGAAGAAATGTGACTACAAATTTAAAAATTAAACAATGGAGTAATACATGAAGTGGCCAGATCGATAACCACAAATTAACCAACACTGTGCTTTAGAGTATGTCAGTCTAGATTTGATTATGGTCAACCGTTTCTGCCATTGCTAAACAAATGAGCCTAATCTTTAAAGTTACCATAGCAAAACAGAGAAAAGGTTTGTGTGTACAATATACAATGACAACAGTTCCTCTCTGCCAGCTGCAACCCAGCATTGTCCAGCAGACAATTGTAGTAATGAAGGCCACAAGGGTTGTGTACTGGATTTAAAATAATATTAATATTTAAAAGTATTGACTATGATATAACCCTGAGGTTGATTGAAAATGCTTTGAACTAAAGCACAATATCAGCAGACATATATTAATTTAGGCATTATGAGGGATCAGGTTTTGCAACCTAATGCCAAAGCCCAGTTTTGAACTGTCAGAATGTAGATCAGGGGTCTTTTATTATCTCAGTGCATATTCCTACACTATTTATTGTGTATTATCACACACTTTTCAGACCTGCTAATATTTTAGCTTAATAGGAGGCCGTGATGTTTCTCTTAGCATATTGTGAGTCAATATTAAGTGTACGGGACATTTAAATCTCATAGTTTTGTTTTGTTTTGTTTTGTTTTTTTATCACCGGTGTTAAGGTCATTTGAACATATGTCCTTCCTTATATATGATCGAGTCGATCTTCACTTCCTTATCAACAATACACACCAAGACATTTATACTATGTGGGTCAAATTATTACTTGACAAATAAAAAAAAACATGTTCAAAAGTCAGTACCCTAACACAAATCCGATACAATATTTCAAATACGGACATAAAAAGTCCACCTCATTAAAAAATGACTCGATAAGGTGTGATTACTTCCTGAAAGTGTCTATATATGTGTAAACACACGGTGATTGGCTGACTGGACAAACCCTGCTGGTCTCCGGCCTTTCTATTCGCTCCAGAGACTGTCACTTTAGAAGAACGTCCCGCCCACCGCGTCCACCATATCTCTGATCGTTTTTTCTAAGAGGGACAGAAAAATACTCACTTTCTCCGGTTTTGGTAGGATTGCCCCAGAAGCCGATGATACCGCGGTTCGTATCTGAGTCGTCTTGGAAATGTTTGGTGTTTTCGATATTGTGTTACGGCTCATTGCCGCCGTATTTTTCATGGAAAGGCGCAGAGGGAGCCGCAGTAAACTCGTCGCCATTTTTCCCAGTGTATGTGACACTAGGCAGGATGGGACGTTTCTCTGGGTGGGACCTTGTTAGGCGAGTGATGGCCGTGGTTATTCTAGGAGAGCAGGTTGAAGCAACATACACAGTTAAGCAGACTTTGGACTTCACTGACTGTCATGGAAAAATAAAAATAAAAATGTTTAGGCCTTACTGCAGATGGACTGCTGACTGCATTTCATTTTATTTACAATAAAGCAATACAACAAAACTTCTGACGTCAGTTTTTGTAATTAATTTAAAAGAAAAAAATTCCTAAGTACTTATTATTTTTACAGCAACATTGTATGAGTCCTTTGGAAGAAATTACAGCTCAGAATCATCCTGGGAAAGTCAGAAACCTCTCACACCTGGACCTTATCTGTATTTCATTGATGCTGTTAACATCCACAGTAGGTATCTCTGCAATCCGAAAATCCAATCACTTCACTGGCAAAAATAATAGTTTACATATGTACTGTAACTTGCAAACTACCAGTTATTTTCACACTGGAAGAGAAGGTTAACTTAAGGTGCTTGAGAAATGTCAACTTCCCACTAGACTAAGTCATTCACTGTCAGGTTTGGTTTCACTGCACCAGCTCCTAAATGGGATTATTAGATATTGTAGTGCCAACAACCAGCCAACGTGCACGCTCCCGTGCACGGGGCACGTTGTCCGTGCAGCTTTGGGGAGACACGCGAGCGGTGTGTAACATGGATGTGACGTCACCCACCGACCAGCACGCGGGACTGACTGCAGCACTTCCTCGAGGCGGAGGGGCCGGGAGCGTGCTCCGCGGTGACGCGCACGGAGGGGAAGCGGAAAGACGGAAGAAGGGACGTTGAATAAACTTGCCAACTTTCTAGCTAACTGGCTAGAAATACATTTAGAGATTATGTAACACCGAGTGCTAACTTCGACATGAATTAATTCAGCTAACTGAACGCCCTGTTTACATTGAGTCGCCACACGACGCGACCAGCGGACTCCAGCAGTTTTCAAACAGACTTGCTCAGTCGACCCGGAGCCTAAAGTCTCATTGAGCTGCTGCTAAAGTGCTGTAATAACCAGCAAACTGTACCAAGGCCGACGTTACAAACAAACAACTCGCTGGATCAGCGGGACTCGGGGCTTTTTTCTGTCTGTGGGGAAAGTTGGTGGCGGTAGAGCCGCCGACGAGGCCTGCGGTTGACGAGGCTGCATGTGAAGACTGCCGCGGGCGAGGAGTGACTCACGCACCGCTAGTTAGCCAAACACGGGAAACATGTCGGCCCAGGCTCAGATGCGAGCGATGCTGGACCAGCTCATGGGGACGGGGAGAGACGGTGAGCTCAGCTGGTTGTGTTTGAGACGGGTGTCTGACAAAATGAGGACGCGAATGTGTGTTGTTGCTAGCATTAGCCCGGACAAGCTAAGCAGTGTGGCAGACAGTGACAGCGAGGCATGCTGTGAGGACCAGCTAGCTAACATGAGGAGAGCCAGCCGGACAGCTACCTGTTGTCTTTTGAGTTTACATGGCAAGTTTAGTTGTTACGAACATCTCGTACTAAAACTATCTTGCAGACGTTTTAACATTTTATTGCTGCTATTTATCTTCGTGGCTCAGTTTCTTCCCACCTCGTGTTGTCATTATTTTCTGAGCATCTAGCTTTAACTTTAGACTTGAACGTCACTGTAACGTTACAACTGTAAGAGCCACTCATAGACCAAAATAATAAAAGTATACAAGTTTTAGACTGGAAACTGGGCCACATAAGGCAAGATTATAATCCAGTGGTGTGTGTTTGCTGTTTGTTTTTTCCATTAAAGGAGACACCATGCGGCAGAGAATCAAGTTCACAGATGAACGTGTCTGCAAAAGTCATCTTTTGGATTCATGCCCTCATGATATATTGTCGGGGACAGTGAGTATCATATTTACACATATAACCCCATATACATCGGAGTGTTTTTTATATCATACAATAAGAAGATAAGAGTTATTTCATTGGGTTTAATTGCTACTGAGGAGCCTGCTGTTTCACTGTCATAGGATCAGACTGAAGGGGAAAAGCCCTGAAAGCAAGAAAGGGAAGATACATCAGCTTTATGAAGTGTTCAGAGCCATTCACCTTCTGTCTGCTTTAGTCTGTTACATATTTATATTGATAAAAATTGCTGTTACTGCCCATCAATGCCACAACCACATAGGGCCTGGAGTTTTTCTCAGTTCCCTTTTGCCTCATGAAAACAGATAATTTATTTCGTCATGCTTTCAGAGTCCTTTAAATGTCAAACTGGCTAACTTCAAACAGGCTGTTGTTTGACTTTTTCTCAAAGGGACTTCCATCCAGCCACACAGCTTTAAAGGCCTGATTGAAGTAATCTTAAATGAGTGATTAGACTTTTTAAAAACATTTATATATGCAAAAACATGAAAGCATGTTTGCTTGTCATTGTGGCTTACAGAATGTAGACTGATGGGCAAGGATGGCAATTTGATGCATTGACTCAAAGTCTACATCACAAAATGTGCAAAAAGTAAATGGGTTTTAATGCTTTAATGTAGCTGCAGTGCAGCTCTGACATAATGTTGTCAGGGATGATATCACATGTCAGCTGATGTTAGGATGTAGAGTTCAACTAGAATTTGACTATAAATGAATGAATATAAACTTGCCTATTAATTTTTCTGTTCCTTTAAACTGTGAAACTGTTTAATTCAAATTAAAACTTTTCTTCTGCATTCAAAGTGACTGTTTAACTTAAGATTTAATATGATGCAAAATGTGATACAATATGTTATTTTAACTGTAGCAAGTTATGTTTGTTAGTTAGTTAGTTAGTCATGAGAAAACTCAAGTGTAAAGAAACTCAAGCATACCTTTGTGATTTCTGCAGAGAATGGATCTGGGAGAGTGTGTGAAAGTCCATGACTTGGCCCTCAGAGCAGACTATGAGATTGCCTCTAAGGAACAGGAGTACTTCTTTGAACTTGATGTGAGTTGTGCACACACATATACACCCCACCATCTGTACCTCTCTTGACAGCATTTATTGTGTTCTGCATTTCATCTAAATGCAACTTAACCTATTTAACATGCATAACATGCATAATGGAGTGCATGAAACACATTGTAGGTCAAACAGATTTCTGTAAAATATGAACTGAAGATGTTGAGTCGGTGGCTGCTTGATTTATTAGTTGAGGCATTATTGTCAACAATGTGACTTCTGCTGTCCTTCATATTTGATTTTAAAAAGGCTGTTGCAGTACATACAGTACTTGCATTAAAACCAGTGTAGCACCTTTTTTTCCCCACGCTTCTATTTTCGGTCTCAGCACTGCCATTTAAAAAAGTAACACGTACTTGACTTTCAAAGCATGTCCCCCGCTAGTAGATTGTCTGTTTATTGTTTCGATCACAAATTGTCGATAATTGTAAACTGACCATTATTTGCCTAAAATAGTTTTTCCTGTGTCTACACTAGTTTTCAACCAGTTGGTCAGTTGGCCAATTATTCAGCATCCGCAGATGTCTGCGGTCATTGTAGCTGATACATCTGCAGCATATACTGTGAGCATTTCACACGTATTTGGGCCTGAAAATAATGTACACGGTATGGCTCGCTTATTTGGACAGTGAGTGAGATTAGTGGATCTGAAAATACTGTTACGCTGCGGGAGCCTCTCCTCTCTGTGCCTGCTCTGTGTGACGGAGGGCAGAGATCAGCTGCTCCACACATGGCAGAGAGCAGGCAGGAGAACAGAGGGAACCCAGGTGAGGAGACTTTACTAGTTCATAACTGTACATCGTTTCACTTACAGACGGACTATAAATATCAAAAAATCTGAGTACCGGAGTACGGTTTAAGTGGTGTTGGCAGGTCATTGAGAGCACAGTGACAGCATCCTGATGTGGAGCTTTAATATGTGGTTCATTCAATATATTGAATAGACATTGTTAAGAATTCTCAAGGAGGATGTAAAATAAAATTCGTTTTAAAGTGTTATGTTAATACGTTAGCCGTATTTTACACACACAAAAACTTGGGTATCCCACATTTTCTTTCAGGCGGCTGAACACCTTCAGTCTTTCATTGCTGACTGTGACCGCAGGACTGAGCTGGCCAAGAAAAGACTAGCTGAGACGCAGGATGAGATCAGTGCTGAAGTGGCTGCAAAGGTGAAAAACTCTAAAATTGACATGACATCAGCAGCACAAAATACAATTAAAGAAATCGTTGACACAAAAAACTGTGTGCTATATATAATATAATGTATGTGCACTTCAACACAGTAATGTAATATTAGTATAACAGAAATAGAGGAAGCTATATTATAACAATATAATATAAAAGGAAGGTTTCTTATTATGTAGTGATATAATTAATATAATGCAATGTAAAGTAAGTAAATTAGATGCTACTATTTCTTGTACTACTACAATCCACAGTTGAGGGCAAGGAGTAAGTAAGTTAGTAAACATGTACATTCACTCAGGAATGTGTAAATTTACTCCAACTTGTTCAATCTGTGCAAAGTAAGTTTATACATCTTAGAGCTAATCAGTTTGCCTTCGTCACATAAAGGCTGAACGGGTGCATGAGCTTAACGAAGAGATCGGCAAACTGCTGGCCCGGGCAGAGCAGCTCGGTGGTGAGGGGAACGTGGACGAAGCCCAGCAACTGCTGGAAAAGGTGGAGAAGACCCGGGCCTTAAAAAAAGAAGCAGAGGTCAGAAATTTAATAACTGCTAAAGTTTTTTGTGTTAGAGGTTTAATATGTTGGTAAACTTGACTGTAGACCTCATTTTCACAAACAAACAAACAAACTTTTCTTTATCCAGGATGTGTACAGAAACTCGATGCCAGCTTCCAGCTTT
Organism: Anabas testudineus; assembly: GCF_900324465.2. Classification (NCBI taxonomy): domain Eukaryota; kingdom Metazoa; phylum Chordata; class Actinopteri; order Anabantiformes; family Anabantidae; genus Anabas; species Anabas testudineus. The sequence goes on along the minus strand of NC_046610.1, from coordinate 14,370,340 downwards.
CAACAACAAAAACTACGGGTGTGTGAGGTGTGTTCGGCCTACTTGGGTCTCCATGACAATGATCGCCGTCTGGCTGATCACTTTGGGGGAAAGCTGCATCTTGGCTTCATTGAAATCCGCGAGAAGCTTGAAAAGCTAAGGGTAAGAGAAGCACACACTGTAACACGCTGTACTAATCAGCATGATTATTCCTCATCAAGACCTGTGATTGTTGTATCCGTGTAATGCAGTTGAATATGCTCAGTTGTGCACTTCTTTCTTAACCAGAAAGCAGTTGTAGAGAAACAAGAGCGAATGCGAATGAGAAGACGAGAGGAACGTGAGAGAGAAGATGAACGGGAGCGACAGTGGGAGATGGAGAGAGAACGAGAGAGAGAGCGGGAACGAGAGCGAGAATGGGAGAGGGAGCGAGAAAGGGAGAGGGACCGTAGGAGGTAACATACTGTCCGATATCAACTTCTCCAGTTTATGACTAAGTTGTGCATTATCTGGAAACTGAACTTGTGTTTCTGTTTTAGGTCAAGATCTAGAAGTGGAGACAGGTACAGGTATGTCTACTTTTATTAGAATCACTTGACCTGTCATTGCCCAGAATATACCTGCTTAATGGTGCTGTGTGATATCCTGTATATCAAGTGTACCTCTACTGAAACCTTATCAGTCATATATATATATATATATATATATATATATATATATATATATATATATATATATATATATATATATATATATAGTCCACACAACACACTTAGTTGTACATGCATTTAAAGCAAGTATTCATTTGGAATCCAGTGTATTATTGTGAGGAGCTTTTGCATTGCAGAATACAATGATGTAATACTATACAAAGCCAGCTTAGAAACAGTAGTGTTGCTATATGTGCTATAGACATTATTCATTTGAAGAAAATGTGGTGAGGTCAATGTATATAGTAACGGCCCAGAGCAGGTGAATTGAGTAGAAGTGGTTGAAGTACAAACAGTGAACATTAATGTACCAATGTGGTGAGGCTGTTCAAACACTATTCAAAATAATTTACCCCGTCTGTTTAAACGAAACCGATTATTATCTGTGGTAGAAGTGTTCTCTGAGTTTCAGTTATAAAAATGGACACTGGGTGGATCTGAAAGTGTTTCTTTGGTGGAGGCGGGCCACCATGGTGAAACAGACTACCAACACAAACACCAGTAGCAGACATTCACTTAATAAAACTCATTTATTAAAACTTTTGGCTTCAAGAGAAAAGTTTAAAAGTTATTGATTGTTTTTGAGACATTATTATCTCTTACTCAGAACAGTACTGCCTACTTTTTTTTTTAAATATGCTTTTCTCCACCAAATTACTTCTCTAGGGATGGAGGTAGTTCATCCTCCCATCGTTCAAGACGCCACCGCTCCTCTCACTCCAGAGAAGACGGTGGAGAACGGGATCGTGACAGAGAGAGGAAACATCGACACAAGGACAGGCATCGCTCACGCTCTCACTCTCACAGGCACAAAAGGAAAAGGTGAAACTTTTATCCATCAAAACCTACTTCAATTTACAGAGTGTATATCCCTAAGTAATCTAACTCACTTCCCCTCTACACACAATAGTAATATAATGCTAAAACAATTAACAGATTTGTAATCTGCATCTATTAAGAAAATCTATGATTTTTTTCATTTTACAATGATTCAATTATCAGCTTTTTTATTGAGAATTATTCTTTTGCACGGGGAAAGTAATTCTTAGCTCTTCATCCCTGCAACAAAGAAAAACCTCTAACTGAAAACGAATGCATCGGGCTCTTTAATTAATTCATTAAAAACAATCTGCGGATTACTGTTTTTCCTCAGGTCCTCCAGAGACAGGTCATCTCACACCCAGGAGAGGGAGCACTCTTTGTCCCAGGAGAGATGGAGAGATGGTGCAGCAGAGGGATGGCGTGAGGACAGGGTGGAGTGTGCAGACTTTGAGGACAGGGAGAGGTCCACCTCTCCAGACACGGCCAGGGGCGGAGAACGAGAAAGATCCCTGTCGTACGAGAGGGAACGACGCTCCAGCTCTGAGGAGCGCGAGTCGGGGGAGATATGAACAGGAGGAGGCATCTCCAAAGTGTATGATTTGGATATTTTGTTGAGAAAAAGGAGCATTGAGATAGGAGAGCATGGTGGTGTGAATGTGTGCGTGCATGTGTCAGCTTTGTATGTGTGTTCATGTTAAAATTGGACATATATATAAGCTGGGCTGAAGGAACAACTTCAGTGGTGGTGGTTAGGATAACGTGACAAAGAGTTGTGAGGCTAGAGTGACCGGGAAGCAGTACATTGATTTATTTTTTATGCCACTTATAACTGTAGTACAGTTATTCTGACAGTGATAAGGGATAAGTCAGTGAAGACACAGACGTTCTTCTTACTTCAAGTCTGTTTATATTTTACTCACATGAAGTGCTGTTATTTTTTATCATTAGTTGGACTTTTAATGTTTTTTTTTTTTCCTGTTCAGTGGAAATCTTGTAGCTGTGGATTTATTTTTACATGGGTTAAACTCATTCATGTGGCATAACCCTTGCAGTTTATGTTTGAAATGAGCTGTGAATGACTGGAGGCAATTCTGATGTTTGTGTTTTGTTTTCTGCCTTCAAGCCATAACGGTCTCATTTGGGAAATCAGATATACATCCTTGAGCCTGCTTTTAATTCAGGGTGCAGTAAGGAGCTTGTTCTTGTCCCCCTGAAAGAAGCCATTCAAATATCTCCACTCTGTTCCTGACATGTGAATGCATATAGATGATGTGCATATTTACATACTGACACTTAAAGGCCCAGGGACTGTTTTGTTTGCTGTGGTACAACCTGGATGTATCTGAGGGGGGATCTACTTTGCTGTGCCACCATAAAGTAAATAAATTTTTTTGCTTCCATTAAAATATATTGTGTTTTACCTTCTGTACCTTCTGTTTAGCTGAGAGTTTGGTTAAATTAAGCATTTTATATTATTTGACAACATCCCCTGGCAGCAGAGCTGTTATTAGGGCTGTTATTATTCTCTGTAGCAAGAGGACTAGTTTTTCTTCCCTCCTTTCAAAGGGACATAGGTGTTGTATAATGCTGTGCACTGAGGTGTGCACATGTTCACAGTGGTTCAAAACATTCTAACTCCTTATGCAGGGAAATGGGAAGGACAATTATAGAAAATAACTCATCTCAATGGGGGTTTACTCACTACATTTCACTTTTACCTCTATAATAAACATTAGTTTTGAGGATTTCTGAGCCTCAATTATAACTGATTAATACGAGCTTTTGCAACATGCAAGCTCTTGTCCACCCCTGGATAAGTTATTTTATAGCACTTATATACACTTATTTAAAGTGAAAAGTAAATACAAACCCTGAAACAAAAACACAATGAGCATTTCTTGAAAGGGATAATGTGCTTTTTGCTTATTGTAAAACTAAACTGTAACTAAAGGTCATTCCAAGTGCTTCTGCTTTTCATGTTTACTTTGGTTTATCATTCACACTCTTTACTCACTGCTTGGCATTTGCATCCAGTTTTTCCCTGTGTCCATATAATGTTTGAGTTAAGGGAAATAGTCTAACCTCCCATCCTCGAAGTTGATCATGTGTGGGTTACTTAGTACTGACTTTAGTGCCAAAACCACACTCACAACTCACATACCGCATATCATTTTTTTTTCTACTTGAAGTTTATTAAACAAAAGATACCAGTATGTAATAACGTTTTAATACAGGTTTATTTTTAATGTTAAAATCCCCAGCATCTGTACTTTGAATTAAATATGTACATTTAATTTTAGATGTTACTATATGACCATGGTGCGGATTTGATTGTCCATGTGAACGTGACACTGTGTGCACATAACCAACTGTACACATGTAAATGTTAGAAAACGTTTTTAATCTTAGTCTGAATCCTTTCACCTTTATTAGCTGACAGTTTTCTGTGGACAAACCACCTCCTGCATTGTGTTGTTGACTTTGAATCATGAAACACCACATGCAGTGCGTCTGCAGCAGCCTCTAGGTGGCGCCAAATAGCCGGCCGTGTTAGGAAGACGTCATTGCGTCATAGCTACGCAACGGCAGACGTACGTTCAGAAAAGAAGCGCGAGCGAACGTAAACACAACAAGAGGGTTCATTTTAATTTTATAAACATTACGAAGTTTTGGGTGTTTATAGCAGGATGTCGTTACTAAAGCCGTTCAGTAAGCTGCCTGCGTTGAACACAGCGAACATTTTGGTGAGTTTGTGTTTCATTAACGTGAGCTAATGTCGGCTACAGAGCCCAGGTGTAGTTAAAGTTAGCTAGGTGAAGTCAATGTGTTAGAGGTCAACACGGCTCAGGCCTCTCTGTAATGTGCTGTTTTAATCCACTAAAGGCGACATAAAATGAATAATAACAGAAGGACATGTCATAGAGTGGAGGCAAATTACTCAAACGGTGAACACTAAAGTGCCAGATGTACACCACCTTATTACACCAGCTTTACGCCTCATGCCCCAGCGCATAATGTACCCTGTTTCTGAAATCCATCAAACAGATTAAAAGGTATTTCTGGGTGTTACAGTGCAGTGTTATCATCAGGTTTTGTGCTGACTCTTCAAACTCTTTTCCAGCTGGTAGAAAGTGAGGAGCAGTTTCAGCAGAGTTTAGCAGACGCTCTGGTGAAGGAGACCGGTGTCACTGTGAATGTGTAAGTACTGCTGCATCCTGTAAACTGCTGAAGTCGACTGTCCGACAGGGTATATTGCTGTGATGCACACACCTGGAAACGCCATCTGTTCTGTTTTATATATTTATTTTGTCCAATTCATGCAAATCTATCATCTACTACAACTTTTTTTTTTTATCTACAGTACTGTACAAAAGTCTTAGGCACCATTACATTTTTTTTTGGTTTGGCTGTGCTATTATAACTATATGCCTATTTATATTGTAGTCACTTGATTAGAACACAGCTAGTGTACATAGGAAATATGTTCACAGTGATAAAAAAACACAAAAATATCAGAATAAACATGATTGTTGTAACATTATGTTTGCTAAAGTGACAAATAGTAAGTGTAACCTCTGTAGAGGAATCTGGAAAGGTCAAGGACAAAAACAGAAGTGGAAGATCTGATGAGAAGTTTCCCAGAGTTTCTTCTATGACAGATCAGAAGTCCAGCAAGGACCTGGTTCAGCATATGGCAGCTTCATGTGAATGCCAAGTTGGTCCTTCCACAGCCTAAAGAAGCTTGACCAGAAATGTTTTTTGTGGAAAGGCAAAAGTCAGGAAACCACTTTTTGTGTTTCTAATGTAAAAAAAAGAGAGAGACATAAATACTGTCATCGTTTATAAAATAACAAAGCAAAAGACTTTTACACAGTACTGTATACTGCGTGGCCTTACACCCTGCCTTAACGTTTGCTTATTTACTATACAATAACAAAATTATATATTGCATACTTACAGGGTTTATTGTCACTTGCTGTGCTTTGTGATGATCACATCAGGCAAGTTGTAATTAAAAAGAGAAAACTTAGATTTTTCCCCAAAAGCTCCACTTTCCTACTTAATAATACAAAGCCTGCAAGGTGCAGGCGTGGTCAAACAGTTTGGTTATTGTTCAAATTAACAATCAGAATCTGGAAAATATGTGGCTTTAGTCCCTTTTACCTCACCTTTGTGGTTTGAGAATTTCAAAGAAATGTTGATCCTCAGGGATTTTGACGCCCAAAGGCCTTAGAGAGAGTTTACTCTGTCCAGATAAGAAAACATCCGGCGAGTGTCAGTTCAATGGAAGTGGAAGTGGAGTGGCTACATCAGCGGAAGACACCAGGTTTCATTGCTGTCAGCAAAGAACAGGAAAATGTTGCAAAAGTGGGGGCAGACTTTAAAAAACTAAACAGTACAACGTTGATAGAACATTATCTGGTCCAGCAGATCTTGCTTTCTGTTGCCCCAGGGAGAAAGTAGATCTGAAATTTGGCTGAGCAACGTGAAAACATCCTGTCTTGTGTCAGCAGGTCAAGTGGCTCCATAATAGTGTTAGGATTATTTTCTTGGCTCACATTAGGCCACTTAATTCAACTGAGCATGGTGAAAGCCTACCTGAGTATTGCTGCTAATCCGTTATGACCAATGTTGTAATTGCTACTTGTAGCTATATAACGTGCAATGTCAGAAAGCTCATGTCTTCTCAAGCGGCTTCCATCAACATTACAGTGAATTTATCGTACTCCAATGGCCTCTGTAGCCACAAAACATTAATCCATAGAGCAAAGGGTTTTATGAAAAGGAGTTTTTATAAAATTATGGGTTAGAAAAGCAATTGTTTAAACCATTTTCAAAGGTCATATACTGTCTATATAGTATATGTCTATACTGTAGTGTTATATTGTCAATTTTTACTGTATTGTACTGAATGCCTGTTGTGTGTTGTACTGAACAGGAGATTAGCCAAAAGTCTTCCTCTGCCCATGGAGAATGAGGAGAGTCGGCCAAGAATAGACCTGGTGGTGTTCATCATCAACCTGGCCTCGGAGCTCAGGTAACTTCTATTTAACTTTCAAATCCTTAGATATTCATATTCTAATGTGCCACCTGTTTCTTTTTCCTGTTCACCTGAACGCACATTGAAAATAAGTTTCTCTGAATGACACTTATCTTTATCCTCTAAAAAGCCCCTCTTAGCTGTGAACAATACACCAACCACCAGTCATTGTCCTTTTTCTCAAGTCATACCGTCATAGTAACTTGATATGTTAAAAGGTGGCAAAAATCCATTCACAGTTTTTACACTGGTAAAAAGACTGATTTTGTCATTGTGTAGAAAAGAGCTATAGCTTTCTGTGTTATATTCAGTCAGTAATAAGCTGTAACAGTTCATTCTGTGATTATTATTATTCTGTTTTATTTTGTTTAATAATAGTTTGAAGTCAGCAGAAGCTTCCCTGAAATATTTGGACCCTGGATATTTTCTTGGGAAAGTCTGCTTCTTGGCCACTAATGGTATGCAGTGGGTTAAATCCTTGTTTATTTTTTATCTTGTGTTCACTTGAAGTATGTCTAAACAGGAGCAAAGACATAACATGTAATAAAATCGTTTAAAATGGACGCTCTGTCCCTATATTGGTGTAAAGTCGTAGTTTAACTTTTTTCCCTCTGTGTCTTTGTCTCTGACTGTTTGAACTTATATTTCTGTCTATTGTAGCTCGTAACGCTTCAGTTCCCACAGAACGTCTGGATGCGGTCAGAAAACTCGCTGCTCTGCTTCACTGCCCCCTGCTGTTCGCAGAAGATCAGGTTTGTATCAGCTCAGTCGCAAATATTAAGAATGGTCTAAATTGTATTCTTACATTGGTGTTTCTAAATTCATATCCTAGAGGGCAGACTAAACAGAACCACCTCTCTGTATAATGTAGTAACTCATCCTGCTCTCTCTGAAATTATGTTTAACATCTCTCAGAACATCTCTCAAACATTTATCAACAGTCTATTATCTTCAGGATTTATTGCAGGGCTGCAGTGGTTTAATGTGCTGCACGTGGTAAATAAGTAGTGGTGTAATAAGAGTATTTTTGCTATAGATGTGTTGTTATTGTATGTTAACATTGGCTGTTGGGAGACAGTATACACCTATAAACTGAAGTTGTGATAGTTTTCATATTGAATGCATGCAGATATTCCATCATTTATGTGGCCTTTCACTTGGCAGCATCAGACAAACACAAACACTGACATTGCTCCCAGCTACAGCAGCTTCATCATTGTAATAATTGGCAGGTTTCAGCAAAAACAAATTCAAATTAATTGTTTTCAAATGGCTTAATTCACCCATTCATTTTCTGTTGCTTATTCAGGTGCAAGATTGGCCAGAAATCATAGCTCTACATTTTTTATTTTTCAGATTTTTAAAGACTTTATATCATAATAGATACATGATAGGGTATAACACCCTGCTAGTTTTGTGTCTAACCCTAACCCCTAACCCTTTGGTCAATGTGTTTGAGTCTGAAATTGAATTTTATGTAGTATAGAAAAGGCATTTAAAGGTATATTGATGAGCCCTACAGAAACTCTATGAAGGTGGACTATGTAGCTAAGTGGTTTTGCAGTTTGGAGTCAGAACACCAAATGTATCTATAGTGTGTTTTTATGTTTCTTTAAAAGCTGTCTCTGTAACTTTCCCCCTCTCAGACACCAGATGGTGTAGCCAATGCTACAGAGAGGCTACTGACCATCCTGAAGGTGGCAGCCGGTCTTGTTCCCATGGCCACTGCTCTCTACCTGTCTAGCCTCACTCAATGCACCGTGCCCCCAGACATCGACCAGCCGAGCTTTGATTAGTTCTGGGACTGATCTCGACTTTATTATGTATATATTTATTTGTAGCAGTCTACTGCAGCTACTCTGCTTTTATTTGTTTTGTAGTACGCTTGTGCTTGTGTTTGTTTTTCCTTTTCTTGTTTCAGTGTTATTGCTCTTTTTTGTACTGGTCACTATTTGCAAAGTCCACATCTGAAATAATAAAGAATAGCTTTCGCAACATAAACAGGCTCACAAACAATTGGGCCTCCTACATGTAAAGAACCTAACAGGCCAGTTTCACTGAATATATTTTGGTATTTGGTATGACATTTGAAAAACAGATATAAAGATTAAAATTCCCCATCAGATGAAACGAAAAGCCATCAGCAGTGTAACACCTGAGCTGTTCGTTTATTGACTTTTTGCTTGTTAGTCATAATTATATCTGTTTAAAATATCAGATGTGCTTTGATATTGATAATGACTTGAGTGTTTTCATGCCAGGTAAAAAGGATGATTGTATTTCACCCCAGAAGTCAGCTCAGACTTTATTCAGCACCGTGTTTTGGTTTAATTTAATGCAGGTTAAGTTGTGTAAAGGTCACAGCAAGTATAGATGACAAAGTTGCTCAGTGCTTCCTCCTTTAATTGTCCTCTGTAGTAAATAATCTAACTATACCTCATTGCATTTATACAATGACCCTCAAGCCCCAGATGTTACAGTACAAGCCCAACCTGTCCATCACAAATCTCTGTCATTTAAGTATTGTGTCCCATGAGTAGCAGAAATGTATAAAAGAGTGATAAATGGTGTCTGGTTTCTGTTTCTTAGAGGGTAACCAGTTGCTCAGGAATCCTGATATAATAAACATTTTAATACGTCCTTGAGGAGATACTCTAATGGTCTAATGACAGTCCACCAATAAAAGCCTAGATCTGACAGAAAATGTTAAGTCATCTGGTTCTTACACTGAGACAGAAGGAGGAGAGATGTGATGAGTGTTCTCATAACACATTTTCCCTTATGAATTATGTTGGGATCTAGACTTATTGATTGTAGTTCTGTTGTGGGCTGACGTGCTACAGTTAATCACGTTATGTATGGATTTAAATGAAATGATCTTGTGCTGTGAGACTTTATTAAGACAAAGCTGTTTTCAGCTGAGCACTAGCTGTTGCCATCAAGGACAAATACCTTAAACCTAATTTGGAGCTTTTCATGTTTTTTGCAGCATACTCCGTGTTAAGCACTAATCATGGATTACGCTGGTTACACTGTGGAAAATAGAAACAGACTTAAAGATATTGACCTTTTACTTTAATGAAAAATGCCTCTTGAACCAGCAAATGTTTTCTAGTTTCTGGGTTAATTTTTAATAAGTAAGTAATTGTGCAATTTGAAGAACCTTTCACCAAATTTAAAGTGGTTGAAATTTACCATACATTAATATTTTTTTATATGCACAACAGAAGGAAAAAAACATTAAATTCACTGTATAAAAACCTCAGTTTATCAACAGCAGTTGAACACACAGTTATGCTGGAACATATTTCGTTTACGTGACAACTCACATTTCCATAATAAAGCAAAATACTAAGCACGTCAGCTCAAAGCACCTCAGCGCACAGATACAGCCTCACAGGGCTGCTCTTTGTCTGGTAATACAATTCAGTAGTAAGTAGTAGTAGGCCAGTTTTTATTTTTGCTGTAGACCAAAACATTTGGGACATTTGACTTCAAAAAGATTAAATTCATTTTTATTAGTATAGCTCCAAATCACAAGAAGAAGTCATCTCAAGGCACTTTACAGTGTTTACGGCCTTACAAAGTATAATTGTATACAGAATTATATAGAAAACCTAACAACCCCTCTTGAGCAGCACTAGGAGATAGTGGAGAGGAAAAACTCCCTTTAGCGGAAGAAACCTCCAGAACCGGATGGGCGGCCATCTGCCTCGACAGTTTGTGCTGAGTGGAGAGAGGAGACAGGAAAGAACAGCAGGCAACAAAAAACAACAACAAGCAGCAAGAACATTGGGCAGGTCGGTAAGACAAGTAACTGGACTCCAAGGCCGAGGATACCTGCGGAGTAGAACAGACAGAGAGAGAGAAAGAGGAGGAAACACAACTACGGGAGAGAGAAGACACAAAGTTAATGACAAGTAATAGTAGAATTTAAATAGAGAGGAGAGGAGCTCAGTTTATCAGTAGAGGTCCCCCAGCAGACTAACCTATAGCAGCATAACTAAGAGATGGTCCAGAGTCACCTGATCCATCTCTAACTATAAGCTTTATAAAAAAAAAAGGAAAGTTTTAAGTCTAGTCTTAAATGTAGAGAGGGTGTCTGCCTCCTCAATCTGAACTGGGAGCTGGTTCCACAGGAGAAGGGCTTGATAGCTAAAGGCTCTAGATGTAGAATAATGACCTGCAGTCTGAGAACAAAGTGTTCTGCAGGGAAAATATGGAGCTATGAGGTCTTTAGGATATGATGGAGCTTGATTATTAAGTATTCCTTATATGTGAGGAGAAGTGTTTCACACTCTATGCTGGATTTTACAGGGAGCCAGTGGAGAGAAGCTACTGTAGGAGAAATATGATCTCTCTTACTAATTCCAGTCAGAACTCTGGCTGCAGCCTTTTGGATTAACTGGACATCCTATTAATAGTGAATTACAATAGTTCAGCCTAGAAGTAATAAATGCATGGACTCGTTTTTCAGCATCACTTTGATACAGGATTCTCCTAATTTTACAATATAATTTTACAATTTTACAATATTCCTCAGGTGGAAGAAGGCAGATCTAGATATTTCTTTAATGTATGGTGTAAAGGAGATATCCTGGTCAAAGAAAACTCACAGTGTCACTTACAAAAGAAGAATGCAAAGGTTGATGGAGATGTCAAAGAGTCACAGCATTGATGCTGTTATTTCAAGCTCAAACAAAAGATCTTCTAAGTTGTTTATTGGATCCCAACATAAGCCCCTTAAAATAAATGCTGAAATGTTGTCAAATATTCATCTTATAATTTCAAACCCACATGTTTTCAGCCTACGTATGTTTGAAAATGATGGTGGCGTACATACATTTCCAACAGAAAACCTCTTACCACATTAGGTTTGCAATGGGAAATTCAGGTTTAACACAAAGCAGCCAGTGGGCATTCATAAATGTAATGTGATAAAGGACGAACCCATGAATGAGTCTCTACAGGTGTAACTGAGGTTTTCTTAAAAATCGGTTGTGTGTGCAGCTGCTCCTGCTCTCATTCATCTCTGTTGGCTGTTTGTAACCTGAAGTTGCAAGTCATCTGACTTGGCTGCTGGGACAATGGCGTGTCTGTGCATTTCCTGAGAGCCACCTATGTGAATGGAGTCCCAAGGCAGCTGACCTAGTTCCTCGCACTGTTTTTGGGTGGATTGAGACCCCAGTATATCAGGTGCTTGTGGTTGCTTCATCTCCTCAATACAGAAGAGTCCTTGAGATGATTCACAGCATGGGATAAAGGTGGCATGACGTGCGCTGAGCAGTCACGTCAGGTGTGGTTTTAATTAACGCTTAATAGTAATAATAAAAGTGATAGTTTTGTGCTGAAGCTACGTTCAGTGTGATGAACAAAGTTTCTCTACTAAAGTTTGAGCTTTTCCTTTAAGGAAAATTGCGTCATTCTTCATTCCCCCCTCATAACTTCCTTCCTCATTGTCTGAAGTTCTGCACATCCCATTGTTGCACGTCTAAAAATAAGTTGCAGAACATCTGCAAAACGAATTGTTCTGCTCAATATTCAGTATTTTATGGACCCCTGAAATGATGCATAAGAATTTTTGGTATTTGCCACAATGTCATTCACAGAGAAAGGAAAAGTTGTCAAACTGAACAAAGGTCACAAAGATAAACAGCTAAGAAAAGAAAGACAGTTAAAAAGAAATTGAAATAATGAGACATCGGCCAGTGAAAAACAAGAAGTAGACAGTAAATGATAGAAGAAGGATCAAGTAGCAGGAATTTTGACATTTCATATGCTTTTAGTTTAAATTGATACGATCATGTTGCCAATAGTCATGCACTTTATTCCTATCCTGTTAGATTTTATGAATTTTAGATTTTAGATTTGTATGAAAAAGTGACAAACAGAAAGAAAAATGCTGCAAAGAAAGAAAAGCGATGAATATAAGAAAGAAAAAGAAAGTTAAAGTTTAGGAGAAATTAACATAAACGGGAGAAAGATGAGACAATGGCATGTCTCCTCATACAGGTAAGTTCCAGAGAAAACCTGCTCCACAAAACCTTGATTACACAAAAACTATTGGTCATATTGGAAAAATTCCCAGACTAGGAGCGCCCCAAGACATGTTTTATATGAAGAAATTCAAATAAATGAAGGTTCTGTGGCGATTTCCAAACAGGCCTCGTGTCAGATTTGGAGCGATTTGAGACTCCTTTTATAATGGCACCCAATGAGATGTTCAGATGGCACTGTCTCGACATTTAATCACGCTATTCAAAAGCCCTATCGTTAAAAAAACGATGTAAAAAGTTGAATAAAATAGACGAATGAAAAGTATTAGTAATAGCACAAGTCGCCTAAAGAAGACACGTTTAGAAAGTTAGACGACGTTTCTACGACAAACCACTGAGGACTAGTTATCCACAGAGGAAGTGGGCAGAATAATAATAAAGAAAGAAGATCACAATAGTGTGAGAGCTGTTGCTTTTAGTGCCAGATCCAGAACATAAAGGGGCCTCCTGTATATTGCACAACAAGAACGTTCTCCCTTTATCCCTGAGCTTCATTTCGGCGTCAACATAGAGATGATAAGACCTGCCGAAAAGCTCCAGTTTATTTGCATCAAACTCATCCTCACTGAGTCCTCCAGGAGTTACAGATGGTGTGATCAGGTACTGATGTATCCTCACCCCGGACATCACTTTGTATCTCTTTGGTAGTCGTCTTTGGTTCTTGGTCTGCTGTTCACACTATGCTACAGACCTTAAACGTCTTAATGATATTTGCAGCTGTAGTCACAGGGACAGCTGCTTGGAGATGGTCTTATAAACATGCTTGTCTGTAAACTTCTCTCTGATCTTATTTCATTCATGTTCCACGTGGAACACATGAGGATACCAAACAGTAAAACCCACACAGACATGGGGAGAACATGTCAAATCCCACACAGAAAATCATCTGGTCGACCCTCGGATTGAAGCCAGGGTCCCTCCTGCTGTGAGGTAATTCACAGAGCACAGCACACATCAAGAAACATTTAGTTTGAATTATCACTATAGTTCAAGTGTTTGTCATCTTTTCCACAGGTAATAACAAATGTGTTCAGGGCCATTTGTATGTGTTTGTGTTGTACTGTTTTATGTTAAATTGCAGTTTTAAGTGATTAGAAATCCAAACAGATTTTATGTTTTTATATTTGAGAATCTTGTGGGATTACAATGCACAAAAAATAACATCAAACAACCCGTAGATACAGAGCAGTGAATGTTTATGCACAATTATGCAAAAAAAAAAAATTATATAGAAAAACAATGATGTGCAAAACAATGTAATGTACGGATATTTTTGAGTTGGATCGTCCACCTCCGTTTTTTTTTCTTTTTTTGGTTTGTGTACAGTCGTGTGTAGACGAGAACTAAAACCTTCTGTTTGCCACTCATTGAAAAGAATGAGATAATGCCCTGTTTGTCACAAAATGGACATGTAACTTGAATCTACTGTACTGTGAGAGTTTGACCTTCGCTCACTCAACAGTTTGTTAGACTAACAGGGGGAGGAGTGCAGGAGGCAGAGGTGTGGCCCCCAGAGTGGGATCGGAGTCACTGTGCCTGGTGTCACGTCTGCATGCGTGCACTAAAGCACGCACACACAATGGTGCAATGCAAAATCAGAAGGTGGAAGGACAACAAGAAGTCAGTGGGATTGGCCAATGTCAGTGATAACACCAGTATCTTTGACTCTCTTGGGTCATGTTTAAGTCATCGTGAGCTTTAACACTTGACCACTCAACTAAAACAAATGGCCCCTTTCCACTCACTGAGACATGCGGTGGCCGGTGTGTGCATTGGGTTGTGAGAAAACTCGCTCAGGGTGTTTTATACAGATTAGAGAGAAAAATAACTTTGTGTGACCTCTGATGTGTCATTCAGACATTTTGTTTTGTGACCTCTGCAGCTGTGGTTCATCACCTTTACAGCCACACCACTACATCTGGCCAGTGTCAGAGATAGTCTAGTCTGACAAAAACATCTGTTGCCAGCTCTGTGAGTCTGTATCCTGGCACATGTGTACCTTGAGCTGCAGGGAAATGCTCACATCAGTATGCAAACAGACTTAGTATAGAGCTATAATGTTCAGCATTAACCGTGCAGTAATGCCATTATGTTTTCATAACCCTACACCCTGTATACATAACACGACATGAAAGGTCGGTACAAAATGTCTGCACCAAATTTCACAGCAATCCGTGCCACCAGAGCCGTTCAGATGCATCATCTGGGAATCATGACTCCATCAAACAGTTGTCAAAGATATTTCAGTCTGGACCAAAGTGCAGGACTGACCGACAGTTTGACTTTGCCATATTTAGACCACTGCCATTAGTGTGGCTAAAAATACATACTGTGAATTTTCTGGTTCCTTCTCCATGTTTTCACTCTTCAATATGAACATAAACGAAGTGAAAGGGACAAATGTAGCTCCAACTTCATGAGAGGTCATGAGTGATCATTAGTTCATTCTCAGGGGTCACATGAACAGAGTACTTGCACATTGAAAGGCTGCATACTGTAATATCACCAAACTGGTGGGAAACAGAGTTGGAGTTTAATTAGGGGATAATATGTTACCCGTGCAGCTGCAGCAGGGCCGAAGTTTCAGAAGCTGGATTTAATGTTAAAACCATAGCAATGTAAGGGTGAATCATGAGAGGCAGGATTTGTTCTTGAAAAGAGGAGGGTGATATTCAGCAGGAAGTTGAAGAAGTGAAGTGAAAGTCCCTGATACCGCAGCCGTAAAAGGGACTAAATACAGCTGCTCTGCACTGTCACGTTCACAAGGATCAGGTGACCGAGAATGGAACAAGACCCAGTTAACAGGGGCACAGATAATACGGTGCACGAGGGCTGCACAGAGTGAGGTGACGTTGCTGTGTCCAGCATGTTCAAGTGGAGTCTTTTGATATCTGTGTGTGCACTGTGTGTGTTTTGTCTGTGCGTCTGTGTCCAGGCATTTGATGTGAAGCCTTTCGGCGCTGACTTGTCTCCAATGTGGACGCTCCGTGCCACACTGACTTTCAAACACTCCTCGCTATGATGTTTTTTTTTATTTACACAGCATGACCTGCATTTTGTTGAATTGATTTACAACTCCAGCCTGTTAGTGGAGAGGATGCAGGGGGCGAGTATTAAAAATAGAACTTGAGGGGAATAAAATGTTGGATGACCAAACAATAACAGGCCGAGTAGAGCAACAAAGTTTTATTGGTAAAATGTTATAAGTGCTTACAGTATATATGTAGAAGTTACCTTCTGTTAGTCAGACATCCTCAACAAGATCAATCTGATTTAAGTGACGTGAAAACCATTATTACAGAGTAGGAAACCTATGTAATATAGCACAATCAAAAAGTATTACCTTGCAATAAAAGGTACATTTATGATCTTTATGATGTTAAACGCTATGGTAACATTTGAGGCTGTAACTTCTGGTGACACTACACTAGACATTTTGATGATTAAAGTATGCAAATAGAAGATTAAATATTTCCAAAATAAAAGGCCCTAGCATGTGGAAATATACTACAGTCAAAGTCATCTGACCCTGGTGATCTTCAGCCAGTGAAGCCCAGCTCTTTGTAATTGGCCTCAAGGTCAGCGATGACAAGGGCCATCACATTCCTCAGGGCCTTCTGCCCCGCTGGATCGAGACCTGCCTTCTCCTCCATGACTTTAACAATGACTTCGGTAATCAGCTAAGGAGGAAATACAGAAGAAATTATTACTATTACAACCTAACCAGACAAGACACATTGGATTGATGGAAAAGCGTTCCCCTCATGCGGATCAGCCTCACCTTGAAGTTGTTAATGGCGATCTTGTGCTTGGTGGCATGGCTGTTGGCCAGAGGTTTGAGGATGGACTCGTGGTTGCCTTTGGCCTTCAGCAGTTCGCCAAGTTTCTTCAGCACAGTGGCGCCGTGGGCGGAAACAGCTGCGTTACCGGCCAGGTCACTCTGAGGGATGCCGACGAACTTGGGAAACAGCTTCTGGGTTTCTGGGTGCTCTATGAATAAGCTGTAAAGAAAAGGAGATGAGAGGATTCACCAGAGATAACAACCGTCAAGGTCGTTGGCTCATGGGACAGTTTCAGTTCATACGTTGTTGTGGTCACAGATTTACATTTACAGATAAGTCGATAAATGAAACATTTGGGTGATGGCCGTCGTCATATCTACATTCCTGCCTATGAGCTCCCAAAGCTCACAGGCCTGCAGGAAGGAAGTGTCTAATATTATTAGAGCCACTGACCGGGTCAGAACCAGGTTCCCGTGGGTGGAGTAGTCGGCCTCCACTGGACCCCAGTGCTTCAAAACCAACTCAAAGTCAGCCATGATCTGAGGAGATGGAGAATACAGGTGATGAAAATGATACAGAACGAAGAAACTGATTCGTTAAGAAAACAGAAGTAAAGAAAGAGAATAAAACAAAACCTCCTAATCACATCAGATGATGTGAAGAACACAAACACTGTTATCCTTTGTTGCGGTATCGCGTTTCTCCTGTCTCATTCGATGGCCACAAGCCAAAACTCACTTCATTCAAGGGCAATTCAGCACAAGAAAGAGGCGGATACATTACCTCAAATGCCCACACAGAGTCAGTAATATGACCTTAGAGTGGTGCTGTACAATTTATGTGAACTGAAATGAGATCCAGTGGTTTTGTTGCTATTAAAGCTGACAAAAAGGGAAAGTATACAACAGACGTGCTATTTACTCTCTTGTAGCAATTTTATTCTCCTCGTGGACAGTTACCTGAACTTTAATATGTCCTAAAGGTATTTTTACATAAGCATTGAACATTGAGTATAATTTAATAATTGACTGTATACATTTCAAATTAAAACAAAACAACTTGTCTGCATCCTGCATGTTTGAGGGGAGAAATGTGCAGAGAAATATTCTGAATCCTGAAACATTTTCCTTTATTCAAATTATTATTTTATGTGTTGTTTTATTTTCAGGCTTTTCTTTTTTCCTTAAATCAACTTATTGCATCAATGCATGAGAAGTTTTCTAGATTAACCTACAGAACAAATGAGAAATAAAAGTTAGGACCTACCTGCAGCGCAGTGAAATATCCTGTGTGATTACACCAAATTCTTCTTGGCCTGACTCCCCCCCCCAAAAAGCTGACCTTTTTATACTCCCTCCCTCTGTCCTGTCACCAAATTATTCCAGCCCTCCCATCCGTCCACCTCTCTCACTGTGCGTCTCTTCAAATGTTCACAGCACCATTTTTGATCCCACGCAGACATTGTCTCTCATATGATTATGTGTCACACATATTTTATTCTTTTCCATTTTATCTTGCCCACCTTTTACATGCATTAATCCCTTTTGGATACGGGAGGATCATGTGTGGCGTAAAGAGATGGAGTTAAATGCTCCGGGGTGTACTTGTCTTTATGTCGTTGCATGGACAAATTTGAATTTGATACCATTATTGTTTGACTGGTTCACACAGTTTCGAAGCAGTTTTATACGGGTTTAGGGTTACGCTTATAGAATCAGGGTTAAAGTTGGGGTTAGACATTTAGTTGTGATGGTTGCAAGTGCATTATGTCATGTTATGTGTGTTTAGTTAAAGAAATACTAACATTGATCTAGAGAGCCTGGAGTCTGGAGGATGCATGTATGTTTTGTCTGAGGTGCTTGTATTATAGCTGTGTTTTTCCATGCATGGAAAATGAACGATAGTGCCATGCATGAAAGTGGAGAATAGAACATGCCATTTCAGGTTGTAAGCTGGAAAACTTTGGTGTAACTAAGAGGTGTTAGACCCTGTCTGAAATGCTATCACTGTACTGGCTGCACCGTGTAGCCTAAATTCTATTTCCATGAAGGTTATTAACTTCAGTTGTTGTTGAAGCTGTTTGAAAGAGCTTAAAGTGTCAACTTTCTGGCAGACTTGCTTGCTGTAGTTTGCGGTGTGATGAATTGTTTTGTGTTATAACTGATACAGGCAGGTGTTTCTAATATAACCAGAGTAGGTTAATTTTAGATGGCTGTAATTAACCACCACAGAGTCACTTAGGTCACAGTTGTATTATCAGTTTCCTTGCAGATTAGGTGTGTTTGTGTTTTGATTATAGCCTTAAAAAATTATAAAGTCTGTCAACAAACGACTTAAAGAAGTCAAATAGTAGATGTTTAAACGTGGCTTTACAGTACGTACAGTAACAGGAAAGATAAAAGTAGAATTTACTCAAACAGGTGCAACACTGCTAACAGGGCAGGTAGGTGCCATATTTACTCACCCAAACAGTCCTGAGGAGAAATAACACAGCTGAGGTTATAGTAAACACATGAATTAACATTAATGTGACTTCTTGATGCATCTGAATACAGATCATCAATCATTTCCACGACCTTTCTGACCTGTGAGTTCAGGAAAGTTACAGCAAAGACAGTTCCCCTCTAAAGTGATAGTTTGGAGTTTAATAAGGTAAAATGATCAAACATTTCCACAAAAAAGCAAATATCTGTGAATCAGAACTTGTTTGCTTTTTTTTATTTCGCTCCCATTAATTAGTGAACAGATTTGTTACTATTATTTATGTAGGTACAGAAAACATTTGGCTCTTTCAGTCTTTTGTGGACACACATGAACAGACTCTCTTATATATTTAGGAGACAGCTGAGGGGCTTGTTGTGGTGGGAACAAGGTTTATTGTAGTGCTGCTATGTGAACACTATACACTATTTGATATATAGATTATAAACACAATTATATTTTAACTTTCTCTGATCATTTAAACATAACATCTTTCAATTATCTTTATTTACTGAAGATATTACTGAACTGTAATGTATACTTCAGTGTATTTTTAAAGAAGAAATGCTGCAGTAAACAAAATGTATAAATGTATAAAAAAACAGCTTTGCAGTTTTACAGTGCTCAAAATGTAATTCAGGAAAAATAAAGATGACACAGTGCATTTACATTTTGTAAAATGATATAAGACATCATGTCTAGACAACTTTTATTTACTTAAAAACTTTTTCCTCACTTTTTCTACCCACGTGTCTGCTGGTTGCTGAATGATGCTCACAACAGGGATTGGTAGCATTGTGGCAAGATTCGAAGTACAAAAAATGTATTTGTATGTATAACTCAAACAAGAAAACATGGCAAAGCTTATTAAATGTCCCTTTTTAGCTGAAAAAAGGGACATTAGGTTATCATGTATTTTTGTCTGCTAGTAAAAATAAAAATCAACAAAAGTCCAGCTAACAATATGCTAATCACTATTGGTTCCAAAAGCATTAATAATGTAATGGTGTGATATATAATAATAATAATAATAATAATAATAATAATAATAATAATAATAATAATAATAATAATAATAATAATAATAATAATAATACATTGTGTTATTGCTCCCTAACTTAAATAAAGCAGTGTTTTAACTGTCTGGTGTTATAGTATAGTTATTAAACAGAATAAAAACTCAGAGATGCACTCAAACGCACCACTTCTACACCTGTGATGTGTTCACTGACCGTTGCGCCCTCTGCCGGGGAACCGTTGTCATCGTCACAATGGGTGAAAGGTAAGCCCCGCCTCTTCTGGGCGCTGATTGGTCCAATGTACAGCTCCACATGTCCATCTGTCCAATAGCGGCTTCCGTTGACATCACGTGGTGTCAAAACATCGGAAAATAGCTGCGGCTTCATTTTAGCCGAAACTTGTTTTTATTTTATATCTTATCTTATATTTATTTACATTTCTAGGTATTTAACTCCTCGTCTGTTTAGTAGAGGTATGTTCCAAGATGATGCAGGCTTTGAAAGGCGTCAGATACTTCACATCCAGCACAGTCAAACAAGCAGGTAGGCTAACTATCGGTATGTGGAAACAGGAGCGTGTTTGGATAAAGACTTAAAGTTAAAGTTAGAGTTTTAAACAGCTGTAAACTAATTAATGTTTTTATATGTCAGCTGATCATAGTTTAAAGACACTCAGACTGTGATGTGGTGTCTCCTCTTTCTTTTTTAGTGCTCCTTTGCCTGGTACTAAGGCCTTATGTGTTTGTTTTTACATATGTATTATTATCATAATAAGAAACTGCAGCATTATATTCATATATTGTGATGTATGTTATTAGTTATTTGCTTTGCAGAGGAGCCAGACTGACTAAAAGCAAGAATATTCATGTATTATTTAAGTTGATTTTAAATAAACAAAATAATGGTGGTTCAAGCTTCTCAGATGTGATAAATGTTTTAAATGTTTGATCTTTAAACTTGTTAAGTACACCGATCACAACATTAAAACCAGCACTGGTTGAACAAAACATTTAGCGGACACTGTCAGGGCTACTTGCAGCTTACTTGTTTTATTTCACCCAATCATATGCAGCATATTTTACAAAGGAATCATTTTATTTTTCTTTCTGAGCTACTTTTGTTCCCCCTCTGTCGGCTCAGTCAATTTGTAGTTACGGTATCCGTCTAGTGTTTAACTATCGAGAGCACACGTGTTATCAGAATCATAAAAACTGAATCACAGACACAGTCCCAATCACCAGCAGTGTCCCAGCTGTAACCCCAGATACAACCTGTCTTAGTCCTGGTCAAAGACTAATAATAGTACAGTGTTGAGAGCTCGCCAGGTCTGTTCACCTACTATATCCATCAAAATACAGTGCTGCACACAAGAGTAAGTATGAAAAACTCTTGGGGTAGATTCTTAAGGTAGTTAAAGTTTTTAGATGCTGTTTTTATACCTTTGTAAAATGTGCTGTATTTGTTTTGTTTGTTTGTTTTTGTTAAATTATTCTAACAGATCTGTCAGTAGTTTGTGTTTATGTTATGCGTCCAGTTTCAGAGCTCTCTGTTCCCGTCCCGTGGGGAGAGATCAGAGGTAAAGTCTGGGGTCCTGATCACGGTCGTCCTGTGCTCTGTGTGCACGGCTGGTCTGATAACTGTGGGACATTCAACACCCTCATTCCTCTTCTACCTAAAGGTAAGTAACGTTCAGTTTTGTGCAACACTGCTCTCCGCACCACTTTATGATGGTCCCCCCAAGTTTCTCTCAAAAGTTAAACTTTAATGTTAAGTTAAACTTAAGTTTAAACTAAGTTAAACCTAACATTAAACTGTGAGCTCTTCTCTGTCCGTCTTCCCCTCAGAGTGCAGATATGTGGCGGTGGACCTGGCAGGTCACGGTCGGTCATCACATCGTCCTGCTGGTGTTTTCTACCAGTTTCCATCCTATGTCATGGACGTCCTCAGAGTTGTTGACGGTGTGTGAGACGTTTCCGAACACGTCTTTACACTAATTCAAATGAATGATCATTGTTTTTTGCCAGGCAACCATTTAAAGTTAAATGCTAAATACATTTTAATGGAAGTTTGCATCAATTTGTCTTTTAAATCTTTATCAATATTTAAAAACAACTAGGATACATTTAGCAGTATAGATTTTCACTGTATCGTCCGTTATAGCAGTTAAAGCAGAGCAGTAATGTCTCTGAACTAAAAACACTCTCAGAGCTGTGCAATGAGATACTGAACCTGGTTGATGGTCTGTGAAATTAACTCCCACAGCTCTGCAGTGGAAGAAATTCTCCATCGTAGGCCACAGCATGGGTAAGTGCAAGTGTGAGCAGACTTAGAGCAATTAAACATGTTGGTGGTATGTGTAAAGTTAAAGTATGTGTCCACTTTATTTCTTTATTTGGTTATTTCAGGTGGCAATGTTGCTGGACTGGTTAGTGGCAGTATTTTAACAGTATTCATAAAATGGCAGACGTTTTCTTACAGTGAGTGGTGTCGCCCTCATCATACTATGTTTTCCACAGTTCAGTGCTTTGTATCCTGAGATGGTTGATGCTGTTGTGCTTCTGGACTCCTATGGATTTTTACCTACATCTCAGGTACTCTATCAACTACAACTACAGTAAATACGAGCTGTGATTAGTTATTTAGTTAATTTTATAATGTCACAGGTTTGAACCTGGGACCTAAGAAATCGGATTTGTTTGTTATCTGCAAATGAATCTGGCACTGTCGTGTTCTTTGTGTCATTCATTTTCTATTTTCGTATCTCTCCCCATATTACTGTGCTGTATCATCTTCTCTCGTCAGTAGTTAAGAATCGCCTCCCTCATCAGTTATGTCTCCTTTTGTTGCAGAACGAAATGTGTGAAGTGATGAGGCAGGGGTTTGATGAGATGCTTCAGTATGATAAAAAGACAGAAGAGGAGAAGAAAAGAGTTTACACCTACGAGAAAGCAGTCGAGAGGTATTTGTAGGGTTTTATTTATAGGTTTTTATAGACTCCTAGGTAGAAATTCACACGTCCAGTTGTCTGTAAAACACAAAAGAAAATGTTTGAATTCATTTTTCAGGTTGAGGGCTGCAAACCCGAGTCTCTCTGAACAGTCTGCACACATCCTTTTAGAGCGAGGTCTAGTTCAAGTCGAAGGAGGTACTTGTCTGCTTTCATGTTTGTTGTGGGTGCTTCTCTTAGAAAGAGAAGAGTTCTCTCTGATCTCACAGTGTTTCTCTCTTGCAGGAGTTGAGTTCTGCCGAGACTTTCGTGTTAATCTGGTCGGTTACTGCAGCACTGCACCAGCTCATCATTATTTCTCCCAGAGGTGTTGTGTGCAGCCCATAAAGTGCATGTATGGTGTGTGTTATTTTATGTTTTCAGAAAAGCATATCGCGCATCAGCTTGGAGCAGAGTCTGGAGATGCAGTCGAGGATAAATGCCTCTGTTCTAATTGTTCTGTAAGAAATTACTGCAGCACAATGACTTCCTCATTACTCATACTAAAAGCAGTACATCTTGCAACCAAATATAATTTCTGTCTTTTCAGAGCAGACAATGGGTTTGACAAAATATTTATTGAACCGGAACAAAGGAAATTTATATCAGCACTCCTCCAGGCCTATAAGGACAAAAATGTGAGTATATTTTACAGACGATTAGAGTAAAGTAGGTACGCCTGCGTCTTTGGGTTTATTTTTAGCTGTTAAGCCTGTGTGTAATTGTGCCTGACAGACAGACAGACAGACAGACAGACAGACAGACAGACAGACAGACAGACAGACAGACAGACGTACAGATGCAAAAGCATTAGTGCAGTATGAGCTCAGTGGCTCAGAGGCAGCAGAAATGTTTATAGCTGTGAACCTCAGCACTGACCTACATACTGAAGTTGGTCAAGTGCTGCTGATGAGATGAAGAAGAGAGCGTGGAATCAGGAAAATTTCTTCAGTGGGGAACTCGTTCTAACTCTAATAAAGTCTGGTGATGACACCTACAGAGAATTTATCTCCTGAATCTGCAGCTCCCTCCTCAGTTTTACAGAGCTTTACAGAGTATCAGCTACAATCGATATAAGCTCACGTGTTCATTAAAATATTCTCCTATGTCAGTGTTTGTGTTATCACTAAGTGGCCAAAGGTTCAGTTGCTGCAGGTTTATATGTTAACTACTGCTGGTTAATTTCTCACAATGATCCATCTGTCTTTCAGCACACGGTGGTGACCGTTCCAGGTGATCATCACATCCATCTGAATGATCCTAAAGTCGTCGCTCCAGTTGTGTCAGGCTTCCTGCGAGCACACGTGTTGTCACCATCGCACAATTTAAGAGATGAACAGACTTCGAAGTTATAGCACACGCACATGGAATAGTTTTGTTATCACTCTCATTCTGTAACTCGTTATATTTTTAATTTAACAACTAAGAAGGATTTATTATGGAGTGTTTATTCTCACCTTGGTGCTTTAACCACAATCTACCAGCTGCCATGGCATAAACTAGCTGCCATCTTACTTCTGATTAATTATTTTAATGTATATTGATGCGTATTATTGATTTGAGTCACAGTGGGATTGTGGATTACCTTATCTAGCTGATTTTTTAACTCTGGATGGGCTGTAAAATAATGAAGAGGAATTAAAATAATAAGGAATAATGTGTTTTGGGTACCATTAATCATCATAACCATTACTGTAATTTTTGCTTTTGATCAAAAGAGAAAATGGGTATAGATGGATATCAATACCTTAGTACGATCAAGTCTGTATTGGTCTGATGTCCTTTGTACTGGAGTTCAGCACCAAGCTGTCATGTGGTTACATATTTTTAAACATTAAAATGACTCTTCTGTAACATCATTGTTGTAAATCCTCCCATCATTGGTTAAAATGTGAACATAGAGTGAAAAGCAACATTAGAAAACATGTTGAGCTATGAGATGTAACGTGTTAAACGTCATATCAGTAAACATCTCTCCTCATGGCAGGAGTTGAGGAGTTTGATCTAAGCATGAAGGTTTATTAATGGGTGTTCATACTGAATGTGAGAGGATATATTAGGTCCATCTTTAGCTGTCGTGTGACTCGCTGACTCAACAGACATCCCCCATCTCTGAACACAAGTCCAAAGTCAAAGTGTACAACCAGGAGTCAGTGGATTTAAATGAATAATTTTAGAGTTTGTAGATATTCTTTCATAAACTTACAGTTATTGTTGGACAGGTAGGTTGGACTATGAACTGGTACTGAGCCTGTTGGAGTCATCATCATCAAAGACTGGGAATGTACGAGGTACGTCTGTGCACGTTTCACCTGCATTCACTTGTATTTATCTATAACTGTACCTGGGTTTGTTCTGCAGCTCATCTGCACTCGTAGTCTCAACCCTTTTGGAAAATGCTCTACGCTGTGAAGCTCCTTATTTCCTTATGGTCATATCACAGTGCTTCACATAGAAGAAGGGACGAGAAAATAAAAGGAAAAATACTGTATGTGCATAACTTGAACACTGCAATCATGGGTTTAATGAAATATGAAAATCTACTCTTAGGCATTGAGGTATTAGACAGAGAGATAAACACAGACATGCTGTTAAAACCTGAATAAAAAATAAAAATGACACATTTAATGTACAGTTAATTTAACAAAAGTCTGTGTGCAGGTAGTCAATTCAACCTACAAGTCATGATGCCTCAGTATTTCTTTATTTCCTCTTATCAGTCTGTATTTATAGCCTTAACAAAGGCTAATAAAATAAAGTCTGGTCCCACAACAAGTCAGACCACTTAGTAAATTGGTAGAGAAGGTGCCTGACAGACTGCACTCAGGGAAAAGGGCTGAGTTCAGCCTTGATCAGCTGACCTTTAGTATCCGGAGTGTGTGTTAGTGGGAGTTTGTTAAGTTTGTTTTAGTGATGTGAGCGTGTAAATGGAGACTTTACAGAGAACAATGGCTGCAGAAGGTAAGAAACTCAGTGTGTGTACAAATACAAGTTCTGATCCACTCGTTTACTGTGAAAATATAACACATGGTGTTTTGTTTGTACATAAAAAAAACACTTGTAGCTCAAGGCCACAGACACTTTTCTACAGTCTGTGCTTGTAAAAGTCAGTACTGTGCTGGTATTAATGGATGTTTCCTGTCTGTCATATCTTTGTGTGGGAGCTGCTGCAGACTTTAGTGTCTGCTCTCAGGGTTTTATTTGAATTCCTCTGTCGCCTGTTCAGCTGATGTTTTTTATTGAGACATAAACTGAGAATAACTGAACTGTCAAGGCTACAATAAAATAAGCACAAAGTGTCCCTCTATATATCTGAAGTGAGCAGGCTCTTCACCCTCTGTGAGGTTGTGTGATTTGATTTTTGTCATCACGGAAACAGTATTTAAACAGTAACATTTGACTGCTATAGTGATATTAATCCTTATAATACTGTAATGTTTATGTGTCCAGTTTCAGAGCTCTCTGTTCCCGTCCCGTGGGGAGAGATCAGAGGCAGAGTGTGGGGTCCCGATCACGGTCGTCCTGTGCTGTGTCTGCACGGCTGGGCTGACAACTGTGGGTCATTCAGCACCCTCATTCCCCTGCTACCCAGAGGTAATCCATTACACGCTACAGGCGGATACTGACACAGGGAGCAAACAAAACAGCTTTGTTTTCAATGTTCTCATTTTATACAGAGTTCATTTGTACGTCAGATGATTATTCAATTATTTATATAGGTGCACGGCCATGCAGCAAACTAAACACACAGGAAGAAGACAGCAGACAGCTCTTACTGTGCCAATTCATTTAATAAATATACTTTAGAAAGGCATGTCATAGACATAAACTAGGTCATGAAGTCCAAGAACCGCTCCGTAGACCACCACAATAACATTTTATGGTGAGGCACAGATCAGGACAAAGGCAAAAAAAAAAAACCTTTTCTAAAGCGCTGAGAGTTCCCAGAAGCAGTGGCCTCAGTAATTGTAATGTGGAAGAAGTCTGGAACCTGCAGGACATTAGCTGGCCTTGTCCTTGGTCAGGGAGGTGACCAGGAAGTCAGAGGTTCTCTGCAGAGATGGTAGCTTCTCATCATCTTAGGTGCATACAGTAAGAGCTGGATGAATCAAGATACAAATAAATACAGAGAAAAGTTTTTAATAAGCACATGAAGGATGATGACAAAGATTCTGTATATGGTGAACTCGGCTCACCTCTGTGTCTTCCTTCTCAGACTGCAGATACGTGGCGGTGGACCTTGCAGGCCACGGCCGGTCGTCACATCGCCCTCCTGGAGTTTTTTACTCTATCCTCGAGTACGTTGCAGACGTGTGCCGGGTTGCTAACGGTGCGTGAGCTTAAGAAGTTGGGTAATAACTCTTTACCGTGCACGTTAGCAGGATGTCTTGTTGCTACTTTTGCTTGTGATGGAACCACAGAAGGACTTCTGTCAACTCTGTGATGAGACTGTGAACATGCCTGGTTGATGATCTGTGAAATTACCTCCCGCAGCTCTGCAGTTGAAGAAGTTCTCCATCATGGGCCACAGTATGGGTGAATACACCAGGAGAGCAGGACTCTTAATTCAAGTTGCATATTTTGCTATGTTATAAAATAAATTCATATCCAAATCACATTTAACTTCTTTCTATTTACAGGTGCTGACATTGCTGGGATGGTGAGTGTCTGACGTGTGTTTCATCAGTATACTGGCTGTTTTGCTGTGTTTTCCTGGATGGTATCATCAGTTCATCTGTATTTTGTTTCCACAGTTCACTGTGCTGTATCCAGAGATGGTGGATGCTCTCATATTTCTCGATGCTTATGGATTATTACCAGTAGATGTGGTACTTGTAGCAGTTTGTCTGTCTTTGATTACATTTGACTGAAAGAGGGACAAATAAATCTTTATAATTTCCTGTGCTTAAACCATTGGAGCCTGCATCTTCTACCAGGGTTGATTGGTTCAGAAGTCTCCTAATATTCCCAGACATGTTTTTCTAAATTACATATCTTGAACTTTAATGTTAAACTGTGATTGTAGATTTGAGCTGCAACTAACAACACCTCACTTAAAACTGTACAGTTTTAAAGAAATGTCTACAAACACCTGTAAAACCCACAAAAAAATGCAT
The DNA here is from genome assembly GCF_900324465.2 of Anabas testudineus. Taxonomy (NCBI): domain Eukaryota; kingdom Metazoa; phylum Chordata; class Actinopteri; order Anabantiformes; family Anabantidae; genus Anabas; species Anabas testudineus. The sequence goes on along the minus strand of NC_046610.1, from coordinate 14,342,347 downwards.
AAAAGTGACTTAAAGATTATTCATCTAGTTGCTGATTAATGTTCTGTCAGTGAGTTGATTGACTAATCACACAGGACATGACACCAGTGTCCCCAGTAGCTATATCACCATATATATATATGATGTGCGTTCTGTGCTAATTCTAATGCATCTGTTTGCATCTGCTGCTCTGCCTCTATGTTTTCTTAACAGAAGGATATATCCAAAGTGATGAGGAAGGAAATGGAAAAGATGCTTCAGTTTGACAAGAACATGGACAGGAAGGAAAGAGTTTACACTTATGAGAAGGCAGTGGAGAGGTAGTACACTACTCCAGTTGTTGGTCATGGTAAAGTAGACTCCTTGTACTTTTGTCTGTACAGCTGGCTGATGGTAAATATTTTATGTCTGGCAGGCTGCTGGCTGCAAACCCGATGCTGTCTCTGCAGTCTGTGCACATCCTTTTAGAGCGAGGCCTAGCTCAAGTCGAAGGAGGTTCGTGTTTATCTCTTCTCCTCTCACTGAGAAATAATCTCAGCTTGTGTTTTCTCATCTTCTGGAAGCTGAACCTGTTTCTCTTCAGCAGGATTTGTTTTCTCCAGAGACCTGAGAGTTAATTTTGTAAGTCACTTTTAACCTCCAACACATTCACCACCCTCCCTCTTATTTTTCACACCATGGGTTCAGCCCGCAGAAGGAATAAAAAGGAAATATGCTTTTTATTCTCTGTTTTCAGAAGAATGCGTTTGGCCTGAGTTTGGAGCAGTGTCTGGAGACGCAGATGAGGATTCAAGCTTCCGTTCTAGTTGTTCTGTAAGTGATGAACCTATACTGACATAGAGCTGATGTCATGATAGACTAACAGTAATTCACATGAAAATCATTTAAACATTTAAAGTTTGTTTAAAGGTGTGTTGACTGTATATCCACACCATCTCTTCTCACCTCAAACTAAACGCTTTCACGTTCTCCTTTTCCAGAGCAGAAGACGGGTTCCATAAAATATTTTCTGAACCATCCCTAAAGAAATTCACGTCCGCCTTTCTCCAGAGTTTACAGCACAGAAACGTGAGTTTGCACGTTGCCGTTATCCATTCACATGTCCAGTTAAATATAAAATCCCTCGTGTTTCTCTCTGTTTCAGCACACTGTGGTGACCGTACCAGGCGATCATCACGTCCATCTGAACAACCCTGAACTTGTTGCTCCACTTGTGTCCGACTTCCTGCGAACCAAAGTGTTGTCACAGTCAGCCAAACATGAGCACAAGTTATAAACTCTTGTGTTATTTATTTTTCCTAGAGGTGAGATCACCTCCATGTTCATTGCTACTCAGGGGCATCTGGACCTGCTGGATCGTCTGATCATCTCGAAGGCGTCAGCTGAAGAATTTAAAATGTTTTATGTTGAATTTCGTCCAGTAATTTTCCTAACTCTCCTATCGGTCATTTGCACTTGTGTCTCTTATGGTGCATGGGTTAATAATTAAAAGCTTTTTGCTATGTTCATGTGTTCTGTCAATGACTCAAGTGACACTGGCACAGCTGGAAAAACCTGCTGCCTCACACCAATGGATAGATAGACACAGAGGTTTTCTTCATAATGTTAGTTTAGCTGTGCAGGAGAAAGGTCCATCTGATCCCAGCAGGTATTGTGCCAACGTTTCACTTTCTGTCAGAGTTATTGTCTTGATGGAGGCTGCCTGACAGACCTCACTGAGGAAACAGAAGCACGTTGAAGTTTTACCTTCTGACTGGGAAGCAAAGAGCGGCCTCTGCAGTGTGTGGTGATTGGTCAAAGCTGCAGCCTGACAGTCTGACCATGCAATAAAATCACTTGTCCTTTAGCTTCCAAAGATAAGGGCTCCATGTGTGTTTCATTAGTTAATGGACACTTCATCATTTGTTTCACGTTCATTAAGTTTCTTCTTGTTGTCACTGTGAGTTCTTTTTTTTTTTTTTTTTGTCTTAGCTGAGGATCAACAGACGCTGAAATGTCATCCACAGTGAAACAAGCAGGTAGTATACAGTGTTTAACCCAGTGCATGGAAAGTGGAGGTTTGACACTTTAGCACAGTGAGGAGTCACACTGGTAAATCCTGGAGTTGTTTGCTCAGACTTTCAACATTAAATGTCTGTCGAATCTTTGTGTTCGAGGTCCTGTTACAGTGTGTGTCAGTTGGACGTTGAAATGTCAACAATAAAACAGACAGGCGGCTTTTCTGAACCTGTCAGCAAGTGTAGATTAGTTCAGTTACTTTATTTTACTCTGTGGTATCGAAACAGTATTTGACTGTCAGACTGATGGTTTCATTATGTGTTCAGTTTCAGAGCTCTCTGTTCCCGTCCCGTGGGGAGAGATCAGAGGTAAAGTGTGGGGTCCTGATCATGGGCGTCCTGTGCTGTGTCTGCACGGCTGGGCTGATAACTGTGGGACATTCAGCACCCTCATTCCCCTGCTGCCCAGAGGTAATCCATTACACGCCAGGAATGTGAGACCACATGAACTTTCAGTAAACAAGATTGTGATTATAGCTGCGTTTACGACTTAATTCATCACCTTCTGCGTGCACGCTCCTGGTTCTCGACCTTGTACCCACATTTTAACAAGATAACGCCGAGTCCCTATCCCCACACTTCATACTGATACTAAGCAGGTATTTAGCATCATCAAGCAGAGTCAAAGCACACTGTATACATACTAAATACAGGTGGAAACCGCTTGATCTCTCTGAAGTGAAGTGTTTCTAAGTTGAATTAGTTTTCCTGTTATGTATAAGAAGGTAAAATGTACTATGACAATGACCAAATGCTGTAAAGATGTAGTTGTTTGGTAGACAGCAGAGTGGTGTGTATAATATTCCCTCAGTGTATATCATAGTGGTACAGCAGCACGTGTTTTAATGTCATTTACTCAATCAGACCAAGACAGCCGCATTTTGATCTTTCTGTCGTCCCCTTCAGAGTGCAGATATGTGGCGGTGGACTTCCCAGGTCACGGTCAATCGTCACATCGTCCACCTGGAGTTTTCTACGCTTTTCCTGCGTATGTGGCTGATGTGCGCAGAGTCGTTGAAGGTGTGTGTGTGTGTGTGTGTGTGTGTGTGTGTGTGTGTGTGTGTGTGTGTGTGTGTGTGTGTGTGTGTGTTCAAGAAGTCACAGAACATTTTTCACTAGGAAGTCGTTATAATGATTTGTTTAATCTATTCAGGACTATGGTACAACTTTGTGACAGTTAAATCAGAACACTAGCTTTAATATGATTTGTCATGTCTCTGAAATACCTCCTCTAGCTCTACAGTGGACAAAATTCTCCATCATAGGCCACAGTATGGGTGAGTCACACACTATGCAGACTAAGGAAAACAAAAATAATACACCTGACTCACTTATACTGACACTGCACGGTGCTGCACACCTTGTTAAAGGACCTGATTAATAGTTTCACTATGTGAAGTGTGAGAGACCAAAGGGTGCTGCAGAATATAGTGATTTAATTAATTAGTTTAATAACTGATTAGTCATTTAAACAATTAACAGTATACAATTTAAAACACTGTCTAGTTTTAACTTCTACGATGTGAAGATTATCTGCAGTTTTGTATTTTGTATGATTGGAAATTATATGTTTATATGTCTTTGGGTTTCGGACAAGCAAGTAAAACATTACAGACATTTGCTGTTTTTATTCTGGCACTTTATAAACTAAATAGGTGATTGATTAATCTTTAAAATCAACAGATGAGCTTTACTCAACAGGAATTTAAGAAAAGTAAATACCGGTAATAATAATGCAAACAATAACATAACTGAACATTAACCTTTGTTTACTCCCTTACAGGTGGTAACGTTGCTGGAATGGTAACTGAGATCATCAACACGCACAGAATATTTAGATTATTTATATTTTCTTGCATGTGGTCATGACATGCTTATGTTTTCCACAGTTCAGTGCATTGTATCCTGAAATGGTCGACGTTGTTGTGCTTCTGGATGCTTTTGGATTTGTACCTACAGCTCCGGTACCTGAACAGATGATGTCTGAAAGTTTGCAAACTGTTTTTGAATTTGCTTCTTTATGCCAACATGCAACGTAGAACAATCAGATTTTCCTAAAACTAGATAAAGGAAAGGTAGTTTAGAAATGACACACATTTATTTATCATGAAAATTTTAAATATTAGGAGGTGTTTCAATCAATGGGATGAAAATATGAACAAATAAGTGTCATGTTTTGTTTTGTTCTGGTTCCTTATGAGGAAATACTGACATAATGATAATTTTAATGGTAATGAAAGTCCTCCTGCTGTCATGTTGCATTATTCTTCAACTACAGTCCCTCCCATCCTTTTCGCTTTTTTCTTGCAGAAAGAAATATTCAAAGTGATGAGACAGGGGATGGATGAGTTGCTTCAGTTTGAACAAAAGGCAGAACAAACCCAAAGAGTTTACACTTATGAGAAAGCGGTGGAGAGGTTAGTTTATCTTTCCAGCTCATGGAACAGGAATATGATTATCTTAAACAGTGCATGATATGCAGAAAGAAGAGCAGTTTATTTCATTTTGGCTGAAATGAGAATTATCATGAATCCAGCAAACATATAGACGTGTGAAGTACAGTTTTAACATTACACAGTAAAAACAGTTAAATAAGTAAAATAGACTTCTATTAGCTTCGTCTGTTTCTCTGCTTCTCTTTAAGTGTTCTGTTATTTTCAGGCTGCTGGCTGCAAACCCGACGCTGTCTCTGCAGTCTGTGCACATACTTTTAGAGCGAGGCCTAGCTCAAGTTGAAGGAGGTGCGTCTTTATCTCTTCTCCTCTCACTGAGAAATAATCTCAGCTTGCGTTTTCTCATCTTCTGGCAGCTGAACCTGTTTCTCTTCAGCAGGATTTGTCTTCTCCAGAGACCTGAGAATTAATTTTGTAAGTCACTTTTGACCTCCCAAACCCTCCATCACACCCATGTCACTGTTCTCTCTAATAGATGTTTAGCATCACTTAATGTGAATTTTATTCTATGTTTTCAGAAAAACATAGCCCGGACCACTTTGGAGCAGTGTCTAGAGATGCAGAAAAAGATTCAAGCCCGTTTTCTAGTTATTCTGTAAGACACTGACAACATACTGAAACTGATACACACACATTCGAACACATTCGATTATTGATTTCTCATACTCCTGTGTGCATATTGATGCACGACTATATTACAATTATAAAAACATGTCATACTAAAATATTTAACCTTTCTATTTTTCTAGAGCAGACGAAGGCTTTGGTAAAGTAACTCCAAAATCAAACCAGCAAAAACTCTTCTCCACTGTTCTTCAAGACTATCGTGACAGAAATGTGAGTTTGAATCTTGAATCAGGGGCGCATCTATTCAGACTGGAATACTTATTCCAGTTTTTCTGCCTATTTATATCAAGCCTGTCACACATGCACACATACGCACCTATGGGACCAGAATAAACTCTGATGTGTTTTTAATCCAGTGTGTTTCCCTCCCTCTCTCTCTCTCTCTCTCTCTCCGGCAGCACACGGTGGTGACAGTACCAGGCGATCATCACGTCCATCTGAACAATCCTGAAGTCGTCGCTCCGCTTGTTTCTGACTTCCTGCAGAGCGACGTGTTGACACTGCAGCTGCCGGCCTAGGGGAAGCACACAGTCAACGCACACATACATTTAGTTTGTGAACTGTCACACTTACTCAGTATGATTTCCTCATCTCCACTTGCAGCAGTAATTACCATAGTACCGAGCAATTCATTTCTTCCGGATATGTTACTGTTTGAAAGAACTGTAAGTTTTTATGAATAATCATGGAAACCTCCAGTAAACACCAGTGACTAGAAAATGAAAGTCTTTGCACACGTTATTGCATAATGTAAAATAAACCAAGTTAAAAACCCTGTATCATAACCAGATGTGATTGATATCATCTTCAACTTTCAGGGCAGAAATACACTGATCAGCCACATCATTAACACCACCTGCAGGTTTTTATATTGGGGTGGACAGGTGTCAGCATGGAACAATGTAATGCTAGTCGTGATCGACAGGTGTCAGAACACACAATGCACTGCAGCTTTCAGACTGTGGGGATGTGCAGCTGCAGAGAAGTAGCAACTGATCAGTGTGCGTGAATGCCTGTGTTGTAATTTACAGAGTCAGTCTAATGTCTCCGTGTTCAGTTATCACAGCTCTTTATTTGAAGCTGATCTGTTTAACTCGGCTGCTTTTCATCAATCCAGTGCTTGTGCAAAATGAGCTAAAAATGGCAGTCATTAAAAAAGATGACATCCTCTGACAACTTTTCATTAAGTAGGCCAACCGCTCCGTCTTCAGCTTTTGTCTTGGAAACAGCAAGATAAAAAAAAAAAAAACTAACTCCATAAAACACTGCAGCTGGCATCAGTCAGAGCAGAGATGAGAGGAGCCGCTTACACGAAAATGGCCCCCGTTCTCCCTCAATGTCACATAAACTGTGTGATGTCTCTGTGTTAAATGGAGTGGAATTGATTTTACACAGCGAGCAGCAAAGCAGCGAGCATCAAGAGACATCTGAAGGGCTTGCCCCCACCTCTTCCTCCTCTACCCCACTCCCCCAACCCAAAGAAAAAATGATTATAGTTATATAAATTTCCCTCCCACTCCCTCCGTCCTCTCAGCCACCAGCAGGGGTGTTGTCATGGAAACCCCCACCCCTCCTTTGAACGTCAGAGCCAGGAGCTGGAGGATGAAGCCGCATGCAGCTTCTGTCTCTTGTGCCGCTCAGAGAGCACCTGTGATTGTTGCCGTCTCACATGCAACAGTGGGAGCTGCGGCGCTGGAAATCATCGAATGATTGGTCAGACTCGTTGCTGCTCTGCATCACTCACCATCAAACACACAGAGACCAACTGATTCAGCAGCGTCTACAGGTAAGAACAGTGCTTTTATTTACTACCATGCACTATTTTTAGAATCCAGCACCTTACAATTATAATTCAGGTATCTGAGTGTGATGACACTATGCTGAGCGATGGTGTAATGTCTAGATCCAGGAGCAGGAGGCATGTCTAAGGAATGATTGTAAATAATGGGACACTGAGATGCTGCAGTTTGTCATGCGTAGAGAGAGAGAGAGTGAGGATTACTTTTGAATAACTCTGCTCATGCACCATTCCCCAAAATCTCTCCTCTCGCCTCTTTCCCTTCCTTTTCTCCATTGTGTCATCCCTCATCGTTTTTTCGTCCTGTCCTCCTCCACCCTTTCCATCCCACCGCACTGTTAGCAGTTATGTCGTGGCTGTTCCTGGACTGGTTTGTCCCCCTCTACCTGCTGGTGTCGGTTTTGGTGCTGGCAGGCTTCGGAGCGTGCCTGTATTTCTTAGAGCCCGGTCTGCAGGATGCCCACAAGTGGAGCAACAAAACAGTCCGACATCACCCGCTGGTGGCCAGCGTGAACTGCAGAGATGACGATAGCAATGCCCTGATATGATCAAGAGGGCGAGGCGGCATGCCATCTGGACAGGGGGGCTGCCAGGACACCGGTGGGGTGGGAGCCAACACCTTAAAGATGGAGAAAGAGAACAGGAGAGAAGAAAGACGGAGGAGAGGCTGTCTGATAATGCAAGCCCTGCCTTATCATTCCGACTTTTCTCTGATCTCTGTAGACGTCAGTTGTAGAGATCAGGGAAAAGTGAAGATTTGAAAATTTTTTAAACATGAAGCCAAATGCACAAGGAGGAGAAGACTACACCCAGACAGAGATGGTGTGAGATGACTGGAGGAAATGTTGCCCTTTAGAACCGTGTTTGAACCTGATGTATATTTCATACCATCTTATACTTGTGCCAACTTTTACATACGTTTTGTAATTTGACAATCACTTTACATATACCATGAAGTTTACTTATATTGTGCTTTTAAGTAGTAGTGAATGACATAAGTGCAATGACTTTGTTGCCAGTGGGGAGGGTTTTTAGGGCTCTCTCTAGCGATGTTGGCATGGCAGCTGCTGAGAAGCATGTGGATTGTTAGTGCCACTGTGCCACAATGGTGTAGTAGTGACTTTATTTACTTTATTATAGTAATATGTACTGAATAATTGCAACTGATTTATTCAAGGTGCCAAGATTATCCTAGTTGGACCAAGATTACAGAAAAACAATATTTGTTATTGCTCAAAGTGAATATTTTTTGTTTTCATTGTTTTTACTTGACAGCATGGTGAGAAATCTGTGGGTGTCTAACAACGCTCTTTTGATGATCATATACTTCTTTTGTTCAAATAAAACTGTTTAATCCTCACACATCTGTATTTACTCTGTATGTTATCGTGAAGGTAATAATCCATCCATTATCCTAACGGGGTGCTGCAGCTGCAGTCACTGGGCGAGAGGCAGGGTACACACTGCACAGGTCGACTGTCCATCACAGGACTGGAGTTAATAATATCAAGTTAAATGACAGTATCTGCATCTCTGGAGTAAAATATAAGTACAAACACTGTATTACTTTAAACTTATGACTTTACTTTTAATATTTATCTAACAGCTCTAATTGCTAGTTACTAATTAATAGGTTTATAAAAAAACTATTTAAAAAAAGCCCAGTACGGAAAAGCAGTGGTTGGTTGAAGTGCCTTATGATGTCTTCGTTCCACCAAAGACGTGTTTAGAGAACATATAAATTACTGTTTGAGGCCCAAAAAGGTCAAATGAGACAATATTTCACAAAAACATTATAAAACAAACTTCACATTTCTCTACCAGAGTACTGTTTTTACTACTGTTTCATACTATGTAAAGTACTTAGTGCAGCTCAGCTACAATAGTAAAAGCTGCTCACACACATCATCAGCATCAGTACTGAAAAATAAATTATGTCAGAAATAATAAACCAACTATCTTTGATACTTCAAGTATTACTTCTCTACTTTTACTTATATAAACATTTAAATGCAGGACGTTGACTTATAATCTGGTATTTCTGTATTGTGGTATTGGTCTTGTAGTATTTCAAGTAATTCTTCCACCTCTCGTCTTCACCGGTAACGTCCCATGAACCAAGTGAAACCACAGTGGGAGGGAAACAGTGAAGCCTCAGTGTCGAGGAATGGGGAGAATGGCACTTCTGTGCCCACTACTTCCTACTGCTCTGTTCCCCGTCTCTCACACTGGGACTTATTTACTCACTCAGTGTGTCAACAAGGCAGACAGAGCACCAAACAGCAGGTTTGTGTCTTCTTTCCTAATTTAAACACTTGTTTTTTTCTTTTGAATTGTTTTTTTAATGCAGCCTCCTAGAGATTTGACGCATTCATGCTAATTTGTAGTTACTTTGCCGATTTGAATCTTAAATTAATGTAAATCCACTTCAAACAGCTACAACACTAAACAAATAAGCAATAAACTGCTGTCTTCTCATTGTATTGCATTAGTATTAACAATATGGAAATATTAAATAGGATATAAGACTCAAATGTGCCATTTTACAAACAATTCTTACCTCTCTTGACTCTACTGTGGATGTAATTTAGTTTTAATGCAGCTCATTCATTTAATTTGTCTTTCTAAAGCAGAATGAGCGTTTTTGACCGACTGGCACCTTTGATCCCTCAAGTATCTGTATCCTCCAGACAAACCACAGAACGTGCACCAGTCTGTTTGTTTCCTCCTCTTTCGCTCTCTTCTCCTGTCATTAAAAAGAAAGTGATTCAGATCCCATCATTTGATGAGAAAGGACTCATCTATGAGAAACACGACACTAAACAGACAACGGCTGACAGGTGAATTGAGCTGTAGCTCAGATTCTTGCTCAGACGTACGTTTAAGAACTATTACATATACAATTTGTGCTGAATTCATTGTGGTGATTAAATTTTTTTTCACTCTTGCCTTCTAGATCTTTTACTCCAATTGATTCCTCTTACACATCCAGTCAGTCCTTCTGGAGTAAATCACATCAACATTCACAGATGAACCATGGTGAAAGAGCTTCAACCCTCCCACGGACCAAACCCAAAACACTCTGCTCTCCAGCTCTCTCTGCAAAGCCCAGCATCTCCATTTTTCCTGCTCCAAATTCCTCTCCCACTCCCTCCCCTGTGCCAGCGAAGCCAAGTGATTCTCCCCCTGCCTCACAGCTGACTGATCTGTCTCCATTGCTGCACCGGCCTCAGCCAAAGCCAAGCGTGTCTCCAACTCTAACCGTCCCAACACCGAGGCTGAGTCCATCTCCAACACTCCTGTGCCAAGGGATGAGTTCAGAGAGCCAAGGAGGCAAGCAGCCTTCTCCTGTTGCTAAAGAAAGACTTGCTAGATCAATTACCATCTCAAATACTCAAAGTTTATCGAATAATATAAGGCAGGATATTCTTGACCAAGAAGCTTTACTGGACTTTACTCATCCTGCATTGAGAAGATCGTGTCCCATGACAAGCAAAGAGTCTCAAAATCAGGCTCAATCCAAGTCCCAGAGACAAGCGGCCTCCTCTGAGAATCCCCGCTTTTTGGAAGGCAAAAGTAAAAAAGACAATATTTCAAAAGACAAACAAAAGCTCACACCGAGGAATTTAGACTTTACTGCAATCCCTAAACCAAAATCACACATCAAACAGCCACTGGAACTTCAGCCAAGTGTAGTGACAGGTAAACAAAAAAGTCTTTCAGAGTCTGAAGGGATTAAGTCTGTTAATGTTGTTCACAGAGAATCTCAGCCCGTGTTTGATGGATTTGCCACGCAATCGAACCTGAAACGTCCCAGTAAATGTACAGACTACCTTCAAAGTAGGCTTTACTCCCAAACTACAAGTTGTGCCTTCAGTCATCAATCCTACCAGCATGCGAATTGGGAGAGAAGTGCAGCTTTACCAGTCACTCCTAAAACATCATTGTCGGCACAGCCTCTCTTGAGTCAGTCAACAGTTTCACCCAACATCGAGACCAAGAGGAGACTATTTGATCTGCACAATGAAAAGAAAGTAGATACAGCAGTTTCACCATGCTCTACTTTCAGAAGACCTCAGGAAGAAAACTATTCACAGACAGTTACAGGACAATCTGATCTGTCTACGGCTCAAAACATCCAGTCCCGTCAGAAACTCAGAGACTGGTTGAAGGCCCAGATTCGAACTGCCCAGACGGACGTGCAGAGCTCAGTGAATCAGTTTAAGTGTGTTTCAGAGGATTACAGCTGCAAGTCGAGACTCATCGATCAGAAAGTGGAGGCCTCTCAGTGTTCACACAGATTAAATCGACTAAAGACATGTCTGGTAACGCCTCGGACACAGGAGGCCTCCCGACCTGCCTCTCTAGATTGCACCACCTCACAAACTGGAAGCTCTCCAACACCTGACACGAAAACACACAAACGTCCTTCAGATCATGAGATATTTCCTGGGCAAAATAAAACCCACGAAGGAGTGACTCTCAGTGACACGGGACTGAATGAAAGGGGTATTTCTGCACCACCTGACCCTCATGTAAGTCCAGAACATCCCTCAGAGAAAAACTGGCCACTGTCTGTGGCTCACCGCCCATTCAGTACAAACATTTCTGGCATCAGTACAAAGGGGGTTCTGCCATCCCCGCCGCAGCACAGAGTGTACCAGAGACCAGAGGAGACAATGACAATGGTTTCACTTCACCCACACGACTCTTCAGCGGACAGAGCATTTAGCATGGAGGAACCAGAGGACCCCTATGTCGCCATGTATTACCCTGGTTCAGTGTATGTGGGTGAGTACAGAGACATCCAAACCACTTCGAGGACTTGAACTCAACAAATACATCAAAGCACACACGACATGATTTGCTTGCCTTTTGATTTGTTCGTGTACTGAAAACATTTTTTATCTAAAGGGGCGAGGGGGTGGTCAAAGAGGACGGCAGTGGGATTTAAGATGCCGCTGCTTATCAGTAGAGTAACAGGCGTGCTGGAGAGAGGTGGCAGCCTGGTTAGCAGACTTTATCAAAGTGTGCGAGTGACTAGTACAAGAAAACATGCCAAAACAGCTTTCATAGAGACAAAGAAACACAACGACAACATGCAGAAAGGAAGACAAAGGATGAGCGAAAGGAGAGCAACTCAGAGATAAAGTGTGACTGTGTACTGTCACACAGGAACAATCTCCTCTTAGTGCTTTAAAAAGGATTCTGCACTCTGTAATAGTGTGTAATTAAATCCTGCAGGTTACATCACAGATGTAAAATACCTCAACCACAGTCAACACAGTATGAACAAAGAGTCTTCCTCTTGAGGTTCACAGACATATTACGAAGCCTTTAAGAAACGTACACAAACCCTGTTTCCAGAAAAGTTGGGACTTTTCCAAAATGCAGTAAAAAAAGATTTTCAGTGTTTTCACTGGTAACTAGGTGGTGGAACGTAATCAAGATTAACTCCACTGTGACAGTTACAACATTTACATTTACTCTAGTACTGAGATTACCGGTACTTTACTTAAGTGATTCCAAATACTTTTCTATCCTGCTATGTGTAGCCACTTCCAGATTTTAAACAGTAGCAAATGTTCAGGCTCAACTTTGTAAAATAAATGTCAAATATTTCACAACAAAAAGACCAGATCTAAGAAAAAGCCAAGCAGAACTTTGTTTTTCTTTCTTTCCTACCCAATGATTTCCTTTGAAGGGGCCCAGCTTCAAGGTCTCTGGGTAAGAAACTTCATGTCCAGGAAGAAGAAAGTCAGAAAGTATTCAGACCCCTGTTATACTGCTTTGTATATTTATTTTTAAATTTCAATGATAATAATGAAAAATTAAACAAATGCGTTTTCTCCCTATAAATCAATGCAAAATAAACTATAATGAAAACGTTTTGTTTTGTAAATGAATTAAAATTATCTCCATGACATTATGAATGAATACTTTACAGAGTGATGGTGTAAAATGCTCCATAATCAATGATGTATTTGTGTTAACAATGAAGGATACTGCAAATGAGTCTGAGAAGCAATTCTTGTGTGGAGAGTTTTGTTAATCATTTTCAGTTAAATATATTTAACCAATAATACTAATTTACTTTTATTTAAGTAGGATATTGAATGCAGAAGCATGTTAGCACTTCCTCTCTGATAGTTCTTAACCTGCATAAAACATCTTAGGAATCTTATCTGACAAATGCAGGACTTTAACAAGTAAATTATTAGTTTTACATTGTGGTGGGGGGTGTGAGTAGTTCTTCTACCACTGCTCAACTGAAACATATCTGTACTAGTAGAGGAGAACTTTGAAAAGGTTTTGGGAACATTAAAAAAAAAATCAATTTCTTTTTAATTTTACCTATTTGTGACATCTTTCTATAAATAGTCTATATTATCGACACTGCTCCAAAAAATGTGATTCCTTTGCGATACTGAGCATGCGCCCTGTATCTCCCCACGCCCTCTCCTCCAGTCGCTATGGTAACGGAGAAGGGGGGGGGCTCCCGGCCAGAGCAGAGGTACCCAGACTCATCACATGACCGCTTCTCTTATTATTATTGTCCCCGAGTTGGATAAATATCGTTTGTTCATCGACCCTGAGCGACGGTGAAGCCGGTGTCGTCCTCTCCTCCAGCAGATCCGCAGGTCAGTCGAACGGGTCGTGGTGAGGGGGGGGGGGGGGGTTAGCTAGCGGCTAACACGGAGCTGCAGCTAGAGACAATGGGGTCGACAGGCAGGGATGGAGCTAACCTCGTGTGTTGCATTAAAACAGATCAAAGCTTTTCTGAGCCCGATTCTTAAAAGCATGGTTTATCGTGGGAGGGGTGGGGGGGGGGCAGCTTGCAGCTTTATGTCACCAGAGCATCAGCAGCTATCGCATGTCTCAGTCTTCAATCAGGCGTGATTTGCCTGCAGGATTCAGCCAAAATGAAATATGCTGAAATGATTCTGGTAATGTGTTGATCGGAGCGTTATGAAGGAAGAAAGCAGGAGCCGAGAGGATGGGAAGGGTTTAAAGAAGCTGATGGAGCTGTACAGTACAGTAGATGTGTAAAATAGGGCAGCAAGCAGCCATCATTTCATCACTCTGATCGTTTTCACAGTTACTGTAGGTGTTCAGTGTGTTTTCTTCCTTTTGGTGCTCCTTGTTGTTTGATTGACTCACTCATCAGTCAGTTACAATACCAACAAACAGCACCTGAACACCCTCTGACTCTGACTGGGAGACACCAGCGTGGCCCATCAGATCTCCTCCCCTCTGGCCTCGTCCCTGGTGTCAAGGCAGCGAGGGGGCGAGAGGCTGGGCAGCAGGGACAGTAGAGCTGCATGACCGCTGAGTGTTGTGAATCAAAGTGACAGCCACTGGCTCGGTGACCTGTATGATCTGTATCTACGACTGCGGCTGCACCAACTTATGGCAGCAGGCCGCTCCATGTGTGCTCCCCAGAGCACCGGGGTTATCAGCATGTTGGCTCAGCCCCGTGTCTGTTACTGTTACCATCTGTCTGCACCGTCTGCTTCACTGGTTCATACAAACAAATGTTTTCATTACCTGTGTCAGGGCCATGCCGACACAGGTATTTATTATACATCACTGAGAGAGATTTCCAACTGGACGTTGTACAGACACAATAACTAATCATGAACATCTGACTGGAAATAACACGTCTCTACTCAACTGTGCACTAGGGATTGCTGTAACTTTTAAAAAACATGTTGGTAACCTTCTAAGAATTAGCCAAAGCACCTAAATTTGTAATGGTCTTAATGCAACACACTGCAAATTAGTATTTTTATCTTCCTCTCTATCGCCCGTGCAGACATGTCCGACGTAGTTCCCCCAGAAGTGAGACCTAAACCAGCTGTTCCTGCCAAGCCCCCGAATGTAGGGGCTCCTTCCCCCTCCAGCTCTTTCCCGCCTCAAGGCCTGGGCATCGGAGGAGGAGGTGGTGTCTGTGCTCCTCCTCCAAGCGGGATTCCAGTTCCCATTGGGAGTCACAGTCTGGGCCACGGAGGCGGTCACAGTGTGGGTCATGGTGGGGGACATGCTGCAGTGCACAGCGGAGGTCATGGTCACGGCAGCTCCCACAGCTCCAGCGGGGGGTCCACTCTCCTGGGTTACATCGGTATTGACACTATCATTGAGCAGATGAGGAAGAAGACCATGAAGACAGGCTTTGACTTCAATATCATGGTGGCGGGTAAGTCACAGTGGGATCTGACCTCTGGGTTTTTGGTCCTGGTGAGAAGTCTCAGTTCTTTCTTGCCACTTTCTGTCTCTTTTCTCACACTTGTTTCCTTCTCATCTTAGGTCACAGCGGTTTGGGAAAGTCAACTCTCATCAACACCTTATTCAAGTCCCAGGTGAGCAGGAGGAGCACAGGATGGTCCCGCGACGAGAAGATCCCCAAAACTGTGGAGATCAAATCGGTGTCTCACGGTGAGTACAGAAAGACAGAGCTCCTGCTCTTCCTTTAGAGCCCGACTTTTATAGCAGCATTTAATTTAATCATGTTTTTTAAAGTCCTGAGCAGCCTACTTTTAATAGATCAGTGAACCCTGGTAGCTCTGGAAATCTTGCTATTTATTTCAAGCTCAGCTACAAATGCCAGGACCTGCCACTCCTGCAGGTGCTTTATCATTTGGTGCCATTTGATCATTTGTTCACTGTGACAGTCTCTCCACTAACATAACTCGTGGTCCAGTCTCAAAAGCGTATAGGATGGATTTTCTGAAAACATTTGATGAGAATATATTATTACACACTGGTTATCTTTCTCTGAAATAATAATGGATATCCCGAAAGGAGGATACATTTTCATGTGTTTATTGAGAACAACCATAAAAACCTCACAGTGGAAAAAGTATGTGAACCCTAGGAATTAATTACTGGTTGACTGCTTTACCTCTGTCATATTCTTTGTATGTCTGATGTGTGTGGCTCTCTTCAAGTTGTTCTATTGCATCTCTATTAGGTTGAGGTCTGGGCTCAAACTTGACCACTCGAAAAGGTGGATTTTGTTTTTCTGAAGCCACTCTGTTGTGTGTTTTGGGTCATTGTCCTGTAGTATCTCTCAACTTCACCCAACAAGTTTCAGCTGAAGTACAGACATTCTCACATTATCCTGAAGAATTTTTTGATACACATGGGAATTCATCTTCTCCCCCAATCACTGCAAGCTGGACAGACCTTGATGCACCAAAGCAGGCCCAAATCATGATGTTTCCTCCACCATACTTTATGATTGGGATGATGTTTTCATGATGATATGTAGTGACCGTTTTATGCCGCATGTAGTGCTGTGGGTTCTTTCCAAATACAGTAGTTGTGTATACTTTCATCAGTCCATAAAGCATTTTGTCACTAGTGCTGTGCAGTGTCGATGTGCTCTTTGGCAAACTTCAGGCAATCAGCAATGTTCTTTTTAATAAGCAGCAGCTTCCTTTGTAGTGTCCTGCTATAGACACTCTGCTAGTTCAGTGCTTTACCTACTGTAGACTCATGAACACAGATGTTAGCCAGTTCACATGATGCCTTTTGGATCTTTGCCACTCTGGGTTGTTTCTTTACCTCATTGATGAGTGTACGTTGTGCTCTTGGGGTCACACTAACACTTGTTGGTAAACTAGCCACAGTCCCAAAGTGTCTCCATTTGTAGATTGTTTGCCTAACTGTAGACTGGTGAGGTTTCTTAGTAACCTTTTCTAGCTTAATGTAAATCAACAATTATTGATTGTAAATTACTCTGAAAGCTCTTTCTGGTGAGGCATGGCTCACATAAGCATATTCTTGTGTGAAGCAAACTCAAAACGCTTGAGTGGTTTTTATAAGTCAAAGTAGCTCTAGTCCAAACCCTCACCAGGTGTTAGAAAATGTATTTCTAACACCTGACTCCATTTAGTATTTTCAAGGTTATTATTTCAAGGCTTCACATACTTTTTCCTCTAGCACTGTGAGGTTTTTATGGTTGTTCCAGTAAAGAAATGGAAAACCTAATTTAATTATTTTAGGCACATTATATTTGTTAATACTCTCAACTTATATAAAGATAAGATCACATTTTCTGACAAATTAATGCAGAAAACAATAAGATTCCAAAAGGTTCACATACTTTTTTGCCACTGTAGAAGACTGAAATTCAGTGGCCAGATAACTGGCAATAACTTTGGAAGGTATCCAGGCACCAGTTTGCTTTAAAGCTGCCAGGATGTCTAAAGCAAAGTCCTGATCACATTCATACAATTATACACATTTATAGAGTTCAAGTTAGTTAGCTAAATTAGTTAAATAATCCAAGTACCCAGCAGGGACAGCTGGTCCCTGGTGAGAATTCAAAAGTCAGAATTCAAAGCAGAAACAGACAAGCAGTCCAAAGAGGGGAACAGGAGAGAGTCCAACTCAGGTTAGCAATCAAAACCAGGTCAGACAAGGGGAAAGGAGTTGACCATCTTATTGGGAGTTTCTGATCTTTGTCTGTATACATTTCTAGATCACATAAACATTTAAACATGCAGAAATGAGGTTTTCCAATGAGGAAAACTGAGATTATCAACATTGATGTCCAGATGTCCAGCTTGACCCTCTTCCTACATGTCCTCTATGACAAAAACTCATTTTCACTATTCAGTCACAGACCCACACGAGCACTGAGGATTTCCATGAATAATATTTCTGTGCCACACTCTGTTTCACACCTCCATCATCTTGCAAAATCTCAGACTGCAGACGTTAACTTGCCCAGACTGTCTAGGGACAAGTTTCACAAAGAGATGAGAAAATGATCTATAGATTTAGGCTCTCTTGGTTTGTCTGGCCTTAACATTTGGTTCCATATCTCCAGACAGCCATGATTTTGGCTTCAAAAGAGTCCTAAATAATCTGGTATTCAGAGCAGACTCCTATTTAAAGCCACTGTGTGTCACATTTAAAAATGTCTGTCCTACAGAGATGCCCCTCCCCTGTGTTAGCTTCAAATCAGTCACTGTGACAGAGACTATTTATGAAATCACTCGGAGACCTTTAGGTATCTAGTATGCTGCACTGCACTGTGCTCATCCTGGCATCTGAGACTGATGAAGTGAATTTGCACTTACATACATTTGTGATTTACAAGCACCAGGGGAACAGTGGTGATATGTCAAACCCTTGGACTGGGGCTGCGTGTTTGCTTGCTGCAGTTAACATGCAGATACACACACATTGCCTGCGGTTGATAGCGACCTGACATTATTATGGCCTTGTTAGCAAAAGACACTACCGGAGAGACTTAGCCAAAGTGTGGCTTCACATGTAGATATGGGATCATTTACACTTGTTTCTATCTTGAATGTTGCTTATCTGATTCATCCAAACATTGAATGACAATTAGATCTCAAATGCACTAATGTCCATCATCTGCATACATTTTATACTCCCCGGGCGCTGTATGTAGCTGCCCACTGCTCCCCCCAGGGGGATGGGTTAAATGCAGAGGACCAATTTCATCTGTAACATGTAAAATGTGACAAATGACAAATAAAGGCGTTTCTTCTTCTTCTTTATAAGCTAATATTTCAATTGTGATTCATTTTGTTTTTTACAGTCATTGAGGAGGGTGGTGTGAAGATGAAGCTGACAGTTGTGGACACTCCAGGGTTTGGAGACCAAATCAATAACGACAACTGGTGGGTTTTCCAGTCTCCTGGATCATTAAAGCCTCATAAATGTCATGATTACTGCCTCACTTTACCACGAGCTGTTTTTACTCTTTGTCACTTTGTAAAAACTATATTTTTAGCCGAGGAGTGCTTCAAAGCGTTTAGTTGTGCCAAACTACACTGAAGCTTCTTCTTCTCTTTGTGTCATCGGTTTCATGTGCAGCTGGGAGCCCATTTCAAAGTACATCAACGAGCAATATGAGAAGTTCCTAAAGGAGGAGGTGAACATTGCCAGAAAGAAGCGCATCCCTGACACCAGGGTCCACTGCTGTCTCTACTTCATCTCCCCAACTGGACACTCGTGAGTTACTCCAGAGTAACTAGAGATTTTTTTTAAAGTCAGTGAAACTGACTGAGCTGTTTGGGCAGCTGATATTACAGCAGACCAGCGTTCATACTGTGTATACACACACATCGTTCATGTCCCTTTATCCAAAAACACTTCATTTCACATCAACAAAGCCCCACATCAAGTGTGCTACTTTATATTGCAGACAGCGCCTCGCTCTGTCCTTTGAAACCCTCACAATTAGCTTCAACTGACAACTGTGAAATTGCTCTTTAATGGATAAACGGATACAGTCTTTTGTGTATTACAGCCAACGTTTCTCATCCTTCTTAGGCAGGGTAATTGAGACCGACAGGGTGTTTTGTGTGCAGAAAACAAGAACTGGGTGCAACCTTTGTTCAATGATAAACCCACTTTTCAAAAGCATTCACACTGTAAATCTTTTGTAATTGCTACACGACCAGGATAAGGAAATGAGACATATGAAACATGACAAATAAAAGTCCCTGTTCCTCCCTCTGATATTAATTAACCTCATTGACTTTTCCCTGTGGCATATGAGCCTTGTGGGAGAGTCACAGCCTCTAACCTACCCTCAGCCTCATGTCCCCGTCCTCCTTTGTCCTCTCCGTTCTTTCTCTCTCAGGCTTCGGCAGTTAGACATCGAGTTCATGAGGCGCTTGAGTCACTCAGTCAACATTATTCCTGTCATAGCCAAAGCAGACACGATGACCATTGAGGAGAGACAGGAGTTCAAACAGCGGGTAAGATCCTCACTAAAGCTGGACAACAAATGGGCTTATTGCAGATACATTAGTATCACTGTCTGTTTACATGACTGTCGATATTTAAACTAAATTGCTGTTAGAGAGCAGTGACTTTGACTCATTTATTTATTAATATTTGGTTCTTTAGAGCTGTTCTAATTGATATTTTTATATTGCCAGTGGATCAAATGAGAACACATAATGTGAACAAGGATGCTTACAATTATCACCCTACTCTGCAGTTTCATCCATGTGTTTTAGAGTACTGTCTCACAGCTCACATCAGTGAATCAGTGTCAGAAAAATAAAAAAGGAGTTGGTGAAGATTATAAGTAATATATATTTAAGTAGAGTGAATATTGAAGTTACATTTGTCACAACATAACTCTAGTAAATATGGCTCTGTTGCATCCAGGCTGCAGTTTGCTGACAAGGTCACCAATTTAATAAGGTGATAATCTGGCAGGGTTGTGTTTACAGCTTGTTCTCTCTGCCTCCTATTGGCCAGTGAAATAAAATAAACTGCAGGCTCAACACAGGAGGCTGTCTGTTAATCTTACGTGTACATGTAAAAAAGATCGCCCAATATTGGCTCAGCTTAAATAAATCTCAAATATCAATATTGGTGTCCACCTCAAAAATCCACAATCACTGTGGCTATAGACTCCAAATCCTCTCCAAAGTGAAGGGTATGGGCATGTGATTAAAAAACACAGATGACGATGATGCTGTGTCACATAAATGCTTGTTTTCACGCCTTTGTATTGTGCTGCAGGTAAGGAAGGAGCTGGAGATGAGCGGGATCGAGTTTTACCCTCAGAAAGAGTTTGATGAGGACATGGAGGACAAGAGCGACAATGACAAAATCAGAGTAAGTAGCTCTGTTCTTTCGTTCACAAGCATTTGTCCTGATTTTGCTCCTCCTACATGAGAATCAGTCTCTCACACTGCTGCCGTCCAGTCAGCTTGAGCCACTCTCTCTCAGTCATGTGCTCTGCCTCCACCAAGCAGAATGTCAGGGCACTGGGCCATGTCCTGTATTTGTTTCATCTCATAAAACTTGTGTGGCTCTCGCTGGCACGGTGGTCTGTGTTGACATGTTTTTGTCCGTAGGAGGCGATGCCCTTTGCTGTAGTGGGCAGCGACAAAGAATATCAGGTGAATGGTAAACGAGTACTGGGAAGGAAGACAGCATGGGGTATCGTGGAAGGTGGGTGATTCTCCCTTCTCTCAATACATAATATTTACAGTCCTTGTGCCAGAAATAATATTCATGGATTAAAGACAATTGGACAATTAGAACTTCTTCTTAATTCTGTTTACTATTTTTTTGTTGCAGTTGAAAATCCCCACCATTGTGAGTTTGCTCAACTGCGAGATTTCCTGATCAGGTAAAATACTGTTTTTAACCCACAGTCAAATCAAGAGGCAGTTAGAAGACAAGGGGAATCACGGTAGACTCAAACTACACATAGATAAATACAGAACTTGTAACATGCCCTCTCTGTGTTTTGGTATCCACCTTCCTTAGGTCTCACCTCCAGGATTTGAAGGAGGTCACTCATAACATTCAGTATGAAACTTACCGCGCCAAGAGACTGAACGAGAACGGAGGTCTGCACCCCATATCTTCCAGTGACACCCAAGAGAGCAACCTGTAGTCAGTCAGACTGAGAGTAAAACAGTGCAATGACCATGATAGATGAAACTACTGGTTATTATAGTCATTGGCACCAAGGCATCGTTGCATGCTTGGAAAATATCTCTGTAAAAGTTGGTGTAATTTACTCATGTCATCTTTTCTGATTCCACCTATCAGTTTATCCACATCCTCCCCTACATCATCCTGGCACATACACATATCAAAACCTTAGCCGTTTTTCACAGCCGTACCTTCATTATTTGGATGAAAGGACAGTGCCACCCAGAGACTTAGTGCCATTACAAAATTAATCTCATCTACTGCCAATGCCTTGTCATTTGTCATCATCCAGGTAGTATGATTTTAGAAAGTGCCACATTATTTTGTGAATAAGAGGCTAATTTTTAGTGTAGTGTAGAAAATCACGCTTGAATTCTGGCAGTTAAATGCTTTGCTTTAAATATTAACACATTAATTCCTGTGTAGTAGTGATACATGAGCTAGCTCTGAGTCTGCAGCTGAGTCTGTACATATTGCTTTTTTTTAAGGTTTTAAGCATTAACTGTTCATTTGAAGAAAGGATCCCTGTAGCTTTACTGTCAGGAAGGCTTAACAAACATTACAAGCTGTGCTGTCTGCTCTCCTCTCCTCTCTAATTTCTCTAATGCGTCCTTGCCCTGTTTAAGTTTGAGTTTTCATTTTAAAATGCGTTGTGTGTGCAGACCTTCATACTACTAGATTAGAGACATCTGCAGCATCAATCACATATGAAATGCAATTCTGTGGGTGGCAGTGTGTGTGTGTGTGTGTAATTAACAGGTCCACAGAGCACACGACAGCTTCACAGCTGCAAAAACACACTGAACAATTTGGAACAATACAGCTTAGTATTCTCTGCTCCACAGCGTTAGGTACAGAGGAAAGACATTTTGCCCAATTTTGTGCTTTGCTCATTTACTATGTTCCTACAGTGGTTTTTAGAGAAAGTATTGATAATCATTAACTCATTTTTCTCTGGATTCAAACTGACATTGTGATATATTGATATCTAAATGGACAACATGCAATTTTAATGTTTATCTAAAAGTCTCCTGTGTGTAAGTTCCTAAATAAATGAATACAAGGGTCAATATTGCCATAAAAATTTCATTTAGTATCCGCGCTTTACTTCACAGGAGTAAAAAATACATTTAGTGTATGAAATGTAAATAAGTCTTTAAAAATAACTAACATTTCATTAGGTTTTTTTTTTTTTTAGATTTAGGCTTAGTAGTTTGTGCATTTTTCTCTTTACAATTCCCACTAGTCGTACATGAACAGAATATTTTATGACTCAAAAGAAATATAATTGTGTAATCTGTGTGTATGTGGAAGTCTGATGTATGAGATCATTGGTAAACAGAGAACTAAAAAATTATTATTATAATAATTTTTATTTTATATCTTCTGCCATGCAAAGTATTTTTGAACACAGCAGAGCTTAGACTCAGAGATGAGGTCAGTATTTTGTTCGAAACCCATACTCTGTGTTTTAACTTCAGTTCCTCCTGTTTACCACGTGATGGCAGCACTCTGCTGCGTAAACACAGTGACTATAGAAGAGGAAAAAAACATTTTGACCACTTTTTTGCCTCTGTTACATTCAGACTGCTGAGATTTATAGGTAATCTTTTTCCATATCTATAACTAATATCTCTGTCCAGATCGAGTTTATTATAATTTTAATAATAATTATTATTATTATATTACCCCAGTACTATACTCTCGTTATGTGGGTGTAATTATTTCACACCAGTTATTAAGTTGTTATCTTCAGGAACTCTACATATACTGTTTTGCCATGTACTGTCTGCAGTAGAGCACAAAGATGCCAAAACAACAAGTAATTCAGATTTAAACATCTATCGATATTTTTTAAGTTGAATTGTCATTTTATACAAGCATACAGGTTTGCGTGATTTTGATATGAACTGTGGTGTCTGCAACATAAAGATAATAGTTGTCTGTGATTTAAGTGCAGTCAAACGTTTTCGACCAGAGATTTAAAACAGTGTTTACAGTATGTGTGCATGCTTGTATCCACGTTGCCTGTTTACTTACAGCCAATCACTCCACAGATCATTTCAACTTTATATCAACTAATCATCTAGTTCTGAATGTGTGACGTGTAATTTAAATTGCTATACCATGACATAAAGTTCAGCTGTAACTAAACTGATGGCCCACTATCCAGATATCACTCATTCCTTTGACTCAGTACAACCTCACAATGTAAATTTATTTGATAACTTTTCTCAAAGTTGCGGTGACACATTGATGTATAATTTTATGTTATCTTGAGTTATTTATACATTAATGTCTTATAATTGTAATTTATTCTTTATTTAATAAAAACACATTTCCATGGTTTTTGAAAAAAGTTTTTTTGGAATGTAATTCATGCTAAAGTTAAATAATTATAATTAATCAATATATAATACTACAGAATTAGCAGTAGTATTAATAGTAATAGTCATTTATTTTATTGTAATTTCAGTGACGTAAAATGCATTTACCTTTTTCCTGAATGTCACACCAATAATTGATATACATTATGTAAATGTATTGATTTTATTATATCATAATTAGTATTATTTATGATGAGTGGTTACATAGTCAAAGGTTATTGAAAAGTTAATGGATCCAGAAAGTAGTCACAGTGCTTAACTTTTTCCACATTTTGTTATGTAGTCAGGGATGTGACCAAGAACTAGATGGTCACTCTGAAAGAGCTCTAGCATTTCTCTGTAGAGAGAGGAGAACGTTCCAGAAGAACAACCATCTATATAGCACTTCACCAGTCAGACCAGTATAATAGAGCGGCCAGATGGAAACCACTCATCAGTAAAAGTTTGCCAAAAGGCACCAGAAGGACTCTCAGCTCATGAGAAACTAAATTCTCTGGTATGATGAAACAAAGATTAAACTCTTTGGCCTGAATGTCAAGCATCTTGTCTGGATGAAACCAGGCACCACTCAGCACTTGGCCAATAACATCCCTACAGTGAAGCATGGTGGTGGCAGCATCATGTTGTGGGGATGTTTTTCAGCTGCAGGAACTGGGAGAGTTGTGAGGATTGAGGGAAAGAAGAATGCAGCAATGTACAGAGACATCCTTTATGAAAACCTGTTCCAGAGTGCTGTGGACTACAGACTGTGGCGGCGGCTTGTCTTTCAACAGGACAGCGAGCCTAAGCACACGGCCAAGATAATAAAGAAGTGGCTACAAGACAACTCTGTGAATGTCCCTGAGTGGCCCACTCAGAGCCCAGACTTGAACCCAATTAAACATCTCTTGAGAGATCTGAAAATGGATGTGCACCAACACTCCCTAGTCAACCTGATGGAAACTGAGAGGTACTGCAAGAAGTCAAGTCAAGAAGCTTTATTGTCATTCCAATCACATATAGCTGAAGCAGTACATAGTGAAATGAGACAATGTTTCTCCAGAACCATGGCGCTACATAAGACAGTAACAAGACAGAACATGGAGCTGAGGACTGCTAAGTTGTCCTAGCCACATAAAGTGCATCCTGTGCACCCTAGTGCAAACAGTGCAAGAACACAAATAGAAAGTGCAGACAGACATCTGAAGACAGTGCAAAACAGAACACAGAACACAAAGACAGGAGCGATCATTAGCTGAAATGTACAATGTACATCTGATGTACTGTAAAAACGATGGTGGAAATTATGTGCAAGAACAAGAAAGGGGAGAAACTGGCTAAAAATAGGTGTTCCAAGCTTGTAGCATCATACTCAAAAAGACTTGGCTGTAATTGGCGCTAAAGATGCCTCAATGAAGTATAAGGCAAAGACTTGTTGTTAAGACATGTTGTCATTATTGGGTATTTTTGCACTGTAAGTAGGAGACTAGTGATAAAGCGCACCAAGACACCTAAAACTCATCTAAAGGAATAACAAGGTACTGCAGCTGATTCAACTGTAGGTTGGGTTTTACATTGAAGATTGTTTTTGCGGGCTTATGATCTGTAATGAAAACTCAGTTGAAAAAGCCGCCTAGAAAAGGGAAGGTAAGTTGCAGAAAAAGACATTTAATATTTATCATAAACTGCTCAAGTGATTTTATTACATAAATAAATATATTAATTCAATATATTGATTATTCCTTCACCTTTTATGGCTATGTTCACAACAGTGTATCTGCCTTGTGGTGTGCCACTAGGTTCCATTTTGGGTCCTATACATTTTATTTCCAAATACCTCTGTGTAGATTATTAGACACTTATTACAGAGTAATATGAATAATATGCTATTGATTCTGTTTTGAACGATGTATTTTTTACCCTGACATTAAGATAAATGTGGTGGAGAAAAATAATAGAAATACCTGTCAGTACAACTTCAAGTATCAAGCATCAAAAACATGTATTTAAACACTTTAATGAACTATGGTACTCTATGACCCACAGTAACTCTAAGTCAACTTGGTAAGTAACAAATTAAGAAAATGACTAATAAAGAATTTTTGAAGTATGTCTTAAAACAATACTAGCAAAGTGAGCCAATGTTTCTTTCACATCTTGTGCTTGGGCTGGTACCCAGGGTTTGCTATCTGATGCCTAAAGCCTAATGTCCGTTGATATGTTTTTCTTGTGGCTTGGATGTGATTTAAGAAATTATGCTGTTTTACAGCATACCAAGCATTTAACCTTTGCATATTGTACATTTTGTTTTGCATTGGCTTTCAGTTTTTGATCCAGCACCAGCAAATATTCTTTTTTACACTTTTTAAAATGTTTTAAAACATTGTAAAGTATGAGAGGATTTGCTAAAACTCCATATCCTACAAAGAATTAACAGCCATAATGACTATTTTAATTTCTATCAACTCTCAGAAATTGTCTGTATAAGCAGCATGAACAGTTGATTCAATAAGATAAGCACACAAGACAGTACTCCACGTGTCCACCATAAGTGTCAGAGAACTGACTTCATAAGGTGCCTGGTGAAAAAACTGGTCTATGGTAACCAATATTTTTCTTTTAAATGGTGCACCAAATTATGGTGAAAATGTATGTGAATATTGCACTGAGTGACAAACAGGATTTTTTTTACTTCAGTTAGACATCGATGTTGTTTTTGTTGGAAACCTGCAATATGTTTGTAAAATAGACTGCTGTTTCTGAACAAGTGAGATATTTGGTATGTAAGAGAAGGAACACAGAAAATTATAGGGTCCATGGTGTCCATATGGTCAGATGATTACAGCATTGCTTCAACTGTTGCAAAGAGGAGAGCTGACTCTTATTCATATGTATGAGGCTACAAGCTTTCTTGTCCACTAGAGAGGTTGTCATCTACTCACTACATTGTCCTACTGGGAAACCTCAATTTGCCATACACGTTGCAGAGAATAAAAAGAGAATAAAAACAGAGAAAAATCAAAAAATTCATCAGATTTATAAGAAAGGTGTTAAGTGAGAAAATTACTGCTAACTTGACAAGTTCTGTAAATTATGAGCACATTCTGTTGAGATTTGTGAATATCTAGTAAACTGTGTTAGATACTGTACATGTGAGTGGCACACAGACAATTTAACAATGTGGGTCCCTACCATGCACACTGTATGAATGTAATTTAAAACCTAACGTAGTAATGACCAGTGTCATTATTATTGATGTTCCCTGTGCTGAAACAACTACATTTTATGCATTACATTAAAACCTCAGCTGGTAATTACCTTCAGTGGTCAAGTGGTGGCACTACACCAAGCAACTTTTCTGCAACCTATGTTACAGATTTTGTGATTTGGTATTAATCAAGCAAGAGTTACTTTCAATTATCATTATGTATTTATTATTACTACTATTAATTTCAGGTAGTGTTTTCTGTTGACTATCAGCTCATGAGAATGTAATTACTGTGTAGTGGCAGCAACAAGAAGCAAGAGAGTTTTTATTTCCTAACTACAAAGGCAAAACCCCTGCCACTGCAACTTTAGGATGATGATTTTCATAATGGTTCAGACTGTGTGTCTGTTTAACCCGCTTCAGAACAACTACTGTGTACATTTCCATACAATTTGCATGGATAGTAATGGTACCCAAATCACTCCTATTGACCTTCACTTAATCATGCATGTAGTACTACCATTAAGTTCACATTCACAGCTGACCAACACTTTATTCTATGATGTGCAGCTTCTAGAGAATTAATTGTGACCTAGTCTTTAGTGTAGCATCACAATTATGCACAGCAACCTTTTAAGAACGTACAGGTTAGGAGGACACAAAGTCTTTCACGTGGCCATGCTTTCAATTAGCTTTTAAAAAGAAGACAAACTATGCCAAAATTAGGCAAGTTATCAACTTGTATTGTGAATTTGCATATAAAAGTAATCACTGTGGCTACACTTTGACATTGTGTCGTTCTGTTTGCTGTGTTCTGGTTTCTAATTATCACTTCCTTTGAAACTTGTTTTACTCATCTCTGTGCAGCACCAACAGGGGATATTTTATTGTTGTTGTTATAATTGTTGTTATGACAAAACCTCCCACAGATCAGACTGACAATGTGGATACTGGGAAGGGACACCAGGTTTCAGCATGAAAGATGTCAAATATTGTGTGAACAGGCTGTTTTGGCACATCTTACAAAAATAAATGATAACATATTGAGTGAAAGGCATTTAAATTAGAATGCGTCCTCTGTGTTTCCAGGGTTAAAGCCAAGTGACTGACTTCGCCAAAGCCGTGCTAATGAGTTTTGTGTTAATTTGCACACAGACATGTAATGAGCAAACAGGCAGGAAATGTTCTGAGCAGATTCCTGCGCCCCAGAGGATGAATTATTTCCACTTGTAAAATTTTACAAGTGCCAACATCAGGGTGAGAGTTAATCTTTACACAAGTAACACACAAGCATGACCCTGTTCATTTATGGAGACACGCCCTTTTCTTACCCCCCTTTTGATTTGTCTGTAATACCACTCCCGGCCTCATGGGCAACTATATATTTTAGTCTCAGTACTTATAAGTTTAAAACGACCTATACATTGCCATATTCTAATTCAGTGGTTCCCAAACCTGGTTCTCAAGCACCGCTGCTCTGCTTGTTTGCCATCTATCCTTGCCAAACCCACTGCTGATTACCAGATCAATTGGAAGCTGGAAGATACCAATTCACTTTGTCTTCCCCTACTCCACATCCTACTGATGGTATCACCCAGCTTCTGACTAAGAAAACACATCTGGTGTAGGTAGGGCAGGGATAGCTGGGAAACAACCAGGGCAGGAGGGGCTTGAGGACTGTTTTTCAGTATTACTGAAAAAGAATAAAAGAGGAAGCAAAACAGTCAGAAAGAGGGTCCACTTTTTTCTTCTGCTGGAGGAGAAAGTCAGCACATCATTTGTATACAAATGTTATGAACATGCTGCTTGAGAATATATTATCAAAGAATTACATACATCTCAATAACAACAGTTTGTAAACTGTCATTGTTGAGCCACAGTAGTTTTGATTACCCACTAGTGCCTCTAGATGTCACTACACCAAGAACACTTGGATATTGTTTCTATTCCCATTTAAGTAATGGCAGTGGCAAACACACTCCTTAAATCAGGTTTGGCAAAACACTATTCACAGTCTAAATATGTTTAACGGGTGGTTCCCCGATGGTGGAACGACCTGCCCCCTTCTGCACGCTCAGCTGTCTCACTCTCAATTTTCAAAAACTTTCTAAAAACAGAATTCTTTCGAATCTTTCTCTGCACTTAAACCCTTTACTTTAAACAACAACAACAACAACAACAACAACAACAAAAAACTTGCACTTATACCCCATGAAACTGAAACAGCTTTACTAGAGTATGCTACTTTAAAGTTCGTCTCCTTGGCTTAGATATTTGCTTGCTTTGGAGTAAAGAGTCTGCCTAACAACTAAATGTAAATATAATTTAGAGTTGTTTAGTTACAAATGGATTTCTGGTAGCTGCAGTTACACTAACCACTTAGGAATATTGTTCTGTATTTTTACACATAACTACGATCAAGGCCATTTCAAAAACTGATCCAAGTATGACAAGACAAGCCAAGACCAATAGAAGACGAAAAAAAAAACAAATTAGTCAAGTCCTGCTGAAAACTAAGGCTAAATTCAATTGAATTTCACCACTAAAAAATAACAATGAAGAGAATTCCTGAGGTTTGGGAACAGAATGGATTAACAGACGCCAGATTTTTCTCATTTCACCCTTTATTTGACTATTGTTTGTGTTTGTTTGTTTGACAACTTCACTAGGGAAACCGCCGTGCATTTTAGCAAACAGCCCAGCAGATGCTTTTCAGTTTTATTGCAGACATAGACATTTTTCACGGTCTTGATAATGTAGACAGTCGACAGTAGATATCCAACATAAGCACACTGTTAGCACAATCTTACTGATTACAGTAAGTGAGCAGCGATAATGTCATTCCTGTGCAGTGTTGTAAACTGGCTCTGCTGTCACTATCATCCCATTGTCAAGGTCATTATTTAGCACCAATGCTCCCTCAGCTGCTCCTGGTGGGGAACCTGGGAAGTTGTTATCTCTTAAATGTCTTAATTTTTTCTGGTGAGGTTTTTTATGGTGTGCTGTCCAAAGGCCATGACACACCACGGCAACATCTATCACTACACAACTGGGATGTTGTTGAGTGTCTGTGGTTGATCACCACCTGTGGTTTTTGTTTAGCTCCATTGGCAGTCGGCTGCTCTTATCAATGGCCTTTTGGCTGATTCATCGTGGTGAATTGCGGCTAAAGGCGGTCTGTCTGTTTGCTTCTGTTTTTTCTTTCCACAAGCGATGACTTGCCACTGCGAGTTCCCTGTTTTTAATCGATCTTATCTCAACTTGTTTTCCATTCATACATTATTTACACAGTGGCATTAAATGTTAGCATATTTTGTCTTTTCACATCATTAGGTTTTGACTGCTGCTGTCATTTAGTCTCATGCAGCACGAGAACATATGTGCATGCCAGTGGTCAGCTGGCTACCAGCCTGCTTTTGTCAGGTTGGATAAACATGTTACCTTTCTCAAATTGCACTATGTTCTACACTGCACTATGTCACATTGTTTATTACATATGGGAAGTCCTTTCCCTCATATGGGAGCTGTTTGTGCTCCAGAAATATGGTGGTGAATCCTGTGGGTTAGCAGTATACGTGTATGACGCGTTTTATTCTGGAGATGGCACCGTGTATTCTGTATGTGTATTTTTTTTGATCTTCAGAAAATAACAATAATAATAATGATGACGCAACATTGCAGTTTTCAACCGATTTTGTTTTTTTTGCAAAAAACTAATCAATGGAAAATTGGCATTTGCATAGTTAAGTATTAGAAATGAAATGATTAGGCTATGCATTAGATTGATTTATACAATGAGTATGTGGAGTTCTTCAGCTATTGCAATGTCTGTGTTTGTTTTTTTTTTTAATCATTTACTGAGGTTTTTTCAGAGGTGAATCACCAAACACATGTATGTTATAGCAGTTCCAGTTGTATCCTGTTGTCTGTTTCATGTAATGATCTTGCTTTGTTTGCTGGCTAGTAGAGCTAACAGAGCTTCTGGTCTGCTAGCTCTGTCATCTTTGAATAATGTACCAGGCACTGATTTCATAAAGGCACAGTGCATTTCCAGTGTAGCCCAGCTGGATGTGTTCACACATGTAGGAGACGAATAAGAGCTGTTACTGTCAGACTAGCACTGCAAACCTTGGATGAGAAAAAGAGAGAGAGATGAAGCACTGAGCTAGGGAGAGCACAGCTATTGACTCCCATTCTTAAAAGCATGGATTTTGTTGTATGAACATACAACCTGCAGGGGAAGAGTGCAGTACGTTCAAAAAGTTTAGGCTAATCCTTATGGACAGTAACAGACATTTTAACGCTTATGATTTGAGCATTACCACAACTCTCCCTCTGCTGGGCTCCTGGGGAACTACCAACTTCATACACACACGTGAATCAACAAAATGGCTGACCTGCATTATGTCAGAAGACAGCTAAGAACCACAGACGACGTTATTTTTCATTAGTGTAATGGATCTGATGTGTAGTAGGCTGACAATAAAGTGATTTGTTTATATTGTTTTGACATGTGACACACGATCAATTCACAGTGCTGCAAAGAAAAGAGAGGATGAGAAAGAGAGAGAGGAGAGAGAAGGAGGATGATTATTAATAACCCAGGAAAATGACTTTTCTGGGCTCTCAGCGTTAATACTCTCCCCGTAACCTTGGGTTGAACCGATTCCTCCTCTTGTGTGCCACGAGTAAATAATGACAAAAACAAACAAAAAAAAAACACTCAAATGCCACTCAAATGTTGGGCACTTGAAGACATCCAGGATGATGACCTGCACCCCCCCCATGGCAGTGATGCCCGGTGTAAAGGGCTCAGGTGGCCCCTCTGTAAAGAAGTTTACAGACAGCTGTTCAGGCTGCTTCACAGACTCCTCCCCCTCCACGGTGTGGCCCCTCCCCCTGAGCCCGGGTTTGTGTCAGTCGTGGACTCATCTCACCCCCCTCCCTCTCCAGGCTAGTGTTCTGCTCCCTGTTGTCCCCCCCCCCCCGTCCGCGTTTCCCACCGTCGGCTCTGTGTTTTCTCCACACTGCTGGCTGGTTGCTCCACGCTGAGGTGCTGCTGCTGCGCTAACACACGCCGGTGCTAATCCTGCAAACAAACCGATCTCACACGACCTGGAGCTGTGCACACCTACCTTGTCGGCTTTTGCCGCCGACCGCAGCACCGCCACCAGTCGAGAGACGAACAAACAAAAAAAAAAAACAGACAGAAAAAAGAAGAGGGGGGGAGCTAAGTATCGTTCAGATCGCGACCGCCTGACGTCTGTCGACCAGCCCCCACCGCCACCGACGGCTCACGTACGGTAATGGTGGATTTTTTGTGCACAAAAAGAGGAGGAGTCTGTCTGTGAGCGACACGGCAGAGCAGTCGCTTGGGTCCGCGAACGCACAACCGCACAGTGGAGCACGGCTCACTAGTTTTTCCCCGGTGAGTGTTGAAGCCGATGGACTTCGTAACCCTCTGAAAACACATTCCTGACCGCAACAGTTGTGTACACACACGGTCCGGAAGAGCGGCGACGACGGCTGAAGGAGGAGGAGACGGTCGGCGACAGGTCCAGACTGAAAATCGCGGGAACATCGCTAGGCAACGCAAAGAGTCGGTGAGTCGAGGTACTGCAGCTAGCATGCTAGCTCTCACTTACCAGTTTAATGAAGGCAAATAGACAATATACTTTAAGAACTTGCGCTTATACATTTAAACAGTTGGTAATCAATTACAGAAACATGTTTTCAGGTTTTTGTGTTTGTTTGTGGCACACTTTATAGCAACACATACGTTGGAATTTTAGCGGGTGTTGAAAGTAATGTTGGCTAACATTAGCACTCGCCATGCCAGTTTCCTGAATAATACTAATAATTATAATAATATAGGATAAGGATAATATAAATTTTTGTGCTTTTTTTTACAGTTTACAACTTTTTACAAAAAGCTTACAACTTAGATCATCATTCATTTTTCAGCAAAACTGAAACTTTTTTCTTCTATTGTAATTGTTTACACGTTTTAAATGATAAAGCATTACTATTTCATTATATGAATTTATTCTTATTACACAGTTAATGTACTATTTTCATTTAAAAATGAACTCTCTTAACACTTAAAGCGCGACACAATTTCTGTTGCTAAGCAATGCTAATTGAAGAGCGTTGTACATGGATGTGCACATCATACACAAATGAAAAAACTCAGATGGTTCAGACATGAGCTATCGCACATGACCACATGCTGCCTGCATACAATGTAATTTGGTGACCTTTCCAACTGGATTGTGTGTTTTGGTTGTATTTGTACATGGAGATCCTCGAGATTTAATCCTGCCAGGTTGATGATCCACTGTTCAGAGTTGGAGCTAACACAAGCGGGAAGCGGGGTACTGCAGAGGTTTTAGTTTGTGGGAGGGTCAAAAGGGAAAACAGATTTGAGAAGTTGTTTACCTTTCGATGTTCATAAGTGTCGGTAGTATAAAGATTATACATTAGCATTCTCACTTGAAATATCACTCTTATTAGAGCTTTAATGAACAGTTTTACTCATCTTTCTAATACTTCTATGATTTAACGCACATTAATAGAGGTACTCCTTAATTGAAAATTGACCCCCATAAATTGAGGTCTGCATGACACAGATTGCAAAAATTGGCTAAAGTGAATTGCAAACGGCTGCGTTCAATCTGATGTGCAGTTAAACCCCCTCTTGGTCTGAAGTGGTACAACCCAGTAATTTTCCATGCACCAAACTGCCTTAGGATGTGGGTGTGGCTTAATGTCAGTCGTAATACAAGAGTTGAGCAGTTTTTCTCTTTGCCCTGTTTCTAAGAGAGGAAAAAAAATCTCTTTTTTTTATTTAGGTATGGAGGAGTACAGATAAGTGTCTATTTTAGTGTTTCTGCATGAACTTGAAAGGGATAAGTCAGCCATATTTTGAATAAATTGTCAGTCAGTACTGTTTCATCATTCTCATGTTTTTAAAAATTGGACCTTGTTTAGTTCATACAAAGTCAGCAGTTTAAATTTTGGTTTTACCTTTTTGGAACATGGAACAGCCTTGTTTTCTAGTTCACCTCCCCCACTTCACCCAGTGGCAGTGCTCACACAGTGCAACTCATTACAGAGTCTGTTTTTTTCTGCAGGACAGGAAGGAGCCTTAAAAGGCTCCACCTACATTTTTCAGTAGCTTTCGTGAAGATGTTATTTTTTACTTTCCTAAATTAGTGTAACATCTTATCTAGTACAATTGGTGAAAAACTTTTGTTCATCACACAACAATGCAGTGCTAGCTGCATTCAACAGATACTAAATGTAACAATACTGTATGATGTAGGAAAAACTGAGATTCTGTCTGGCCTCCAAATGCCCTACATTTGCAGTAACAGAAGAAATTGTGCTGTGCAGCTTTTGTCCCATTGCCCACCATAGGCCCATGGAAACTCTAATTTTGCCTAGTTATGATCAGTTGTGTCAGTAGATAATTTACCAGTGTAATTGAAATGCAAATGAATCTTGAATGTGGTTACATTAAGCTTTAATAACCAGGGGAGTATACTGTTTTTAATTTTAGCTGAATTACAGCTTTGCAACATTAGTTCATTGGTAGTTGTTAGAGAGCATGTAGTTATATTAACAAATGTTCAGTAACTCTGACTTCAGTACTTAAAAATGGTCACACTTGATGAATGAAAAACCAGACATTTTAATAGAGCTAAAATATGGGCCCACATATAGGAATCTCTGACCAAATCACGTGATAGCTTTTGTAACAAACTGCTTTGTACTTTCTGAATACTGAGAGTTAATTCAGTAATATGATTTACAAATTCCAAAATGTATGCATTATGAAAGTTATATTCATATCAGACTGTGCTCTTTCAAGAAAGAAGGATGCCCTGAGTGTAAACATTGATTAAACTTATTCCTACAGTATCAACCATATCACATAGTGCTCAAGTCACACACAAAATTGATTAGTTTTTTTTGTAATGTTAAAAACAACAAACAAAAAAACAAAACAAATAGCAGTGTCTCTCCCATCTAACCTGCAGCCTAATTTTAATGCAATCAAAGTTATTGTGGCTTCCAATCCTTTATTTATGAGTTTGCTTGTGAAAAAAAAAATCCTAAAATTCCTCTTTGTTCCTGAGTTTTTCAAGCCATAGTTAGTCCTTAAGAACCGGTTTCAACAAGTTAGAATCGGTTTCTTCAGACTGAAAACAAAAACAATAAGGTTAGATCAGTCTCAAAAAGCCTAGTGTTTAATTTCAGATTTTTTGGATCTTGCCATACAGATAGCCTCATCAATGTAAATGTACAAAATAAAAAAAAAAAAAGCTGTCAGCATAACACAGAAAAACAGCACCACAAACTACATCTTCTACAGTGCTCAAATGAATAAAAACTGTTTTAAGGAACAGTTTAAACAAAAAAGGAACTTTATAGCCTTCATAAAGGTAGGAGTTATTGGTGGGCTGCTTTCGTTTTAGCTTGGTTTACCTAATTTAAATGTCTGAGTCAGTCAGCCCAGAAAGTAAACAGATTTTAGCCCTAGTACCAAGTCCATGTATATCTGTATGAATATGACTGGTAATTGTCCAGAATATTTGCAGTTAGCAAGGGGACTTTCCCTTTCCCTCAACTCACTCAGCACAACATACTGAACATAATGCAGCATTTATAATCATGTGACAGGCTCTAGTTTGTTGTGCTGTAAACAAAACCTATTGTCACATGTGTATTATTTCTCCAGTGTATTTTTTGTGTCACATTGTGCCTACTGCCAACTCTACGCAGGGACAGGGCTGGGAGATGGAAGGATAAAGATATCTATCGCGAAATAACTTGGTTGATGCAACTTTGAGAGAACCCATTTTATCCATGTTTTCACATGACAAGCCAATGATGATGAGATTAGCGCTGCACAAATCGGTCATGGAAAAGTTACAGGTATGTCAAGTTAGGTTGATTCGGCAGCACTGACTGAAGTATGAGCTTGAGCTCGCATACGTGCTAATGTTTTGGGTACCACAGCAGTGCATCCGGAGCAGGCGTAAGATAAGAGAAAATGACAGAAAATATTAATGGAAACTCGAGCGACAGAATTACAGAAGAAAACATCCTACAGGACTCAGTCCAAGACTCAAAAGAGGCCATGTCTTACAACAAAAGTAAAGAGACAGTGATATCACACAGGCAATAGACTACTTGCAAAAGACATAAAGCCAGTATGTATGGTCAAAAATTCTGAATTTAAGCAGCTTCACATCTCTCTTAGGAGTAAAAAAGGAAGATTTAAGCTTGACAAAAATAGCAGTTTAACTTATATCGATAGAAATGTTTTCTAAATGGCTAAGCTCTACCCAAGGACCACCCCTCACCAAAAGCAAAACAGACTATTTGCATGAGAACAGACTCGTTTTGCATGTGTGAACACACAACTCCGCACAATGTCCAGGCCCAATTCTCGAGACATTGTCCGGATTGCATATGTAAAAATGGCTTGAGTGAGACGTACTATAGCTAATTCGTAAATGCTCAAATGCTGCATGTAAAGCATTTTGCTCCATATCCATTAAATTATTTTATCATTAACAGTGCCCACTTGCCTGGGTGCAAATACATTTTTCGCGTTAGTGAAACGTGACATGCGGTTGTCTGGCCAAGGAAACAATGAATATGATGGTCTGTCTATTAGGCATGGGCCAATTTGTGGTTTCAAGGTATATAGAGGTTTGAAAAAGTCACAGTTTAAAAAAACACTTAAATCTTCCTGCAGCATCAGCGTCTATGTATCACTCATCAAACACAGAAAGTTCTGAATCCCTCAAGTTGTGTGCAATGTAGAATAATGCAACTCCTTCCCCTTGGTTGTCGCCAGCAGTTAGACAGTGGTACATGATAGCCCAATGAGAGGAACACCTGAACTTTTCACCCCCATGACAAAGACAAAATCAGCTGTAAGGGAATTTTTCTTGACAAAAACACAGATGGCCACAGCTTGGAAGAGGGCGGTCAACTGACATGCTAAACATGCTTGTGAACAGCGGCTTCTGGGGGATGTACTACTTATAATATAATTTCACATCCATAGATATTGTCTATCACAATAAGCATGTTACTGTTGTAGCTAATCAATGTAGTCACTCATTTAAAAACTCACCCAGGTTGCAGGTTGTTTTTAAATAGGACTTGCAGAATAATTTTTCTAAGGCTAAGATGTGCAAAACCTGTGCAGCGCCTGTTGCTTAAGAAGTGAAAAGTGACACAAAGATAACTTGCTTTGCATCCTTCTCATCTTTCTTTCACCCCCCACCCGTCCTTATGTAGTTATGCCCGTACCTGTGAAAATTCTCTTCTTCCTTGGTATAACTATTCTTAAGTCACTGCTGTGCACCAGGTGCTAAATATTGTGCATGTATTAGCTGTACCAGGAAATAACCTCTCATGCTTTAGTGAGTCCATCTGTGACCAATAAGATCATGGAGGAAGCGTAGCACAAGGTATTGGTGTAAAACCACTCCTCTGTGTTCAAGATTTGAGTGTTTCCAGAAGCAAAGTGACCTCTAATTGTAAAATGGAAGTTTGGACTTCTCCTAGTGTTACTTGCTTAGCTAGAAGACCACATTCTACTAGCCACTTTAACAGAGCTTCAGGTGACCTCTGCAGAGATGTCAGAAGGGCAACAACCTTAGCATCACTTCAAAAATTAGGCCTTAAGAATAGTTTGATGAAAGACATACTTGACACACTTGAGGGAGTGATGAATGTAGCCTTGTATGGATAGGTTCTTGAAGAGAACCTGCTCCACAGTGCATGCACCCTACCACTGGGGCAATACTTCACATTTCAGCATGACAGAGCAACAACAACGTTCAAGTATGTGGCTTCAGGACAAGTCTCTGATTACCAGTAAGCGGCTCAGCCAAACCCAGACTTAAACTCCATAGGACATCTTAATGACCACTGCCAGACTGTAGATCAGTCTCATGTCGTCTGCATACTTCAGGAGTTTCACAGACGGGTTCCCTGAGGCTCAGTCATTAGTGTACAGGGAGAAGAGCAGTGGAGAGAGGACACACCCCCATGGTGCGCCGGTGCTGCTGGTGCGGGTGCCAGATGTGATGCTGCCCAGCCTCACTTGCTGCCTCCTGTCAGTCAGGAAGCTCCTGATCCACTGACACGTGGGAGCAGGGACGGTGAGCTGGGTCAGTTTATGGACGATTATTCGAAGGGTGATCGTGTTGAAGGCTGAACTGAAGTCCACGAACAGGATCCTGACATACGTGCCAGGGAGGTCCAGGTGCTGCAGGATGTAGTGGAGTCCTAGGTTTACTGCATCATCAGCTGACCTGTTTTTCCTGTAGGCGAACTGCAGGGGGTCCAGCGGGGGGTCTGTGATGTCCTTCAGGTGGTTCATCACCAGCCTCTCAAATGCCTTCATGACCACAGAAGTAAGGGCGACAGGTCTGTGGTCATTCAGGCTGGTGATGGTTGACTTCTTAGGCAGCGGCACGATGGTGGACTGTCTGAAGCAGCTGGGCACTGTAAACAGCTGCAGAGAACGGTTGAAGATCTGAGTAAAGATCGGCGCCAGCTGGTCAGCGCAGACTCTCAGACAGGTTGGGGACACATCAGGTCCCATAGCCTTTCTGATTTTCTGCCTTTGAAGGAGGCAACAAATGTCTTCTTCACAGATCTTTAGTGCAGGTAGGGGGTCTGAAGATGGGAGGGTGTGAATGTTGGGGGGTGCAGGTAAGCCTATTGTGTGGCCAGGAGGTGTGAGTTGGTTCTTTTCAAACCGGCAGTAAAAGTTGTTCAGGTCGTCTGCCAGGCGTTTGCTAGCCTCAGGATGTGGAGATGGTTTCCTGTAGTTGGTGATGTGCTGCAGGCCTCTCCAGACTGACGCAGGACCATTTATTAAAAAGCTGTTCTGCAGCTTCTCACCATAGCTCCTTTTAGCTGCTTTGATCTCCTTTGTCAGCCTGTTTCTGGCCTGCCTGTACAGGGACTGGTCACCACGTCTGTAGGCTTCTTCCTTGGCCTGGCGCCGCTTCCTTAAGTTTGGAGGGAACCATGGCTTGTTGTTATTGAATGTGCGCACAGTCTTGGTCCTGACGCACATATCTTCACAAAAGCTGATGTAAGATGTCACAGTGTCAGTGAGCTCATGGATGTCTTTTGCTGCAGCTTCAAAAACCTCCCAGACAGTGCAATCAAAACAGCGCTGCAACTCCAGTTTTGACTCCTCCATCCACCTTTTCACCATCCTGACCACAGGTTTATTGGTTTGAGACTTCTGCCTGTAAGTTGGGATGGGAGGTGAAGCAGACAGTGATCAGAGAATCCCAGTGCTGCACGTGGCACAGAGTGGTAGGCGTCCTTAACAATAGTGTAGTAGTGGTCCAGTGTGTTCATATCCCTGGGGGACACTTTACATGCTGCATGTATTGAGGAAGTTCGTGGCTCAGACTCGCTCTGTTAAAATCACCCATAATGATGAGCAGGGAGTCTGGATGTTTTCTCTCCACGTCCGTTATGTGATCAGCCAGGTTCTGTAAAGCTGTTGTTACACAGGCCTGAGGTGGAATGTTAACCCCGACCAGAACAAACCAGGCAAACTCCTGGTGAATAAAAGGGGCGCCAGCTTCCCTCGTCTGCGCTTTCTGTAGATTCGATAGAGAGCCGCTGTGCCTCTGAGAAGGATCTCCACTAAACTTTCTGAGTAAAAACCATAGGAAAGGTGCCAGGAGATGTCTTTTCTAGGTTCAGGAGTGCCTCTCTGGAATAGGTAATCTGTGAAGCCTCAACTGGCTGCATAAAATAAAACAAAAACACTAAAACACAAAAAAAGTAGAGGGTCGTGGAGAGTGGAGAGCCGAGGCTGCCATCTGCGGCGCCATCTTGATGATCTATGGGTTTGTTTAGACATACCCATGAGTGTGATGGAGAGAGCCACAATTTGAGTGATATTCACAATAAGCATAAGATTACTTTTACTTTCGGGTCAGTTGATGCACACACATCAACTCTTCAGACTCTTGCGAAACCTGAATTTGGAAATCAAATTCAGCATTAGTTTGTTTTTTTTAAGCTTGCTTATCACATAATCTGGCAGACATATCTGTCTCAATTTCGCTATTATGTGTTGACTGGAGCTTGTCAACCTTCTCCTTGTGTCAGGGTTAGCTTCTGCTGCTTTATAGTGACCTTTACATTAGTGCTCTTTCTCTCTATCAACAACTTATAATATTTGTTTGAGTTTTTCTTTGATTTACACTACAGACAACATTACCTGAAGTGATTTTTGGAACTAGGTGTACTAAGTGTTCCAACTGTGCATTTTTCTGTAGCTTGTCTGTTTCACCATTCATTTGAAATAGTCCAAAAGTTCCCATGTTATCTCCCAGACATTCTGACCTCTCTTCTTCTTTGATAAGGCCTAAGCTGGTTTTCATTTTAGAAAATAACTCTGATACTTAATCACTGTGACAATTCAATTCAGTTTAGACTTGTGCCTTGTTGAAAGTGATATGTAAACATTACTGAGATCGTTGTCGTACCCAGGTTTACATTTAGACATAAAACCGCTACGTTCCGATGGTGGCAGATTATTGGGAAGGAGTGCAGGGGCAGCACAAGTGTGAATTAACAGTGTTCAAAAGTAACTCTTGGAACCAGTGGCCCTCTTTCACGCAGCAACTTTATAAAGCGTGATAAACTTACATAGAAACAGTATCTGGCTAATGTTAGTGTTTTTATCCATAGCTGCTTTCACAAATGTACTAGAACAGGGGTGTCCAATCCCGAGGGCCACTAACCTGCTAGATTTCCTACTATCTTTGCCTTACCCACTGCTGATTGCCTGGATCAGGTGTGTTCAGCCAATCAGAATCTGGAGGTGCAGGGCTGGTTGCAACAAGCAGGACAGTGACCCTCGAGGACCAGGATTGGACACCCCTGCACTAGAACCATGAATTTTTCCAGACTTTACCCGGACGAGCTGCACGTGAGAATCCAAACATCCGAGTTATTCAGTTTGGAGTGTACCCAGACTTTATCCTGCAAGCCTCATAGTTCAGATCATTCACAGCAAGTAAGTCGGCATTCCCCAATGTTATCTTTGTTGGAATTTTGGCCATTTATGCGTGTAGAATGAAAGTATTTGGGGTTCTCCACCATAAATAGCTAATTAGCCTAATGCTTTTCCTTTAAAGTGTTGCGAGTGCTCGAGCCAATCACAGCTGTATCAATCCCCTGGAGCAATTTTAAACTTGACCATCCAGAAACACTGACTGGCAAATTAGTCTGAGATATCTAATTCTGTGCCAGTAAAATTTTTATACACATGATGATTCACATCATACGATTCGGAAACAACTGCAACACATCCAATTGTGACTCGGTTGCCAGAGCTGATCTAAAGCTAATAAACCGCAATGCGACTCAGAAGCAGCTCTTCGCTCTGCACCACCAAGTCTTGGAAACTCTTTACTGTGAAGACACAAAGCATATAATTTGTAATACCTGTGGGGCCAAATGAGCCATAGAGGAACCAAAAGTTTCATTAAAATATACAACATGAATTTACAGTATTTTTGAGGTAATTGTATAAATTACCAGATAGAATTCGGCACCATTTTCAAATGGCAGAGAAGCTTTTTAATTTTTTTTTTTTTTATTGCTTGAGTCATTGTGCTTCTGCATCAGTCCAATATAGCCCAAACTGTCTACAGTGCAAATGCAGTAACGGCACATACGTCTGACAAGTACATTGGATAATCATTTAATTTACTGTTTGATTTGACATCCTTGTCACTGGGGGCATAACAGTTCTGAAACTGCGAACGAAACCATGACACACATGGCCATGGTCTCATGTTGAGTTTTTGTCTTTCAGAACCCCCACTCACCACCCAACCCTCTGCCAGCATGTTAGATAGATAGATAGATAGATAGATACTTTATTGATCCCCAAGGGGAAACTTTGGTGTTGCAGCAGCCATTGTCAAATGGCAGACAATCATCCTCTGTTGCAGTGGACTGTCTGGAGTAGTAACAGCTTCTGTCCTAGGGTGCTTTGTTCAGTAACAGAACAGAGTGTAGATCATCTGGATTTTGAGAGGCCCCAAACCCCAAATATAACAAAGAAAACAAAAACCAAGGTGTGAACCAAACTACAGCTCAAAATTCAAGATCTGAGCTGAATTTGGAGAATTGTTTGCCTGGTACACCCCTTGTTGTTACTGGTTGTTGTTCAGCCAAGTAAAACCAGGAATATACACTACCCTTCCAAAAAAACGCCACACGCACTAATATTGGCTGGCTTTCATTACAGCACGCATTTGCCATTGCCTCGTTTCGATAAGCTTCTGCAATGTCACAGCATCTATTCCCGTCTAGAGTTGTATTAATTTTTCGCCAAGATCTTGTATGGATGATGAGAGAGTCGGACTGCTGCAGAGTCTTCTCTAGCACATAACAAAGATTCTCAATGGGGTTAAGGTCTGGACTGTGTAAAAACAATGTGTCATGCTCCCTGAACCACTCTTTCACAATTGTATCCTGGCATTGGCGTCTTGGGATATGCCCAAGATTCTTGGAATATTCCTAAAAATCCATTGATTCAGTATGTCCAGGTAGTCAGCTGACATCATTCTTTAGGCACATAACATTGCTGAACCTAGACCTGACCAACTGCAGCAACCCCAGATCATAGTACTGCCCCCACAGTCTTTTACAGTAGGCACTAGGCATGATGGGTGCATCACCTAGCCCTCCTTTCTTCTTACCCTGAAGCGCCTATCACTCTGAAATTGAGTAAATCTGGACTCATCAGACTCATAACATGACCTTCTCCCATTGGACAGTTCTTAACCTAGTTTTAGTAGTTTCAGCATTCTTTGCTTGATTCAAGGCAATAATTTGACTCTTCTGAAACAGAAACAAACATCTTTTCTAAGACCACAGTATGTGTCTTCTGACATGGTTGTTTAAGGAGTGAGGAGCTACTCACTGCATCAGTTAGGGTTAGTAACAATGAGGGCCTATCACCTATTTCCTTAGTTAAATTCAGGTAGTGAATTTTTTTGGATGGTCAGTGTATTAAGTTATTTTATTTTAATTTATTTTAAGGGGCTGTTGTTATGCTATTGGGCTGAGGTCTGGGCTCTGACTTGGCCACTCCAAAAGGCAGATTTTGTTTTTCTGAAGCCACTCTGTTGTGGACTTGCTTCAGTGTTTATTGTCCTTTTACATCACCCAGCTTCTACAGTTATACATTTCCACAGAGTTTTAAGCTGATGTACATTTTCACATTATGCTGAAGAATATTTTGATACAGTTTCAATTCATATTCCCCCCATCACTGCAAGCTGGCCAGGCCTTGATGCATTAAAGCAGGCCCAAATGATGATGTTTCCTCCACCATACTTTACGATTGGAATGATGCTATGCGGTGCCCTTTTTAAGTAAAATGTAGTGCTGTGTGTTCTTTCCAAATAGTTTAATCTTAGTTTTGTCAGTCCACAAAACATATTCTATAGTATGTAATGATTATTATCATTATTTATCGGCGGCCTGGTGGCTCAATGAGTAGATCATTGGGCTGAGATACAGAAGGTCACAGACACCAGGCGTGTCCTTGAGCAAGACACTCCAAGCTAGCTCCCCGGGCGCTGTATGTAGCTGCCCACTGCTCCCCCCAGGGGGATGGGTTAAATGCAGAGGAAAAATTTCATCTGTAACATGTAAATGTGACAAATGACAAATAAAGGTGTTTCTGTTTCTATTTTGCCAATACCGCTGTGCAGTGTCAATGTGCTCTTTGGCAACCTCAGGCATGCAGCAGTGTTCTTTTTAATAAGCAGCAGCTTCCTTTGTTGTGTCCTGCCATAGACGCCCTGCTTGTTCAATGTTTTACCTACTGTAGACTCATGAACACAGATGTTAGCCAGTTCCAATGATGCCTATGATGCTTTCAAATCTTTGACTCTCTCTTAGGGTTGTTTTTTTTACCTCATTGATGAGTGTTTGTTGTGCTCTTCAGGTCATTTTGACTACCC
Organism: Anabas testudineus; assembly: GCF_900324465.2. NCBI lineage: Eukaryota > Metazoa > Chordata > Actinopteri > Anabantiformes > Anabantidae > Anabas > Anabas testudineus. The sequence goes on along the minus strand of NC_046610.1, from coordinate 14,298,354 downwards.
GCCCACTTCTTGGTAGAATAGCCACAGTGTCAAAGTGTCTCCATTTGTAGATTGTTTGCCTAACTGTAGTCTGGTGAGGTTTCTTAGTAACCTTTCCAGCTTAATGTAAATGAACAATTCTTGATCATAGATCATCTGAAAGCTCTTTTTGGCGAGGCATGGCTCACGTAAGCGTATTTCTCAAAACGTTTGATTGTTTTTTTTTGGTTTTAATGGTTGTTCTCAAAAAAGACATGAAAAATCTGAATTTCTTAGTGTTATTATTTTAGGCACATTATATTTGTAAATGCCCTTAACTTAGATGAATATTAAATCACATTTTATGACAGGTTTTTGTAGTAGATTTACAGTAACCAGGTTACTTAGGTGCATGTAAATGCACAGATTTACACACTACAGATTTGCACATTACTTATGCAAAAATAAATATTAATTTTGATCTTTTAATTTTGAGAATTACATTAATAATTCTAAATGTTTTGTTTGTGTTTGTAATGTGATTATTATTATTATGAAGAAAATAACAGCCCAGTAATACATAGATAGGTAAAAGGATCTATATAGACGTTCACCAAGTGTTACTGATCAAATACCCTTCCAGATCAAAATACGTCAAAGCCTTCCTAGTTAACAAACCAGCAGGTAGACAAACAAAAACAGTTGTATGTATGTATATTTTTAAATAGAATAACATGAGACAAAAGCATTAGCAGGCAAAAGCATGGTAAAAGGGATTCTTCCTGCTCTAACTGCATACAGCAGCAGGAGACATTTTGTACTGTAGCGTTCACTGCAAGCAATCCATCAAAGGGAAGTGAGTGGGGGTGTGGGACGTGTTCAGTAGGCTACCTTGTTGACTATCTAAAACATTAAGTTTTTTAAACTTGTTTGTCACAGAAAACAATGAGTATTTTGCTCCTAGCTACTTTCTACTCGTGTCCAAATGTGTGTTTCAGGCAGAGAAAAAAAGCATTGTATGGAACTGCAGTTTTTATCTTGCTTTTTATGTAAACCTTAGAGAAATGTTTCAATGTTTTGATATAATCATAGATGAGTTTTTGCTACAGAGACAGAAATAAACATTAGCTTAAATAGTTCAAGGAGAATGAGCAGGCCATTCAGGGGTTGGAATATCTACCCACTTTGGAGAACTACAGTACACTAAGAATTGTTGAATTTAGTCTAAACTAAATACTTATTTAGACTAATTTAGTTTTGAACTTGTAGCTTCAGAGCTGGAATAGATTTCAGAGCCTTATCTGAACAGTTGGCGTTTCACCTCTCTAGCTCCCTCCCTTGTTGATGAAAATGGTTTAGTCCATGCTTGGCTGTAAAACTCCAGACTGAAGCAGACTGCTGGTGTGGGGGAGGGGTGTTGGCGCTCTGTGTCTGCCTGTGGACTCCAGTTCTGACTGTGTTGTGCTAGCTATAGCTCATACAACCTGACTTAAACTGTAGTCATTCCAAATGACTAGAGTCTGCATGTCAGGTTTTAACAGGGAAAAAGGACCAACTACACAGAGATGTTTCAGTCTTATTAAATTAAGCATACCACTATGTGTGTACTTAATTAACACCTATCAACATAATATTTCACTAGGTGTATTTTCTTTAGTCTGTAATATGCTGACCAACATTCATTTTCCTTTGTACAGCCATGACATGAGCCTCCCTCAGCAGCGCGTGGCTAAAGAACAATCACCATGTGCTTGCTTGATTCACATGGAAACTCCTGGTCTTGAACTAAACCCCCTCCCCGTGTTTTTCTTCCCTTTTTCCTTCTACACATCCTTTTGCTATTCTCCACTTGTTTGAAGGAAAAGATCACGCGTAAAATGTTTGGGCAGTGGGAGGCTAAGCAGAGGCAGTGCAAATGAGTGTACATATATGTTGTGGTCATTTTTGGGAACAGTTTAAATCATTAAGTTTTGTCAATGTGTCATTTTTTAAATTTAAACACTATTTGGTTGTACTGAATTTAACAAGACCATAAAATATAAGCATCAGATTTACTCATTAAGTTGCTACAATTAGTGGGTGTGTTTGTTGTATATTGTAGACCTCTTAGTGTGGGACCTTTAAGCTAGTTTAACATGTAAAAGGAAAACACTCACTTCACTGAATGGACGACAGGACACAAATAGACATACATGAAGGAATGTCAGGAAAAATAAATGATCAGCTGGTGCTTGGAATAACTCACAGTTTTGCCTGTATCTGGTTTCCTGCTCATCAGAAGAGCAAGAGAGCAAACATAAAACTGTCCAGTCATATTGAGAAGCATGAAAGCAGAACCTGGTGGATGATCTTGTGTGTGCTTGATGTGTTCACCTTTCTGTGGGCCGTGAGTGAGATTAATGTACCATGTGAACAGCAATTCCACTTCCCCGAGGAAGTATAATTCTTGTTTACTTTGCCAGGCAGTTGGTTTTATTTGTCTAAGCCTAGTAGTTGTTTGCAGTTGTATGATTTAGCTACTGCACAAGCGCAGACAACAGCATCTTGTGAGACTAGAACCACATTGCTGAGACCTAACTGATTAGGACATGAGCACAAAGATTTGAGTTGAGTTAGTTAGCAAGGATGGAGCCTAGACTGAATGTAATAACGTTTGTTAAAATGTTAAAATCACTAATTGGAATTCAACTTTTTTACAGTGCACACTGTAAGTCCATCTGATGATGTAATGGATGCTTTAACCCTTTGAGACTGTTAAATAAAGCCATGCTTAATAGAACAGCCACATACTAACCACCTGCTTGTGGAGAACATTTTTTTGAACTTGAAATAGCTAAATATTTTAGCAGGTCCATTCAGCTGTAGCTAAATATCTTGGTGAGAATTTGTCAAATTGCAAAAGTTTTCAGTGATGGGGTGCTGTCGTAACATGATATGATGTGCTACATATAGCAGACTCATGGCTGAGTGTGGCTTCGCACAGCAGACCAGGTGGCCATTTTGAGTTTCACTGAATCCAGATGCAGGCAGTGAGGGTGGGGGAGGGAGGACTGCGCACTGTGCGCAGTATTGTTGGAATGCAGGACCTGCTCTCACTGGCTGACATATTTTTCCACTCAGGATTTAGCCTCTATAGAAAATATTAGATGTTAAAAATAGTTAGTATTTGGTTAATAAGTATTTAAGACTAAGAGCATTGTCTGTGTCTGACAAAGACAGCGAAGTGTCAGGTTTACTGTTTGACATGTTGGTTGAAGCACTAACATCATCCTGAAGGAGAAAAGGCATAATTTTATTAACTGGTTATCTAGACCTAGGTTCATAAAACATTTAGCAGTACAGCTTTCCACTTGTGGGTTAAAACAAAGAGGTTTTTAACTGGTTTTGTTGACTCTCCAGTCAGTTTAAGGTAAATAGTGAGCACAAGACATGTGGACTCAGGCAACAACACTGAAAGTCCAAGCCCAAATTTAGAGATTAAAGACAAACATGACTATGGCATACATTTCAAATCCAATTTCTTTCTAGATTCAAGTACAATTGTGGAGGTTTCTGTATATACAATGTATTTGTTTAGTAGGCGGAGTTTGTAATAGGATCCACTCAGGCCTGTGCTCAGCATGCTGTTCGCAGCAGCACTGGTGGCCATTTTGTGCTCCTGCAGTAACAGGAAAGGGGGGAGGGGCAAGTAATACTGAGAAATGTTTTATTGACTTTTCATCAGGATTTTGATAAAGACAAGTGAAGCTTAGAAATAAAAGTTAATTCTAATCTCAAATTTCATTTCCTATGTGCTTCTTCTTCAGCAAAACATTTCTGGCTGTTCTCAACTAGTAAAATCAGGAAGTAACTATGTTGTCAAGAACCCACTAGAAATGAAGTAATAATGCACTAATTATATTTTTCAGCATATTTATCAAGTGAATGTTGTTTGTTCCTCTTGAGTAAAGAGCCACCCCCATGTTGTAATGGTTCAGTCTGTTCAACAGCAGTCCTCCTTGCTGTGGCAGAGGCGGATGGAGACTGCTTACTGTGTCAAGCTGTGCTCCAGTTTCTTGCTGTGCACTGCTAGCATGAGTGTGTATAAAAAATAAATAGATAAAAATGCTTGTAAATGTAAAGAATACCTGACCAAAATTCTTTATACAGTTTTAGCTGAGATTTATTATTTTATTTCCATTGTTGCAATAGGAGTTAATCATATCAAGTACTTATATTCATGTTACTAAAAAAAAGCTTATTTGGCTTGTTTTGAGCAATTGCATAAATAAAGCTCAGCTAAATGTTTGGCGATATTTCACTTTTTTTTGTGTGAAAACTCAAGAAAATATAACTCCTCACCCTCTTTGGCAATAAATCTGTGCTTTACGTTGACTGTTCAATTACTTGAATACTTTATCTCTTTTGTTTTAATTGCCCCACCCCCACTCTCTCCCCATCAAAATGGTACAGTCCATGTTTGAGTAGGACTGGCTCTTTCAGATACAGAAAGTGTGTGTGTGTGTGTGTGTGTGTGTGTGTGTGTGTGTGTTATAGAGAGAAAGAGGGAGAGACACAGGAGGGCGGGTGCAGCTGCCTCAAGGTTGAGTGTGTTGTGGGTGTGCAATTTAGCGCTGGCTGGGCGCCGCTAGCTAGGTCCTGACTAAAGTGCATGTTGTGCTGCTTTGTCATGTTAAAAGTGACTTTCTTTGTGTTTTACTGGTTATTGTTTGTTTGCATGTTTGCATATGTAATAAGGGGTTTCTACTATGTTTTGTCATTGTTAGCAAAGATAAGCATTTAAAAAGGTAAAGTTAGTCTTAAAAAAAAAAGATTTTTTTTTTTTTAACAAACAAAAGATTTTTTTTTTGTTTGTTAGATGGAAAGGGCTCCTCCCTTAGATGTTAGATGTTGTTAGATGGAAAGGGCTCCTCCCTTACACCTTCAACCCTTTTTGTGTTTTTGTGTTTTGTTTTTTAAAAAAAATAAAAATCAATATGTAAAATCATCAGTGCTACTTATTTTATGGACACTGCTAATACCAAGTACTATCATGTCCAGATTGTGATTCATAGCATTTCCTCAATTTTTTTAATAATTAGCAGCTGAACATCATGTGTCAGTGTTTGTAAGTAATTCACACCTTCTTATCTTGAGATGTATTTCATCCAGGCTTGGTAACAGAGCTTCTCTGTCAAACAAAGTATTGACTAAAATTATTTAACCTGCACTTTACTTAACAGCTGGTTTAGGTGTCCTTTAAGCGTGATCTTAAAATGAGAGCTCAGATTACAGCCTGAGTCTGGTTCTCTGTCGTCTACAGTGGTCAACTGATCAGGGGCACAATAGCAGGCTGAGGCTAACAACCTTCTCAGATCACGTGCAGCAAGTGGTCGATTTATTGCACATAGTAGCTCTACTGACTGTGTAATATGTATTGAGTGTGGATAAAAATCTGTGAGAATAGAGAGGCAAGGAGAGAAAATATAACTTCCTCTGAAAAGGTTTATTTATGACTATGTCAGGGTTTTTTAATTATACCATTTGTTTGAATATGCCGAAAACAAACATTTGCAGCACCAGAATCCATCATCCATACAATTACATGGAAATAATGGATAAAAACATTTTTGATTCAGAAGATCAATACATAAATCTTTAGCATATACAGAACGACAAAAAAGAGTTCGTGTTGCACTCCATTAATATCATAAAACTCTTTATCTATGGTGTTGTTCTAGAAAAAAACAACGCCCCCTGTCTCTGTTATAATGGTTTGGTCCGTGCTGTCTGTAGATTTCCATACCAGGGACTAGTTTGTGCTAGAGTTGGGGGATGGGTGTTGCTAAGCAACACTCTGTACTTCCCCTCTGTCTGTGCGCTGCTAGCTAGTGTTAGTATTGATAATCACTACGCTATACTTCAAAAATATTGTTGATACAAGGATTGTATTGTAAGTATTCATGCTGCCTGTAAATGTTTAATATACGTGATGTCATCAAAAGGAAACAGTATTGTCATTTTTTTCACATTAATGATTACTCCACACTGCTGGTTTGGGGTCATTGAATAGACTTTTCTTTTTAAAGGGTTTAATTAACCCATTTTAGACTCATAAAGGCCACACACTTCATAGAACATACCCCTGTAAGGAACAAGATGGACTAGTCCTAAATGGGTCCCTCCTCTTTTTATGTTTCCCTGCTGGTCTCTCAGTTGTTCCCTGCTCCCACAAACCAATACATGGAAGGCCTCAATCTCTGCTAAAGGTCATTTCTTTGTTTTTCAAGTATGTTTTACATGTCTGTTATTTAAACAAAACAGAGTTTTTCATCTCATTACAGCTTCATACTCTTCCAAACATTAGTTTTAATACATTTAGAGGGTGCTATGCTACATGTAGAGTTTGGGGTCTTTTTTAGGTTTATTTTTTCCTTTTACATTCCTTAAACATTAATCATCAATATCTTGTCAACAAGATATTTTCGGGGAGCTTGCTGTAAATTCTTACTAACCAGCTAAATGACAATGCTGATGGAGACATTTTGTCACCTGTAACACTGTGCAATGGGAGATGTATACATGCATTTTTAAGGATAGTTTGTCCCTGGTCACACTTACTAACTTGACTTATGTATGTTCGGTGGTTCGATGTTGTGTGATGTTCACTCTGTATGTGAACAGGTGTTAGGCATCTCAATTATGAAGGTGGCATTTTTTTTTTATTGAATCGATAAGATCAAATTGATAAGAAATGGTTCCAAAATAGACAACTATACTAATATGGGTGTCCCATAGCGGGTCACATAGTATAGCATCTAACGATGTTAAAGGTTTAGTGAACCTGCAAAATACTGCTTGATTTTTGCTAGCCTGATGCTGCACTACTAGCTCCAAATGTTGACACTAAGTGTTTGTGGATAATTTCATTTAACTTTCTGGTTGGTGTTTTTCAATTTTAATGAGCACAATGGCTTGTTTTGAAGCCTAGTGTATTCAGAGCACAGTGGGTTACAATAACAATCCTTTTGATATCACTTGGTAATCATATTTCAGGTAACAGTCCATCAAAAATGTTTTCATTTGTACTAGTATTTCCTAACTTGTCAGCCAGGGACATACTGAACAATAAGTGGTACTTTATTAAAAACATCTACCATAACCATGATGTTGTTCTTGGAAAGCTGGAAGGTTTATCGGGTTTTCATGTATGTCAACGTGTTACTTCTCATTCAGAAATGGCTTGTGTTTTGGGCTGTTTTTCCCATCGTCTTCAAAATAGCCTTGAATCACAATGATTAAAATTTGATGAGCAAGCTGTCACAATCTTTCAAATCTGTACCAAGAATGATACTTCCTGAAAGAGGTCATTCTGATGTTCCTAGCTCTGGGGTTGGAATACCAAGTTGTATGTTTGGCCAGGATTAAACCTACCGCTGCAGGACTGACTGCATAGTCGTTGGAGACACTTGCATGATAATGAGATGTTTGAGAGTCACCAACAACTCATGGCTTGTCATCTGCTGGTGAAACAGTCGTTTGTTGAACCAACTACCACATGTTTTGAAAATGGAGGGAAAACAAGAAAACCAGAGAGAGAAGGCTGAATTTCATTCTACCTCGCGTTTCACTTCTTCCAGTTTAACATTAAGGCATATGTAAAACTATTGCTTTCTTTGTATGTTAAGCTAGTTATCTCCTCTGTTGGTTGCATTGAAGTCGGACTTGATGAGTTAAATCCTACTGGTAATGAGCTGGAGAAAACAGAAATAGGTGATAGCTACTCAGTGTTTTGTATCAGCAGTGTTTGCATAGTTTCTCAGGAAACAAGTGTAACTTGCGAGGAAACGTCACAGGTTGTTGATTCAGATCTTTGGACTTTAACCTCAGATACATAATTTGTGCAAGGAAAACAATTTAGTATTTTATATTCCCATTTTAATTAGTTTAAGCACAAGAGTGGTATCTCTTCAGTTTATGTGAAATAAGTCATGTTTTAGTCCTTCTATAAATTATATAGCTGTTGCTGACCTAACTTGAGATGCATAGCAAATACCACACCCTGCCTGTTTTGGTTTGCCTTTTAATGATTGTTTTCTGCATTTCTCCAGGTCATGCCTAGTGGAAGACCCACTGATGTACCTTCAGGCTACATCAGTGGTTCCTTTTTCTAAATATAGACTGATTAACTGATTTAACTCGATCAACAAAATAAACGTAAATCAAACCGGAACTGTCTAAAGAAGCACATTACAAATGGTTGTGCATTAGCTGTAGCCTGTATTATAGGAGTTGATGAGTTGGACAGATGGAGAATAAATATTATGGTTGTTAATTAAGGTACATTTAACATTACTTATTTACTCTTTTTGTTTTCTTATAATAAATCTTCAGTATAAAACCCAAGAATCAAAATCAAATTCTTATCAAGCAGGGTGATGTTGCAACCTGATACATCTGATAGAGAATCCTGCTCAGCTAGCTACAGAGAGCTCAACCTGGCAGCAAACAGCAGAGCTGACGGCCATTTTGAGGTTCTATACGGAGTCCAGGCGCAGTAAATGAGGACGTAGGATGGGGGAGGGGGATACTGTGCTCTGCGCAGTGTTCAATAACATTGGAATGTAAAGTGTTCCAGTGGTCATTCACGCACTTACCACCTTTTTGTATTTGTTTATCCTGACTCCTGCAATAAGTCAGAATTACATTTTAATGCAGTTATATATTGAATGTAGTATAGCATCTTCTCATATATTTTTACAAGAAGGAGTTTACGGTCAATGCATCAAGTATGCTTTGTTGCTGATATGAAAATGGAGAGGCTTACAGTGTTGTGCATATGCGCCAGTGTCTCAGTGTGCTGCTCAGCTTTTCAGTTTTAAGTATGCACTTAGTCCAGCTTTTCTTAGTGATTGTTGCTTTTTTTCATGCACATGTGAGAGCCTGCTAAGTTGCAAAACACACATGGCTAAATTAAACATTGAGAGGAGATTCAGGCGCCTCTGTCTCTGGCTGCAGTCTTGCAGTATCTGCAGCAGTATCTAGTAACAGTGATGCTAACCAATTGACAGTGCTGAAGCAGCTTATTGCTCTCACAAGACAAGATTTCTTAAAAGATGACTGACTTTAGTTGCTCTGTAGATGCTACAAGACCAACAGTAGGATTTTGCTATAAACACTTCTGTTATTTGTTGTAAAAATTGACTATTAAATATTAACTGATAGAGACTGACTGTATTTAACATGTTATTAAAACCTGTGGCGACACACGTGTGAGCTCATATTCACTAAAATATGGGCTATAATCAGATTTGTACAAAAGCTGCCTTCCTGTAGTTTGACATCTCTCTGTCCAATGTTGTGGCAAGCCATTTATCTATTTTGAAAGATTGATGTTTTTTCCTTCTTCCCTTTGTATGAAATTTGGTTAGCATGTCATATTGCCTTTTTGGCCTACTGTCTTGCTTTGTCCTCATACTAAAAACAAATAAGAACAGCATGAAATTCTGCTTAGAATCTTACATTCAAAACGTATTTCATAAAAGCATTATTAAGTTATTTAAGTTAATTTTCCAAACAAAGCAAACTACCAATGCTAACACAGCAAAAAATATTTTATTTTATTTTGCAATGTAGAAATGTGAAATAAAAGTAGAAAAAGTAGTCCTGTACAGGTTTATTGGCAAACGCAAATATGACTGCAGTAAAATTCAGATATAGTCAATGTTGTAAAATGGATATGGTCTAGGTGGGTGGGTAACTATTTAATTTCATGCAATTATTTCAGTCCTTAACAAATTCAGGTATTCAGTATTGTCATCAAAATAATCTTACATCGTTTGATGAAATATGTCCCCACAAATAGAGCTCTCCTTTTGAAGCCTAAGGCTCAAGGGATATAGACTGCTAATTCAAAGTCAGCTAAATTCAGGGTTACACTTTAATTTTCATACATAGTTAATCCTGTGGCCCTAGTTTGAAGCAGTAAAATAAAAAAAATATATTTTTCCCTCTAGGTTGTCGAAGAGTTCTCTGGTAAATCCATGACCAAGAACCTTTCGGCTTGAAGGTGAGTTACTCATAGGTGTTTAATTACTGTATTCTCTGTGTGCTACTTAACATTATAGCACATTTCTTTATTGGTACTGAAAGTAAAATGAGAATTTTACTGCAGCCAACCAGACCCTCCTGCAGCACACAGCTTCTAATTTTGACTCCCATAAAAGAAAATCATCACATGCATGGATGCATATCAAAAGAATATACAGTATATAATACAATAAAACACGACAACTAGCCTCAACACTACAATGTGTGTAACAATCAGAACTAAGTACGGAAAATTCTTCATGTTTTACATAACCCCTTTACTGCTGCCAGCACAGTCTGAATTTCTCCATTATGATTGGCTGAGGATTGAACCAATAGGGATGCTGGGGGATGGGAGGACAGTCAGGTTGCTGCTGTTGTTAACTTCAGTGTAATTTCTGTTCACTGAATCAGAGCTTAGGTAAACAAAAAATCGGCTGGTTGATCAGAAAATGAAGACAATGGAAATTTGTCAGAACAGATGATAACTTGTCATGAAAAAGGATTTCTGGCACATTGGGATGCATCTTGTCATTTTAGGAGGGATACAGCAATCAAGCAGTAAGAATGTACCTGATTTCAGTCAAATTTGTAGTTAAGAAACAGACAGTTGGGTAACCGACAAGTTTGTTGTGCAGATACTTGTGAAACATAAACCTTAAAGAAAAGAAGAAACGAGAAAGCCATACGGTTTACAGTGACCTCTAGTGTTACCTGTAAAACTCTGCAGCCATGTATTTTCTCTCAAGTGCGTTCTGTCGAGGACCAGTTCATAAATGGAAACATGCAGTTTACTCTTGCAGCTCTCACTGTGGTTTTGTAGATCTTCCCAGGCTTACCCTGGCATTTGTTAGTATCTCATAACTTCTTGTCATTCCACAGGCAGCGATGGAAGTTGTTGTGACAGAGGAGAAGAAGAAAATTTTTCGCGCCAAGAAAACCATGAAGATCAGTGATCGACAACAACTGGAAAGTCTTCACAGCACTTTGTTGACAGCAGCTCCAGGTTTGTCCGACCCATCTCCACCACCTCTGATGAATGGCACACACAAAGAGGATGGACAAAAAGTGGGGGACAAAGAGCAAAACAGCATCTCGGACTCAAACTCCCCTCATGCTGCATCACCTACTTCTCCTGTTCCTTTTCTGTCTCTAAATCTGTCCCCTTCCCCAGCCTCCTCGCAAAGTCCAAAAGCAAAGGAAGAGACTCCTACATCTCCCACATCACCATTCCACTCTCTAAACTATGAACTGAAAAAGATGGAAGAGGAGGAGGAGAAGAAAGATTCTTCATCGTCCTCATCAAATGAGTCTGTTCCATCAGCAACAGTAGTAGCTGAGGATAATCAGGAAAAAGGCTCTGTAGTGATTCCTGAGACGGAAACAAAAGAGGTTAATGCCTTGAATTGTTTTTTTTGGACATTTTCTCATATTTGGGGTTTTATAGTGGGCTTGTTCAGACTGTGAGGGTTAATGCTGAAATTCAGATAGACTTAGAGTAAAACCTTTTGCATTAATTGTCTATCTCTTGTTCTTCTTCAGGAGGGACAAGCTGCAACAGATGACCAAGCTGTGGATTCGGCAAAGGACTCTGTTAAAGGTTTGGTTCCATGTTCGCCTGTGCTACCTACAGTAACTGACTGCACAGAACCCATGGATACTGATAGTGACACTACAAAGGCCAAGACCACAGAGGCCTCCACAGCCAAAACAAAAGATGAAAAGCCTTCTTCCCCTAAAACTGTAAAGTCAGATTCCTGTCCTTCCTCCTCTTATTCAGCTTCCTCTTCTTGTGCGGATCTAACACAAGAAAAGGAAATCAAAGATGAGGACATAAAGGAAGAGAAGGTTGACAAAGATGTGAAGAAAGGATTAATCAGTGAGGAAAAGATGGAGGTGGACTCTGTGAAAGTGGAGACCAAAAAGGACAAAACGGATGTTAAACCAACCACAAAGCTGCCTAGGCCATCATCCACGCCACCATCTAATACAGGTAGGAAAGTGGACTTTGTGCTGGAAAGCGTCAGGATAACTGCTTCATATTGGTAAAGATTGGTAGAAAAAAAAATCAGTAAAGATACATATGTGATTGAGTATTTTATAGACATATGTGCACATTGTATGCGTTTGTGCTTTAGTTAAACGATAGTAGGCCAAAGACAGAAGTCCATGGAAATTGCCATTCTGCTCAGCAGCTAGGGGCTTTTAATAAGGCTTAACCTAAAATAGCACTCAGAAAATGTGCACTAAAAGTGCCAGTTGTATTCAGAAAGAACTGTGTTGGCCAGACCTAGATATTCTTTTGATCTTAGAATGGGTGAGAAAACTCAGAAAACTGGATCCTAAAGTTGTTTATATTTCAAACGTGTAACATCACAAGAATGTCAAGAATGTGGAATCTCCAAGCCAAATCTTAGATACCCCAGAGGTGTCACTTGAGTAATTTTTTCCAGACTTGACAAAGTTCCTCCAAAGTTAAAAAACAAAAAAATGCAACCGTTTTCAGGCTGTGTCCTAATCACTGTGACATGTAAAAATCTGTTCTACTTTAAAATGTTACATGGTAAGGACAGTAAGAAAGATTTAGTATAATATTAAATAACATTTTATTCTACTTTACAGTAAAATAAACTTGTTTTATCAAAGTTTAGACGTTCTTGCACTTGGAAGCTAAATGATGAACCCTGATATGAAATTGAATATTTAATGGGATAAACTGTCACTGGGCTGCATTTTCTGATTATAACCCAGTTCCTGTTTGCTTACCCACAAATGAAATGGCATTTAGTTTAGCGATTTTTTTTTTCTTTTCTTTTCACTGGTGATTCTGTTTTGCCTGTTCTGCTGCTGGGGTTTGAGAACTAAAAAAAAAAAACAATGCAGATTATCACCAGAAGCATAATATGCATTAAATTCAAGGTAGCAAACAAGTCTGTGTCTTTGTTTTTCCAAATAGTGCAAGAAGAGAAGGGTTCGACCTCAGGACTGAAGCGCACGTTATCAGAGGGTTTTGAAAAAGATGCACAAACCCTGAAAAAGGAGGGGAAGAGGCCCAAGATGGAACGTGAGGAGTTAGAGGCACAACTGGAACTTAAAATTACTGCAAAAGCTGGCAGTCACCATAAACTTGGAAAGGTTTGTATGCAACTGTATTTAAGACTTTTCTTCCCAAAGTCTACTCTGCTTTAATGGCAATGCATTTCCTAGGAAAAATAACTTATATTTCCCTTTGTGCTTCTTTGATTACTATTCTTTCACAGATTGTGCAACAGCTCGTGGATGAACGACTGAGGATCTTGGAGCTGACTATTTTTGACAAACATTTCCAAGAGCTAAAAGAAAGAGTAGACAAGATTGACTGTGCAACCAAACACCAAACTGCCATTAGCACACTGCAGGTAACTATTTGGTAAACATTGTAATTGTATGCAGCATTGTAAATAGTTTTTTTGCTGGTGTAGTTTTGGAACTATTAAAACTTTCCTTACAATTGGCATGATTCAAATGAAGTCCACCTCCCTCTCTACAATTTTATTTAGGCCAAGATAGCTCGACTATCAAAGAAGTTTGGAGAGGCCAATCAATTGTCAGAGAACAAAAGGAAACAGGAGGTAAGATATTATTTTCCCTTCCATTTTGTTTCTTTCAAACATGTTGAAAAAACTGATATTTTCTGAAAATGCCCTGACTGCATATTCTCTGATTTCTAGGCTCTTGCTGCTGCTGCAGCTGCCAAGACTGCAACTGCTGCAAACAACCCTCAAGCACAACGGTAAGTGTGATCACTCCCAGAACAGTTTGTCATCTAGATACAGGTCAACCACATCATCTATTTTAACTTATACATTTAGAATACCTTTTGAGGTTGTTATGGATGAGATTTTATCACTTCACTGCAAGCTTATGTTTTGTTATCTCATGTATGTTATCTTATGGCTAAATATTTTTATTTTTCAAAATTCACAGCATCAATGTATTAAACATGTTGCCTTCAAATCATTCAGTAGTGTGTGCACTTTTGTGTTGTGTGAATATAATTTGGCCTTTTGTAAGAACGTGACAATACCGGACTGAAGCCAGTACACACAGAGCCGTTCACATCGTGCAAAGTTGACATTGTCCCAGGTTGCTATCTGTAGTCACTAGAGACTGAATTTAAAACTAATGGACTGAATAAAGAATCCTTACATGTTCTAAATCCATATCTTTTTGGAAACCCAGATACCAATGGCCCTGGTACGGTTTGTCAGGATCAACTTTTTTTTAAACCCATAACTTCACTCCAAATATTTCTTAAGACTGGTCCCAGTCTGTGTTATGCCGCATACCCGCATGGGTCCAGGTCCTGAGTCTTGTGACGTTCTACAATGTGAAGCCTGAGCGTTTCTTCGAGCAGTGCAGAGTGTAGTTAAAACTGCACCTCTCCTCCCAACAGCGTGCTCCGTCGGCAGGCAGTTGAGCCGCAGCCTGAGGTGCCCAAAGAGAGAGTGGCGCCCTCTGTTGGAAAGACTCCTGCACTGTCTGTCAAGAAGGAGAAGGAGGAAATGGAGGAACAGAAAGATATGTCACGTCACATTGCCATGGCAAAAAAGCTGGCAGAATTCAGTGAAGGAAAATGCAGAGCAGACATCAAACTCCGCACAATCACTTCTCACCTGGAGAAAGTGCTTTTCCACAACTGCAAAAGAAGCTCAGGGAGTCCCAGGCCTGACCGCTATGCATCTTATATTTTCCGCTACTTAGTCCCATATGAAGAATACTGTGACTGGGTTGCAAAGGTCAATTATGTTGGATTATTGGGGAAGGAAGCGCTGCCTACGAACTTACGGAGGACAATGAAGATGTACATTGAGCGTAGATTCCCTTTACTGTCCTGTGACAGCTGGCGAGAAATTCGTGATGTTATCAATGAAATACTGCGAGTAAAGAGAAGACCTGAATTTTTTCGAGAATACGATGAAAGAACTGCTGTGTTATTTTGACACTCTTCTATTACATGAACAGAAGCATACTGGGACAATTGTCATAATGCATTGTTGAAATTATGAAGAGACATCTTGTCTAAATATCATCTCACTCCACCTAGATTCTTGTCAGCATTCATAAAAAGTATATTGTATGGAAAGGGATGTGAATCCCTAATGACTTGGACACAAAACATTGTGGACTTGAAACCACACATAAAAAACATTGAATTATTCATACATATTGATGAATACTTTAACAAAGACTTATGTACTTTAATTATGCCACAAGTTGTTCAAAGACTGTATAAAATTGAATAAAATCAAATGTCAGCAACTTATGACATTCAGTCATCTTAATACCATGGACACAAACAGTTCTAAGCATAAACAACTGTTAAGTGTAAGTAATCTTTCTAAACAGGCCGCTCCGGACATCGATGGAGGTGAAGCAGACTCCAGTGACTGTTTCTTCATCCAGTACAGCTGGTAAGTAGCAGTATTTCCTTTTAAGTTTTATGTTATCTTTGTCTTTTTTCTTCTTTCTTAAAATTTAACTTCTTTATTTTTGCTATAAGTTAATGTAGTTTTCTGATTCTGATTTAGAATATTTTAATTGACTGTAAGTAATAAGGAGCAGTCCAGGAAAGGACAGAATGAAATGCATTTAAAATCTCTCACGTTCTATAACACACCCTTTTCCTACTTTCCTTAGCCAATCCAAACCCACCAGCTCCACAAGCCCCTGTTTCAGCTCCAGCCCCAGCCCCAGCAACCACCTCCACCTCTATGGTTCCACAAGCCCCCATCCTCCAGCTGATCACCTCTACCTCCAATGCTGCCTCCACTTTGGCCACTGGCATTACTACTCAGAGTCCCACGGGCACCCTGCTGCTGAAGACTGCCCCTGGGAGCAGCATGGTGGCTACAGGCCAGCCACTCCTCATCCAGCTGCCAATATCAATGACTAATGGCCAGGCAGGAACACTGGTCAACATTCCTGTCTCCTCTTTGTCTGCAGCCACTTCACTCAACAAGGCTAAAACCACTGCTTCTACTGCAACTTTTATACTCAAGCCTGCTTCTACCACTACCACAGCACCAGCCTCTGCCCCAGCAGCTGCCACTGTCCCAGCACTCCAAGCCTCCACTGGCCAGACATCCCCTGCCCAAATCTCTCTTGCCCGAGCCGTCTACCCAGGAGGGGCTGGAGCGATAACTACACCTAATGCTGGGGTATCTGTGACCACAGCCAGGACACCAGCCCAGTCTGTCTCTGTAGCTGGAGCAATGTCGTCAGCTACTTCACCTACAACATCTGGGCCAGCTGCAACAGGTTCTGCTGCTCCAGGACCCCCACAAGGGACATCTCTGACGTCAAAGACAGGTGGGTGGTGGTCTTTGATTAACAATGCTTATGGATGTACAGGTATTTAACACTAGCAGTACGTCAGACAGATCAAATGGCAATATATCTAGGGGTCCGGCAGTGTGATCAAATGATGAGCTCGCTTTAGCTGGCCCCCTGTGAACAGCTGCTTTTATTATGTAAAGACGGTCGTTAGTGCACACACCGGGGTGGGGGCGGGGGTAGTTGTCGCTAAACTGGGTGCAGTTCTAACGAACGCATTTCCCACTTCTGCTGTTTCCATGGGTGGGCCATTCACCATTCAGAAGTGGGAAATGTGCATTTGCAATTATATGTCAATATGTCAATTTCCCATTTCTGAATGGTGAATGGCCCGTCTGATTTGGGCCATCAGGTGGAAATTAGGTGGGCCACTGACCCATGGGTTGAATGGCCCACCTGATTTCCATGTCTGTAGATGTGACCACCAAAAGACCCATAGAAACAGACCAACGAATAAAGCACCCAGTTTAGCGGAAAAGACAACTTGTCATCCCGCTTTGGAGAACTGCTTCAACGGCGTGTTACGGTGGATGGCCCTGCTCCTTGTCACACTGTTATTATTATTATTGTTATTACTGTTATTATTCAGAAACATGTATGTGTTATGTGACCAACAAATAAAGCACCCAGTTTCCGTGTCACACTCTTTTTATACAAAAAAACTACATCCCCTCCATCACATTGTAAATGTGTCACAACGTATTTGTCTCGCGTTCCATCAGTGACACATGCATTTGTTTCATCCTGCCCGCTATTACAAGTAAGCCAGCACCGTCAGACATACAATTGAATGACTCTGGGTCCTGTCCTGGCTCTGGAGTCCTGACTTCGAGTCCTGCTTGGGGGCACGGGGCATGGAAGGCCCGCCCACTTTCATTCAACAGCTGCACATTAATACATTGGTGCAAATACACTAGCACTCATTGACCACCCTCTACAGAGAGCAACATGGCTAAAAGAACCAGCCATTACAACAGGACGGAGGCGATGGTGCTGGCAGACGTTGACCCAGTGGCGTCGGAAGCGGAGGATGTAGAGGACATAGAGCTTCATCTGAGCTCGGAGTCAGAGCAGTCTTCAGGTGAGAGGACATGATCGTTTGCTTTCTGCTGTTTTGCTTGTGCACGTCAAAAGGCGTTCACAGCCATATGGAGTGCAGGACATTGTTCTGCTGTAGTTGTATGTTTTTATTCAGAGAGCTAATGCAGACAATATTCACAGAGGACAGAATGGAATTATTGTTTCGACCTATGCATACATTTGTGATATGGTTTGACTGTCAGACTGCTTACAATAGGATTTTGTTCACAATGCAGATGACGAGGATAGTCCACCGCCCAGAAAGAGAGCTGCTCAGGGGACTGCCTTGACAGAGACAGCGAGGGATGGTACAGCTTGGCGTGAAGAACAGCTAGGGGTGCGTCTCCATTTCAGCCCAATTGCCGCGTACGCAGCAGACGGTGAGCCCACACCTACGGCCAGGAGTCGCATCACCAGCCGTCTGCAGAGCTTCCTGTGTCTTGTCAATTTGGCAATGCTTCAGAGCATTCGCGAGGCAACAGTTGCACATGGAAAGGCGGCGAACGCTGATTGGTTCGTGGCCCTTCCCGAACTGATGGCTTTCATAGCCATTGTTATTCTGCGGGGCCTTATCAAGCTTCCAGCTCTTCCAGACTACTGGTCAGCAACCCTGGGACACCAGCGGATCAAGGACATCATGCCACGTGAACGCTTCCAGGCCATCATGCGCCACCTGCGCTTTGATGACAAGTCCACCCGCGTCGAGCGTGTAAAGAAAGACAAGTTTGCCGCTATTTCGGAACTATGGGGGTCGTTTGCCAGGAACTGCATCGCATCCTACACACCTGGTCGACACATCACGGTAGACGAGCAGCTTTTACCGACAAAGACTCGCTGCTCCTTCCTACAGTACGTCGCAACCAAGCCAGACAAGTTTGGGATAAAGTTTTGGGTGGCCAGCGACTTGCAATCAAAATACGTTTGCAATGTCATCCCATACCTTGGGAAGGACCCCAGTCCTCCGACAGAGGAGCGACAGACTGACAATGTGGTGATGATGCTGATGGAACCATTCCTGGATAAGGGCAGGAATGTGACTACAGACAGTTTCTTCACGTCGCTGAAGCTGGCGCAGAGACTGCACAGCCGTAATACCACCATCCGGGGCACCGCTAAGTGTGGCGTGGACCAAATGGTGCATGACTACAGTGTGCGCAAAGGAACACAGCGCTGGCCAGTCTCCGTGTTCTATAACCTGATAGACATGGCAGCGCTAAATGCGCATGTGCTGTACCAAGCGTGCACAGGCGAGAAGGAGAGACGGGCGGACTTCCTTGACCACCTTGCGACCGAGTTGGCACACTCCTATGTGACAGGAAAAAAGGCAATGAAGGAGCAAGAGCTTCAAAATCAACCCACCACACCTAGCCCTGGAAAAAGAGCCTTGTGCCAGGTGAAGCATTGCTGCACTGCGAACCGCACGACCAAGCGATGTGCTGGTTGCTATAGGTACACATGTGGACAGTGTATCAAGCAGAAGCCCTGGATGTGTCACTTCTGCGGGTGACAGCCAAAATCAAAAGCAAATGTGATTGTTATTGCCATTGTGATTTTTTTTATTTGTTACTTTCTTTTTTGCACATTTGTGATAGGGCGTGGTTTTTGTTGGCTGGTACTTTTTTGTTACTGACTGTTAGAAACATTACAGTGCCTGTGAAAATGTTCTTCTTATCATCAATAAATCCATGACACATTTGAGAAAGACCTGAAACTGTTTCATTTTGTTGGGTTTTTGCGTCTTTTTTTGGTCACACGAATTTTATCACTTCCTTCAGTCAGGCTGCTAAAATGAAACTCAACCTTTTTGTATTTCCAAACATGAAAAATCATGGGTAACGGTGGATGTCACACATAGACCACAGGAACTGATTGCTGTCAAGCGTGAGCAGGTTTAGCGAACTACTGCTTCAAAAATAAAAAGAAAATGAGTTTTATTGTATTTCAGTTGTATTTCCCTGTAACACTTTATTTTTACAAATAAAACCCTAACTCACAAGTGAGAGCATGAGGGTCAGGTAGAGAATGGGGGACCTGAAAGTGTTTCATTGATTTTTACAAGAAATCAAGAAAAGCCTGGAGGAACTGTCACATGCCTTTTATTCTTTGCATATATGTAAAATGTTTTTTTCATTTTTATGAAGAAAATCTGTTGTATAAAAGAAAACAAACAACGTATGTGGATTTCTCCATAAGATGGCTTGGTGAGGCAGAGCTTCAGCGTGCCTCCCTTCCCCTTGTGGTGAGTCAGCGACAATCCCCCCCTCTGCCCCCACCCCGGCGTGTGCCACTAATGACCGTCTTTACATAATAAAAGCAGCTGTTCACAGGGTCCAGCTACAACGAGCTGATCATTTGATCACACTGCTGGGCTCCTAGATATGACCAGAAAAGTCAGTAGTCCCAGTGCTAATCAACATTTTCTTTCTCTCTTTTCAGACAACCAAGCTACAGGATCCAATCCATCCAAAACAGCTGCTCCAGCAGCACGACCCAAAGGCTCTGTCATTGACCTCACTGAGGACGACGATGATGTGCAAGGTAAGGTTGAAGCGTAAAGCATGTTGAAGCATACAATAAATACATTTTTATTTCACCATTTGCGTATCTTAACAAATACTGTATTGAGTCTAATTATGTTTTACTGTATGCTCTCCAGTGACAGGGGTAAAAAATGCCACTGTACCTCCATCACCTTCCCAGCGTCCTAATACAGTCGTCAGTATTCCCAACAGTAAGACCACCATATTACATGCATGCACAGAGCTACAGTTAAGATACGATAAAATACAAAGAAAATGTATTAAGTTTTAAATAAAAAAAAAAAAAAAACTAAAAATTCTTTTGTGTGGTTTGCATGGAAATAGTGAATCTAATTTTGATGTATGCTCCGCCCTCAGGTGCAGCAGCAAGGTCATCCCCACAAAGTAATCCCAACTCTTCCAACAATCCCCAGCTGACAGTTCACCACCGCCCCCCACTGGTGAGGATTTTTAAATGCATTTTCCAAATTGTGCACAAAGCAAATGTAATGGTAATTCAACCCACAGCCACCTGTAAATGTTTCAATAGATAGCTGTTTGGAAGTTGACAATGTAGTTACCTCGTTCTACGAATAACATTGTAAATGTGACATTTATAGGGCCACTTTCATGACACTTCTCTCATTTGTAGGACTCTACAATGAAATCCCGCACTGTAACCACTGCTACGCCAACACGGGGCTCCAGCATTATACTTCCCCCTCTGCCCCCAGCACCTGTGATTCCACGCCTACCCCAAGAGGCTGAGCGAACCTCACCTCCTCAGCAACCTCAGCTGAAGCTGGTGCCGAGTCATACTGGTATAGTGCTGTCTTGGTGTGTAGCAGAAACAGATCGGACTTGTGCACCTGTAGACAGCTATCACCTCTATGCCTTTCATCAAGACAACTCTAATAACAACACAGTGCAGCAGCACTGGAAGAAGATTGGTGAGGTGAAGGCCCTTCCTTTGCCTATGGCCTGTACGCTGACCCAATTCCAGTCTGGTTCTACTTATCATTTTGCTGTTCGAGCCAAAGACATCTACGGACGCTTTGGCTCCTTCTGCGAACCTCAGTGCACAAATGTAATCAGTTCCAGCTCGAGCTAAATAGTTTAGGAATGGAAAGGATTTTCTTTACTTTTTGTGTTAGGAACTCAAATCGTGCGTTGAACACATACAGTATCTGTAAATATCTCTCTACATCATAACTGGACTTCTGACTGACTTGGAAAATCGAAACGGCAAATAGTTGGTTTTGTCTGGTTAATGTATGTAATGTTTTTTTTTGTAACTTAAGCTGTTGTATATAATTAAACGACTGTGCCCCTCTACCAAGTCAGATATTTATGTTGTTAACTTCTGTTTCTCTCACCCAGATGTCTTTTGCTTTACTTCAGAAAAGGTGACAGGAGTATGCGTATAAACTCAGAATTGCACATAAATGTATAAATGTGTAGTAGAAACTGAATGATAATTTTTGTAAGTTTTGTCTGGTAACCAGACTTTGACAAACACAATAAAAGGTTTTATTAAAGTGTTTGCTTTCAATGTTTGTGATGGATATTACCTTCTATTATTTAGCTCCCAACTGATACTGTCAGTCTACCACCACAAAAGTACCTACATAGGTGTTGGCACTTTATATCTGTTAAACAACCCTATGTTTTACCAATTCAAATAGATATGCAGTAAATAGAAATATTTTAAAATCCTTTGGCATGACTCTCCAGCTAATTAATTTAGCTTCAACATTTTGTTTCTCAGAAATGTCATATTTGCATGCAGAAGTGCTACTAAAAGTCATACTACTAATACCAGTGATGGTATTAAATACCTCCTCCTTATTCTCCAGATTTCTACATAGACTATAGTAGTGCATCTATCTGCAAGTAGCTTACATTGGTTGTGAAGTATAACAAATACTGTATAAGTTCTATGTCACTGCTTTACACCGGTACTGTGGACGTGAATGACATCAATCAAAGTTTCTTCTAAATGTGCATTAGAAAAATATATTGCCACCATCAATATTAATATGACTATTAAATATCATGTATCATGAATGCAGCACTACTATAAAATACATTTTATACATTTATACATTGCTGTTTGGTCTGATGGTGGTGCTACAGCAGCAACCCAGTTGTTCATGTAGGGGCACACCCTCGTGGATTAAGAGGACTGCCAGGATGCGTTCAAGGGAGAAGGTAGATACCTGCTCAGTAGGATGGCCATATGGTCCATTCGAGGCTTGTATGGGTAACTAAACCTGACTGGTTGGATTTAAGTAAGTAGCACTTAAAGAACTTGAAGTAATTTGTCTTATGAGCACCAGGCACTGTTCATCTGGGCAATGGGTCACCTGTCAGCCCAGCAGTGACCCAAAATATACAGCCAAGACATCACTGGAGTGGCTACAGGACATACATCTGATGGCTGATGTTGTTGAGGGGCCCAGCGAAAGCCCAGAAACCCAAATTCAGATTCCAAGAAAACACTTGACTTACAGAGAAGCAAAAGATGAAAACATTGACACTTTGTCACGGTCAGTTATTAAGTTTAACTTAAAGGGCAAATCAGATTTTTTTTTAATCAAAACAAAAATGTGCAAAATGTGAAGAAGGGGTCTGAATACTTTATGAAGTCTTGTTTTTTGCAAAGAGGCAGAAAGGTAGACACAGGGTCAAAGAGAAACCAGGGTAACATTTCAGGTTGTGACAGAGGTACAGACCTGATGAGGGGTTACTGAGCTGCTGGGTAACAGATACGTTAATGATGATGTTAAGTGTATTAGACTACGTTCCAACAGAGCAGACTCACATAGGAAACAAGCTCATTAGGCCAACTGGACGACTGCGGGGGCAACCTGCAGCAAAGCTTGGTAGATGGTCAAGGGACCCGTGTACTGGACTTTGAAGAGATATTCTGTACCTGGATCCAAGCATATCCACTGACAGGTTGAACAAAGAAATACATTTTGTTATTGGACAGCATGATGGGTGTCTAATTTGGGGAGTGTATCATCATATTTACAGCCATTGGTGAAGGACATCCTGGTTGTTAGATGGTGGAGGAGTCCAGAAAACCCAGACGTGTGTGATGTAGTGAAGGTGAACCGGGAACATCTGGTCGAGACCCTGAGCTGAAAGACCAAAGTCCACCTCTGCTACTACTTACCCAGTCCTGCCCACAGACAGCGGGAGTCTGTGCCAGTGTCTGGTCTGATGCTGGCTGTCAGGCTGCATCTCCGAGATACAACTAGGATCAGTCACAATGTGGAAGTCGGGTCAGATCCAGAGGTCCAGACTTTGTATTTAACTGAAGCTTCCACCAGACCTTTGTAAGTGTGATCATTTGTAGTCAGTTCAGTTTTAACATTTGATTCAAGATTTACCTCATAAATCTAGATTATTTAGCAAGTAAAATATAATAATAAATTCAAGAAATATTGATTGCCATGCCAGGATGTATTTTAAGCCATTATAAGTGATTGAATTGTGGAACAACCCTGTGGACGTGTCTCAGGTTGTGGTCATTTGATCACTAACACTCCTCCAGATGCTAACTTTAGCTTGGTGCTACTGTTTTCAACTAGCGAGAACATGTTGAAGCAGACAAACAGTTTAACATCGAGCATATTTTCACCATTTTATGGTCTGTTACGTGGGAATTTGCATCATATAGTGTTTTGGACAGAGCTGCAGCCTTACTAAGTACATGGTAAGCTTGTAAACTTGTAAACATTAGTTCAACTTAGCTAACTTAATTAGGCTAACGCTAGCTTATACACAACGTCGTTTAGTTGTATCTATACTATATAATGTGTATACGTATATATATTACCATTATGATAGAAGTTATACAGGTAAAGAGCATTTTATTTATATAATTTCTTAACAAATATGAGCAAATTACAGTTATCTCGAAGTGTAATTTAATGGTTTTCTGCAAACACTGGTCATGAAATGCGATCTGATCATCAAAAAAGTAATATAATATATACTATATAATGCCACAAATCTAAACAAACAGTCTTTATAAGCGGATAAATCAGCAACAGTCTGATAGTTTCTGTCTTTATTGAGTACAATCAATAAACATACATTAAAAAGTAAGTGAAACAGGTAGAACCACCTTTAGTAGCTGTGAATTAGACCTGGAACTTAGCATCACTAAAGAGTTGAGGTCTGGACTCTCACTGGGCCACTGTCACAGAAACTGGTGGATTGTATGTCTCCAAAACCATGCTGTCGTACACATACTTTAATATTAGGGTCATTGTCTGGCTGCATCATCAAGCCTTTTCTGAACTTCATCTTGCAAACAGCCATCCAGAGATATTCCCGTAGAATACCTTGATAAACTTACATTTCATTTCATTTTCTCAGTCACGGTGACAAACTGTCCAGATCCAGAGGCAGCAGAGTAGCCCCAAACCATGATGCTCCTCCAGCATTTTGATGCTGTTTCATATGCTTGATGATATTTTCATGTTCATAAGCATTTCTCTTTTGACGCTATATGTAGGGCTGTGTGTTTGTCCTGTGTTTCACCTGTCCACAAAGTAATTTCCCAATAGTTTTGTGAGTGTCAAGGTGGTCTTTTGCAAACTTCAGGTGTTGCTCGGAGACCAGTGACTTCCTCTGTGGTGTCCTGCCCCGGATACATGCCTGTCCAGGGTTGTTATTTGTTTCCCTATATTTCTTTCAGACCTCATTGAACATCCTGTATTGGGTCTTTGTGATGATCTTGAATGATGCTGCTTGTGAATAGTGAAAATGAAAAAACTTGTGTTTCACTCACTCACTGACTTTTTCCATCATGCAGATGCAGATCTCCGTTATGAAGTAATGACGTACCCTCTCAGGTGTTAAGTGAAGGCGGTGATGGCTCATCAGGTGCCGCTGATACGAGAGGAAGAAGCGGAGAGGACGAGCAAGAGCAACAATGGAAGAAAAAGGAGAGAGAGTTCAGGTCTGTCTGCTCCTCCGGTGTGACTGATAACATTTAACATCAGCATGACGGCACCTGCCAAAACTAGTCGAGTGTCTAACACTCGCTACCCTGGCAGCACATGCACCACAGAGTGTGAATGCAAGTACTTACTTTTACACTCGATCACTTTTTAATTACTTAAAATAACGAGGTAGTTTTACTTAATACTCTGAATACTCCTACATCACCACTGCCAAGTTATTTATCCCCAACTAAACCTCTTGGTTCACATTTAGTTTTCATTAAGGGGCCCACTACAACAGTAGAGGGAGCCATTGCTTTCTTTGTCGAGATGATTTTCTTGACAATTGTTGCAACAGCCCTTTTTTCCCTGTAACATCTCTCTAATTCACAATCCTATAGAGGGACCCACCTCCACACATCTACCCCCCCCTCCCTTCTCTCTCTCTCTCTCTCTATCTGTATATGTATGTCTGTTGCTCTCTCTCCTTCTCTCTCCAGAGGAGGGGGAAGAGAGTGAGGGCGTGCAGTTTGAGTTGTGCTCTGCGCTGTACGCCAGCCAGAGGTGTGTTTTCGGCTCCACACTCTATCTCTGGGTAGCAGCACCTCGCCGTGCAGCCAGCCTGAGTGCCATGTCTAACAGCTGTGTTGGCAAAGGGTTACAGCTCATCTGAGGAGAAGGTAGCATCTTGCTTTGAGGAGGACTGAAGATAAAAGAAGACTGACCAGTTGCAGAGAGAGGGGGGATATAACTGAAAGCCCCCCTCGCCTCACTAAACAGAGCAAAAACGGAAGGCTTTGGAGTATTCAATTTTTTCTTTCGTTTTATATTTTTCTTATTCCTCATCGCGGTGCTGGGAGGTGCTTCATCTTTTCATATAGTCTCTCTTTCCATCATTTGCCTCCTCATTTATTTCTCCATTTACCTGGTGTATAATTTCCTCTATTTATGAGTGAGAGAGCAGAGAAAGGAGGGAGGAGTTTTGTTGTTATTTTTGTCCTTTCTTTCTTCCTTTCCTCTCTTCCCTTCCTTTCCACCAAACCGTATCATACCTGTCAGTCCCTCCTTGCCATTTCATCTCCTACTGCTGCCATCAGTTCATCATTCCTCATCCTATGCCTCTCTCTGTCTCTAAAGTCTGATGTTATATGAACTTGGATGAATTTTCAAAGACAACTAAAAAAAACTCCTCATGAATGACTCTTTTTTTTCCCTTTTCCTTCTCTTTTGGTCCCTGCACACCCATTTTCTTTGCATCACACTCTTGCGGGATTCTTAAATGTTACTCTAGGTAGGTTAACTATCGTTTAGTGTCTGTCTATCTGTCTGTCTGTGTGTATTTGTGTGTGCTTTACATATACATAAAACACACATTAACACACACATGCACTCGCACACTAAACTGTGCCTAGAAGAACAGTTTTCAGTGAGTCGACATTGGTCTGGTCTCGCTCCGTTTTCATGTCCTCCTCCTCATTTGTCCTTCTCATGATGGCGAAACGTGCCCATTTTTAATTGTTCTCTCTGAGAAATCTTTTTTTATCTGTCCACATGTCATGCCTCTTTTTCCATTTACCAAAGATTTTCATTTGTTTAGCAACCTGTTGCAGAGGGAGGAATACATTTAGTCCTTAGGCACGTGGGGATCATTCTATTATTGATGTGAATTCGTCAAAATTGGGGTTACAGCATTCAAAGTTCAGATCATATGGCCGTCTCAAATCATTAAGAGTGTATCCCATTTCATGCCTGATTTGTGTTTTCATCCCGACAGTCCATCAGCACCCATTTATTGCCACTTCTTGTACACCTCCCTCCCGACACACACAGAGCACACACTCCTAAATTCAACTACAGTCTTTATTATCATCAAATCATTTTGTCGTGATTTATTTCTAGTTCATCTGTATTTTCTTCAACCGCCTTTTACTTCTATTTGGTTGGTTTTCATTCAGAAATGGCCATTTTTCATTCTTGAAGCTCTCTCCCCACCACTTGTTTTCATTCTCATCCTTTATCACGAGAGAGAGACCACTTGGCATTAGCTGGACGTTGAACATTGGTTTAAGCGTCTAATGCCTTGCTGTGGACTTTAGGTGTAATGCACAGCGTGTGCAGGTTGTAGATAGACAGACTGATAGACAGATAAAAATAGACATTAGGACTTAATATCCCATCTCATCATTACTGTTCTCTTTTCCTCTGTCACATTTTCCTCCTTTCTTTACACTGTACTTGAAGCTTTGTCTCCACTTCTCACTGCCACACCTTTTTGAGAACGCTGTTTTAAAGCGTTGCCACTGCTAGTCTACTGCCAATAAGTTTCTAGGCTGTATTTCCAAGGACATCCACCTGATATTACCCCTACAGTCAACCTTATTGTGAACAGTAGCACAGGCCCAAACCAGCCACTCTAGTCTCTTTTTCCCCCCTTTCTTTTGGACTGATAAAGGGGCTTAATAAATACCTCTTTCTTGATTACTCTGAGAGTGGGATGTCATCATGAAGGAATATGAAGGACCACTCGTTTTGCTCTGTCTTTGCTTTTGTGTCTCAACTCTGCTCTTGTGTAAAACATCTCCACTACAGTCTATAAATTATGTGTTACAGAAAAGAGTTAATTAGGTGAGTAGTGAATTAATATAGTACTCACTTCTTTTTCGCAACTGACTGTATGCACATGCATGAACAGTAGGTGTGTGCACTGAATGTGTGTGTGTGCAGGAGTACAACTGACTGAGCAAGAGGCTGCGTGTGTGTCTGTGTGATGTGTTTATGCATTTATGCATTTGAACGTCTGCATGATACTGATGGATACGCATTCTGCATGGAATATAATCAGTAGCTTCTCTGCACAGGTTATTTTTTTATATTTGCCAGTTACACCTTTTTCACCCTGCTGTGACTAATTGGTTGTTTATCAGGTCATACCTCGGATCTGTGTCTGCTCCCAACAGATTTACTATTCTGTTTCTATTTCTTCTAGTTCTTTCAATGGTAATTTTGAGCACGAGAGCTTTATCATGCAAGCTCTACTATAGCACTACTCTTAATTCATGGCAGAATCCAGCCCAAAATGCTCTTATTAATTTGGTTAAATCTTTCTATTGCTGACTCACTCAATTAGTCCACTGTAGTGTGCAGGTGCATGCATTTACATGCATTCATTTTAGTCCTCTCCCTCCATATTGTGCATTTTATTTGGTTGAGGTTCATCAAATAATTCCATGTTGCTACCCTCCTCCTCCACCTTCTCCGTTATGTTTCCTGCTTGATGGATCTGGAACAGAATTTTTGAAAATGTCTCTGGAAAGGAATCACAAACCTAATGTGACTTGTAAACCAGCTTTGTTAGTCTCTTCAACTTGACCCTAATGAATACGCTGTACACCACAGATGAGATATAGTCTACATGTCTTAGAGTGCATCATATAATGCCTATAGTGATCTAATGATGTTTTAGCTTTTCCACAACTATGAAGCGGAAGATGATTAAAATGCACAAGAACACACTGAATTCTGTCTCTATTGTTTATATACAGAGACACATTATTATACATTCACCACTCGACATTACTAAAATCTTTCTAAACTAATTCCCATCAGTCAGGAACCAGCGTTAACAAAACAAAATACTTTTTAAATATTCTCCATTAATGGAATAAAAGAGTGGGACCTTGCCCTAAAAGTTTCAAGCTGATTTTAACTGAGTGTCTCCAAGCCTAAACAGTTTAAATGATTTAGGAGATCTTTCAAAAGATTGGTGTGGTGTTTCCATGCTGAAAGCACGCAGGAGTTTAAATAAAAAGGCTTAAAAGGGTGTGCTCACCTCCTGGGTTTCCGTCTAATGAAGGATTTATGTTCACAAGAGTCATTTAGACAGTGTTAAGAGTGTTGATATCTTTAAATACAGAGCAGAGCATCAAAAACATATACGTCTATAAAGCAGTGGATGAAATGTAGTAATAACAAGAGTTCTTCTTTAAAGAAACAACCGGGTCAATTTCTTTTAACAAAAATGTAATTTGGAAATGCAGTTGTGCATTTTAATAAAAAAAACATAAGTGCATTCTTTATACAGTCACAAGACAAAGTAATGGAGTTTACGACGGCTTTAGCTCAAGCGTATTCTGGATGTGGTGTAAATGTCTCTCTCGAGGTCATTCTAAAGGCCTCTGAATGGGCCACTCCAAAAGGCAGGTTATTTGTTTTCAAGGCCATTCTGCAGTAGATGTACTTTAATATTTAGGGTCATTGTCCTGCTGCATCATTCAGTTTTTACTGAACTTCATCTTGTTCAGCCACCCTGGCATTAACATGTAGGATACATTGAGAATGAGTTTTTCCCTCTAGAATGGCAGATACTCCAGATCCAAAAGCAGCAAAGTGGAGTGATCTTGGCTGAGCGCCGTCTTCTATAGAGAGAAGCCACAGAACCAAATAATCTCCATTTATAGACAGTGAGCCTGAGAGATGCTATAACATTTTCCACCATAACTCCCTTTAACAGTTTAACAGGTGTGTTCAATATAGAAGTGCATGATCAAGACTGTTTGTGTTTTTTTTAGTTAAGAAATATTCTGTTTGTTGACATTTGTAATTTTGATAAAGATACAATTACATTTCATGAGCAATTTATGCAGAAAACCAGAATATTGCAAACAGTGCCATTACTTTTTCTTATGACTGTTTGTCCATGCACAAAAAAGGTAACATGAAAATGGCTCAAACAGCATAACTCAGCTCAAATAGCACATTTCAATATTTTGAAAAGCTGATAATTTATAAATAAACAAATAATCCCTATTCAGTTTTTTTATGCAGAGGTTTATTTAAGGATATACTGTATTATTCTGCATGAGTCAAGCTATTGGTGTCATTTTAATACTGCTGTGAGAGTCAGAGATAATTGGACTTTGAAGGAGTCATAGAAAAAAGATGGATTTTTTTGTAAATAAAATTTGTTGAATGAATAATTCATTACACTGCCAGAAAGGATTAACATTCTACACATGCAGATTTCCTCGGACAATTTTCTTAAGGCAGGAATATGTATGCTGAATATTATACAGTACGTGATGATATGCAACTTTGGTCGAAATACTGGACATATCCAGATAGTCTGGTATCCAGTGCAATGTTATTTTTAACTAATAAATTTATTTGATGCATAAAATTGAAAAGTGCAAGCAAAGTGATGTTAAATGTCTTGTTTCTTCCACCAAACAGCTTAAAACTCCAGATTTTCTTGTCGTAGAAGATTGTTTAAATCAGAGAAATGAGTAGTATTATTAGATTTTACATTTTTTTTAATGATTAACTGATGATTAAAATAGGGGATGATTGTCTGTTGATCGAAGGATGACTAATTGGGCTGATTGTTCCAGCTCTAAAGAGATTATGTTAATAACAGTTAAATAGTCTCATTTTACTACCTCATTGTGTTAAATTATAAAATCTTTTGATTCTTTAGTACTTACTTTAGTGAATATTAACAAGTACAGCAGTTGAACTGGTTTAAAGCAGAGGCTTATTATTATTATTATTATTATTATTATTATTATTATTATTATTTATTTTATTTATTTTTGACCTATAATTCAGCAGGCCATGATTTAAACCCTTAGCTGTAAAAGCATAAATATAAGCATAAATATTCATTAAAATTAACCTTGTGAGGGGATTTACGTGTTGCTTTCAGTAATCTTTACACAAAATGTAAGCAGATACCAGTGTAAAGTAGAAAAATAAAGAGGAACAGCAACTGTCTAATGACAGTCAGCCTTATTTCGACAAATTCATAAACATTCATAAAATGTAAGTCACAAACCTATTTTGACAAATCATGGTGTCACATTGATTTGGAAATCGTAAGTTAATCTGATCTTAAAGAACTAAGTTGCAACAACTGCTCCGAACAGAAATAAAAATTAAAAAGTCTAATTAAATTAAACCTTGATCTACTTATTTCACCTGGTCCTAATACACATTTTCAGGATATCACATTAGGTCAGAACCCAGAGTTTAATAAAAACTGGATTAAAGCACATTTTAAAACTTAAACACTCTGAAAATATCAAAATGATATTACAAGGCAACAATGTTTTGCGACATTCAGACTGCAGTAATAGAGGAGATGGAGACACAGTGGCTTGACTGAGTTAAGCCTTGTCCTCAGAGCCAATTGACATGTGTACACAGTGACATTCAGTCTTCAACACACCCCTACTCAGCCGCACTCCACCATCTGATTCTGTCCCTCTCCTCTTCTCCCCTTCAGACTGAGGAAGAGTGGAGTGCAGAGCGGGCCGACAAACTGGTGATCATGACTGGCTAAATCAAGCCAAGGCAAGGAGTGAAAGAAAGCCAAAGAAAAAGGAAGAGTGGGAAGAAGAAGAGGACTACGCGCACGCATACACTACTGCTCGTCTCCTCATCTCCACGGCAACCGTGTTCACACACTCGCAGACTTCTGGGAGGAGACCTCGGCGAGCTGTATCACAGCGTTGGAGGAAAAGGAAAGAGAGTCGGATGGGAAGAGGCGAATGAAAGAGCGGCCCTTCATCACTCTGCATTCATCATCCTTTAGTTTCTTTTATTGAGTTCACGCTGACATTTTTAGTTGATGGTCAACTTTTAAATTCCTCAATAATCTGACTTGACAGCATATTTCTACCAGCTTAGATCTGGTTCTTTGCACTTTGCATTAGTCTTACATATAAAGTCACTGTTTCCAAACAACTCACATACCGTTCTCATGTTGACACTAATTTAAATCCGATGAATGATTTAACACTCATTGTAAATTTTGTACATATTGTTACACTGTAATCTCCCCACACTGATCACTCCTGACTATCACACACCTCCACCTTAATCCAACCCAAGACTGCTCATCCCTCACTCTGCAAGCTCCCCTTCAGTCTTCTGCGTGTGACTTCATCTGTCTACCAACCCTATATCCGAGGCTATGAGAGGAGGAGTCGAATCCCAGATCACTCCATCATGCCAGTTCTGAAGAGTAGAGAGGAGATCCGGGCTGGCAATGTTCAAGGTAGGCCAGTGATTCGAGTAATTGGTTTGTATTTGTGTGTCTTTGACTGTTTCCTGAACCTTTCCCCCAAAATCCACTCAACTCTGTTTACTGTTTATTTGCTGAGGTGAATTCAATCCTTTTAGTCTATTAAATATCAGAAAAATAACAGAAAATGTCTGTCATAGTTACCCTGAGTCCAAGGTGAAGTCTTCAAATTGCTTTGTTGTCTGACCAACATCCCATAATCCAAATATATTTCATTTAAAATAACAGCAAACCAAGAAAAGCTGTCAATTTGAACAATTGACTCTGATTGCTGGTATTTCCGCTTGATAATTGACTTAAATTAACTAATGAATTAATCTAGTCTTATCATTTTTCTAACAATCTCATACCATCTGAAATTATTTGCTGAGTTCTGTCACCAACAAAAAATAATTGTGGCTCCTTTGCCCATTATTTCAGTTCTAATTTAACCACAGAAATCGTCCTCACTCATGATAATGTCAGGTCATGCAAAATGTTAGGAGGGGTGTAAATAACAGCTGTTCAACGTTGGATATTAGACAGTAATAACAATATTGTGTAACTTGTGATGACACACCACCTATGTGACCTGCCTTATTGTTTCATTTACTTGAAAGCTTTTGACTTTATTTTTCACTAAGTAGACACTAAAGTGGTCAGCAGTTTGCTGGGTTATACAGTTTTGCGACAGTGATACCGCACATAACTTCATACTTGAACACAGTATGTTGTAGAAATGACTTGACTTTAGACATTTTTCTTTTGAGGGATTGATTTTTAGCTTAGTTTGAATTTATGTAAAGCCCGTGGCCATTGTTGATTTGTTTTCAGTTTGAGCGTGAGCAAGAGAAGACACCAATGAAAAGGATAACTCGAAGATGAAGGAAAACATTTGCTGAACAGGAGAAGAAAGAACAAATTGTTGCCATGCATTGTTTCTCACAGTACTTTGTGAGGGAGCCCAGTGTTGAGTTAAAGGATAACGAGGCACCAGCTTCAATAGGCCCATCAAAACGAAAGTTGTGCTGCTTCACAAGGGAAAACAGGTCCAGACAATAGTAACTATATAAAGCAGGAGAGTGGAGAAGCTGGAGCCTGTTTTATTGCTGAGCTTGTGCTCCTTTCAGAAGCCGCTCAGGACTTCTAACTGATAAAAGGCACATTTAAAAGTTGGAGGGGCGAGTAAAGATAATGGGAAGACTTGTCTGACTTGACAACGAGGACGAGAGTAGAGATAACGTAGAAACGGCCCAAAAGGAGAATTCATGCATGGTATTTGTGAGCACAGAATGAACTTTTGGGCTTTGGGTCTACAGCAGAAATAATTGGTGAATTACTTGGAGATAGTGTTTGAACTTTTCCAGTCATTTTCTCATGTGTGCAAACAGTTTTGAAACAGAAAATGTGCAAAATCCTGTGTTCTGTAACAGTGTCCGGCTCCTGCCAATGAAGCAGCTCCAGGATTTATCTCATGATGGCATCATGGATTAGATTCTTGGCTGGATTTATTTTTTAGCTTTGGGTGAGACTAGTTTACGATCACAACTCTAAACTGAGCTTTTCCACATTTGCATTCGCGGACCCACAGAACTTGATGTAAGCATTTAATTATGATGTGCTTCTTTGCTAAAGCGTGACTTAGAGGAGGTGTGTGACAGCTGGTACTGTATGTTCCTCCCTCACAACACAACAGCTTCTGCACTGAACAGACCTACTGTATTGTGCACACTTACTCGCATATGCTGCACAAACACTGAACACTACAGCTCCCAAATTCTTCCACACAATATTTCAATCAAAACTTCGCCAACAGTTGAGGCTTGGCTGACACTGCAGGCTTGAAATAGCTGCTTGTGAACTGTGTTTCTGGGGCAGATTTTTTCAGCCAAAACAGAAAAAGGGAAAAAGGGGAGAGAATATTATAAAGCAAGCAAGGGGTTAAGGCATGACAGAAAAAGAAACAGACAGGCAAAGATCCAGGTGCGGGCTGTAAATCCAGAGGGAGATTCACTGACAGTGGATGAAGGAGGCAGCTTTGTAGACAGATGCAGCTCTGAGTGCGTGAGCAGCAAGGCATGTTGTTGCGGCGTCGTGATGCTGCATGTTTTTGGAGACCATGATGAGAAGAAGAGATTACTGTATGCAAACACTGGCTCTCATATCAGTTGGGCAGTGTTGCTCCCGTTTTGATCAGTGGACTGTGGCCAGAGTGGCACCAGTGAGGTGCCACGAATATGTGGATGTTGAGATGTTGACATTGGGACTCACAGACACCCGGCTGAGTCAGTATTGGATATAAGCCTCATGTGACCAGCTTTACAAATGTTGATTGAGTCGTTGAAGGATTACAGGTACTAAGAAGCCTGGTGTTTATTGTTTACTCAGAGCCAGAGAGAGAGAGAGAGAGAGGGGGAGAGACGTGCAAAGTAGTTATACAATACTTCAGAAATGTCATCTGTGCATTAGGAGTTTCTTTGAAAAAATGTTGCAGACAACACAATCTAAAAATTACTGACAAACTTTGTCGTCCCTGAGGGGCAGTAGAAAACAAGGCACAGTCAGCTGTAAAGTACATGGGGCTGATAGCTGAGACAAGAGTGTTTGTATCTGTTGGTTCTGGTTCTTGGCTGCTAAAGAGAGAACCAGAAGAAGCTCAGACATGCTGCTTATTGGTGTTTCAATGATTTCTACTCCAACCTTAAGCATTCAGTTTTATGAACGTTTCTGAGACTGATAGAGCCAAATCAACGGATAGAAAAATGTCATTAAAGTCCTGTCAACCTGAAACCTGAAAAGAAGTTGACTTTCCTTGCACAGCATGTTTGCATTTTGGATAAATGGCAGTTTGTTGTCCATTATGTTGCCCAAGTACTTAAAGAACGCGACTGTTTCTATATTCAGACCATTTATTACTGTGCTGACAAAACCTGCTACATAAGATCAATACACATATCCATGGTTTTGGTTACATTTAACTGAACAGAGGATTCATAGCACCATTTAAAAAAAAATCATTCACCACAGGACCACGAGGTGTTTCGTCATTGTTCAGCAGGCTAATTGAAAACTAGATATTAAAATCGTACGATTTTTGTTAGGGATAAAGCTCAAGATGCTTCTTCTGTCTCTCCTCCCCTATAACTAGTCATGTGTGATTGTGAGAGAAGGAGGAAGAGCTAAGAATAGAGAGAAGGGGGCCCAGTACTGTGATGGCGCCTCTACCCACGTTGTTCAGCTCTGTTGGGTGTGCTGTTCTGTTACAGAAGTCTGAAGCACTCTGCAGTTTTTGTTGATAGCGATTTGTGCAGGCTCTGAAACTCAATACAAACTGTATCTCTTGCTATGTAAGTCATTTTCTTTTTCATTGAGGTATCAGATGCAGAAATTGAGCTACAGATCTGTCTCGCACCCCCTACCTGTTATTAATAACATGATCAGAATGTCTGACACGTGCAGAAATTTCATCAGAAACTGTCACTTTTGCCTTTTGAAGCCCCAGACTGGGAAGAGTCAGGATTTCTTTCATATAATTTTTCACACAGATGGAAAAGAACAAATGACAAGATCTGTGTTCAGAGAGGAGGTGCAGGGATGAGAGGAAGTCACGGAGGGTTTGATAGCTGAAAGAGATTAAATAATATTTGATGATAGTGTCCTCAAATGGCACACAAGAAACAGACGCCAGAAGTCCTAAGAAATCGTGTCATGCCGATGGCTTTGTTGAACTGAGAAGAAAAGTTGATGATGTTATCAAAGAAGGGCAGGAAATAATGAAAGAAATAAAAGGGAGAAGAATATTGTATATTATCTATCATATTATGTCTGAGTGGTGCCACATGTCAACACATTTAGCTGTCTTTAATAAGGAGGAAATCTTGACAGGTTCAGATCTTCTGGGCTCTGGATTTATACTCATTTAAGAGCCAAAGCTGATTTACTTCATACAGTGTTGGTATTTCACAACTTTTTAGCAGCGCTAATAACAGGTGGAAACTGTTTGACATCTCCAGTGACTGTTTGCTAACCTGCACCAAGTGTCAATGAATCTGTTTCCATTTGACCCTCAGTGGGGGCAACTTGTCAATTAATTAACTGTGACTTGAGACTGGGAGTGCGTCTGGAGAGCAGGCAGCTGTAGAGGCGAGAAAGCAATTGGCGCTTCACATATACAGACTTGAACATGTAGTAATAACACAAGCTCAGTGGTGAAGACCTGAATTTGTCAGTGTTTTTTATTTTTCTAATGAAGCTGATATTTCCCAGATTTGCAGTGCACGACCCATTCCTCATAACTGCCAAGCATTTTGACATTAACATCCTAAAGAGAGGTCCCCTCATCAACTTAAAAGGTGTCTCTTTTGCATTACTGTGCTTTACTGACACCAGCTTCGCTATAAGTTACCTTCCTCCTTCCTTGGACAAAAAAGATAAATTTACAAGGCATTACATGTATATGCAATTAGCATTCAAATGACTTCGAAGTGGTGACTCATTCATCTGCACATTTTTCTAGCCACTTTAATTCTCACGTTACATTGTGCGCATTATAAGTCAGGTAAAAATAAATTGTTATACTAGAAGCACCAGCGTTTGTTTTCTTTGCACAACTGTGCAAACAATTGAATCCACTATGGAATCGTTTAATGGGGTGCTCACGTAACAGGCTTATAATAATGTCCCTAATATTTCAATATCTGTATATGTGTTTTTAGGTTGTCTACACACAAAATTGAAATTGAGCAGCTTTCATTCATTATATCCTGATCACATGTGTTTGTGTATCTGGTTAATTAGATGCCCCAACTGAATAAATAAAAAGAAATGTGCAGGTATTACGGCACTGTACGGAATGAGCTCTATAACCTAATGTAATTAATAATTAATTGTGTAATTTAGGTCACACAGAAATGTTCAATTCCTGCCTCAGCCAAATAAGGCGGCTAAATAAAATACTTGTTCTGACAAATGCACTAAATGACTAGAAGTAGATACAGTAGAACAATACTTTTGTTTGACGATGCAAGTGAAAGTAATACTGCAAAAACCCTGTGCTGATGTATAAATGAAAGTGTTTATACCCATGGATCTCCTAAATCTAAAAGACAGAAGATTAGTTGAGCACCTTATTGTTGTGAAATTATGGGAACCTCTAACAAAGCTAAAATAGCGGGAACTGAATTACTAATAAGTAATTACCACAAGGATATCATAATATCCATGTTCACAAAACATGACCTGTCAAATATATTATCAGTTAAATGTCTCCGATTATTGTCAGGAATCTCAAGAAAACCTTTTTCTCTAACACGAGGAAGTTGGGAATTGGTAGCTCCACTCAGGCTAAATTGAAAACCTCAGAGCAGAGCAAGATGAACTGCTGTAATGAGTTTGTAAGGTAGCGATGCTAATGAGTGAGGTAGTCGTTGGTTTCGGACAATTTGAATAAAATAATTTGAGAGAAGACGAATAAAAGACCAAGATCATCTGTTGTATGGAGACGTTGGTCCAGTTCTGAAAAACTCGACTGAGTTATAATAGGCATGAATTTTGAATGAATAATACTGCCACAACAACTTTATGTAAATTAAATAAGAAATAAATAGCATAGCTTGATACAAGTAAAAACTTCCTACTATTTATATGTTAATTTTCATTTTTTTGTGTTTATCAAGTGTATAATTATTATGTAGTTCATAATTAACAGCCTTGGGGTCATTTTAAGTGTCTGTCTCTACTTCACCTGAGTCTTTTCTTCTGCTCATAGCCAAAATTTTATATGATCATACTTTAACTCTGGTCAAACAATTACACAATACGATATATAAAAAAAAAAAAGGTCACATTCTCAAGGTCAAGCAGTGTAATCGTAATCACACTTGCCTATTTGTTATATACACTGCACACTGTGGGTTGGGAAAGTGAAATAGAAATAGAAAGGTAATTATTAATAATTAATTCTCCTCCAGTCACGTTACTTGTCACACCTTTATAACAGCAGATTACAGATTATAGTTTATGTTTGGATCACCCAATGGGGAGCAGAGAGCAAATATGCCACAAATATGTAGCAAAAGCCAGGTATTGTCCCTCTTTAAGTTGCGCTAACATTTCGAGGATGCTTACATGTTTTCTATAGGTGATGATGATGATGATGATGATTATAAAGATCAATTATTAATCTTAAGATAATTCTAGACTTACTCTTACTATATCCTTCACATTTTATGTGGGTGTAAATATGTGTGTTGACTGAATAATACAGTGGGATATACAGCATTATGTTGTAGAAGAGAACTTTAGGGATAATGTTTTGTTGTAGGCCAACCCTGGTTCCCTCCACAAAGAGCTAATGGGATTTTTAGACTTGACTAATACCAACCAAATGGAAGAAGTGCATTTAAAGAGCAGGACAGTAGCAACATGTCATAGCCTGGCATCTGATTTGTGTGTTTGCATAAATTGTAAACCAGAGCAGATGTTTTCTGACTGTTGTTTGGTTGGTGACCAGCGCATGAAAGGAGTTTATGTTGACTCAAATGCCATACGATCTTTTAGGCTCTAAGACACATCTAAGGTGCTTTTTCTTCAGTATCTGTTATCAGTGGATAACAGGCTGGGCATAATATTTGCATAAGACTTGAATAAATTGAACAAAATGGTTTGGTGTGGCAGAGGGCTTGCTTAAAGGCAGTACTGCTACAGGTGTTAGTGCAGGTATGAGGATGCCTCGTGGCAGACTATGATGTTGGGTTTTGGTGTGAAGCATCAGGTAATTAAGAAGAATTATAGAAAAGCTGAGTAGATATTTGTCGTTACAACTACTCCCATGAGTCTAAGGTGCTACAGGCATGCTATCAAAACCTCAGGAGAGGTGTAGAAGTTGAATGCTCAAATCTTTGCCACAAGAGAAATAGCAGACACCAAATTGGCTTTGAATGTGAATATAAAACTCCACTCCCATCACATTTCAGCTTTTCACAGAGACCTCTGAAAAAAAAAACCCTGAAAAAGTAAATCATCAGCTGTGGCTGAAAGGAGTGTGTGACCATGCTGCTTCGGATAAAATGGAGTAATAGAGTATATTGTATCAGAGTGAGTTATAAAAGCCTTTAGAAAAGAAAAAAAAAACAAGCTGTAAATCAGCAGTATTCAGCATGGGTTCTAACTGTGTCATATTACACAAACTGCAGAGACATGGCATAAGTCTACATTCACTGTATAACTATAAAACAGTGGTGGTCCAGACCCTCACATGCTGCAATGCCCCCGTGCAGCTGCAGAGAGGGACACGTCACGTTTGCTGCTAAATTAAGTTCAGAGCAGGGGATATAACCTCACTGAAATAAATGGCTTCAATGAGGTAATGAAGACCCCGGGGGATAGATGGATCCTGCTGCAACCCTGCATTTTCATC
The DNA here is from genome assembly GCF_900324465.2 of Anabas testudineus. Taxonomy (NCBI): domain Eukaryota; kingdom Metazoa; phylum Chordata; class Actinopteri; order Anabantiformes; family Anabantidae; genus Anabas; species Anabas testudineus. The sequence goes on along the minus strand of NC_046610.1, from coordinate 14,258,916 downwards.
ATCCCTGTTTCTCTGAGTGTTTATATTTTGTACATTGGTGTGGTCATGTTTATGTGCGCTCACTCACACACCTGGGTGTGGGTCTGCTTTCTGTGTTGACCAGTTTATTTGTTTTTGATGAAGAGACCATATAATGCTATTTAGAGAGCTGTGACAGCTTCAGTATGACAGTAGAAATCCGTAGTGTGTCTCATCACAAGTGCAATTAGCAGAGAAAGGATTCTTGACCAAATTAAAGTGTACTTAATGAAATATGTAAGCCCTCTTCAGTAAACTCGTAGTTCTGGCCCTTCGGAAAGATGGTACACAGATTATTCAATACACTGTATTTGAAGATCACTTAAAGACTCAATTCAACTTGTTAGATGTTATCATGATGACACAGAATGCGGCTCATATACATTACGTTCTGTATTTTTCGGACTTTATTTTATCTTGTTTGTACAGCTTTACTAATTACAAGCGACATCTACTGCACATACTCCTCTTTTTTTCTCTCTCATTGCATGATTTTAAGGATAAGGCCCTTGATATTGTATATTTTTGTCATTGTCAGCAAATCCCTTAAAGAAGACAAAATCAACAATGAATTCATCCAACCAACTATTAATGTCTGTGTAATTAAAGCTCGATATAGTTTGTTCCTCTGTGAGATGGATCTCTATCATTGTCCAACTGTTGACACTTTCCCTTCATTATGATGAAAATAGACACTTCCATTTATTTCTAGTCAACTACACAATAACCATAATTCTGCAATAATTAGGACACCAAATGTGCATTAATCTAAAACTGAAAATACAAATGCTCTAATTACTATTATTTGAGCAACTTTTCCTAAAAATGTCATCTATTTGACAATTAAACCATACAGCTATGATCCATTTTTAAAATGGGCTTGGGGCTGATTGACATTGGTAGGGAAGTTAGAGAGTATTGAGAGATGGGCCAACGTGTATTTTTTTTGCAATGTGCAATATAAGAAAAATATAAAAAATGCATTTAAGTTATCCTTTAATACAGCAGCAGCTGTGTGTTTTTATTCAGCTATGACTAGGACAGTATAGTAGAGAGTCAGTATATTTCAGCAACTCACAGTGACAGCTGACTTTCTAAGAGGGAATTGAATAATTACAGGGCATGTAAATAGAACTTGTGTTGGCTTCCACCACTCCTGCAGGGGAGTCATTATAGCAGCATGATGTCTGATTACCTGACTGAACACAACGGTGCCACGCCACTCTGACTCACAGATCAGAATGAACGTCATTCACCTTAGACAGCACCATTGTTTTTTAGTCCTGAGGTACTGTCCTCCATTTATTTAAAAGCTTTTATTTTGTTAGAAAGACATTTGGCTGTCTACATGGCTGCAGGATTTGGATTTTTATGCAGCAAGACTAAAAACAAAGCTCTTACAGGATTCAGTCCAAGGCCAGTGAAGGGGCATGTGCACAGAAAGAGCTGAGGAACTTAAAGGACTAGCTTTTTGAAGCTAGAATTAATACAACTCAATATTAATACAATATAGAGATGCTTATATGTATTTGCTCTTTCTGCTAGACATGCTAATTTCACCTGCAACGTGACTGCACTGTAAGAAAATCCTTTTTAAAAGACACAAGCACCTACATCCACATTTGAATACCAGCTTCTTATAATTTTTCTTTCTTTCTTTTAGACACTGAGTTATGGGTTGTTCAATTGGATACATGTTTAAAGTAAAGACTCCTCACATTTGTTTTAAAATCAGGATTATAATAAGTCACTTACGTCAGAACATTTGTGCAAACGGGTTGAATAGATTTGTAGAGAAAAACAGTCTACCACTCAAATAATAATAATAATTAATTAAATAATACAATTCAGTAGGATTCTGAATTATTGATGATATATTGAAGTTGTGATAGTAAACAGAAATGTCAAACATTATCACCTGCTGTTGCAGCTCTCCAGGGGGTATTCAGACCTTTAAATGAAACAAAAGCACTCAACTCTCAAGGATTTTTCTTATTTTTTTTTTCACTGTGCAAACTTATTGAAGCAACAGTAGTGTCTAAAATGGCTTTAATAATTTATTAAGGCACAGTGTTTAGTAAGGTTTGTTATTATTTATAAATCATGTCTGGAGCAATGTGTGCTTTAGTGGAGCTGACAAAAGTACCACTCTTACCTGTAACTGACCACCCACTGAATGTAAATGGGCTCCTTAATAGATACGCCTGTCAACTTATGTTATCCACAATGCCTTTCAAACGCTATGCAGTGCAGCCCACCACACCAAGTCTCCAGGGATATAGTAGAGCCTGATAATGATGGCCTACGTGTGTTTTAAATAGCGTGGCAGATTCAGTTTTAGTGTCTCAGACTGGTGCTCAGAGCCTCTGCAGTATATACGCTATAGTGTATAATCCACTGCAATATTCAGGAAAGATGTGACCATAAAGTCCACACATATACAGTGCTGTGGGAAATGATAGGGGGATGAGTTGAAGAAGGCAGTTCACGTCTTGATTGATCATGTCGAATCATTACTGGTAGATTGGAAAACCATGAGTGTGACTGTGTGAGGCTGCGTGTCTCAAGTAGCTCTGGTTATTCTATTGGTGGTTTGTGCCATTTGACGGAGTTCTGTGATCAATGCTCTTTGTAAATGTTAAGAGTGATATGACTGATGTTTTAGACTTATTGGCATGATCTAGCACAACTCAGAGTCTGCTGTATGGACATGAATGTGATGGTGTGTGTCTATTTGTGCATATTTAGGTGGGTAATACCAGCCATTAGTCAATATATTTTAAATAACAAAGCCATATATGAGTGCCAAGCGCTCAGATGCATGAATCAAGCAGTGCTTGACACGCGGCTCTCTCCGTGTTCATGCATGTGTGTCTGTATCAGAACATTTCATAGAAGGTTAGACACATCTGCTATATATCAGCAATGCATACGTGTGGGTGTTTTGTGTAGCCATCCATCGCCACTCACCAGTGTTTTCCCACCACTGCATATGTTATTGTAATTGCTGTGTAAGTGCTGTCATGGACACACAAGAGCACATAAATTCATACTCAACTCAACTTAAATACCCTGACTGTTAGATGGTTTACTTTTGTTCTGTTATACTATGGTAAATGATGCACTCTCCATTTAAATATTATTAATTGGGGACCCTTAATAACAGGGGAGACTGTTGTGTGAAGGTCTGATTACTCCAAATGTCACAGCAGCTCCTGCTCAGTCAGTTCGGCTAAATGCTCCCTGTATCGTGTTATTTGTGTTTATTAGCCTGTAGCTCCTTCACAGATTCATTTTTAATGGGAGGTACTCTAAAAGGCGGAGCACTGGATTATCTCTATCTGCAGGAGTGCATTAACTTACCTCATATGTGTGTAGGTGGGTGTGCCTGCACGCGTTTGAGCGAAGGCTCCGTGCTATTTATTTTATAGTAAGTGTTTTATTTGTGCATTTTGAGTCGATGCAGCAATGTGCGTCAGTTTAGATAAAAGTCAATTGTATTATTATTAGGAGAGCGCACGCAGTGCATGTAGTGTACTGCATGAATTGGTGTAAGTGTGTGAGTTGTGTGTATCTTCCTGTCCATCAGGGTGTTATGTGGAGGCATATTTGAATTGTTACTATGGAAACCAAGCACTGCTGTTGTACAGAGACACATATCCGATTGGGTCTTTGTCTCGCTCTGCTCCGTCGTTTACTGTCACACTTCTTGCATTATTCTTGAAGATTTTTTCAAATAGTTTCCCTGCAGTGCCCCCTCTCAGTCGAATCGTTGGCCATTTTGCTGAAATTTATTTCCATTCTTTTATTTTCCAACTCACTGTGGACTCACTGAGGCCGTTTTTCATCCTTTCTTAGCTTTCATGTTTCTTGGGCTTTCTTTAACCTCATCTCCATCCTTGGCTTTTATTTTATCATCTTGTGCTAATCATGTTCTCTTTTCATCCTTCTTACTTCAGCTGTGGCCCCTCCACACCTCACTCCCTCACTGCCTCCCTCCTTTTCTTATTGCTGTTCCTTCCTCCACCTCCATCTCTTTTGTGTATGTCTCTATTTATTCTCTTGCTCGCCCCACTCTTCTTTCTCTTCTTCTCTCTGCTGCCTTCCTCCCACTCGCTTCCTCCTCCTCCCCTCTCTCTCTCTATCTCTCTCTCTCTCTTTCTCTGGTGCGTCTTCGTGGAGAATTCGGGTCGTTTACAATTACTATGTGCACCTGCAATTAAGCCTGACAAACCTCTGGTAATTAGACCTTTTAGGCAAACTGTTTTTTTCTTCTGATCTTCCACACTGTTCAGCCTCTTCTCTCTGCCCTGTTTCACACATTACTCCTTGCTTTCTGTTGCCACTTTCTATCAGATTTCACTTCTCCTCACAACTTCACTCCTTCTCACTTGTTTCTCTTTGGACTTTTGTTTTTGGTGCTGACTGGATCAGCTCCACAACGCCCAGGGTGCTTGATAAATAAAAGATTACTAAAGGTGTTGTGTGAGCGAAGAATAGGACAACGTGTTTTACTCTGCCCTTCATTTATCCCTCAGCTAAAGTGCTCTACGGTGCTTAATTTAGAATACAAGCATGAACATCTTCTCATTAAGATTCCTTATTCCTGATTCTTTATCTATGCAGAAAATATGCCAGAATTTGTTCTCCTGATACACTTGTAAGTGCGTGCGCTCAAACACACACACACACACACACACACACACACACACACACACACACACACACACACACACACACATAGGAAACCACAATTTTCACATCAGGCCATGACTAATTGTGTTTCTCCCTGCCTGTCACCTCCCTTTGCTTACATCTTTCACTCCGCCTCTTTCTTTCTCTCCAACTTTCTCCTCTTCCTCTATCGTTTCTTCTCCTTGCTCTACTCTTCTGATTGTGTGCCTGGTAATAGATGAGCAGTAAATAATAGCAGTAATAGTAAATAATAGGTCTGCAGAGGGCTTCAGAGAGCAGGGAAGTGATCTCTAAAGGTTGGAAGACGCAACTGAGAGAAAACAGGTTTGGAGGGTAAAAGGGGGAAAAGCTGTGGAAGTAGTGGAGGAGGGTGTTGGAGAGACAAAAAAATGAGGGAGAGATACTCAGTTGAGCCTGGGCTGAGTGTCTAATGGTCACTTAGCCTGGCAGCTAGTCCATGAAGCTGTGAGACTGTCAATCTGTCAAAATGCAGCCAGCGCTGTCCCAACTCCCTCAAACACACACAGACACACAGACAAAACTCACTATCTCTTTTGCAGCTCTGTCTTTCATTTGTGCCACAGGGTTCCTCCAAGGAAGTCACAGCACAGTATTATGGATGTGGCGTTGTCACTTGATGCTCTGTGAGCGCTCACAGGCCTCTCTCTATCTCCGTGTTGGGTTTGATACGCAGCTATGTGGGTCAAGTAGTTGGGGTTTGTAATTAAAGTATTGAAACGTCTGTAAGATCCAAACCAATACCAGATGTTATTCATTTCATGAGGCCAGCAGTGATGTTATTATTACAGATTATTAGTTTTTAGTTAGTGAAACACTCTGCCTAGTGTGAACCCATTAAATTAGAATAAAAAGGGAAAAGAGCAATATAAGAAAACAGAATAGAGACAGTTGTGACCAACACACATTATCTATCTAGCAGAACAGTTATAAAATAACTAAAACGATGACTGTGTTGCAACCAGTGTTGGTAATTCTGTTTCTGACATACTGCTCACATTCAAATGAATATAGATAATATTATATCTACAGTTTTTAAAAGACTCCAGTATTTTGACACTGGCTGTTTGAGGTCATACATGTTTTAATTTTTTTCGCTCTTAATCTAAACTGTTCAGTGTCATTTTAATGTAGCTTTAATCACCTCTCTCTGTTTCTCTGTTTCTCTCTCTTTCCTTCCAGGGACGGCATTTACACTCCTCCACAATGCTTGTCAGCCTCTACCCTTCTCCCTCCCATCTTCAGGACAAGCGCTTCATCTCCCCCTGCTCCTCCCCTTATCAGCCTTCCCCTCCTCCTCCTCCTCCAGACAAGTCCTCCCAGCTTCCGTATCCTCAGCCTCGACTGACACTCCCCTTCCTCTCCTTATCCATCTCTGTGCTCCTCCTCTCCATTCTCCTACTGCCCGTGTGCGAGTCTCGCAGAGGTGGAGGTCCAGGTACAGGACCCGGAGGTGCCCAAGGGGGACATGGAGGCCAGAGGGGAGGCAGCACCCAGAGGGGCGTTATCATCCCCCCTCAGTACTCTCCAGGTTCACCACCTCTTCCCCCAATCAATCCCAAACTGATCAGCTCGCTCAGTATTGCTGTCATCCTGGTGGGCAACTCTAGTGAAGTTGCCCTGGGGGCTGGACTTGAGAAAGAGGACTTCCTCCACATCCCTTACCCCCCCAAAGTTGAGGTGGTCACGATGAACGAGACTGATCCCAAGAGTATCATCAATCAGATCTGCACACAAATGACTAGGAACTCTCTGCAAGGTGTAGTGTTTGGTGACGACACAGACCAGGAGGCCATTGCTCAGATCCTGGACTTCATCTCTGCCCAGACACACATCCCCATCCTCGGCATCAGGGGAGGGTCCTCCATGGTCATGGCAGCCAAGGTAGGAAAACTCTTTATTTGTTTGTGGAAAAAAGGACAAACTTTGTGAACCGTGTATCAGTGTGGGATGGTATTATTTAATGTAGATAAACATGCTGCAGTCTTTGTACTGAGAATATAACAGGGTGGGCCCTTAATCAAACTGATGCACAGGCATGTTCAAGGATTTGGAAAGTCCTGTTAATGGTAGCATGATTTTATGTTCAAGAACTTTATATGAAGTCACTGACAGAAAACAGTTATATGTGAAATCATCTGTTGTATTGAGTGCCACATCCACTGAAAGGCATTAGGCCCATTTTTTATGCGAGTATTTAGTTTTGGTGTTATTTGGTTGTTTTGGAATCAATATGAAACTAAGAGAACAATGAGAGTTTCCTTCCCCTCGGGTTTTAAGATGCATCAACCTTTCAGCACAGAGAGCTGTTTCTGAATCAAACCGAGCCTCTCTGTTGATTGATTATGCTGTTAATTGACCTCCTTTGTGAGCCTGACGTCATATTGTGGCTCCTGGCAGTTAGCCGACTCAACTCTAAAAGGACTCGCAGTGTGAAACTAAAGAGTACATAGCAAATCAAAAACCATCTCTGTGGGACTGGGATGCGTGAGATTTAGCACAAACTAGGCTGCATGAATAGAACCTATGATCTAGAAATAGAACAATGGCTGTGAAACGTATATTTAAAAATGTTGCAGCCTAGCTCCTGGAGACAATGGGATGGACAGTAGAACTCTGCAATTGCCTTTTTATTTTGTGTAACAGTACTGGTAACCTGCGTTTGTTTTTACAAAGTACTTTGGATTTAGTTTAGTTGATGCGTTACAAGATGCTCAGTGTTCTGTTATAAGCTTTTTTTCAGAGCTCTCCAGTACATCTCATGGTCTTTATCATTAGATGGAACTTGCTGAAACATAAATGTGGTTTAAAGCTTTGGACAAAGCTAGTGGATTAATGTTGATTTTAAATGTTTTTTTGTCAAAAATTTTCTGAAAGTTTAAGAATGTGATTTCTAAAGGTTCACAATTTGTAAGCATCGCTGTATACATTAGCACTGAGGTCATGGCTAGCAGTGATGTGGACTGCACTTTCAGCCAACACTGAACATTAGGAGTATTATGAGTGTAATATTATTTACCGTGGAATATTTCTCCTTGCATTATATTAGTTATGTCAGTTTGACCTTGTCTATTAACTTTAGTACATTTCTCGAAGGCTTCAAGTTGTCAGGAGACAGTAGAAATGTAATTCTTACACCATTGTTTCTGCTTGTAGAGTAGCACAGCTGATTGGATTTTGAACTTTGCTGCACAAATCTGCAAAATCTGCACAGTTAAGTGTATAAAAATTGTTAAATTTTGTTAAATTGCAGAGAGAGTGGGAGTCTTAAAATCTGATATGTGCTGACTTTACTTGTTGCTTCATTTTGAAATCAAGGCCATCTCAAACTGGAATTAAGAAATAATTAAAGGAAAGATTCAAGTCACTCAATTCAGAAATAGTACATTAAACGGCAAGGTGATCCCTTCAGTGGTCAAAGCCCTCTGATATTATCTTCCATAGGAGACTGCTTCGCATGCATACGTGGTGGACATACAATTTAATAGAAGTGAAGACAGGGAAATGAAAGGAATGGAGTGATGCTGTAGAGGTTAAGATGAGAAATAGACAATAAACAAGAGAGAGAATGTTATGAAGCTGATAGAGACAGAGGCCACAAACTGAGAGTGGCAGGAGGGAAAGATTAGAGTGCAACAGACATGCAAACTTGCTGCTGTGGAAATAGAGCATATGAGTGTGTGTGTGTGTGTGTGTAGCCTACATCATTAGACATCTTTGGATGTTTAACACAGTTTTTTGAGGAAATCTCTCTGTTTTCGCCTCGTTCGCTTGGCTTGTTCTCCTTAAACCTTTATTCTTCTTCTGCATGTTCACTGACTCGAGTCTCTCTCTCACACACACAGAACTAAGGATGAATGTGGTGGATCCTGTTGGCATGGCAACCAGCTGCTTATATATTTCTCTGCACACTGTATAAAAGCAGAGGGAGAGAGAAAAGATGATTTCTGACAGAAGCAGTCTAAAAGAGATGAGGGATAGTGTCCTAGTCGCGAAGGAGGGGGTCAAGGGGTAGTTGTAGATGAATGACTAGATTAAAGTGTGAAAACGGAGGTGAGGGTGAGGTAGTGAGAGTGAGAGAGAAGGACGGAGAGGTGAATTTTACTGCTAGTGTAGCTGTTGCAGTTTGAGCGAGAAGTCAGACATACTGCTCGCAATAATTAACATTAACATTAATAAGGTTAGCCTGATTCATATTCACAACTTGCAGCTACAACCAGAAAATCATGAGCAGATGAAGATATTAAAAGGTTGATTGTTGATTAATATTAATCAGCATACTGAGTTTTAGACAACAACGCAATCCAAACAGTAGACATACTGACTCTGAAATATCAGGTTAAAGTATACCTGAGCTAAAAGCTAAAATATATAACTTTTTTCTAATTCTTTTAGAAATATGCCTCAAAATGGGTAGTATGGAGAGGTGTTGTCAAAAGGGCAGACAGTTTTAGAGCAAGGCTCGCCCTTCTGACCAATCAGAGAAGGTCAGTTACTTCTCATTTTGTGAATCACTCGCTTAATTCACAAAATTTGCATATCGTAGCTTTAATCAGCTCAGAGTATTGATGCAGAACTAAGACTTTCCTGAATTGAATCTGCCACAATTAACTGATCATTTCTCTGCAGAAGGTTTGCCTCTGTTGAACTTCCAAAAACACAGTTCGCTAGTGGTGGTAGAGTGATGTGCCTTTTTTACTTCTCACTGACTGTACTCTTTGACAGAGTACCGTTAACAACTTGGAGAGAGCACTTAAACAGACAAAAGTTTCAGTGTAGCAGCTGCAGAGCAACATTAATCTTCCATCAGTGATTTCACTTGTTTGATCCGGCAAAAGTGGAGGTCAATGGGTGCTAGATGGTGCAGAAAAAAATGAGGAAAGATTAAATAAGGGAACTGTGGTGTACAGTTGCAAAAAAAGTAAGTGAAAAGTAGGTAAATTGGTCATGAAATGTGATCAGATCTTCACCAAAGTCACAATTTAAAAAAAACCCACAATATTTCTAAGGTAATGAAACACAGTCATGATCTTCCATGTTTTTATTTAACATGCACATTAAAAATGACTTTTTTGCTTTTTTTCCAACACTGGTGTACAATAAAAAATAACAGAGAGATAAAATCTTTGTGAAGGTGTTTGTTAGCGTCAGATCTTGACCAATCCACATATTTTGTCAACCAGGAGCCGGATCCCAAACGGCTGTGGCAATGAGAACCCTACCCTACTTGATGAAATGTCATGATTTATACTCATTTATACTCACTAACTTAAATAAAAAAAAAACAAAGAGTCTAGAAAAGAGTGATAGAGTAGACAATTGAGATGGAGCAGGAAAAAAATGGGATATTTGTAACACAAAGCCTATAGTATCATGAGGGCAGTTGTATAAGCTGTCTGCAACGCTCGTGTACATACCTTTGTGAAAGAGCGAGTGAGTAATTTTCCATCATCTGTAACTCAATTGTTTTCAGTCCATTTCTTATCAGTTCACAATTATGTCTATCTGTTGTGCTCCACATCCTCCCGTGGTGCTTCTCTTCAGGCTTCTGTGATGGGCAAACCACTTGATTTTTCCATTTCTTGTCACTGAGCAATTAGATTTCCATTTAAAACAACACTGAACACGTCTTTTATGTATGGTATTTGATCTTTAAACCGTATTTTTCCACATGCGTCACAGTTATCAGTAGAGATGATGCAGATATATACACTGGCCTGGTAGCTCGGAGCACTTCTGGCTTTATTTTTCTTCCAGTATTCTGTTATAATGAATCAGTGACAGATGCAGGTAGGCCCATTATGTAGCAAACTGGATGCATGATTCCTTTTAGCCATTAATTCACTCCCCGCACGTGCTGGTAGTCACATAATAGGACAACAGAGTTGGCCTTGGCACACACTCAACTCTGTCTCTGGGGACTAATGAGGTCTTCCAAATCTATTGTTAAGTCTCAAGCTGTGTGTGTGTGTACATGCGTTGTTTGCACGTGTGCGTCTGTGCATGTGTGTGGACACGTAGAGCATGCTAGTCTTCAGTGATAATGGTCGCTTTGCCTGTGTTTGGGGAGATTACAGCAATTGTTTTCAGTGCAAACAAGGTACCTAGAGGCACGCAGAGTCTGAAACCATTTTTCATAAATGGTCCACGCGTCTTAAAGTTAATTTTTTTCCATTCAATGCTGTCTCCTAGTTTTTTAACCAAACAAATGGCTTAAAGTTGCTGCTTGTTTAATATAAATCTCTCTTGGTCTCTCTTGGGGTTAAAGACTATCTGTCAGGTGGTCAATAGTAAAACTCATGGTTGAATGGATTGCTGTGCTCTGGCTCTCTTGTGGTGCTGAAAAAAGAGAAAATACTGTGTATAAGAAGAACAAACTGCCATTGTATCCCTTAAGACAAAAAACTCGGTTTGTTATAGAGACATAGCACGCTCTGTCGATGAAAACTGATTCACCACTTCTTGATTGATTACTACAATTATACACCCTCTCTATCTTTAAATAGGCATCCTTTGTGCAGAAGTGTATGAGGACTTCTTGTAAGACAGACATTAGCAGAGAAGTAAATTATCTCCCAGACCTGTTTGGCCAACTGCTAACTGTTCAGTGATTCGAAGGTCCTTGCTAATCTCTTGCAGCTGACACGATTGTTTGAGCCAAGGGTGCACTCTGTCTTCTCATCCTATTGTTCCCGTTCCCAGTTTGTGGTTTTTATGAGTCCCTCATTTCATCCTGCATGCACCACGTATCCCATTATGCTTGGTTGTTGTACATGAGGGGATAATGGACTGCCTTTGTAATGCCCCCTTTTGCAATTATGACCAATCCAAAAAGACAACAGCATTAAGAAACAAACTGCATATGTATATTCATCCTCACTCACCTATTATCACATTATTATCACGCTGTCTATTTGTATTTTGAAAAGCACTTTTTTGCACTGGATATCCATCCCTATATTCCATTTGTGCACTGTCACTGGAACAGAATTGTGTTCCATATGTCAAATGCAAGTTGATGTTGATGCGCATGAACAGCAACAATATAGCTTGTTTCCGAGAGCAAAGACTTTGCATCTGCTGTCAGGTTAAACTAGTGTCCCTACCCTAAAATACATAACACAAACATTGTTAGCAGTCTCACCGATTTTATTTATGTCAAGATTATTTTTATTGGACATGTTAGAGTTAGTTTCTAGGTGTGCACAGTGACGGACTGAACAGGATTTGGACAGGACTAAAACAACAGACATGCTCCAGTAATGATTACTTTGCCCATCCTCCTTCTGGAGAACTAATCCCATCCTATTAGACCTTTAAACACACTTTCTCTCTCTCTCTCACTCACTCTGTGAGATACTGTGGCAGCCTGCGTTTGATTGATGTTCCTATTTTCCTGGCGTTGCCATACGTTTAACCCCTTGAAAGCCCAACAGATGCAATAGGGGATAAATCAGGCCAAATATAATCTGTTGTGTCTGACCTGTGTTCTTTGACAGTGAAATGTAGGTACTGTCTAAGGACATGATCATCTGTCTCTCAAAGTTAAATTCAAGAGAGCTCACTCTATGTCTGATGTCATGAAACAACAAAACCTGGAGCTGCTCCTGTGTCAGCGAATGGAAAACAGAGTTTGTAAATACGTTGACACTGTCTAAGGAAGTTTGAACAGAATGTGCTTGGTGACTTTTTTCAAAAAGCTGTAGAAGCTCAATTTCCAACTCTGTCTCCTAAAATTAACATTTTAATACTATTACTTTGCCCCAGACTGGGGATTGATGGTTTTTAAGGTTAAGGTGAGGTTAGGGGAAAGGTTTTGGCATTGATTAGCAGATATAGTGTTGATGATTAATTTAGTTCTCGTTTGCATGCTAACATTTTGTTAACCAATAAACAAAGTACAACTAAAGCTGAAGGGAATGAGGCACTTTTGCAGGTATTTGTAGTGTATCCAACTGTGTGAGACAGAAACGTAAACTTCCTTTACTGGAAAATATGCAGAGAATAATGATAATGCAGCAATTACATAAAAAAAAACAGTACTATATAATCTTTCAGGCAAGAGAGAATTTCACATCTCATCACTTCTCTTTCACATCATGTGTTGAAATCTCAGCTGAGCAGTCACAACAGGGAGTGATTTTACCTGTGCTCGTTATTGCCTATATAGTTCTTCTTCTCACAGTTTGTATATAGAACATATAACACTGTAGAGTAGTTACAGGTTTATGGAGCTAAATATTTTTATGTCAGTGCTGTACGAGCATACCAGTACAATTGTTTTCAGAGTGCTCCCAGAATGAGACAGATTTTCTCATTATACCGTCCTTGTACACACACACACACACACACACACAGACCCACAGTGGTAATGCATTCCTTATCTCCTTACAACATTAACATTAACACAAACCATCATCTAAATGCCTCAGCTCAACCCTAACTTTAAGTAATGTGCAACCTTAACCCCAGAAAGGAGTTTTAACCTTTAGAAAGACATTTGAAATGTAGAGGAAATCCATCCACACAGACACAGAACGGCATAGAAAGTAAATATTCACACACACACAGACATCAAGTAATCGGGAGTCAAGGTCAAAGACTGTGTGAGGCTTGTATCCTTCCCACTCCCATCACATGTTCTTTTCTTCCCTTTCCCATCTCTGTCCTCTATTTTTGTTTTGTTATTTTTATTGCACTGTTGTCTTAAACAGCACTGAAGCTGTTTCTGAATGATGTCCCACCCTTGCTGCCCCATAAATTCAGTCAATTCTCACAAATGAACCTTTTTATTTTTTGCACTGATGGTCTACAAAAACCTTTCTACCCTCTTCTCCCTCTGTGTTTTTTCTCTCTCTCCTTGTCTTTCTCTCCATATAATGAATTCGTTTTATCAGCGGCTGTGCTGTGCGTGGACAGGATGAGTAATTTTGGAGATCACAGGAGACTTCTCTGCATTGCACTTGGTTGCAACAGGTTGTCAGAAGGCTTTGGGAGCCTCACTTGGCTTCTCTCTGCCGACAGCTATCGGGCCTTTTAACGTTCCAGCATATGAAGCCTAATTAACAGCTTATCTTATTACATAAAGATGGTATATGATTCAAATAAAACCGGATTAGCCTTTTGTGACACCGTGTGATAGTAGCACCCTAGTTTATTTCAGATTTGTTTATGAATATTTTAGTTTGCGACATTAAGATATAATAAATGGTTACTCTTTTTTAAGGAGGAAAAAATAAGTAAGTATTTATTTTTATCACACTTTTCAACAAGAATTACTCAACTAAACTAAACTATAGGAAATGAGGCAGTTTTGTAGGTATTTGGCCAAAGAGGCTCTTATGCCAAAGAAATGTTTACGACTCTTGCAACAAAGGTCCCCAGCTGGACTCGAACCGGGGAATGTTGTATTTATGGGCACAAACCATTAGGCTCCAAATTCAGTTGTTTTTTTTTTATGGTTCTACTAAAGAGGATGTTTCTGCTGATAGGGACGTCAGATTAGGAAACGCTCAAACGTGTTGTTTGGAAAGGCACTGACAAACAACATATTTCTTTTAGTTTAGAGGACATGTTGTGATCACTGACTGACAAAAAATGTGTTCCGGCAACCTTTGAAAAAAACAAGCATTGATCAGATTGAGTGATGCACTGTTGTGTGTTATTCTGTTTATTTGCCAATCACAGCAGCTGTCTGTGTTGGTTTAAAATCAGAACATCAAATGGTTGCCAGTGGGATTGAACATATTAATGCTGACAGATGTCTCAGTTATGGCATGAAATCGTAGAACAACTACTCAGTCAGGCCTAGGTGCACAATATTGAAACAGCAGTGTGATTGTAAGAGTCTTGGACTTGAAGTAAGTGCAGGACACACCAGTACTAGAATTAGTTCTCCCCACTGTAATTTACCCCTGTATTCATGCATTTAATTTGCCACACCCCCTAAAACCTCCTCGTTAAGGCAAATCTTGTTGCTGTTGCTTCAAAAAGTTTGACATGACCTTCTGGCAGTCACTGTTAATGTAGGGGTTCAAACTAACTTTCCTCTGGTGCCACTGCTCATGAAACTGCACTTCATCATGTAATGTTTTTTAATGTTTAGGGAATACAAATCAGCGAGAGATAAAAGATAGGAGATAAGAGCTGAAAAAATTGTCACATAATAATGTGGTGGTTTTCATGGTTTTGCATCAGGCTGAGAAAAGACCTCTTAAATATGGAGAGAGAGCCATCTGACTTGTGGGTATTTAATCCCAAACAGACAGAAAAAGGTTGAGTTTGTTCTAATTGCACGGAGCAGGGGAGTGCAGTCATTTACATTCATCAGTGAGCCTCCATTTGTTAGGTCTGAGATAAGGAAAGAGAGAGAGAAGAGCAATGGAGGAAATGTGGGAAAACATTTTGGTGCAGGATTGATGTTTTGTTCTTGTATCAACTAAATCCCACAATGTGCTGCTCTGGCTATTTTGTATATGTGTATATAGGTACATTTACATCATCCTGTTATTATGTGTTTTGTCTGTTGGAGCTGAATAAATAGAGTGTTAGAGTGGTAGAAATAGTTTTTACATTTTAATGATTTGGTAAAGCTGTTGTATAAGAATACGATTGTTTAAATGCCCCATGATGTTTCAGTATCTGCCCAGGTCTGCACAGGAGGTGTTTTAGCCACATGTCAGACAAAAGAGCTACAGTTTTAATCAATGTGACATTGAGTGACACTGCACAGGCAGTGTAACAACCCTCTCTTGTGCTTTATGTGTGTAACTACCAACCAGAGTGTCTTTTTTGGATTGAAATCCTTCTATTTTGTTCAGTTTTACATGAGTAACTGCAGCTATTGTGGCCAAAATGTGGGTGACCGCACAGCTGTACTGTGGTTGAACACATCCTGTGCAGACACTCAAGCTGAAGCTGCTGCTGTGCTGCTTTCATTATCAGCCTGTGTGGACATGGATTTACTGTTCATGGCTCCACTAAAGATGAAGTACAATTTATAAAAGTTTAGATAGAGACTGAAAGCGTACATAACCACAATATAATTGTTTTGAGTGGTGTTTTTGCATGTTAGTCGCATCTATTTTTGCTATAGAGGGCAATAACAACCCACAGGGTACACATGGATTAAAAGAGACAAAGTAGTTTATTTATAAACTCATATTGGGTTGAACACAGCAATGAAATATCTTTTAACGTATTATTTTGCATTAGTTCGGCAGATGCTTTAGTGTCATTTCTTCTCGGATTTAATTTTGGAATCTCATTGCTTATTCACAGGAAGAGTCAAGGATCTAACACTACAATTAATGGCCACCTCACTCTACCACCTGAGCTACGTCTGAATAGTTGTGTAATCCTTTCACGTCTTACATATTTTCAGAAAGGTATTTGAAGGAAACAAACAGTGATTCTGTTCTTTCTTTAACTCGTGGTCTTGTTTGGATTGGATACATTTAATGAGTTGGGTTTGTGTGTAGACGTGAACATGTATGCTACACATTTATGCATGTTTTACTTCCTGTGTTTGCTCGCGTACCCTGGTCGGTGTGTCTCCACGTTTTAGCAGTGGAGAGTGGGAAGCAATACTGTATCCGTTGGTGACAGCTGGCGAGTCTCCCCAGTAGCTGAGACTGACACATCCAGCTCAGTGGTCTTTATCTATGATGAGAGTGACACCCAGTGAGTGGCACCTTTACTGGCAGTCGTTCACTCACCCTCTTCTCTTCTCTAATAAGCCTTGCCCTGGTTCTCAGCTCTCACACTAGGCAGCACTCAGGCCTCCTGCTGCGGTTTACAACATCTGTCGACCATCAGTGTACTGTACACTTGAAACCTCGGTTTTCTTAATTCCTCTCAGGTGGAAAATACACTGTGTGTGCACTGTGTTTCAGGTTACGTCCATCATCGTCTGGACACCTGTTATTACACAGTTGGTGGACGGAGCGCCATCAAGCTGTCACTCTGCAGAGAACTGATTCTCCAAAGTGTTGCTGAGACAGCTATACAATGACAATGATGGAGTTATAAAATTACTCCAGCACATAATACTACATGTACTAAATGGCAGTGGTTCTCAACCCCCTGGGCTACTTTCTATATTTAGTGCAAGGGATTTGAAATGCAAGTGCACGGAAAGCCTGAAATACACTGTCAGCTACTGCAGAGGTCTGTTAATACTAAGTAAGTTTCATAAGAGCATGTTTGGACGTGACAGAGAGGAAGTGGGATTGTTATTTTTATTGATCTTAACGCACAGCATCTTAAAAGAGAGCTGCAGTTGTGAAGCGTCAGGTTAGCTTGTTGTCTGAGTGAGTGTGCACTAGCTGAAGGTGATTATACCAGGGTGATGTGACACTGCAGCTGTTAGCCCCTGCAGAGTGTTATCACACACAGCCCTGTTTATTCACTAGTAGGGAGTGCCAAACTCCAAAATGCTCAGCTCTAGGTAGGGTGCCTCTGTATTACTCTTTCCGACTATGCTTCTCTAATTATTGTCATTGTTTCTGTGGATTCCTCACAATCTCCCTCTTTCTCTCTTATGCTCTATCTTGATGCCATCCCTTTCTCTCTCGGCTTTTCCTTCTAATCTCCCTCTCTTTGCCTTTTTTTCTCCTCTGTTCTACATCAAAGTAAGCCAGCACTCTCAGGCAAGCACCAACTCAGAGCTTAAATTCTCACCCTTCAAAGCCACTGCTTGTGAATAAGTTGAGAAAAATGAAATGTCATTCAGTGTTTTTTTGGTTTTTTTGCATTTTTTTGACCTGCTGAGATAAAATGCAAAGCGTAAACAGCAAATAAAATGAATGTGAATCATTCTGCACCAGTGACTGAGCGGACATAATATCTAGAAATAATATTACATTATGTCAGTTTTTCTACAGCGGGTGATAAATCTCTCACACAGCATCTTAACACAACCAACCTTTAAACCAAGTACTAGTAAATATGAAGAAGATGTGTGCCGTTGGTTGGGAAATGCAAAGGGAGGCAGCTCATGCTTGCTGCATATCTGTACAGCACAGTTGGTGATAAGCATCAGAAGGAGATTACAAAACGAAACATGATATCCACTGATACAGAAGCTGTGACACCTGCTACAGACGAACAAGACTCAGTATATAATAAACAGCATTTCACAGGGTGTGAAAGCTATTTTAGCAAAAGCACAAGTACAACTTAAAAGGTAATTTATTCAAAATCCTGAATGAGCCAGTAGGCAAATGTACCAGAAAGTGAAATCGGTGTGTACATGTGAACACAAAGGTGTTGACAGTACAACAGCAAAATCTTATTTCAGGCCTCTGAATCACAACCCAAATCATAACTTTGATCAGAAATTCAAATAAGGAGAGTGTTTAACTCATTAACCGTTGATTCCCTTAGATGAAGAGACAATTGATCACTCAGAGCTTTAAGTGTGCTCTAAAGTGTGTGTGCTGTATATGCAGCTGTGTTTACCACTTATGCTCCATAAAAAGTGGAATCATATTTCCACATGGCTGGGAAGCTACAGAGCCACTTCCATGGCAAGTGGTGATGGGATCAACAGTACTAATTGTTGTCATCATACAGAATATGCTCTTATAAATTGATATGTCTTTATAGCTGCAGTTATTAGTCGATGATTTGGTTTCTAATGTAGGCTCCTGATTTATGGAAACAGTGTTGCCAAAATGTTAGAAACACCTCTTAATATCATGCACTCCAGTATTACATCACCACTCCCTAGACCTCAATAATAAATATGTAGTGTATTTATCACCTTACTGACAGTTTTAACAAACACTACGAAATTATAACCTTGTAAAATTAAAATTAATGGCTCTAATGAATTGCATTAGATTGTACAGATGTAACTAATAGAAAGCCTAGTGAGTATATTTTGATTATTTTTATATTGTTGTTCTAGCATGTTAGGATTTGCTGCTTTTCTTTGGCATATGTGATAATAAACCTGTTTTTGGACTGTACATTGACAATATCACACAGCTACTCAAATGTCAGGATATAATATTTTTTCCTGTTTTACATTATAACAAACGGAATAATCTGAATATATTTTGAATTTGGACAAATAAAAGATTTTTTTATAGACACAATTAAGTTACGGCCGTAGTTATGGTATGCTAGAGTGCCTTTCAGAGAGGGTGTGGTGATGTAGGGACATTTTGTTCTGTTGAAACAGTCTCAGAGCTCTGTTGTTGTAATGAGACCTCATTATGTTGAATGATCAGCCATCCACTACAAAACAGCAGAGATGTTGTTGATGCCTGTAATGAACATGTAGTTCATTACAGGCATGACCCCCCCCCCCGCCCCAGTACAAACAGTGAGTTGGATTTCATAGTCCACTTCTCTCAGCCCGGGTTAGCTTGTATTAGTTATTCTGTCAATAGTATACGTGTGTGTAGATGAGTGGGTGGTCCCATCCTGCAGGCTGTCATGGTCAATGAGACAATACATGGAAAATTTATCCCCTGCAGCCAAATCTGAAGGAGGTAATTTGAAGAGTGAAGTCACAACAAAACTCAGCACCAAACCTACACCTAGAGCTAATAATATTAGCGAGACGATTTGTCACTTCTTTCCCCCAAAGGGCCAAAACTATAATTGAGCTACCAACATAAGTGGCCTGTAATTGAACTATTAAAACTGACCTCAGGTGTACAGT
This sequence comes from Anabas testudineus, assembly GCF_900324465.2. Classification (NCBI taxonomy): domain Eukaryota; kingdom Metazoa; phylum Chordata; class Actinopteri; order Anabantiformes; family Anabantidae; genus Anabas; species Anabas testudineus. The sequence continues at coordinate 14,239,511 of NC_046610.1, read as the reverse complement.
GAGTAAAACGGTGCAGGAATGAGCTCATGTGTCTTCTCTCATCTGTGGAACGGGCTTAACGCGGAAGAACGGATACGTTATACCTATATTTGTGTGCATACAGTGCAGTACAGTGTTAGTAGGCATTTTTTCACACTAATGGCATCTTTAGCAAGACCGTTTCTATGGAAACCGGGTTCCCATGGAAACGCTGCATGTCTCTTTGAATTAGAAATGTCTTTCTCTATCCCTCACTCCTCTCCGTGTGTCTTTACTTCACTTTTTGCTTCCCAGTTCTCTTCTTCCGTGATTTCCTTGTCTTTGACAGGCCAGCTGCTGTCAGTCAAAAAGTCTTGCACGGTTCAAGGAGACGTACACCACAAATGGAGGAAATGGAAGGAAGAGGGGTCGGCATCTGTGCCTTCCAAGAAAAAAATTGGGGAGGGAGGGCATCTGTTTTGGAAAGTGAGGGGACTTGGTTTTTAATCAAAAGCAACATATTGGAATAGGAAGGAAGTGTTGAATGACATTCAAAAGATAATGATGACGAGGAGGACAGAAGAGCGGAAGGATTGAAGAAGGAAGAGAAGGCTACAGAAACAAAGAGGGAGAGAGATAACTGATGAAAGGGAAGGGGAGAAGTGATTGATTTGTGCCCTCTCTGGCGCCTCTGGTTTCTGTTTAACCATGCTGCCACACTTATCCAGCCTATCTGATCTAACTGTGAGAAGAGAAGAGAAAAGAGACGAGAGTGAGAGAGAAACATGTCCATAGACATAAAGTTTGTGAAAAAGAGGGTAGATAAAGTGCAACAGACTTAGTGAAACGCAAATAGAGACAAAGGAGTGTACAAATGGGAACACTGAGAGAAAATCACCGTCAGTCTCCCGCTGCCGATGAAAAGTCTAAAAGTCGAGAAGGGATGAGAGCATGAGGTGATGCTTCAAGAAAAGTGGATGGGCCAAAGGAGACAGAGAAAGGGAAATGGATTCAAGACGTGCTGAAGAAAAGCGCGTCATGACAAGGTTCTGAACCACATGTCTCTCATTGCACGCTGCGCTTGACTCAAGCCTGCACTCTCACCCTGTGTGCTTGTTAGAGAGGAAAGTAGAATTGAAAAGGCTGGATGTACAGATGTAGGGATGATACTGTAGATGAAAGCGGGAGGGAGAGGGAACATGTGTTTTGACACGGCTAAAGGTTCACGTCAAGCTTTTACACCTGGAGATCAGCCAAGGAGCATTTAATAATGCACTGCAGTACACTGTGCATACAGTTTTACCAACACAACTGATACATATGTCTTATTACAAGTACTGTAAATTCACGAATGTTGTCAGGAACGTTTATTTACATACACCCATGACTTAGGTTTTTATTTGAAATACATGTAGATTAGAGATAGATGGGTTTGTAATCAGAGTTCTTATTTTTTTCTCAGTATATTTCATATATTAGGAAGAAACCTTGCTGTTTTTGATAATCCTTTTATTTTTAATTTGCTTTTAATGCTGTTGTTGTTCATGCAAACATAATACCTTCTAAGTTTGTTTACCTGTTGCCTTGATAAATTCAGGATCATGTCATATTTTACCCCCTGCTGCTCTGAGGTTTTGCTTTTGACAGAAAGTGTGGTTTCATTCACATCCGTGTTTCCAGTCACATCTGCTTTTCATTTTTTATTTAATTTCTGTTAAGCTACTGTCAGTAAAACTCAACACTTCTTGCACAAATCTTAGACATTTTGGAGCTCGGAGGGGCATAATCCTTCTCTGCCCTGGCAGGGTGTTAATGTGAAATATTTTCAGAATCATTTTAGAATCCTAACAATGATACGACGTGAAACTGATCGCAGATAATTAATGGTGAAGTATTTGAAGATGAAAAGTAAATCTGTTAAAAGATGTGTCTAGTAAAATGAAAGACATACGCAAAGACAAACACAACCAAATGAACTATAATGTTGCTGTAACTGCTGGATGTGTGTGTTAATAAACAAATGTTTATTACTAAAATGTTTGCCATATCATGTCCATGCTGTGTCATCACACAGGTTTGAGTCAAGACATTTTGTCATGTTGGTCTTGTTAAGAACTGTGTGGCTGAGTTGGCACCTGTTTACACTGTATACGATATGCCAGCAGGTTTTTTTTTTGTTTTTGCACGTGCTGTGAAAGAAAGAAGCAGAAAATAGTCCCAACTGTGAATAAAGGCTTTGTTGACCGAAAAAACTCTGGTTCCATTTTGAATCCAGTCCCACAATTGAACCTGCAGAACCCAAACTGAATTACAAAGTACCTACAGTAAGAGGACAGAAGTAACTACCATCATCCAAAGTGTTGGCACCTGTAGTTTTGATGTATCTGATTTTAATAACGCCAGACAACTTAGAGAGAAGCAAACATATCTGACTCCAGCCTGACCCGTGTATCAACCTCACCTTCAACGTGTGGCTGCGGTGAAAGAAAACTTGATAATACTTGTCTCACTTTGTCCTCTGGAGGCATTTTGACTCATTACAGGAAAAGCACAGGTGCAACTAACAACATTAACAATGGCTCCGTTCCAGTAAGTGTAGCTAGAAGCCATAACAGTGAACAGACACTAGGGCCAGGTAGAGCCACATATAACTTGTGAAGAGTTGAGACATCAGATTAAAGAGGCATTTCACAGATTTCGAACACAAAGTTCAAGGACTGAGTCGTGAAGTTTGAAGGACATGAGTCAAATGGAACAGTGCTATGTGTTGCATTAGGATTCACAGTTTTTAGATTTAAGGGCTATGAGGATATCTCAACTTCAGCAGCAGCTTCCGCCCTCATACATATTAAAGTATACCAGTTTTAATGTAAAACCATAAAACAAGAAGAAAATACAGCTCTGTTTATTTTAACAAAACAGCTTTCTGGATGTCCAATGCTATTGTCTGGACTTGGCTACACCTGTCTGTCCCTTTTTCTTTTTCTTTGTCCCACTGTGTCCTTTTGTTTTTTCACCTCCCTTTCTCAGACACATACACAAATACACAGACACACATACAGATGCTAGCACACCAGTTGGTTAGCCAGGTCATGTGGCTGCCGGGGTCAGGTCTAATTGGGTCTCTGGCTCATGCGATCCAGCCCCGTCAGCATGCAGAGCTCCTGTGTGTCAGTGATTAATTACCTGCGTTCTCTGCTGAGTTAACGAGCTTAATCAAGTCCTCATGACGGAGCTTTCTATTAACTTGCAAGGCCAAAGGTGATGCTAAATTGACTCCCTCCCTCGTTGTGTCGGGGCTTGCTGCTTCTGACGTGTTCGTTTTTACACCAGAATATTTTTGTGATGATATTTTCATTACTTCGAACTGTTTCACATCTATCAGCAGACTCGATTCCATGCGTTGTTCTCTGTTGCCATCTCTGCCACTCTGTGTTATAGGACAAGGCTTTGGGCTTGACTGACATGATGTGAGTGCTGCTGGAGCATCAGATGTAACAGCAGGAGATTGAATCAGACAATTAATTATATCTTGCTCGTAGTGTGCACAGTGGCGATAGCGGTAGAGTGGTGCAGAAAGCTTCAGGCAAACACTGGTTTCTTCTGCTTTCACAGGAGTCTTTGTGTGTGTGTGTGTGTGTGTGTGTGTGTGTGTGTGTGTGTGGTGGTCGTGGTGGGGGGGGGGGGGGGGGGGGGGCGGGCTGAGTTTACTGGGCACTACATTCATGCATTTATGTGTGTGTGTTTGTGAGACAAAGAGATGTATTTGTCCTAAATTAGACATTCAGTTGACGATTACGTTTCAGCAGCTAGTGGTGCCGTATTGAAGACATGATGAGTCTTTTAGAGAAGATAATAGAAACCCTCTGGTGTTTGAAAGGAGTCTGATGGTTGAGCACTGTCTGCAACTTGATCATATCTGGCTCACAGTGAGAGAAAAAGATCCCATTACAAAAAAGGAGACGATAACCTCATTTCCACTGTGCTAAACAAATAAGCACTTATCAAGAAAAAACAAACATTAAATCGTACTGTTATTTAATTATTATGTGTAAATTAGTAACGTTTTGTTTCGTTTTCCATGTATTTTAAAGAGAGGCAGGCGTTACAGAAAAGGTTATTTGTGTGGTACGATGCATAGTTTTATGGTATAAACATCTTCATATGCAATTGAACATGAATTGTATATTAAGTAATAGAAATAGTTTTCATAATTGACCTATATTAAATGTTTTATATAGATCATAAGTCAATAAACATGTTTGATGCTTAGGTTTATTTGGATGGTTTGGTTTGCTGGAGTGAGCTAATTCACTCTACAGCTGTTTGAACGAACAAAGGTAAAGTACAGGTGCTCCTCTAACTGCTCCAGCTCGCCACATTTACTCTCCATAATAGGGAGTAATAGGGAGTAAATTGGAGTAATTGAATCATAATACAATAAGTGACAATAACAAATTAGGAAAAACAACGTAAACCCTTCAGATATAGTGCAACACAAGAGACTTTTATCCCCTGAGTGACGGCTGATGCAGCCTCCTCCTCTGAGTCTGTCAGCAGTGGGCTTACACTTGTTGCTTAGCCAAGTATAAGTCGTGTGGCACTCTGCCTAGTTTGTTTCCTCAGCCAGTGCTCGAGCCTATTTCTCCCTAGATGATGTCATTGTTACTAAGTGTCACATCTAGTTGATAAATCAGGATGGAGTCGATGCATCTAGTGTAGACAGCAAATGAACGTGTGGCTTATCTGCGAGCTGTCAGAGAGGGTGAGGGGGTAAGAAATACTGGAAATGGATCAGTTTAATGCCTTAAATGATCATTTCAATATATATATATGTGTGTGTGTGTGTGTGTGTGTGTGTGTGTGTGTGTGTGTGTGTGTGTATATGTATATATGTGTATATAAAATATTTAAGAAAATCTGAGTATATTCTCAGGCTGTCTTCTTATTAAATTATAATATTTTCTGTTTCCAAGACTAAAATTTGGACTGATGGTGATAACAAAGCACAAGTCAGGGGGTTACCAAAGCCTTCAGTTTCATGCTGTGGGAAAACAATCTACATTACATTGATTGGGTGGGGGGGAGTGCAACTTAGCTTTTAGATTGGAGTTAGTTTGTTGCTAACAGGGCAAAAACACATGTTTCATCTCCCACTGCTGTGATTACTCATGGCTTCTGTATCAGCAGCATACAGTCATGTAGCCAAATGCACCAATTTGTTGATGGCAGTCAGCACCGTTCAGCAGAAAAACGCTGTTTTTAGCCACTAACAGCTTTCTGCAGGGAACTGATGTGTTGAGCCTACAATAAGGAGCTACTGTAGGACATAATTTGCATGATTTGATTTGTGAGCTTTACTCACCAGGTGGGGAGGAAGAGAAACAGCTGCGTTCCAGTCACTACTGAGAGAATCAACGCATAATTATTTTTGTGTGTACTGTGCTTTAAAAGTATAGATCCTCAGACTCTGTCCAGGTAATAGTTTTAGTTATTTCAAATTAAAGTTTTAATAAAATGAATACGTGATAATTTGTGCCTAATATTCCAGCATTGTTTAGTTTCTGTTAAATCCAGCTGGGCGTTACATATGGGGATACAGTCACATCTTCTGAAAAGGGACTCGAACCATGTTGAGTGATGCAAGCTACTTTAAATGGTTTGCTCAGGTCATTTGAGGTGATGTAGATCACCTTTACTGGTAGTTAGTCAGATAGTTTTGATCTATTGCTGTAACAAAACAACAATATTTACATAATTTCCTTCCTCTCTAGCTAAAAGCTGTTTCAATATCTTGACCCTAATACATCAGAATTATTAAAGCTGCACTGATGAAGGACAAAACAACTACAATTACGTTACAAGAGAAAAAACACAGACTAAATATGTTTACTGCTCAGTTAAATTAATATATTTTGTTAACACGCACCAGAAATGAGCAAATAACATCTAATCACTCTGTCTTGTTTTTAATTGTCCATGTAATGATAGAGAATAATCAATTTTACACATCAGCAACACTTAATCAGCAGTAGTACTACATAAGACAGAGTTTCTTTTTATATTGTCATCTTTCATACTATACTATATTTTATGTTTGTATTCTGAATGGATAGCGGTCCCGTCACCATCGCTCTACTGGCGGCTGTAGGAGTGAATCATATTTCAGCGCTTCAAAAATCATTTCCTCGACAAAAATAGCAAGAGTAATTCAATCAGAATATTGTGGGATGTTTAAAATAAAGTGTACTGAATAAAGCTGGAGCAGAGACGTGGAAATAGGGTCATTGATAATTAAACAGCCGAATATGAGATTAATTAACACGCAGTGTGAGTTTGATTAGAAATATGATGATGAAGCACGTCGGGCTCAGACTGGGGAGGATTGACAGCAGCAGTGGCAGCGTTCAGACTGTGAGGAGAAGAGAGAGAGACGGAGAGAAGAAGATGAAAGGTGGAGAAAGACAAGTGTGATGAAGTGGAAAAGCTGAGTGTTGGAGGGAACTATGTGTACACTGCCACTTGTGTGTGTGTTTTTTCTGTGTGTGTGTGTGTGTGTATGTGAGGCTCTGTCTCTGAGTTCTGAGGGTTTGCCTGTTTTCTCAAGCGAGACTCCTCTCTATCTCTCTCAGCCTTAACAGCCACCCCCTCTCTCTCCCTCTCTCTTTATTCTTTGTCTGCCTCTCTCTCACTCTCTCTCTCTTTCTGTTCCTCTCTTGCTCTGTCGCTCTACTCTCCAGTCCTCTCCCACCAGGGCTTGTTGAGCAGTGGGCCGATATGTCGCCCTTCCTCTGCAAATCTAATTGGAGACAGGCTTTCATTGGCATGACATGGAGATGAGTTGCCAAATCCTTTCAGCCCTCCTGCTCGAGGCTCACTCCCCCCAGCTCTCGTACAGTACCGCACACTGACGCAGCAGCTGCAGCCGCAGAGGCAAGCTCAGCTCCGATTTCGCATCCAAAGACGTGTCAGTGACAATCTTAGTGAAATCAAAAGCACCCAACGCTCACCGTCTTAATGGCTTTAAATCATGCAGGAGCCCTTCACGCTTCACTGGCAGACATGTTTCGTTTATACTGAGAGGAAGAGACGTCAGCACTGTTGGGATCGATTCATGAAAAACAAATAGAAAAACTTTGTGTTCTATTTACACAGATAAGTGTGGGCATTAACGTACTGTGCATTATTGTCATCCGCTGGGTCTCCAGTGAGTTGAGCGGGAGTGTGGAGTCACCGCCTTAACTGGAGGTTAGGCAGCAGCACAGCACCTCGGGGAGCGGGAATGAGACTCAGAGGTTTGTGTTGCTAAACTAGCTCTCTGGTGCCGTTTCTGCACAAAGGTTGAATAATACCTCTAAAGTGATTCACTCTCTTACCAGCCTTTTTTTGAGGCTAATTCACACAGCTCACTGTTGCAGAGTCTGTACCACTACACCTTGACTATTTTGAGATTTCTGTGCTGAGGCAGAAAAAAACCAAAGCAACAATTTCATGTGACTCAGGATGTGAAAGGGAAAAAAAAGAAACAAAGACTAAAGTGACAATAATACATTAATTGGTCATGGTCTGCCAAAGAAAAAAGGAGATCTGCACGTGCAGTGACAGTGTCTTTTAAACCTTTGTCATGAAGGTATGTGCTTTGTTTAGTTTTTTTTTAATAAAGTGCTCAGGATTTTAACTCTTTGTGGAATTTACATGCTCTGTCAGACAACACAATAAAAAGGCATCAAAGGAGAAAAAAGCAGAATAAAAGAGAAGATGCATATTGAATACCCAACCAATTTCTCTACTTCAGGACATAAAATGCACCAGAGAGGCCTTATTGATCAACTTAGACAGATAGGGAATATTACCACATTATGCACACATAATGGCATTGAACATTTAATCCGCACTGACAGGTCCACCCTGGAGAAACACAGATAGGTGCTTTTACTGATTTCTGGTTGCTTTTTATCTTCTCATGTCAAAATGTGAAAACACAACCAGTGGATTGTGCTGCAGGGATTATGATCATAAAAAATCATACAGGTGCTGATTCACAGTGCTAATATTTTATCTTATCATCTCATTACTATTCAAATGAACAACTATCTTACACCAGCATTTTTAATTACACCTGAAATGCACCTACAACACAAGTCCAGCTTTTGTACACCACTTTAAAAGGCCCTTTGTATTACAACCAGCATTACGTGTTCATACCTGTCGTGCCTGCAGTCACTCTAGTCAATTTCAACAGTCTAAACAACTCTGGCAGCACAAACGACAAAATGTAACCCACAGACAAAGACAATAACTTAAACAGAGAAGACACAAAAACAGAGCTTGAAAATGAGGTGACAAACCACTTTCTTGGGCTCACGGTCGACTAGTGTATGATGTGAAATGACAGGCAGGAAAACAACTGGGCAGGAAGGCAGGCCACTCTGGTAATGACACACACAGACTGCAACACCCCCCCCCAAACCCTCCCCCCAGGACACTTCACACCTCTGTGACATAAACTAATGGAGCTGCAGGGCATTATGTAAAAACAGAGGACAGACAGGAAAAAGATAGGGTGAAGGTGCTGGGGTCAATAGAAAGAGAGAGGGAGAAAAATACTGACTCTAATGCCATGTGAATAAAGGACAGAAATTATATAGCAGTGATTATGGTAGGAAAGAGAAAGCAGAATGAGATGATGATTAGCTGTAATCTAAGAAGGAGAAAATGAAGTAAGTAGTGCCCTCACGATCTCTCTAAATGGCAGGTTTGGTCTCACAAGTGATTACACCGCTCTAAGCTCACTTTTAGAAAGAAAAAATCAGGAGAGAGCGATACGGAGACAATGAGGGAGTTGGAGGTGAAATGGAAACTGTGAGCGTAAGTAAGTGAGAGGAAATGAAAGAACGAGATACAGGACTGTAGATTAGAGAGGTGGCATCTGCACAGTAATGCAGGCCGACGTGTGGAACGATGAGTCAAGTCCTACATTACAACAATGTACATTTGGCAGCTTTAGGCGAGTCACGTCTGGCCATGCAGACACAGTAGTTCTGGTTAGATGTGTCTAGGTGTTCAGATGTCAGTCAGATCAATAGACGTAAGGGGGATTTCTGTTGTGGTGCTCACACTGTTGGAAAAGTCCATTTAAACAATTGAACAGCAAAATGCATTTCCAAAGCCAATGCCCTGATTAACCTGGATAAAGACTTACATTAAAAACTTTAAAACACCCTAAACACACACAAAACTGTCCTTGTATAGTTTTGAACCGAAGCCAAACAGAATGTGTTTGGGTTTTTAAATATTTAATTCCCTGAGTTAACTTTTAAATTGAACATGAACGCCTAAATGCAGTTTCAAAGCCTTTTCTTCAAAGCCAGGATCAAAACTCTGGTGGAGAAACACAAAAGCGTTTTATGTATTTACTAGCTTGCATAAAGTAGTCAGCTAGAAATAGTTAAATCTAAGAATGTTGGAAACAGCTTATAAAAAACACAACATGTGTAAGTTTTAAATTTAATTTTGACTTCCCTCAGACTTTTTTGCAGTGATTTAGCTAAAAATGTTACTGTTACCTTTGCTTTGCTGCACTATTTCATAGCTGAGAGCCCTGGCCCCAGCAGAAATACAGAAACATCACACAACTTGGGCAAATTAAAGCAAAACTACAGTATCTGTACAGTATGGCGGGATGCCACTCATCCACAAAAGTCCACAAATCCCATTAAAAGACCAAAACCAACAATGCCTTAGTGCAGCTGTCGGTACTTTCTGATACACCTACCCTGTCTGTGGCATCCACCCAAAGCTCATTTGTTCCTACTTAAGATGCAAATCCCTAAAGATGTGTCATAAATATGTCATTTAATTTCATTATTTTGCTTAAACAGCTGAACATTACAAACAAGAGAAGTGGAAATGTATAGCTATTTTTTTAGCAGTGAATTGATATACATTGGTGCTTTGCTGAATATTTATGAGGTTAGAGGTGAATAGCGTCAGTCCTGCATGTGAATACCGTCATTACTTTCCTGATCATTTTACTGTCAGTGTAGGTAAAACCTCAGGTTTCAGCCTGCACACAGACACGCTCTCCTTCTTCACTCATTTCCACCACTAGTAGTCTCTCCACCATCGCTTGACACTGCAGCATTATTAGCTCATTACAGTGGAAAGTAGGTAACATATCATGTCCGTCCCTGTGGGTAAAAAGGTGGAGAAAGGGGGAGATGGGCTTTGATGTAGAGTGAAGGTAGCGTAGCTAACTCAAGGAGTGCTCAGCCTACTGTATGACTAACATGTATGACTGATTGCACACGTGGATGGATGCACATACATTATGTGTATGGATGCACATGAACATCAGATTGTTGGTTGCAGCAGCGTGTAAGTTGTTCGAAAGAAATGAGCAGTGAGTTATTAAACTTAATCTTATTTAAAGCAGCAAATAATGCATCTGCAGTGAGAACATGTTAGCCCACCTTAACAAAAAGACTTGAAGCTTGGCTCAGTAAAACAGCTGTACCTGCTCACAGACAGTATCAGGCAACCAGAACGATGGGAAGAGATATTGCAGGAAAGACTTATGAATATGTTGGACACCCTAGAGGTGTTATCAAATAGGATTTCTTGCAACATTAGTGGCACAGATGTTTTCATGTCTGAATTATTCTTCATTAAAAAAAAAAAAATGCTTGTTAAAATCATATTTTTAATTGTGTAATGAAAAATTATATGTAAAAACACTTTAGAACAGAAACTTGTGAAAGTTGTGAACATGTCTTTTCTAATACTGTAATCAAATATTTTATGTACTACCCCCTGCTGTGGAAAAATGGCCCAGGTAACACAATATTGAATTGTGAGGATGCTTATTTGTCCGAATAAATTTTCTTGTGAAAAGGAAATAAAGTCTAGAGCTACGACACTGTTTGAGATCATCAGTAATCATGATGTAAGCTATTTGTCACGACAAATTGTCAAAATTTAACAGGTTGCAGATTCTGAAGGATTTGCCTCTCTTCTTTGTTGAATGTGAAATTACACTAAATATATTTATTACTCATAGTGCGTGGTGCACCGTTGATGACATTGCATCAGCCATCTTGGGTTTATTGGGTTTTTAGTTGCACAAACACTAGCTAGAAGCTACGCAGACTCACTTTCAGTCACTTTGGAGAGAGCTAGACTAGCTGCTTATCCAGTCCAGCCAGTTTATGCCGAGCTAAAGACTGGAAACATCCTGCAGCTTTGGATTTAAGACACAAAGATCAAACTGGACAAACAGAAGACCCCTGACTTTACATCTGCCCGTCATAGCATTGGTGAATCATCCATCCAGACTTCTGTGTGCTGATGAGCTGTTTTGCAGTTTTACATGGCTGACTCAGCTGCCCTTGACCACCACCAGACATCAGGCTCCTGGAGCTCCAAGAGTGCTACCTAAATCATCTATCACTCGTCTGTCCTTGAAGAACTGTTTTGACAGAAATGTCTGTCCACAAATTTGGTACCCTACATTAAATATCACTGTACCAGGTGGCCGCCTTACCTGTTTTGCCCTCTCTTTTTGTCACAGCTCCTTTGATAAGGAATGAGTCACCTTGTCTGGTTTTGAATATTCATAACTAGTAAATGACACTTGACACTTCATGGGAGTAAAAGTCTGGTTGATTCAAAAACACGAGCTGTGGGAATTTACATTACAATGTGCATGTTGGTCACTGCAATGTGCTGCTGTACATCAACATAATAAATGTGACATTGGGTTAAAACAATATAAATAAGGTGTCATATTGTTGCGTAATCTTCAGTGCGGTAACAAAGCATGAATGCACAAAGAGGACTACATTTTGTTCCTGAGGCTTGCAGTGGCTGGACACACGCCGTCGTCATCTGTGCCCCTCTCTCATTCTGTATGACTCATGACCTTGTTTACTGATTCGCTCCATGTCGTTGTTTTCCAGGATGACCACTCCATGTTTTTCCAGTTTGGTCCGTCCATCGAGCAGCAGGCCTCCGTCATGTTGAACATCATGGAGGAATATGACTGGTACATCTTCTCTATAGTCACCACCTACTATCCTGGCCACCAGGACTTTGTCAATAAGGTAAACAAACAAACAAACAAACAAACAAACACAGACACTATAATTAATAGATTCAAACATAAAATATATGTACTGTATATATCAGGAGGTGCGTATACTACCTGGCGGCTCATTTTCAAGGTAAATGCACTAGTTCTTACAAAATATACCACACATACATCAAGGCCAGAATTCGTCAGGGACATTACCTACAAAGATAAATGTGTTCCTTTGATAAAAACAGGTATCCAGAATCAGCAGGATACTTATGAATCTAATGGCTATAAACTTTTTCAACCATGAATTTAAATGAGAGATTCACTTCCACTCTGTGTCCCAGGCACATTAAGTATTATTACATTTATCTTTTGGGGATCCATTACAGCAGTAGTGGCACTTACTAGATTTTTGCATTGTTTTCTAATCCTTTGAAAATATTTATGTCTGATCTTTATAGTTTTTTTTATTGCAATTTATTCAGCAAAATGATGTACGATTGAGAAAATGATGCTAGCAAAAGTTTAGAGCCATGATTTCAAGCTGTTAAAAAGTTTCGGTGCACACTGATAGAAATAGTGAGCAGTGAGTTTGATTGCGTTAATGGAAAGAGACCACTGGTCCAACATGTCTTTTTGAAGCAGCCACTCACTGAGCCTCCTTATCTCCAAGGCTGAGAACAGACTCTCTAAGGGCGATGGTATGAGATCCTGTATAACTCATCTTGTAACATAAGATAACACTAACGTATAACATCAGATGCATCAGAAAAGAACTAAAAAGTTATGAAAAGATCAGCTAATCATATTTCTCGCTAATATTGCAGCTGTGGCTATGTCTTTCCTTTGAACAAAGTCAAAGAAACAACGTCTAAATGGAGGTTGTGAATAGGGATTTTTAGTGCTCATACTTGTCTAAAGAGCTAAATTATCCTTATGTTGAATGTAAATAATGCATGGTATATAATATCACTGGTAAAGCATACATGTACATGTACATACATTTAGGGATTTTACAAAATCATTACGAAGCACATAATCTATTAACACAATGGGGGTGTAGTTGTAAAATACTGTAAATACATTTTGGAACAAAGAGAACTGATATATCTTCTGTGCATTATCGTGTGTGTGTGTGTGTGTGTGTGTGTGTGTGTGTGTGTGTGTGTGTGTAAGGATATACAGTAGCCTCAAGATTTGGGAGAAGAGATTACCTAATCTCTCTGTTGTTACATTTACAAAAAAATCGACCGCTGCTTCCTACTCCCGAGAGATGTGTAAAGACAGAACAGTTTTGCAATCTGGGAGCTGGAGGAGGAGACATCTCAGTCAGTTTTGTTCCAGTATCTTTCCTTAACAACTCCACTGAAGGTGTGCAGCCTACACTTCACTTTAAAATCACATCTCCCTTTCCTTTCTAGGTTCGCAGCACCATCGAGAACAGCTTTGTGGGCTGGGAGCTGGAAGAAGTCATCCTACTGGACATGTCAGTGGACGATGGAGACTCCAAGATCCAGAACCAGATGAAGAAACTGCAGAGTCCAGTCATTCTGCTCTACTGCACAAAAGAGGAGGCTAGCACCATCTTTGAGGTGGCTCATTCTGTGGGTCTCACAGGTTATGGCTTTACCTGGATTGTGCCCTCTCTGGTGGCTGGAGATGCAGACAATGTTCCCTCTGTCTTCCCCACAGGTACATGCCAAATCCAGACTCTAGTTATAGTATATCTCCCATCATAAGTAGTACTAGTTTGCCTAATGCTTAATTAATAATAATTAAAATAATAATAAAAATAATTTTGGTGAAATTTATGTTTTTATATTAAAGAGTGTGACCATACAAAAATGTGTCCTGTGGCATAAAACCATAACTCGGTGCAGACATGTAGCAGCTTATTATTATTCTAACTCGTCAGTCAGGCTCACAATAGTTGCTCTGAACAAATGAAAATGAAGGATGTTAATGATTGCTCCCTCTAAAAACTCTTTTCATTTATTATCATACAAATGTTTGTCATATACACTATTTTCTTTTTTAACAGCTGATCCTGCTGGAAATCGGTTTAAGTGATTGATTAAAATAGGACAGCCTTTATTTATTCATTTATTTATTTGCATAACAGTTTACCTGGCGTTAGATGCAAATGATGAATGATCTGACACTATTTTTTCTTACTGTTTTCTCACTTCTTCAGTCATCATCTTTTTTGCTTTAATAAGTTGTTGCGAATCCGTTCATGTACTACACTCATTCATTTTACAGTACTTACATAATCTATTGATAGTTTAAGCATGTTAGTGTTACACTTGACCACCTGAATCATAATAAATGTTTGTAACTGTGCAGTATCAGCAACAGTACATAATTATGAATCATATTAATAAGATTGGTGTTTTGAATTTACACATACAGAATATACTGCACAACTTTATTGAAGAACTTTAATTAATAGTCAGTATCAACCTCCCAGCATGTTTGCATTTCCATTTTCTGTTCCTATTTTGTGGTTAGACAGAGTTTCAGTGTCCAGAGGTCAAACCAGATATTAAACCAGGTTCAAAATCTTGTTGTTCTTGAGAAACTAAAGTCTTTATTATGTTATTGTGTAGTAAGTTTTTAACAAACTTTGAGTTGAAATGTGGTCGCAAGTTGCAGATGGGCTTGTTTGCATATATGCAAATGTTATCCTAGTTTGCAGTGTGCTGTGCCAGTCAGTGGTAGGGTGCATACTGATTTCTGTTATCCTCAGGTAAATATGTTTTTCATTCATTTTGGGTTTATTTGGTTGTAGCTGATCATTTTACATCTCCTCATTAGTCACAGAAATATGAGAGAAATGTGAAATGACAGGCGTTTTTTTTTTATATTGTGTCTATCATTTCTAATAATAGTCTGAGCTTTGGCCTTTGGCCTCGTTAAAAGAATTCCCAGTGATGTTTTGAAAAAATTCCCCAGTGGTTCATTTGATGCTGGCAAGAGACCCCTTTGTCATCTTAGAGTGGCTCTCACCAAGCATGTTGGAACCAGTTTATTGAACTGGATCGTGTTTACTCCTGTAGTTCCATTTGCTTGAGCAAGTGAAAACAAAAAAGCTATTTTAATGTGTGTATGAAACCAAAAACAACACCAAGGCTCTCTGAAAATGCTGGTTTGCCTTTTTTCCAAAAGATTTACAGTGCAAGTCCCAAATGTGAACACATCCAGACGAGCCATGGAAAATATCTCGAAATACCTGTTGTTTATGGGTGTATGAAATAGATGTTGACATCTGATTGCCAGCGTTTCATCATGGTTGAAAAGCCAAGCACAGCAAAATGAGCCGAAGCGTTACAGTCCTGACTGATGCTCATATTCAGCTGAGTTTTCATGTGTATTCAACCTGTATGAACATTTCTTATAGATAGAGAAGTGAACAGCTGCATTCTTCTTTCACAACTGAAAATATTGTAGGTGTTATCGCACTCTTTAATTTTGTCTCGGTGTTTTGCCACTTTTCCGGCTCCTCTAAAATGTTTCATTTATGTACAGTATATCTTTCCTCCCTCTGGCTAATTTTCATTGCACTCTGCCTCTGCTTGCCAATTTACATCCACACTGTTTCTCCCACTTTTCTGTCTCTCCCTTCTTTTCATCTCTCTACATACTTCTTTTTTCTTTCCCTACTCTCTTTCCTCTTACCTCATTCCATCTCTCTTTTTCCCAGGGCTTATCTCTGTGTCATATGACGAATGGGACTACAATATTGAGGCCAGGGTACGTGATGCAGTGGCTGTCATCGCCACAGCGACTTCCACCATGATGCTGGACCGGGGGCCACACACCTTGCTGAAGTCAAGCTGTCTCGGGACACTTGACAAAAAGATCTCCAATACTGGCCATTCCAAGGAAATACTGAGGTGAGTTAAAACTGTGGAGATAAGTGGTCATGGAGAAAGACATTAGATAAACACATATTGGTAATATAAACTAAATTCCTCTCCAAATCATTTGTTCAGCCATAGTTTAGCCACCGTGCCTTTTAAGCTTTTACAAAAACAAAAGAAGTTGGAGTTAAGTGTCAGGTTTTTGAGTATATTTACGTTTAATCATTTGGTAGGTGATTTTATGTAACTGATAGGTTTTAGTTAAAATACACATGAACAATGTGCCTATATGACTGCTAAGATGTTTAAGTTATTTTCAAGAATCAAACTTAAAAACGTTATTAATCCCAGAAGGAAATCAAATTTTTGCCTTGTTACAGTCGTCTCAACACAGACAGAAAGAAAGGGAACAACAACCAGGAAAGATCCACACCAACACAAATACAGAATAACATCAATACAGAAAACTCAGTATACAGAATATGTGAGATGGATGAGTGATGAATGAAAATGGGTCAATGATTGTAGTCCACAGTGCAATGACCACAGTTTTATGACTATTTAGGGTTACCATTACATGGCCACAAAGCACTTTGGTTCTACTGAGGACTGAACTCAGGCCTTCTGCGTGTAAAGCATATTTAACATGATGACCACTACACTATAGAACCACTATATGACAAATGGTTGCCTTTTGCATGTCTTTGTAAGTTATGTTAACGATTGGATTTGACCTGCTGGGCCGCATCTTCATTTCAAGATAGTCAAACTGCTTTGGAAACACCCTCCCCACATAACGTTCTGATATCAAATGGAAGGACTTTTCATTTGGAAAAAATGAGTGCATCATCCTGAAGAGAGACTATGTGAAAATTTGTGTGGTTTCCAGTTTGTATGCAACCATAGACAGACAAAAATGACAGCTGGATCTAGTCGGATTTTTATTGTTTATACCTCAAAACAGGTCACCTGTAGATGAGGTTTTCAGCAATAGAAAGTAAGTGCTATCATTGGCTTATGCTGGCTGGTTAATGCTGAAAAAAATCTGTTAAGTGACCGTTATCGTTTAAGTCGACTGTTGTCCTCTTAAAATGGGAAACTGGCTTTTGTTTTCTACAGCGTGAAATCAAGGACCCACTTGTATGTGTGAGAATCGAGAACAATCTAAGCAACAATATCTGCTGTTTCTAGTTTTATAAGCTTTGCAATGCATTTTGTTACAGAAAATAAGCAGGATGTCAAACAAAATGCAAAAAGATGTGCTGAACAAAGCGGAAGAAATTTTTTCTTTCATGTGAGTTAGAGTCAAAGGAACTGGTAAAAAAATACAGTCAGATTTTCAGTTGCTGAACTGTGGAAAAGAAAAAAATAAATAAATCCAGCAAATTCAACATAAATACACATCAACATTAACAATGTAGACAAGCTCCTTGAGGAGAACCAGAATTAGTTCAAACAGTCAATAAAACACAAGATGAGCATAGACATTAACTCTTAGTCTTGTAACAACATCTCGTTTTATCTTCAGCTTAACCCACAGCCATCTTTGAAGGAAAACATCCTACTGCTTCTTTTCTTCTGAACCTCCTTGTTTTGCTTTTTGGCACATTACAAAACAAGCAGGAGCATTGGTATTCAATAATTAATCCCCATTTAGCTTCGTAGGGCATGCTTTTACTGTTCACATTGATCAGAGATTCCACAGCTAATTGAGTGCTCAGGGACAACTGGATTAATGAAAACGAGCCAAAGAACAGCAGCATGCTTGTTGCTGCCGCACACACACACACACACACACACACACACACACACGTGTCATTATAGTATGACATTTAGCAGCTCTTCAGGGCTTAATTTGATAAAAGCTTAAATTTACAAATCCCATCTTTTGTCATATGGTCAGTATTTGAGCCTACAAAGCTGTGCACCTGTCTGCGTTTCATTCCTCTTTTCTCCTAATAGTCAACTTTTTCTTTTTTGTTTGTTTGTTTTACACTGAGGAATGTGAAAACATTATGCAGCCTCTCCTGCCACAACTCCATTAATCTAAAGGTTGAAGTTGATGTATTACAGTAAATTTTGGTCTTGGTCTTTACTCGTGTTTCTGTCTCTAATATCAGGAGCACTTATGCATGCCACCTAGGATACTGTCACTAACAGGACTGAGATAACAATAACACCACAACCATGAATATTTCAGTCCCCAAAGGGCACTATCAGACACAAGGATAGCTCTCAATCATCCATCAGGCACACACCTGGGACTACTAGATGTCTGTCGAGAGTGTGTGTTTTCTCCATTCAACTCAGTAAAGGTAGTGAATTTGAATCGGTGGATCTCGGTGGTGACCCCAGAGGATAGAAACACACACACTCACATAATTCAACCTATTCCAGCCCTCACCCCCAGACACCAAAGCAATAATAAGGCCATATGTCTCTGCATGGACCTGTGTGGCTACAGGCCCCAGTTGTGCTGCATGCATGCTAGATTAGCATGCCATCCTGTCAGCGCTGATGGACGGAGATCAACCTGCTAGTCACACACTCAAAATTGTTTAGGGGCAGCTTGAACTCATGGGGCACACACACACACACACACAAGCATACATACAGTACATAAATACATCCACATACAATGAGCTCTTGAGGCCATCCATGTTTCCCTGCCTGACAGAAAAGACAAGGACAGTGGGATAATGAGAAAATGTGCTCCAAGTGGTTTTAGATCAGATGCTAATGGGCTTGTTTGTGTGTGGATGTTGCAGGCAAAGGGCTGGATGTTATTGTTCGTTTGACTGTGTGTGTGCACTTGTGTTGACAAATTCCCTCTCAAAACCCAGAGCTGATATACAGATGCTGCGCAGGTAGCTGTGATGTAAGAGATTATTAATATTTTGTAGTGAGTTCGCTTTCATGTGATCTAACGAGACATTTGTCTTCACGTCTGTGGGCTGGCTGCATGCGCTCTGAGCCTTTCAGTGCAGATCAGTAGACAGCCCTTTCTGCAGGTCATCTGACACTTGTGCTGCTTCTCGTGCATGTATCACAAGCATGATACTCGCAGTTTTTTGTGTCCTGCAGCAGATCAAGATTATGGCATTTCTTAATGGGCACAATAAAAGCATCTGTCTCATAAATCTTAGCCCTGTTCATTAGAAGGCTATTTTATTGTGCATTTGGGCATCTAGATCACAAATGTGTGTTTCTTTTCATACACCCTTCTTTGCCATGGAAGTGGCTCAGACTATCAATTACACATCTTTGTCGCCTGCATGTTGTGTCATCCAA
Organism: Anabas testudineus; assembly: GCF_900324465.2. Classification (NCBI taxonomy): domain Eukaryota; kingdom Metazoa; phylum Chordata; class Actinopteri; order Anabantiformes; family Anabantidae; genus Anabas; species Anabas testudineus. Next base: position 14,220,323 of record NC_046610.1, on the reverse strand, counting down.
TTCCCACTTATTTTATTTTTTACTTTTATCTTTTGTAGATTTTAGAGATGCTGACTATGTGGCCTCTTGATCTTTTATTCCTGAATATTTTCAGCTTTTTATTCCTTTGTTCTTATTTTTCCCCGTTGTCATTCTCTGATGTCCCTGTTGCAATCAATCAACATCTTCACTGGAAAGCTCTTTCAAATAAATGGAGCTGAAATGTTTAATCAGAGAGCAGCAATGTCTCTTTTCCACTGTGGGTCAAAAACACAAGTCCCATTTTTTCCTTATACTGTGCTTACAGATCAACACGCTGTACTGTAAGTAGGGAAAATCAATTGGTGTTTAAAATAGTCATATTATGTTTTTTGTGTGCTGATAATACATATGTGCAATTGGGCAGACGCTGATGTCTCTCAGAAATCAAAACTAGCCCAATTTTTCCCAATGACAAAATCATCAAACAACAATGTATAAAGTTTCAGGAAAGCAACAGACTTCAGCAACGTTGTCTGTTCACAACACTTCACCGGCGAGGATTTTTGGCTAGGTTGTTGCTATTCTAATGCCAGAAATTGACCTGGGTCTTACTCTACAACACAACACAGGTATTTCACCCACCTAAAAATATGGTATAGTAAAAGTTCAGCCAACAGAACATCTGTAACACTAAATGTGCTGCTCACTACATGTTTAGTACATAGTTGACTGTTAGCGATATTTATGTTATCATGATTACCTCAGCTTTAGTTTTAGAGGTGAAGGATGTGGCATAGTTCTTAGTTTAAATGAAAGCAACAGAGAAAAAACAGAGTTTTTGTTGTACTGTAAAATATATGGATGCGACTAACCATTTATTTAAAATCAAACTAATCTGTCATTTATTACTTTGATTAATTGATTAATTAGAAAACCATGAGGAAATCTGTGTTTTTGTTTAACACATTTCCTTAACAAGTGCCTTTTCTTTACATCTTCAAACCGTTTCATTGGACAAGTAAACAATTGGACATTACTAACCATTTATGGACATGGATACAGTAAATTACTGTATTTTATATAATTCTGTTTACATGTTTCCTGTGTTTGAATAAATTCTTTTTTTGTCAAGCACTGTGCCCTTATAAAAATAAAAGTGTACACAACAATTAAGCATGTTCAAATTGTGTTAGTAAAACACAGGAGCCAGTTAGAGCGAGAACCAGTGTGTTTTTCTATGTCTCTGTAATAATTTGTTTTATCTCAGGATATAGCTTAATACACACTTATGCAGATTTAGTCAAGTAGACTGGCTGTTTCTAGCCTGTGTCCTCCTTCCAGTGCCAAGTATGTGCAGTCATAATACCAGCACAACTTAAAAAACACCCTCCCTCGACCATTAAGCCTTGGCATGTTACCACCAGTAAGATGAAATGATCAGGAGTATGGAGTTTTCGAAAGCTTTTCTTTGTCCCCATGTGTCAAATTAGCTCATTTCCTCATATAATTTTTAGTAATTACTGTTACTGGATTCATTCATCCCATTTGCTTTACCTTGAAAACATATTCTGGATATTTTTCCTGAAATCACCACTAGAAAAAGATTTAGTGTCAGTTTGTGAGGTCTGCAGGCCGTAGAAGGTCAGTGTCTTGTCTGTTAAGACCTTGGTCGTATGTTTAATGAGAGACAGCTCTCTCTGATTCAGTGCACACTCTCTTCGTACTCCACAGGTAGCTGTCTGATGTCTCCTACTCTACAGGGGTCCTCGTGGGCCCAGATCACATGGAGTTCCTGTGGGCTAACTTATTAAAGGCTGTAGCTCAAAGAGACCCACATCATGTGTGTGTGTAACAATGCTGAGCTGCCTTTGTCATCAGCAATGAACAAGTCAATAAATAAATGGTTCTTTGAGTAGGTATATTACTCTGAACATTGTCATTTTTTTATCTGTCTTTTTTTATTTGTGATTAAAAAAACATTTCTACAGTAATAAGTGAAAAGCCACAAATTCAACTTGCAGATAGACTGTAGCCTGTGGCAGCTTCCAGGCTCCAGGGAATTGCTGCAGATTTAATCAAAGTTTCTGTCAGACAATCTGATACTTTATATTCAAAGGGCACAGTGGCTTTACTTAAAACACATGCTGTGGATGATGAGCATGCTGATTAAGTAAGTAATTATGAAGTCATTATAAATTATTAAATTATTTACAGCAGGGTTGTTTAGCAGATTATTGTTCATCTTTTTCTTTAAAGACACTCCTTTGACGTCTGCAGTTGCTCACAGTGACGGTCAATCAGTAAATCAGCAACTTTCATGTTTAAATTGTCACATTTAGTTACCACAAAAACACCTAAAATGTCAAAGCTCTAATTAAAAGCAAAAATCATAATTTGTTTATCCTAATTTCATGTTAAATTAGGCTGTTCCAGAAAAACAGTTCACCTCCTTCTCACTCACTGTGGAAACTATATTTAATACAGATCTTACAGATAGGTATTATGGTCATACAGCATTCATTACAGCTGTTGTCTGGTTTGATTTTTCTGCATTGCCTTACACATTGTTTTGTTGTAATATAAACACTCAAATTCATTCTAGAGCAAACGAATGGCACAGCTCTTGCACCATATGTACCCTGCATAACCATAATTTACCGTATTAGTAGTGGTACATATTGCAGCATCTCCTCACACAGTAACTGCCTCTCTCCTACAGGACATGAAATGTGTAGTAACTCTTTAGAGGCAGGTCTTCTGCAGTCATCCCAGATTATGAGTCATCCACCCAAACCCGACATACTATGTGTATATGTGCACCACAGACTTCCTTACACACACACGGCAGAAATATATATTTTTACATCCCTGCATTGCAGCGATGTAGAATTTGTGACCCCGTTCAGCTTTGCTCTGAGATAGATAAAAGTCATATCAAACGGCTCTGAAATGCAGTTGGAGAGGTTTGAGACAAACTGGAAAAAAAAAATAGGGATTGTGTCTATGCCACTGATCATTCAGTGTCTCTGTAACTAAAAAAATAAATTCCCCTCACAGCCAGCGATTAGTTGGGGAACAGTTGGTGAGTGAGGCGCACACAATCGCTGCATATGGCTGTGATGAATCCACATGAGGTTCTGTTAGTAGCTCATCCCACTAGTTTTTATTTTTTTATTTTTATTTTTTTCTCCTTCCAGCAGAGTCAAAGGGGAATTCTGACATGAAAAGGAATCAAACAGCCCATAAAAGCTACATCAATAGTACAGGGCTACAAAATGATAAACAGAGCAGCCTCCTCTGCTGTAAATTCACAGCACGCATCAGTCTTTGTAAAGGCACAGGTTAATGTGTGGGCAGATGAATCCTATTGATGAGTGATTTGACGCGCTACTCAGAGGTGAGATGGAGACATTGATCTGAAAGTGAAAGACAGCATGAGGGGAAGTGGATAAACACTCAGGTTTAAACAGAAAAATACTTATTTCTCTCTTTCACCCTGCCTCTCGGGTGAGATTACTGTTCCCATGGCAACACAGCTGATTGCATGAAAATTGCTGTGGTTGTGGGTGCCATGGCAACACATCACATTATGCTGGTGTTACGAGTCACCCTGCATCCTTGCATTGGGGTTCTGCGTATATGTACACGTCACCTTTTTCATGACCACACGCACACGGGCCGCTGCTGGTCACATGGGACGTCACAGTGTCAGAATGGCAAAAGTTGGACCTCCCGAGCCTCCACCCACGCCGCCTTGATCTCTGTGGTTCTTTATTCAAAGTGAGATTATGTTTAGGAGGCTAATCTCATGTTACACGTGCTTTACAGCACTTTGAGTGCGCTAGCCAGCATGGATGCAGCAAGAGGCATTTCATGGAGGCTTGAGTAATATTATTGACTTGCTCCAAGCATGCAGCCTACTTAGGTCTGTGTGTGTGTGTGTGTGTGTGTGTGTGTGAGGCAGGATATAAATATAGTCAAAGACATTACAGATAGAGGTACTGAATGTTCTGGTAGGAGGTACTTGCGATACAATCTTGGGTAAGTTTCAGGTCCATTGCTCATCTGTTGTCTGCGTTTTTTTTATTCACTTGTGAATACATTTATTTATTTTTTCACACTGTGTTGACTTGGTTGGAGCGATGATAGGTAAAATGTGCATGACACCTTCTTTAAAAAGTCTGCACACCGCACCACACGCGCGCACTCGGCTCCTCACTCCTTGCATTCAGACAAGATATTTATTTCTCTGGTGGATTGTTTCAAAGGCAGAGCATCTCCATGGTGATGGCAGCCCACAGATCAGGAAGAGTGAGGGAAGGAGGCTGTGAGAGAGATAGAGAGATGATTCCAGCTAATCTCCCACTACTGTGCACTTGTTGACACATATACTACATGTATGATGATATGTACTCACACAGGTGGTTAATAAAGTCTCCACTCCTCCCCTACACATCCACTTTTCTCTCTTGTTTTGATGTTGCTCTGCTCCGACTTACTCTCACAGCTTCCGTATACTCATTCTTTATGTTTCTTAGTCTATCAGGTGTATCAAACTGGGTCATATTTCCATATTTTACACTAACTGAGCAACCTTTGTTATTATTTAGTCAGTTTGGATGGAGAAAAGCAGGATTAGATTGTCTTTGTTTTTGGTTAATATATATTGAGATTGTGAACTACGGTTGTTTTTCTGCTTCTGCTGATTCTGTTTAGATGTTTTAACAGCAATAGTTTTGTCCTAAACAAGCCGGTGTCCTGCCTTAGGACCTCAGACCTGTACATTCAGGATTTTCTTTGTGTTAATTCAACAATTCAACAAGGTATCCTTTGAGATTTTGGTCCATGTTGATATGATAGTGTCGTGCTGCTGATTTTTATGTACATCCATGATCTCCCATTTCACCATGTCCCAAAGGCGCTCTAGTGGATTGACCTCCGTGGACTGTGGAGGTCGTTAGAGTACAGTGAACTCACTGTCATGTTTAAGAAATCAGTTTAAGAAAACTTTAGCTTTGTGATGTGACACATGATCCTGCTGGAAGTAGCCATCAGAAAAAGCGACAATAATAAGGCAGGCTGTAGCATTTAAATGATGCTCAACTGGTGAGCCTGTGTACATTATAGCCTCAGTTTCCTGCTCTTAGCTGACAGGAGTAGTGCCTGGCATGGTCTTCTGCTGCTGTAGCCAATCTGCTTCAAGATTTAACATGTTGCACATTCAGACATGCTCCTCTGCGTACTTCAGTTGTAACGAGTTACTGTTTTACTAGTAACTCAACCAGTTTGGCCATTCTCTCCTCAACATCAACAAGGCATTTTCACTGCTGCTAACAGGATATTTTCTCTTTTTCAGACTATTGTCTAGAAATGTTTGTGCGTCAAATTCCCAGTAGATCAGTAGTTTCTGAAAGGCTCAGACCAGCCCCGTCTGGCACCAACACCAATGACACATTCAGAGTCTCCTAAATCACCTTTCTTCCCTATTCTCATGCAGGGTTTGAACAGATCTTTTTGACCATGTCTACATGCCTAAATGCATTGAGTTGCTGAAATGTAACTGGCTGATTAGATATTTGTGTTAATGAGCAGCTGAACAGATGTTCCTTACAAAGTGACAGATAAAAGTATATTGTCTTAAAACACATAAAAACACATAGATAGACAAATGATGATTCAAACAAGCAGATGTGTGTAAATGACACTGTAAAACCTGTGGGTGTCCACATTCATGTCCAGATGTATTTTCTCTTTTTTACAATAATCATTACTAGTATAACACTGCCAAGCATTTAAAGTGAATATTAGACAGTGCTGCACCATTGCCAATAAAAGCTGTGTGTTCGCTTTGTGATTGAAATGTGTCTGCCAAAGATTTCCAGTCTAAGACATTTCAGAATATTTACAAAATCATGTCACTGGTTTTATTTTCTGCTACCATCCCTCCCACTGTGAGCATGTTAACCTCATGACATGTAGAGAAGTGACCAGCAGGTTACACTATTATTAGTACTTTACCGGTGCTCCCTTCATGTTTTATTCTAGCCCTTAAAGCTGCACTAAGAAATATAACCCGACTGTGCAGTTCTCCTCAGCTCTGCAGAGTGGTTTAGCAACATAACAGTTTTGGTTCACTCTCAATGCTTTCCTAGCAGCATTTTTTTTTTTTTATCGCAGCAGATACTGTAGCTGTTTTCAGTGAAATAATAAAAAAAAAAGCTCTGAAAACCCTCACATTACCAGATACACTTTGAAACTAGCTGGTGAACACAGTGAAGCTTTTAGCAGCTAAAGAGCCTGATATTTCCCCCCTGTAGTTGGTAGAGACGACAGTAGTGACCTAAACCAGAGCGACGATAAAGTGAATATTGGATATACAGTCACCAATGAATGCTAATCTGTCTCCATGGGTGTTGGATTTGTAAATATGCCACTATTTGCTGATGGTACTTGTTTTACATCTTGTAGTGCTGCAGACAAGTGACTTAAAAAATATTAATGTAATTTTGAGGAAATGTCCTCAAAAACCTAGTTTGCAAGAAACATATATATGCTCCCATATTATTTAATATTTGTAACTCAAACTTCAATGTTCCTTCTCAGGTACCTTATGAATGTGACATTTGAAGGCCGAAACCTGTCATTTAGCGAAAAGGGTCACCAGATGTTCCCCAAACTGGTCACCATTCTTCTAGACAAGGACAGACAATGGGACAGGGTGAATATCTTCTCTCCTCTTCTCTTCTCTTGATTTTCTTATCTCTCTCCCTTTGATCTACCCTCTGCCTTTTATCCTGCTGTGTATTTTCCACCCCTCTGTGATGTGTCTGTCACTTTTTCATGTTGAGTGTCTACCTGAAGTACCTGTTACAGTAGCCTGGATATCACACAGCCCTCCTCCCACTCACTCATGCAGGTTGGCAAGTGGGAGAGAGGCTCTTTGACGATGAGGTACCACGTGTGGCCCCGCTTTGAGCTGTACTCTGCAGCAGAGGAGCGAGAGGACCACCTGTCCATTGTGACTCTGGAGGAGGCACCATTTGTCATTGTGGAGGATGTGGACCCGCTCAGTGGGACCTGCATGAGGAACACTGTGCCGTGCCGCAAACAGCTCAAGCTCAGGTGAGTATTTAAAGTTGGATATGATCATTAAATAATGGAATATATTTTATATCATACAGTTTGGTCTCCCATGAATAAAAGACCTGATTTGACTTTCCTGTGTGAATACAGGCTGAAGATTGTAGAGGCAACTTCTTAGACTAGAACATGAATTCTTAGTGAAGCGTGGTGAAAGACGAAATAATTTTTGTTTCTAAATCAAACTTATTTCAAACTTATTTTGAAACTTTTTTGGTGCAGTGTTCTGCATGAAACCAAAGTCATTTGTCATGACACATAACATAGTTATATGTTCGTTCTACCTATAACTGTGAATGCAGACAGACGGCATACATGGATCAATGCAATACACCATACACACATAAATGTATGTAATGTTTTTCTGCTTCCTGTGCTTATTTGTACATTATTGTCCATCATTACGTGCTTTAATGATTCTTCTTCTTTATCTTTATATGTTTTTCATCCTGTGACACTTAAATGTTCTCTCTCTGCTAACTTCATTATTATTTTCTTGTCTCTTTTTTCTATTACCTCTTCACCCTGACCCTCTTGTTATCCACTCCTTGTTGTGTGATAATGAATTTCCCTCATTGGCCTCCTTTTCTATTACTGGCCTACCTGAAATCACCTGAGGGTGTCCTACATCTTCTGGCTCACATCTGATCTTTCACGTAGTTCTATCTCCTAGTCTCTTTTTCTCCGTCCTCCTGCCTGTCTGTCTTTCTCTCTCTTCAAAGACATCCTCACATACCCCCTGCCCATCTCATAGGCAGCTATGTGCCACAGAGAATATGCAGCATTTCTCTCCAGCCAAAAACACTCCAGCTGTGTAGATTTCTACCTGTATGCACTGAAGTAGAAATATGCGGACACAGCCTTGGTGCCAGAGAGATAAACAAACCCCAATGTTCATATTGCTCCATGTTATACAGCGTGTTTTATCTCAGTAATCACGAAGGTCATTTATTTGCAGGAGCTGAATTCATAATCCCACAATTGTCTATAAATGGAGGTTGACACACTTGTGTGAATGAAAGAAAAACACTCAAACAAACACATTTGTCCTTGGTCTGGCACTGGCAACATCCTCTAACTGTGCCAAAGCTGCCATTGTGTTGTTACCCACAGCTGTTCTGCACCTGTATCTGCTATGAGCCAAAACAACCAGTTGATTGATGACACTGTTTTTTCAGTTCTATGACTCAATGTGCATTTTTTTTGTCGCCCATTACTGTATAATTAGGATGATAATATGTAGACCTGTTCACTTGTGCAAATAAGGTGGATGTTAAAGAATATATATGGGAAAATCCACCTAAATAGCTTTCATTCATATCTTCTTTCTCTTTCCACAATTGACACAGCTCTGTTTACACAAAGCTACAGTAAACAAATCAGTAAAACAACCTGGTGGAGTTTTGCAGTTTCTGTTTTATTTCATTGCTGCTGCTGTCCTCACTCTTATAAATAATCTCTTACCAAATATAGTTTATGTTTGTATATATAATAAACGTAGATTATTAACATATTGCTGAAACTTTTTCTCTTTCTCCTGTTCGTCTGTGTTCCTGCTCTCACCGCCTACCAGCAACCAAACAGGAGATTCAGGGATTTATATCAAGCGCTGTTGCAAGGGCTTCTGTATTGACATTCTGAAGAAGATCGCCAAGACAGTCAAGTTTACTTATGACCTCTACCTGGTCACCAATGGCAAACACGGCAAGAAGGTTAATGGGACATGGAATGGCATGGTTGGAGAGGTGATGAAATTTCCTTCTCTTACACATAAACACAGTCTCTTCATTTATGTGTCAGTTTAGGTACTGACTTTGACATTTGCCGTTTATCGACTTTCACTTGTAAGTTTTGTGTAATGTATAGCAGGAGAAATGTGGATGTTGCACTGATAAGTCAAACTCAACATCGCAACAAAGCAAAGCAGCAGTAAAAAAAACTCACAATGACAGTTTTGTCAATTTCATCCAGACCTGCTGGCACGACATCTGATCGTGGATTTCACAGCTGGCAGATCACTGCGGCAGAACTCTGGAGACCTCCCCATACAACTGTGTTTTTAAATCAGAATGACTAAATAAGGCGGGATGCACCATACTGAATTATACTGGTGTGTTTTTCTCAGATCCATGAGGACCAGTGTGCTTTACTGCTTGCAGTTTATTGATGTCATTATAGATGTCTCCTCGTCACTTTAGATGGTGTGTTTCTGGTTTGATGCGGTAGTAGAGATGCCCGATGTATAATGCTTCAGTGAAAACAAAAGTAATATCCAGCACTGTTTCAGGTGGAAGGCAGCTGAGATTAATTTCCAAATATCTTATGTATCTTATAATTTGTTTAATGTAGTTAGATTGTGTCCATTCGAAAAAGTGTATTATCACTATTTGGTAAATCTGATTCTTAGAAACCTTACCTATGGCAAATTATCAAGGTTATGGTTTAGTAAGATGAAAATAATTAGCTAATTACTTACTGATGATCAATGTAGGTACTGTCGGAGAGCTATTTGTCTTTTCTTTAAATAAAGTGGATCTTTTTTAGTCATAAACTCATATTTTATGTGAAGATGCTGATATTAATTCAATTTGGAGTATGTTATGTTATGGCTAAATAATATAGGAGCTATAGCTTCATATTTCTCAATTTAAATTAGTTTTCATATATTTATAATGCTTTATGTATATGTTTTTACATATATATGTATGATGGTTCATACTTTTACTACTTCCACTGCTTTACTCTCAAGCAGTTTATAATTACTTTACAATATGAATATAATGTGTAGACTGAATAGATTTTCACAGTTTAAATATTAGTTAAATAATCTGAATACAAGTGCTGCTACAGCCTGGAAGAGTGTTTTACTGCACACAGTAATTTATTTTTACGACAGAGCTAATTTTATAGCCTGAATGTCTCTCTATTTTCTGTTAGTTTCTCAGTGTCTCTGTCACGTCACCGAGCACTTGTTCCCCACAACCTAGCCTAAGGGGGAACTGTGATCAGCTCTGCAAAACCTCAGGAGGACGATGAAGTTCCTAATCAGAGAAAGAAAAAGACATACAGAGAAAGAAAGAGTGATTGGAAGAGAGGGGAGAGAGAGAAAGCAGCCTCAGGGAAAGACCCACATCCCTCCTGCACACATTACACATAAGATATCGTGCACAGTGCAGCCTTTACAAAACAATGTGATGACCATTTTAACTGATATGGCAAGAAATGAGCAACTTTGTCATTATCTTAAGAAGTTTGATAAGTGTAGATGTGGTAAAATAAAATCCCAGTATCTCAAGCCCATCTACCTTTGGTCATGTTGTGAACTTCCTGTGATATACATCAGTATAAAGACTGCAAGTGTTTAGTGTATGCATGAATGAATGCATTAGTTGATGTCCTTAAATGCCTAAGCAAGCAGCTAATGATTTAATTTGAATGGAAGAAAGCAGGACAACAGACGCAAACAACAGAATGAGACAGAGAGAGAGAGAGAGAGAGAGAAGACAGAGCGGGCCTTTATGAACAAGTGTGACAAACACAGAGAAATAAAAACTGTGCGTAGGATTCCTGCTCACTCTGGCATACATTTGTCTTATTAACACAGTCATTTGTGCTCCATTTTTATTCATGGCTGCAGTAACTTAAGGCTAAATATACCAATAAACCACCTTTAAAGGGAGGATGGTGGTGATGGGGAGTTAATTTCTTACCCACAGTAGTAATGTTACAGAAATAGCTTCTTAAACACTTGTTCATACACTTCAGTACCAAATTGTTTTTACAATTTCCACCACAGTACTTAAACATATGCAGCTCTCTGAACCCACTGACCTGCACGTTTCTCTTCTGTCTCTCTGTGGCTAACCCTCAGGTGGTGTTGAAGAATGCCCACATGGCAGTGGGTTCACTCACCATCAACGAGGAGAGGTCAGAGGTTGTTGACTTTTCCGTGCCGTTCATCGAGACAGGAATCAGTGTCATGGTCTCCCGTAGCAACGGAACTGTCTCACCTTCTGCCTTTCTTGGTGAGGAGAAAGACACCTGGTGCTTCGCTTCCATGCACAAACACATATTCATATCTCATAGGAAATGCACAGTCACAAACAGGGGCGTGTGGTTACACACATCCAAACAATCTGGTCCAAAATTGGTATTCCTCTGTAAAAATCACAAACAATTTAAATTTTCAGATGAATTAATTATGGAAATAATGCTTACTGAAAGCTCCAAACAATACAAATAAATCAAGTAAAACAACATTATAGTCTACTGTATATTATATAATGTAGTTTATACTCTATATTAACAATATACAATATAACATTTCCCTTTTCATCTTATATCACATACAGAAATTGTCAAGCTTTTATTCTCTGCATATTTGACTTTGCCTTCTTTTTTATACCAAAGTTAAAGTTTGTAAAATTATACTCTTATACATGTATAATGATCCTCATAGTAAGTCGGCACTAAAGAAATTGCCATATTTAAAATCAATACAAAAATTAACACCTGCCAAAATGCGAAAATTGACAGTTGTGTGTGCCTAGAAAAATGAAATTTAGAGCATTTCACTGACCTCTAGACAAAGTGCCTCTCAACCAGAGAAGATGGTACAGTTAAAAGCTCCACAGACCAGCTAGTAAATGCACCTTGTGGTGTGACTGGTTTGTTAACGACAGTCCCTCTGTGTTTGTCACAGACTGTATTGTGTGTGAAAATGGCAAAACTGAGTGCAGAGCAAGTGGTGGCAAATGCGCCCATTTCAATGAGTACATCTGTCCATTCACACCTACTTAGATTTCTCTCAGTTTCTCTCTTGAGACGTGCTTGTTCACAAAAAGTGAAACATTAAAATGTGCAACAAATACCACACAATGCATATCACGTGCAAATAGTTATGTTGATACCAGGGGGTGATTATAATTTTATTCTAATCAACATCCTCTGTTTTCCCACTACCTTCCTTCTCCCTTCTTTCCGCTTTTCCCCTCTCTCCCCCCTCCCTCGGCGTTTTAGAGCCCTTCAGTGCTGATGTCTGGGTGATGATGTTTGTGATGTTGCTGATAGTGTCGGCCGTGGCTGTGTTTGTGTTTGAGTACGTCAGTCCAGTGGGTTACAATCGCTGTCTGGCAGATGGACGAGGTAAGTGGATGCACACAAACTCAGATTTAGTTCATCTATACTGCAAAAAGATGAAATGAGGTACATTCTCAGACAATGCTGTGTGCTAAAACGAGGACTTAGTTGGCACATATTTTGACCCTGAATGCACCATTCAAACAGAGCACTCCATGTGCTAAATTACTTTGGCATTCCCTTCTGAATGAGTGCGACTGGAGCCCTGGGACTCTCTTCTCGATGTCTCAGAATACTTATCTACATCTACAGTCACTTAACCTCTTTCACTAATGAAAAGCATCATTGAGATAGATAGGTGATCTTAAGTATACTTAGCATCACTGTGTGAACAAAGACTCCTACGTTCTCGCATTACTGTTATTGTGCCATTCCCAGAGACCACATCAGTGTTACGACACCACATCTAGGTCATATGAGTACACTTAAACAGATTTGTTATCATACACTGGAATATGTGTGAGGTTTTACTGTATCTGTCAGAACTGAACAATGCTACCCTGTTGAATCAAATCCTGTTCCAGCAGGCCATCCAAATCAATTTGCTCGTCAAAATCTGAGGTTCAGATTGAATCTATTTTTTTCTCCAGGTTTTATACACCTAGCTCTGTTTGACTCTCAGATTGCATTAGTCTGCCACTATGGCAGCCACTCAAGATGAAATCATAGAGGTGTTATATTGCTGCTCACAGCAGTTCTATCAAGGACCAGCAGGGATAAGAGTAATGGTGTTTAGTCTGGAGTTATGTTTCCTATAGTACTGTATTTTTCTGAATGTCTTCTGTCACAGCAACAGTGTATAATGTGTGTGGTTTAATTGCTGGGTTATTTAAGGCTGTTGCCCTATACTGCTGCTCCAGCTGTAGCAGCTGGAGCATAATTACAGCCTTCTGTGTCCCACCTCTCCCCTCACTCTCTCTCATTTCCCCATCTCTGGTGCTACACGGCTTCAGTAGGTAGTGTTTCTGCTATCTTGTCATACTGCCATGGAAGTAGGTGGAAGAGCGGTAGTCTTTAACAGTGGGTTGTCATGTCGGTGGCTGGAAGAGCAGATGTGAACTGTACAGCACACCCTACGAACACTGACAAACTAAAGGATGGGAATAAATCTAGTTTTTGCCGCTGCCATCCATCAATAGGGGTCATGAGTAAATGCAGGTTAGGTGAGCTAGCGTTTATGATCTGTGAAACTGATGTCTTCCTTCTGCCATGTTTCTTTTTGCCGCCCTCCTCTCTCCCTCCGTTTTTCAATCATTCTGTCACCCAGAGCCTGGTGGTCCCTCCTTCACCATCGGTAAGGCCATCTGGCTGCTCTGGGGTCTGGTTTTCAACAACTCTGTCCCAGTACAGAATCCCAAGGGTACCACCAGCAAGATCATGGTGTCGGTGTGGGCCTTCTTCGCTGTCATCTTCCTGGCCTCCTACACTGCCAACCTGGCTGCCTTCATGATCCAGGAGGAGTATGTGGACCAGGTGTCGGGACTATCAGATAAAAAGGTGTGAAATTAAAGCAGTTTGAGGGGTTGCGTGGTGGTGGAGCAGGTGTTTGTGAGGCCAATTATAAATGACCTCTAGTGTTTATGGGTTAAATAGTTATTTTATTTAACTTTTATTTGTACATGTTGGGTGTGCAAACATGGGTTGGGAAACTATTATTGCTTTATTACTTGAAATTTTATAGATCAAATCATTAATTTATTAGAAAAATAGAATTGGTTGATGTACCGTAGTTTCCGGCCTAATTGTTTCCCTTAATGTCTTCAAGACTCGGATGTGTGTCTTCCTCCATTGAGCACAACTCTAAGCATGTCGTTCATTTGAAGCTCAACTGTGCATTAAAAGCTATTTAATGTGGTTCACTACCTTTTCCATGCTAACAAGCATCCCTCTGTCATTTTCTCTGTGTGCTTTCTTTTCCGGAAAAACTCCACAACAGTTCCAAAATCCCAACGAATTCTCACCGCCATTCCGGTTCGGCACGGTGCCCAATGGGAGTACAGAGCGCAACATCCGCAACAACTACCGGGACATGCATACCTACATGACCAGCTTCCACCAGAAGAATGTAGATGAGGCACTGTACAGTCTGAAAACCGGGTGAGGAGGAGAGACACAGAGGGGAGGATGGAGAGACAGATGGGGGCTTTAAGGAAGGAGGGAGTTGAAAGGATCTCATCTGGGAGAAAAGAGACAGTGTTGTGAAGCTGTGAGGTCCTTTACTGATGCAACACAGAGAAAAGATGATGAAGGAATAAGGAGATGCAGACAGAGGAAGAGGAAGCATTGTGGGCAATGTGGGTGGGCAGCCGGCGGAGCTATGTGTCTTTGCGCCACTAGCACCCAGAATAGCAGCGTAGCTTGTGGTTGCTGTGCAAGCTGGTGATATTGACTAATATTCACTCTCTGCTTTTGGGAAAGCTATGTAGTATCTTCCCTTTATCTCTCTCCCTGTCTTCCAACGGTTTCACCAATCTGTGGAACAATTTTTAGCATTAGCACTAAGAGCACTAAGAGCACAAAAGCACGATGTACCTCTGGTGCTTGGTGAGAGTTTGAGCTGATGTCCACAAAGGACGACAGAGCCCTGAGGCACCTTTTGATGGTAGATTGTCACAAAGCTGGAAAGTGTCATGACAATTTATCTATCAACTCACTCAGGGTTAATATGTAAAGAGAGGAGTGGACTAGAATAGAATAGAATAGAATAGAATAGAATGGAGATTGCCTCCTATTGCTTATCAGATATGGTATGCTGCCCACATCTTGACACTTGCTTCATTTATTTATTAGGCGTAAACTATAGTCACCAAAACAATTCAACACAAAGTCAAACGTACTTGTTTCTGAAGCCACGTCTTGTGGCCTCCGTCAGCAGGGTGAGTTTTAGAAACAGTAAGTAAATATACAGAATCTATGGCATTTGTGGTGTGTGTAGTATTGCTGCTAGTCTTTCCCGTCAAGGCTAATGTTTTATTTCACAGAAAAATATTTATTATTCATGATGTTTGGTAAAGTTGTTTAAGGTAAGCTGCTCAATCCTTACTATACTATAGAAAAGTCTGTGAATATGTCCAAAATCTCCCTCCCCCCTGGTGCCCTGTTCAAGTTCTAAATAAAATATATGTTATGTGTGTTATACCATGTCCTCAAAAACTCAGACAGCGAAAGCAAAAATCCATATCATGCTCTATTGTGTTCTAACTTTTGCTAAAAAAATGCCTGGTAAAGTTTTATTTTGTGGGTTCATCATTTTCGAATAATTTTCTTGCCAGTTTCCTTGAAAGAAGTACCACACACACGTGATTTCTCAGAAATGACAGCTAAAATAGAAGGAGCGTTCAGTTGGTTCACTCCAATTCATTCATTTTTCCTAATTCCTTAATTAATTAAATGTTAAGCTGGCGTATCCAAGAGTGTTTCAGTCAGAGCACAGCAGGTCAGCTGAACAAGCAAAAATCTGCACAGGCAAGCATACAGTTCAGTATGAATGGAGAACGCAGTTTCTACTAATAAATGAATGATGAATGAAAATTTGAGAAATCACAATCACTGTATAATTGGTGGCACACAAGTTACCATAAAACCATGTAAATGTTTTTCTAACACATCTCCTTCCATCGTGCTTTGCAGCAAACTGGACGCTTTTATCTACGATGCTGCAGTGCTGAACTACATGGCTGGCAGAGACGAGGGCTGCAAACTGGTCACCATTGGGAGTGGCAAGGTATTCGCATCCACCGGCTATGGCATCGCCATCCAGAAGGACACAGGCTGGAAACGAGCCGTGGATCTGGCCATCCTCATGCTATTTGGAGATGGTAAGGGCTTGTATGTCAGTGTTTTATTTGAAGCTTCCTAACTCACCAAATTATATACTGAGTTTTAATTTTTTATAACAGAAGTCTTAAGAATATGAGTGTGTGAATGATGCGAGTGAAGTGTGTCTTGTACAATATAATATTGTAATATCCTCACAGCTAACATGTCAAAGAGCTGTGACACAGGAGGTGGCTGCTTGTTATGGTGACAACACAGGAAACCTGCTGGTGGACCCTGGCACTCAGTGAGACCTCCTGAGACAGGTTGGAACAGTGCAGCCCACAATCAACAGTGAGGTACCAGCAGGCCTGAAAGGATGCAGCTGTTGTAGTTGCTCGAGTGAACGCATGGAAGGAGTTCATTTATTTGGTAACTAAGGAGGTTCTAGCAGCACATTTTAAAACCTATTTCAGCAGCGACAGCTCTGTGCACAAGATCAACCTTGAAATGTTGAAGCCTCTTGATGTTTTTGAGCCGGTGTGATTGACACATTTCTTCAGCATCAGATGGATTCCCAAACAGCATCCGTGGTCTGGCAGGTAGTGTTGGCTAACTTATATTGTACATTCAACAGGGAAACCTCAAATATATTTGTATTTGTTCTGGGTAGATCGATACTGTGGCTCTTAACAAGGGTAGTCTTTCAGATTTGTCAGTGACAGGATTTGAGTGTTTGTTGATTTGTTTTTACTCTTGGTCCACAAATTACTTTTCCCACAATGACATATTAAGAGTGAAATCCCTCCAGGATTTAGACTAATGTGGATTTCTAAGTTGTCTTACAGACAAATTCTAAACCACCTCAGAAGATACAGGGATAAAAGCTTCAACGCTCAGTCTACAATTTAGAAAAGTGCATAAATATTTGAAACCCTACTACCTCCACTGGCTGATAAGCGATGTGCAGGCAGCATAGAAGTGGCCTAATGGGAGTTTCCGTGACCAGCATTTGTCTTTGTGTGTAATTTCTTTGGCACTCCGACACCCGCTTATCAATTCAACAGTATGGTGGCACTACTACATCAGAATTTGAATTATGGCTCTGCATCCCATTAGTTTACAGAAAGTAGCAACAACACTGATGACAGTGTGTGTATGCAGTTCTCTCCGTTTGTTGATTGGGTTTTGTTTTGAGCCCCAGCTGTCGTTGTGTGTTTTGGGGTGATGAGCGAAAGAAGCAAGCAGTGATCAACGAGGGCCTCTGCACTGAGCTGCTGGCTCTTTTCAGTGAGAGGACTGAGCCAGTTGAGGTGGTTAGGATGCAGACCTGGCACCTCTGTTTGAATGAGTTCTGTCGACAAGTGACTCAGAGGTTGGGTCGGGGCTGGTGTAGGACATACTGAAGGGATTTGATTAAGAATGGGAACATCTGCGCTCAGGAGGGGGAGATCTTTTATTAAAAATAAAGGTGATGTTTTTTTCTTTTGAACTGACTTTATTCTTCTTGGACTTTGGCCAAACTGTATTAGATGAACATGGTTTGTAATAATTGTAATTAGTTCTTATTTTATTAAATGCCACTGACCAGGAGTGACCAGAACTATTTACACTTTGCTGTATACAATGTGTTTTTTCTAAAGAAAAAGTGTTTTTCAGCATCTTGTCATTCTACAAATGACCGTCCATTATCAGGTAGTACAAACTGTACTTAGATCACATCATAACAACTAAACCATGACAACTGTGCAAACTGAGGGAGGCCACAAAGTGTGTTTGATATCTTCTGAAAAACCAAGTAAGTGTTCTTTGTAATGATTTTTGTCAAACTATTTTCAAGCTCAATACATTTGATGATCTTTTACTGAATGCCGTGTCGATATAATTTTGTAGAGCATAAATGCAAATGAATGTGTTGTCTGTCCATCCCAGTCTCGGGAACACCTTAAGAAAATGCATTCAAATCTGGCACAAATGTCCACCTTAGTGAACTGATTAGATTTTGGTGCTTAAAGGTCAAAGATCAAGCTCACTGTGACCAAACGTATGTCACGTATCATCAGCAATATGCTTTACCTTTTTTGGAGGCTTGGAGGGAATGTATTTACATCTGGCTCAAACGTCCATTTGTATATACATGTATGTAAACTGCAACTTCACTGGTCGATGCAGGCAAACGACTGCAATGCAGTAATTCTTCTAAAAATACCAACTATTCTCTGGTTCCAGCATGTCAAACATGAAGATTTGCTTCTTTATACCTTCTTTTTACTTTAATTGGAAACCAAATATCTGTTGATTGAACTAAATAACTTGTTGAATAACTTGAAGTTGTCACATTGACTGGTGGGATATTGTACTTTTTGACTATTCTCTTTAGAATGATTCATTGAGAGAATAGTAGAATATAAATAGGTATCAATAATTATAATAATAATAATAAAAAATGCATCATTGAAGAAGGTAATTGACAGATAATTTTGGTGGAACAAATGGTGGTTAAAACATTTTGGTAGCAAAAGCACATCTGCTTAATCAAATGCTGCTGTTGCTCACAGAGAGTTAACAATTAATGCCACTCTGCCTATAGAGATTTTTTATGGGAAACTGAGAATAACGCACTTTGAGTCAAAATGTATCACCTGCCTTGAGCTAAATGTAAAAGAAGTTACTCTCCCTGGACAGTACACCTACTGTAGTTCTCCACAGAGATAGTATGTGCTACATTCTACTCACTGCCCGTCAGATAATGTATTACACAGCACACATACACACCTGATGACCTTCATTATCATTATCAATTTCCATCCCAGTGTAAGTGATGGATGATGGTCAGTATAGAGAGAACATTCACCTTGGATCAGATCTTGAGGAGCCGGATTGACTCAGACCTTGACATCCATTGTTGGAAAGCTCTCGAGTAATGTAAATCAAAGTGGCAGCCTGTGCACGTACATGTGTATGCAAGATGTGAACACGTGCACATGTTTCTAGTAGCATGTGGCTTTGTGCATGTTTGCGACAAAAAAACAGACAACATGTCTGCACAAATTTACCAAATGGCAACAAAGTGTTATTGTTCTGTCACCTGTGTGTATAAGGCCAACACATCAGACTTTACCTCTCATCACTTCACATGGACTGTGTGGCTGTCAGCACAGATACAACAGTCCAGGTTAAGAGATCAGACTCACCGATGTTTGCTCCTACTGTATCTGTCACATCCTGTTAGAGTCCACATGTGAACATGATACAAGTCATACTGTATAGGCAGAGGGAGAGGCTCAGCCATGGCCTACTAACAGGAAACTGCATCTCAGATAGCAAAATACCTCCACTTCAAGAAGGCAGTCGGGTTCTCCTCTCCTGTTTGCCATATCAGGGCCGTGAACACACAGCATTGAGGTCAAGAATGTCAAGAGCAAACCAGCAGACCAACTGTGCTAAAGGTGGTCCACATTAAATTTGGGATATTTTAGAGCAAATATTTGCATTTTACAAAATGTTCAAAATTCAATAAATAGGACAATATGACAGAAATAACTGTGTAAATAAATAAGAGAAGTTATATAATATGACAATTTATTATTTTCACATTTTCATAGTATTAGTTCTTAGTGGGGGGTGCCTTGGTACAGGATTACTTCAAAAGTACTAAGACTGTCTGTAGTAAATACAACCATATAAAAAAGGTGAACTACTTATATATAATATATATGAATAATCTGATTTTATTCTGCGGCAAACTTTGGGAAATAAGCTCTCTTTGGTTCACGGAAGATGAAAAAAAGGTGGATTAGTTTTAGAAAAGATGATAATCTTCACTTATTTAATTCTGAGTAATTATTTAGTTTGATGATTATCTGACAGTATCTATCAGTATCTAAAGTCTCGAGTGCTGTGCTATGAATTTTAAGCCAACATTTGAAGACATCAATCAACAATGAGCAAATATTGTCCCAAGCATTTCAAAACATCATTCAAAGGATTGGAAAAAGCATCTACCAGTAAATTGTCCCTCTCTAAGCAGAGGTTAACAAGATTCACACCAATCCTCCATCCTTTATGACTTTTGACCTAGCACATTGTTGCTAGCTGTACCAGTCCAGTGAGCAGGAATCCAGGTCAACTAATGAATGTCATATTATATAATTTCTCTTATTTATTTATGCAGTTATTTATGTCATAATCTTTTATTTATTTATTTAATTTTGAACATTTTGGAGTTCCATAGTGGACCACTTCTTACGCCGACTTCATCCAGCCCAGAAGGGCAGCAGTGCTGCATGACTGCCCGATGTGTCCCATATCCCAATGCTATCTGTGCCACTACACCTGAACATAAATAGGTTGAGGATGAAAGAGTGGGAAAGGTTTAAAATGGACAAGGAATGGGATTGAAGGCACGATGGAGGAGAATAGAGGCAGGGAAAGAAAGCACGGACTGACATTATGGGGTCGAAAAGAAGTACATATTAATTTTATACCAATCAGTCTAGATTTAGGAGTGTGTGTCTTGGACTTGACTCACAGTCATTGAAATCTTATGATAATCAGTAGTGTCAGAAATTAGACCTTTTCTCAATCTTTTTTTCATAAACTGCCCCTCGAAAAAAAAAAGTCACCACCTCGGTTTAACTAAGCAATTAAGAGCCTCAATTGGATAATTACTGCATAGATAATTATTTTTCAGCTGCCAACAAGTTATTAGTAGCTTCTCATTTCTTAAACAAGTATGTCTGAACACACATCCTGTGGTAGTGGAAAAGATGTTAATCTGTTTCTGAAGGGTCAAATTATTGGCATGAATCAAGCAAAGACAATATCTAAGGAGATTGATGAAACTACTACTACTAAGAACTGTCAAAGAAGAAATTTGGTCAGAAAAAAAAGTAAAAGTAAGAGTATTCCTATACACATAATGTGAAATGAACCCAAGGGACTGGGACTGAACAGCTGTGTAGCATTAAGAAAACCACTTGTCAGTGAGGCTAATCAGAAAAAAGGCTTAAATTTGCTGGGGAGCATAAAATTTTAACTTTGGAGCAATGGAAGAAGGTTATGTGGTCTGATGAGTCCAGATTTACTCTGTTTCAGAGTGATGGGCGCATCAGGGTAAGAAAAGGTGGATAAAGTGATCTACCCATCATGACTAGTGCCTACTGTACGAGTCTGTGAGGTTGGTCAGGTCTAGGTTCAGCAACGTTATGTGCCCACAGAATGAGGTCAGCTGACGACCTGAATATACTGAAAAATTAAAACAACTCTGGATGGGAATACATGTTGTGACATTGCAGAAGCTTATCGAAACAATGTCACGGTAAATGTCTGCTGTAATCAAAACTAAAGCCCGGGCCAACAGAATAAAATAGAGTGTGTGACTAGTTTTTTTGGACAGGCAGTGTAGTTCTTTTTATATAGATGCTATAAATCAATGAGCAGATATTTCAACTGGTGACAGTAGGAAAACATGTTTAGAACTAATTGCTCAATGAGATGAGTATTTTGATTTGTTATCCCTTGAAATGGTTTTATAACTCTAACTTGACCATCTCTTCTCAAGATATAGTTCAAGTAGATATATAAATTCCATGTCTTTGCATCAAGGTTGGACCTGTTTACACAAACAAGTCCAAAAAGCTGCCTCCTGGACATTGAGGTTGCCAGGTCTGATATGTCTGTCCCTCTACAGAGACCTACCTTGTGTGTTTGTCAGGAGGCCACATTTTGTTAGTTGTACAAAGAAGATGTAAGATGTTCATTAAAGTTTTAGAGGTATTACAAGACAATTTAGTAAACTTTTGATTGGGCCAGCGTTGCTGTTTCCTGTCTTTATGCTAAGCTGGTTGCCTCGTGACTCGTGCTCTGTAGCCAAAGCACAGTCAGTCTCTTTCAAGTCATATAACAAAAGTGAGAGAGTTCACAACATTCACAAAATGTTCTTTTAATGAATGAAATAAATAAGAGACATCAGACCTTTTGTTTTTACATTTAATGGCTTTAATGGCTGATAAACCAATCATTACGAGACCACCACCTACGCTGTGCTTTCTTTTCTCCATTTAGGAAAGATAGAGCTAGTGAAAACTAGTTAGCAGCTGTCTGAGACGAACGCGCACATTCATCTGTACGAACATACATACACAACACAACACGGTGTTACGTAAGCGTTGGGAAAATATACACCCCCTCCCCCCAGATCTCACACACGAAAAACAGGCCATTGGTGCAGATCAAACAAATCTCTCTGGACGTGTCCTTCCCCTTTAGCAGTCCCCCAAGGGATGTGGAACTGAGGGGGTCGCGTTTTAAGGTGGCAACGCTTGTCACATGACCACACACAGTTCCTCCCTGAGGAATGTCCCAGCAGGCAGTTGTTTTTTTTTCTCCCACAGCAAGAAAGGGTTAGCCTTGCATAAGCAATACTTAATGAGAATAATCCTCAAGGGATGTTAAGTCAGAATAATGCATTATGACATTTGTTGCACGTACATGAGACCTGAGCTGTTTTTGGCATCAACTCCAAATTTAAAAAAATGTGTCCTCTGCTTTTGTTCACGCACCTACTGGCAGACTCATGCAAGTGTGCAGGTCACACAAACCAACACATCGATACAGTAAACTGTGTAAATGTGCCTGTCCTTCTTCCAGGTGAGATGGAAGAGTTGGAGGCCCTGTGGCTGACGGGCATCTGCCACAATGAGAAGAATGAGGTGATGAGCAGTCAGCTGGATGTGGACAACATGGCAGGAGTCTTCTACATGCTTGGGGCCGCCATGGTTCTGTCA
Organism: Anabas testudineus; assembly: GCF_900324465.2. Lineage (NCBI taxonomy): Eukaryota > Metazoa > Chordata > Actinopteri > Anabantiformes > Anabantidae > Anabas > Anabas testudineus. The sequence goes on along the minus strand of NC_046610.1, from coordinate 14,197,539 downwards.
TTCATCACCTTCATCTGTGAACATTTGTTCTACTGGCAGCTGCGCTTTTGCTTCATGGGCGTGTGCTCTGGGAAGCCCGGGGTCACCTTCTCCATTAGCAGAGTGAGTGTGTTTGGGTTTTATTTTAGGGCTGACCTTTGTCGTCCTGACAGAAAGATCACAGGAGGGGTTGTTTTAAAACCACTGGCTTTAGTTGAGGTGTATTGAGTCAGTCAGGAGGATACGATGACTCACCTGACTTACCTATTGGCTTTTTTACTCCAGAGCATCCACCCCGTGCCACACAGAAAATGTTTACACTTTTGACTACATACTTCAAGCCAGTGGAGCCCAATATTACAATAATATAATATTATTAGCAGTCCCAGACCAGAACTGTCTCCTAAAAATTATGTTCTTATGCAATTAAACTACACAAATGTAATTACACTATGGTTATTTTCTGATACTTCTGATTATTTATTTATTTTTTTTCAAATAATGTAGATCATTAATTATTGGAAAGCAATAATAGCAGGTGTATCATGCTCAGAGACCTGAGTTTGACTGCTGAGTCCTGTCCTGAGTCCTGCTTTCTATTTCTATTTAATTTTGCATAGAACAATATCAGATACGACAGCTCATACTGAACAGGAATCTAACTAATCAGTGAAACCTATTGAGATTTTTGGTCTAACCATAACTATCATCTAACTACAGCCTTAAAAATCAAAAACTAACTGATTTATAGCTAGAACAAAATGTTACTCAAAGTAAGGATGTCAGTATGCTCTAAGAGGACTATGTAGGTCATGTTGTGTCACTGCCATTAGATGACATATAAATGTTTATTGGAAGAGCATGAAAAGCTCTTTACACAAAAATGATGAAGCTGATGTTCTGAAGTAGTTGTATAAAATATGAAAATATAGAACTTGAGAGGGAAGCCAAACCATAATATAGTTTACTTTCTCACCTCCACACACCTGGTCAGTTGCTACACGTAGATGTCCTAATTATTAGATCATGACACCTCTTCTACTGTTTTCTAGGTTCTAGCTTAGGTGAAACTTTGTCACTAAGCTTTCTGGCTTTGTGATCAGTGGTGACCTAGAACGATATATAAGACATAAGTTACTTGTAAAGCAGAAATTGCTGGTTTCTGACTGGTTGAAAGAGTGATCCATACTCAGAAACCTTTAGAAAAGTGCTGCTTCTGCTCACAGAGGCCTTTTACACAACCTCTCTACATTAACATATATTTTGGGACATATTTCTACAAAAAACATTGTTATTACAAGAAAGTTACATTTAGCAGGCATTTTTATCCAAAGAGACTTACAAGGGCAGGCAAGGTAAGTGTAAGGAGGTCTTGTCTTGTCTAAGAACTGGTGGTAGGCCACAGGTGGGATTCAAACCCCAGTCTCCCACAAGGAGGGTGGCAGTCTTACCACTACACTATCTAGCTGCTACAAATTGCTTACACCTACAAACTGAGTCATGTGCAAGCCCCACTAAAGTCACAGCCTCTGATAGTGCTAATAAAACCTGGTGTTTATCAGCTTAATGTTGAGGAAATAAAAGCAGCCTACTAGGCTGCACTTTCTTAGCTGGTGACCTGGAGAACTCATCTCAGTCTAGTTACAACTCTGCTCAGATAGGTCACTTAACATGGGTCCATATAAATAATCATCTGAGGTGTAATTCGTTTGCATAATGCATAATGCTACCTCTTAAGAGAGGGTGGGGGTGGGGGGGGGTGAGCATGTTTGTTCATGCAAATTGTCTCTCTGTCATTATTTGCCTAAGAAAAGGCGTTAGGTGTTAGAGCTCAATGTGTTCCTGATAGCAATGAAATCTGATTAGACTGATTACATCTGATCTTACTAACCTGAATGAACCTAAAAGATCTCGACTTTTTTATACAAACTGTTTTAAGTATTTCTTAAACTGGCGGTTGTCTCCCTCTCTATTTGTAGATTCTCAAACAGAAATATTTTTATGCAAATAGCTTTTCACACATACTGACTACACAGTGGGCTTAAGAGTCTCTCCAACCTCTAATGTGCTTGATTAGAATAGAGTGGCTTCTATTACTAAAGAGTGGTTCTACAGCCAGATGTCTTCTATACATTTCCATGCCTGATTTCAGGCTTGAGTTACGGTACAAGAAAGAAAACTCATATAATGCATAAACAAAGTGTAAGGATGGACAAGTGATGAGATGACAAAGGGCTAGGAAGGTATAGAGGAATGAAAAAGAGGTCAGTTAGCAAGAATCGCGATAAAGAATAAAACTGTTAGCAGGACAAAGGCAGAGTAGAAAAGAAAAGACACACCTGTGTGGCAGTACCCTCTATTCTATTACCTTTCACCGAAGCCATAGTAGCTATAGAGGTAGAGAGATAAAGACAGACAATCCCATTGGAGCGGCTGCCGCTCACCCAACTGCCCAGAAACAAAGATAAAAGAGACACAAAGAGAGAATGGAGGAATTGGAGAAAAGAGGGTTGACGATTCAGATTCATGAATGTAGCTCAGTGACGGGGAGAGTGACTAAGAGACAGACAGAAACTGTTTCTGACAAGATGTCGCCTTTGAGGAGTATTGGCTCATTCACTGGCTAGTGGGTAGTGTGTCCTGAACTTTCGATTTTGGCTGTCGCCTCAACCACAGATTCCCTCAGCCCTCACTTAAACACGCTTGTTGACTTCATTTGCAAAGGCTTCCCCTCACTTGAAAATCCTGCTTTTACCAACCAGGCAAAACAAACACACACATACTGATGGCTCATGACATTTCAAACAGATTGGCAATGTTTGTGATAAAAAGTCCAACTAATTTTTACAAAGTGATTCATTTCCCTTAACGATGTTTTTATGATGGGCAAACAAGCAGCACACCAAAGCTGACGACAGCAGTGTCATCTGAATTTAAATTATATTGACTGAAACTATTGATTGGTGGTCAAAACTATGAGCATACTGCAGTTATCAATGAAGGCTTTGATCTGCTCATTCCCCTGTCTCTCATTTCTCTGTATCTGAGGTGCAATGAGCAGTAGCCGTAAGGGTCCATGTTGTTCCCCTGAGAGAAGTCGCTCATGAACTCAGCCCCTATTACTGTTTAATAGTGTGTAAACAAGCGTTTGGTCAGAGAGAACATGATGAAGCATTAACCTCTCTCTGCCTCTGTCTGGCTCTGTTCGCCTGTCCCTCTCTCTCTGTCTTTCTGTCTGTTTAGGTGTGTGGTGTTTGGCTCTGTCTCTCTAACATTAAATCCCCTCTAGTTCTTAACTCCTACTGCTACACATATTTACCGTTGTTTTCCTCTCACTTGGATCTCATCTTTATCACTGTCTCTCTTTTCTCTCTTTCTCTCATGACCTGTCTCACCGTCTCTTTCTCTCTCTGCCTCCCTTTTCTTCTGATTCTCACACTCCAGGGTATCTACAGCTGCATCCATGGGGTACAGATTGAGGAAAACAAGTCAACCATAGATTCACCTTCGGCCACTATGAAGAAGAACATGAACAACACCCACTCCAACATCCTGCGGTTGCTCCGCACTGCCAAGGACATGACAGCCGTCCCGGGCATTAACGGTTCTCCTCACGCCGCCCTGGAGTACAGCCACAGTAGTCGTGAGTCGGCTATCTATGATATTCAGGAGCACCGGCGCAGCCTAGTGGGTCACCCTGTAGACTGCAAGTCAGCGCCACCCTATCTCCCAGAGGACAACATGTTCAGCGACTACATCAGCGAGGTGGAGAGGACTTTTGGCAACTTGCCCCTGAAGGACAGCAACCTGTACCAGGACCATTACCGGCACCACCACCCGGCTCTGGGTATGTCCGGCCCCCCGCCTAACAGGCCGCGTAGCTTAGGCAGTGCTAGCTCGTTGGATGGGGGCATGTTCGATTGTGACAGTTTAGGGGGAGGGGTAGCGCCCATCTTCACCACCCAGCCCCGCCCCTCCATGACTCACAGGAATACCAATAAGTTCGACCTGATTGCTGGCCACACCCCTGCGGATTCCAACCAGGGTGGGTTCAAGGGAAGCAATGTGTACGGCAGGTTTTCTTTCAAAGGAGGCGCATCCAGCACGGGGCTCATTGGGGGTCATGACAGGTACTGTGGTGGGGGTGGGGGAGGCTCAGGGGGTGATGATGGGAACATTCGCTCTGATGTCTCAGATATCTCCACTCACACTGTCACCTACGGCAACCTGGAAGGCAACAACAAGCGGCGTAAGCAGTACAGGGACAGCCTGAAAAAGAGGCCAGCCTCAGCCAAGTGCAGACGGGAACAGGACGAGATAGAGCTGAGCGGCTTCAGGAGGAGACCACACCACCACACCGTCCACCACCACTTCCCCCACGGGCCCCTGGCACACCGCACGGTCTCACCTCCCCTGGAGCGGAAGAGGGGAGGAGGAGGGGGTAATTCTTCACCTTACTTATTCCGCAAAGACAAAGAGAACCTGAGGGATTTCTATGCGGACCAGTTCCGCTCCATGGAGGGCATGGCCCAGTGGGAGCAAGAGGGTGGAAGTGGAGGAAGCGGTGTGGGCGGCGGTAGTGGTGGTGGTATCTGCAAAAGCTTAGTACCTGTGGAAGACTTCCTCAAAGGTAAAGGCAAGAAGCCTGAGTGTAAAGGTGGACTGGGCTCAGTGTCGGCAGGGCAGCAGGCCCACACCTGCTGGGAGAAGGGGGTCTCTGGGCTAGGAGGTGGGGGAATAGCTGGGGGTGACTGGGAGTGCCGTAACTGCCACAGCGTTTGTCACCATGGTGGAGGTGTAGGAGGAGGCGGCACATGCCCAGCTAGCGGAGTTGGGGGGACCAGCAGTCGCCCCAGCTCTGCTACCTGCAAGCGCTGCGACTCCTGTAAGATCCAGCCAAGCAACTTGTACAACATCAGCGAGGATAACAACATGGTGTTCGCTGCAGGGAAGAGTAGTGTAGGACCCAGCCAAACACAAACTCAGGCACAGCGCAGGAAGCTAGGGCCAGGTGGGAGGGTGTTACGGAGGCAGCACTCATATGACACGTTTGTGGACCTGCAGAGGGAGGGGGCAGGCCGCATGGGAGGGGTTGGCGGCGGCCCTGGGGGGCAGTTTCCCCAGCCGCGAAGCGTGAGCTTGAAAGACAAGGACCGCTTCATGGAGGGCCCCAGCCCTTATGCTCACATGTTTGAGAGGTATTCAAGTGAAAGGGAGTCTCCCATGTTTGGAGGAATAGGTGGGGATAGGGCAAAAGGAGGTTCCTCTTTCAGTTTGTTTCGTGGAGGCGAAGGTGGGTTGCATCGCCGATCGGTTGGGGAGAGAGACCTGAGGGAGAGAGATAGGGCTATGATAGGAGGTGGGGGCTGTGGTGGTGGTGGTAGCAGAGGGGCCGGGACTTACTCCTTGTCTAAATCTCTCTACCCAGATAAGGTGAACCAGAATCCCTTCATCCCAACCTTCGGCGACGACCAGTGTCTATTACACGGTGCCAAACCGTACTACATCAAAAAGCCACAGACGCAGCAACAGCAGCAGCAGCAGCAACTTCTCAACAACAACCGAGGAGGAGGGGACTTCCGTGGCTCCATGGGAGCGGCATCCTATTTGCCTGCGTCCGCCACCGCTGGGGTGATGTCCAATGTGGCCCCCAGGTTCCCCAAAGAGCTGTGCCTGGGCGGGGTGGGTGGGCCTATGGGGAACACTCATGGGGTTAACAAGCTAATGCCTGGGGGCAGGGACACGTTAGGTTTGGGACAGGGACAGAGACCCTTCAATGGTGCCAGCAATGGACACGTTTACGAAAAGCTCTCCAGCATCGAGTCAGACGTCTGAGGGTGAAGAAAGAAAGAGAGAGAAGATAGAAGAGAGTGAAGACAAGAGGGTGACGGAGAGGAACATACAGAGGAGAATAAATAGAAACAGCGCAGGCTGATGACCTCTCTGTATGAAGAGAATGAGGAGACATGACACTGTGTGTTGTTCTCACTCCACTAAATGGAAAGAATTTGGACAATGCACAGAGGCCACTGCAGGCTAAGCTGTGGTGATGTCCGTTGGGAGACGAGTTTTTAATGAGAAGAGAGGATTCTAGTGCTGCTCCGACGCTCAGAGAAAGATAGGGAAGGAGGGAGGGAGCGAGGGAGGGAGGGAGGGAAAAAGTGAAACAAAATCTCTAGTCTCTTCTCTCTTCACATGCTCATTGCCTCTCCCTCCCTCCTGCAGTTCCTTAACACCAAAACAAACATTTTGTTTAGCAACGGAAATACAATCATGAATGAGAAATCAACACTTCTGTTGAAGTAACAGGGTAATCTAATAATAATTGTATTGATAATGTTAATAATAGTATTGAATATTATTCCAGTGTTTAATGATGATCGGTTTGGATTGTTTTCTATTTTATTTATTTAAATAGTTCACGTTACATATTTGTATGATGTTTATTCTTTCTTAGCGTACCCATATTACAGGAGACTGATCAGTACAGATCTTTTTTGGGTTCCTGTAATCTGCTCTCTTCTTTGCTATTAATTCTTCATGTTTGATTTTTTTTTAACTTCTTTATTTTTTTGAGTGCTGTGAAGTGTATGTGAAAGGCATGACTAGCTGAGTACATTCTATGTACTTATAAATTTGCAAAGAAGGTTTCTTTTCTTTCAGCTGCAGAAGCAACGTCATCATACTGATTTGCCGTTTCCTCTCGTTTTTTCTGCTTGGCAGTACCAAATGGGGTCTCGCATTTTGAGCTGGATGTGCCTTAAAGGATTAACTCTGATTTTATACACACAAGAGCTCTCCTGTTGGTAGATAGATCCACCTGCAACCAAATTAGTCAATTGATTTAAGTGGAGATAAGCCTGAAAACATCTGATATGAGTTTCAGTAGTGAACTAAGCTTTTATGCAGTTAAACTGTTGTTATGATAAAACACATACATACACCGCCCATTAAGATATACCAATGGCTGGATTACAAGGGTTAAAACCACAGTGCCAACATAAAACACATTCCTGCCCCCCCAAAATAGGACAAATCTGTGCTACAGGCGATAAAACAAGTTTTTCTTGTACTACACATGAACTCCACATTTAATCTAGTCAGTTTCTTCTAAATCATTTACTAAAAAGCTTTATCCCACCTCATTAAAACTGATACCGTGGATCCATTAAACACGTGTAAGTCATATTTAATGTCTGCTTGCTGCTCTCATGGTCTTTCACCGGCTCTGATTCAATTGGCTGTGACAGTTTTGCTGTTTAGGACAGAGACATAATGGACTCTCCTAGTGAGACCTTTGTTGCTGGGATGACCAGACTGCCACGTTAATTATTTCATGATTGCAGCCATAAGCTCTGCCTGCTGTATTAGATGGTCACATTTGAGTGATGGGAGAAGTTCAAATGTGTAATGTTTTCATTCTGCCGGTTTAGAGGGACCACAGCAGGCTCAGAAATAATCAACACAGGACCGAGTCTCACAGTTGGAATCTGAATTTATTTTAGTCACCTTTGAAGCATGTCATGTGTATAAAAAGTAAATCATTTCTACTCTCTAAACAGATACTCAGTGTATCTGACTATTTAAAGTAATTCTACTGACATTTTGGGACTCAGCTGTTAACAAGTGATAAATGTGAAGCTACTGCTATGAGCCAGTTAGCTTAGCTTAGCATAGACACTGGAAACAGGTGGAAACAGCTAGCCTGCTCTGTCCAATGGCACTTCTACAAGTCACTGATGACCATGTTACAGTATATTATGTGTTCTCAACAAATGTGTCGTGGTTTTATGGGAGTTATGTACCAGTTGCCAGGAAACCATCAGATATAGTAGACAAAACCACACATTTTTGCACCTTTTGAGGCTTTTTAAAGATAGTGGCCTCACTTTATGATAAGACAGCAGGACACATACTTGAGTTAAACTGTTTATTATTAATTAATAATTATTGAACAACTAGTATATGTTTATGACAGTTTCCACTGAGCCGTGGTTTTTCTCACCACGTAGCTGAAACCCTTTCACAGAATGTAGAATTGATTTCAGTTTGTGCCGTAACCTTGATTTCTCCGGTCCGTACTCGCGTGCTGAGATTCTGATGAAGGGAAGAATTTGCCCTCACGTCCAAGCTCCTGTGTGGACTGTGTCAACTGCACACTTTTTGTGCAGAAACAGAATAAAGAAGAAGGCAGTTCAGAGTTAACAGCATCTTAAAAGCAGGTGGAACATTTTGTAAAAAGCAGCACCTTTGTTACTAATGCACTCAACTAGTTTTTTCTTTTATTAAAAGCAGCCCCCACATCCACAACATGAGATACACAGGTCGTATCTGCTTTATCACATAATAACCCTAAAGTAAAAGTAGAGTGTTGTTTGATTTACAGCCCTCTCTGACACTGAAATAGTATAAGCTGTTTGTTTTCACTAAAACCTGACATCCAATTATGTTGCCAAACCAAAATTGACTTTCTAAGCACAATCTGACTGAGTGGATCTAAAATTGAGCTTGTTGTACATCCCAGTCAAAACTTCAGAAGACTTTCCTTCTCATGGCTGACAAGTCAGTATGTATGATACCAGGGGGTCTCTAGTGTTTCTAAGGACTTGCATGTATACTCTTTATTTCTGATTTTTAACTTTGACTTTTAGCCCGCAAATGGGTGTTATTGAACAATATTTGGATTTTTATCAATTTCATTGGTACTGATGATCCATGTAGTACCGTAGGTGTGTGTGCGCGTGCGTGTGCTTGTTTGTGCAAGAGAAGACACCAATCTAACAGTCTAAATTTGGATTTTACACAAATGAATATGGCTAAATTGGTGATAGACTTTCACTAGAATAGAAACATTTTTATTGTTAATGTTATACAAAGCTAAATCTTCTTGATTGTTTGTGCGAATGCTTCTCAACAAGGTTCTCAGTTTATACATTCATTGTCACTGAAGAAGCCTTTTTTTCATTTCAACTACTTTTCTTTTGTTTTTGTTTTTGTTTTCTTTGAATATATTTCAGTACGTTTCATTATTTTAGTTATTGTATGTGCCTGAATACATACGCTTGATTACCTCTGTGTGTGCTCATACGGTAGAGAGACGGAGCGAGTGTGAGAGATCACTGTTTATTCTACATGTATTATAAAAACTGTATGTAAATACTTTACCTCACGCTCATGGACTTTTGATAAAAACTGTACAAAACAGCGGAGAATAGATCTATTTGGGATAAATCTTTGATTCGCAGGTCCCCTTGCAAAATTGCTTTTTTAACAACTTCAGGCCAGGATATGTGCAATCGTTTATTCTTACGGAGGAGTCGAGCTTTGTTGATGCGTTTTTAGTTTCTCTTCGATTTGGTCAAAAACCAGCTAAGACAGTTTTCTTCTCCAAGAAAAAAAACTGCAAAGCACCATCATTAATCAGTACATAGAAAGCACAATAGATGATCTATACGCATTTTTACAGCGGTGTTGTGTTTCTTCCTCTTTGGCCGAATCTTCTGTTTTTGTGTTTTGCCACAGAAGATCGATCAACTCCATCCCTGAGCTGTACAGATTGTGAAAATTGTACATACGACAAAAATCTAGTTCACCATCACATTTTTTGTATGGAGAGAAATTACTTGTGTGAAGAGAGTATTTCAAACTTGATTGAATATTTAGTAATATTGAAAATGAGATTAAACACAGTCAATGTGAAAATAAGTGCTGAGAAATATTATTCTTCTGTCTCTTTGGAATAAAAGTGTTGAGTATTAATAAAAAATAAGAAATTTCCACCGCGTTTGCCTTTTATTTTTATTATCGGTTGTGTCCACAGGTTTACAGTCAGCAACAGGTCGTCTTTCATGTTTGTCTTGTTTAAATCTGATATTCAAATGGATTCACGTCGTGACAGATGTTATCATTATGTCTGACAGGACATCAGTGGATCAGATATAATGACTGATGCCCTCTTCTGCTCCTTCATTGTATCGTTTGTTTGTTTCTCTCTGTCTTCCCATAAACACTCATCGTGTGAGATTGATGTTACCCACCATTTTGGACAAGTGTTTCTGTAGAGCAAAAAATCTGAGAGAGGAATGAGATTTTTTTTTTTTTTTTTAAGTGGATGAGAGACATACTGAGGGGAAGGAGAAGCCAGGCAAAACTGAACCGAGCAGCAGAGATCAAAGCCCCTCCAAAACCTCACTCCCCCTCACTCTTCAGACTCTCTCTCTCTCAACTCTGAAAGCCCTGTCCAGCAACAGGAGTTATTTAAAGAAACCAGCAGGTTTGAAAATGTACTGATGCCTTGTGTATAGATTTGGTGGGAGAGTTTTCACATCTGCAGTCCTGGATGCTGGCACAGACCAAGGTGAGGCGGTAGAAATAATCCTTTAATCTGGTTTTTCTTCTGCTTCTTGAGAAAACAAATCTTTTACGATTTTCTCTAATCTGCAACCATCTATTCTGCTTGTTCTCGTCGTACAACAACCCAACAACCTCAGGATGCATTGCAACACATGTAACTACTTCTTGACAATTAACTGTTACCTAGCAACTGGCTCTTTTTCCAGAGATGGGGAGGAAGGAGGAGGGTGGAGGGGGTGTGTAAAAAGAGAGACAGAGAGAGATTTATACAGTATTCCCACAGCATCTTAACTGGATTGGATGCAACAATGCATCGACAATGCTATACCAAAATGGAAAGTACAGCCTGAGCTTGACGCCCACACATAGCAGTGTAGAGAGGAGGAGGGGGAGATATAGAGGAGGAGGATGGGTGTTTGATATTACAGTATAGGGGGCGAAAAATGGCGTGGGGGGTTCAAACCCATGCAGGGGGAGTCACAGGAAAGCAAAGTGAGCAGTTACAAATGGACAGTGAGAGAGAAGGGGCCGGAACATGCCAGACTGCGGTATGTGGTGCGGATGACGAGCGGAGTTGTAGCAGAGCAGAGAAACTGGTTGCTGTAGAAATACTTGGCAAAGTTTTAATGAAGGCATAAAGTTCGATGCCTGTGCCCACAACATGCGCACACACACACACACACACACGATAACCATACGCAAACAAACAGTATAATTATGTTAGCAGATAATAGCCCCCTCCCCTGCGCGGCCCACGACTTCAGCTAAGCAAAAACAAAAGATCAGACCTCCATGAATCAGTGTGATGTCACATCTGATTACAGCAGCAGGCGAGCACTGACACCCAGTGGCAACAACGAGGCATCCTCTGGTTGTAGTTTTACACTCGGTAGTGTTTGTCTTGTTGTTATTGGAGTTTAAAGGATGTGTTCACAGTCTTTCTTAACAAAAATACTGCAGATGTGAACAAAGGGGAGAAATTTCACAGTAAAAAAACATATAGTTTAACGATGATTACAGAAAAAACATAAAGTTTATAATTATTTCAGTTTGTTCAGTTCGTTGTGATGAGTTCAGTATTGAAATTCAGGATGAATTTCCAGGAAGGAAATTGCCCCATTTAAACCCCAGATGAATATTTATTAGTCATTCACTTATTCTTGGAAACTTTATTTCACATTTATGCTGGTTTACTCTTTCTAACTCGCTGACGGTGTACAAGCTCATCAGTCATAAGTACCAAAGGGCATGGTCCCTAACAGGAACCTTTTTAAGACATTATCTTGAACTAAACATGAGTTTACTTACACAGAAAATAAAGTGCAACTGTTTTCTACAGAGTGATGGTCGTTGACTTTCTCCATTGTTGCATGCTACCAAAAAATGCCAGTAAATTGCTAATGGATCCCCATTAGGCCCCGTTAGTTAGGAGGAGAAAGAGTGGTGTGATGTTGCATTTTGTGGTGGGAACACTTTTCAGGAAGCAGACTCACAAACTCTATATAACAAAACTTAATAAAGAAACCTGAAACACTCAGCAGATTCATATTTGTTTAAGGGCCAGAACAACAAGGCTGACAAGATGCTCGACTCCCCAGAAGTGAAGGGTAAAAAGTGATTTAGTAACACATGTTTATATAGTTAAGGACTGAGGTGTGTGTGTGTGTGTGTGTGTGTGTGTGTGTGTGTGTGTGTGTGTGTGTGTGTGTGTGTGTGTTCATCTGAATTAATGAGCTGTACAAAGTAAATATAGTCAAAAGAGTTTAATAAAAAATATGACTTATCTGTTATTACAAATAAGTCCTGATCTCACAGGACAAGCAGTGAGGTGAAATCTATACAGTTCCTGTATCTAAAGACACCTTTTCATTTTCCTCTTCTCCACTCTCTGCCTCTCTAACTCTCACCCCGAACCAGCTTCGCTCCCCCATTCTTCAGGACTCTCACCCGTCTCCTCCTCACCACCCTGCTTCCTCTCGGCAAGCTCAGGCTCGCCACCTCCCCTCTCAGGCTCTGAGATGCCAGAGCCCCGCCGCCGCCGCCTCCCGCCTCCTCCCCCTTTTCCCGGTAGCCGTGGCGACGGAGGAACGGCTCCAGCGTTGCTAGGCGATGAGAGAGCTCGGTGATGCGCCGGTGCAGCAGGGAGACTTCTCTGAATAGGTCGTTGACGGACTCGGACAGAGGGCGCACCCTGCAGGACAAACAGAGGAGGCTGGAGAATGGATGTGTCAACAGAAACAACAACAACAAGTGAGAAACAACATTTACATCCACTCTGTCATCACACTTCACAACTTTGCTGGATGACAACGCCATCGGCAGCGGTGTCGCACAGAGACAGGGTCCCACTTACAATGATGGTGTGATTAGATGTAGCTCTGGTCAGCTTCACCCATCAGCATCATCTCTCTATGGGTGTGCCTCCACGTTAGTCTCAGCATGAACCTCGACACTGAATCACAGCTTCACTGCTGTTCTTTTATATCTTGTGGCTCAGCAGGTGACTCACCTCTTGATTTATAGCCAATACAAATAAACAAATATATCTGCTTTTCCTTTCCTTTATAATTTCACAGCTTCTCGTATTGGCGCCGCCAACGGCCTGACTGCAGCGTGATCTGAGCTGAGGGCACAATCACACTCATGGTGTTTGTATCGTTGTAAACGATCCCGGTGTTGATCACAGTTTGATGTGCTGACGAGTAACCTGGTTACTCATGTGTGATTGTTACACATTTGTGAGCAAATGAACTGCTGGGTCACAAAATAAGCAGCAGCAGCAGCAGGTTAATAATGTGACAGTGAGTGTAAACCCCCAGTGGAGAGTCCTCCTACAACCTGCCTGCGGGCTTCTCTCAGCGTTGTGCCGTGTGGGCAGTGGCTTCCAATTGTTCTTCTTCACAGTGGAAGGGGTGCATTGAACGGCAGAGTCAACAGACTATTAAAAGTCATTTGAGAATGGGAAATAAAGCTTCAAATATGTCTTCCATCACTGTGGTGCCTCCCCAATTGGGGGCGCCAAAGGCCACCACCCAGCTCACCAACACCCAAAAGCAAGGCAGCCACAGTAAACCCCCTTCTTCACTTAATTGTCACATACGAATCAACAGGTAAACAAATGGATCTGCAGTTTTAATTTACCCGGCATGTTTGTAATGCATCTTCACAATCTGGTCTGACACTGTGATCCCTGTATGAAGCTTTGACTTTTACATCTTCTGGATTCAAATGAAAACACAGGACTAGAATCTGCCACTCTCACCATATTAAGTGATAACCTGAGTTTCTAATGCTGCAGATTGTTTATTTATGATAAATAGGAAGTGATCATAATTGAAGTTATTACTTGAGTATTGTACACTACAGTTTAAAATGTACAACTCCATCATATAATTCTTATAAAAACCCATGGTCCATTACTGTTGCTTAAAATACTGCAGCGTTAGGAGCTGAGCTGATCTTTTGATCATGATCAAAGTATCACAGATGCAGGCCTACAAATGTGAATTTCTTTTCAGAGCCTTTTAAGGTCGTCTTGTTTGTTGTCGGCTTAAAAGCTGAAAACTTCAAAGAATTTGTTTGACATTTCGGGATATATGCTACATCCTTGCTCAGAGTAAGACGAGAAGATCATTATCAGTCTCTGTCCGTTCAATGTGAAGATGTGGCCAGGGGACAGTTAACTCAGCAAAGACTGGATGTAAAGGTAAAACATACACTCTTGGAAGTCACTGTATCTGACAGAGAAATAGTTCAGCACATAAATCCATGTGCTGTTTTCAGACTCGACACTTCCCCGAGGTGTGTGTTATTTTATTTTCCATGTCTGCAGATCCAGGCTCGATGTTTCATCCTGTTTCCAGTCTTCATGCCGTAGCTTCATACAGAAATGACCACGGGTTTGATCAGCAGGATAGTCCAATCTACAGTTTATTTAATATTTTATATCATATCATTGTGGTGACACTGTTGAGGTAAGAATAGACTCTTTGTTGAAGACCTGTGTAATATTGTTTTGTGTATCTCCTTACTACATCTTTCTATATTATAATACATCTCCAAGCATTTCAGTCTTCTCTTTTTATTTGGTTGCATTATATTATTATATTTCTGGTCATGTTGAGCGTTTTGTTGTTTTGATGATGTATTTCTAAACGAGAAACAACAAGAGAACGTACAAATAAAATATGTAGTATGAATGATGAATGAAAGGAACATTTTCTAGGCCCTGAAGGACTAAAGGATCTGTGATACCTGAGGCCAGACCTAACTATCAGCTGCAGTAGAAATGGTAATGATAAAAGAACAAACTGGAACCATTCAATAATGTACAAGTCCCAGAACTGACTTTTAACAAGTCGTGCAGCATAATAAACCAAAAAAAAAGATGCTCAGGCAACAAATCACAGGAGACATCAGGGGGTGATGACAGTGGTGAACGTTACCTGGAGTAGTCGGGCAGCAGTGTGCTCGGCTGTGAGTGCAGCAGAGTCTTGATCTCACTGAAGAGACGTTTTCCCCACGCGTCTAAAACTCTGGTCACACTGCGCACTGAGGCCACATTCACACTGTCAGCTGAGGAGAAAACATAACACACAGCACCATCAATGAATCCCGAAAATCAGAGAGCATGTGTTGAATTAAGTTTCTGAAATTGGTGCAGTTCACTGATGAATTAACGTCACTCGCTCTGTGCTTCACAGACCTCGTATCTGTGAAACATTGGGGATCAAAAAAGGAGGCTCGTGATTTACCTCCCTCTCTGTAGTTCCAGTACCCGTGATCTAGTTCATTCTCCTCGCTGGCTGCACGCACCCCGGTTACCACGGCAACCAACACCAACACCATCAACACAGATCGAGACGCCATCATCATCAACAGACAGTCACCCCCTAATAAAAGACAGAGAGCCAGAGAGAGAGGAGACGAGAAAAGGGGGGGGGAAACAGTCCCAGCGTGTTGAAAATTCACTTTAGATCAGAAGAGACGAACAAAAAGCAGGAAGAGTCTGAGGTGAAATCACAGCTTCCATCGGGTGTGAAGCAGCAGCAGATGCAGATGTTCACACTCATCACTGACCCAGGTACAACTTTGTTATTTGGAGAGTGACAGCTTCATTTCATCAGAAGTTTTCGAGAAGGAAAACTGCTTCATGACCCGTGTAACCTTTAAAATTCAGTTTTTTAACTTCTGTCATGTCACGTTAGATATGTGTGTGTGTGTGTGTGTGTGTGTGTGAGTGAGTGTGTGTCTGAGAATAATTACCAATCTGATAAAACAAAGGAAGTTTTAAACTCTGTTTTTCCCTCTAATCCCATGACTGCAGGTCTGAGTGGAAAAAAAAAAAAACACAAGAGGAGGTGAGGAGGAGACGACCCAGAGAAATGGACAACAGCAGGGGGAAAAAAAACAGGAGTGCATCCATGTGACAAAGTGTGTGAATCATACTGGACGATAATAAGCCGATGACTCATTGTTGAGGTATTATAAATGTTTCCAGGGGATTTGAATTTGGAGATCGATCAAAGGCGCAGTGAACACGAACAATAACCCTAATACAGCTCGTTTCAAATCTGCCAAAACATCTGTCAAACAGCCAAACATCTGCAAAAACAAATCAACAACACTGAGCAATCAAGACACAAACCAGTGTCCCTCCACTTCGCTGGTTTGTGTTTGTGTTGGTGCTGCAGCAACTTCATATTTAACTTGATCTGCGCTGTTAGAAACATCACAGGCTGGAAACAGTTTAGGAAAAATCAGCAAATGAGCTGATACTCACGAGCTGAGGCGGCGATGATGCTTCAGATGTCAGCAGGAAGTCCTTCTTCGATGCAGTTTTGGATGCTAAATGCCTCTGCTTCTCTCCTCTTCCCTCCGTCACTCTCCTGATCTTCCCCTCTTAATTTGTTCCCTCGCTGTCCCCTCTCCACCCTCAACTTGCAGCTGTAATGTATTTATGAAGCGAGCACAGCAGGTCCAGAGCTGACCCTCTTCTACAGAAACTTCTCATTTGTGGAGAACTGTAGTATCTTTACACCCCTAACACGCCCAGCTCCCACTCTCTCTCACACTCGACAGCCAGCTGCTGCCAGATGTGTGGCACATCCACTTTCCTGCACTCGTCCTCTTTACTTCCTTTATGGAACAGACAGGTGGACGCGTGTCAGTGGCTGTGATCGCACTCGGCTGCAGGATCAAGTTTCTACAGTGACGAGTTTCTCACAACTCGAGTTTTATGTGTCTGCCTCCCAACACCTGATTGTGTTTAGGAGGAGCAGCGTACAACTTCTACTCGTACTTTGGAGCAATTTATAAAAGTTCATCTCTTTAATCTTTAATTATAAATGAATTCAATGTTTAATTGTGACATTTGACTATAGCTGTAAAATAAATGTAGTGGAATCAAACTTACAACATTTTCCCTATAAAATAAGATGGAATAAACTGCATCAAGTGGAAACATTTACATAGTTCCTCATGTACTGTAGTGCACTTCTTCAGTAGTTGGTTACTTTCCACTTCAGCTGACCAGCGGAGACTTACAATTTCAGGACATATTACACAGTCAGTCCACTGTGTTTAAAAAAAAAAAACAATGTTTTATATTCATTTAAATGCAGAACAAAACTGTGAATCCAGTTCAAAACATCAATGATGCTTTTAAAAATAATTAAATTAATCCAACCTGTGTGGAGGAATTGTATCTTATAGCCTTCTGCAGTAAGAGAGGAGATAAGGAGGTGAGTTATAAAATGGAACAGATCATTTTCTACTGACTGGCATCCAGATGTTATTGCAGCTCTCTCTCTCTCTTTCCCTGTTTTGCCGGTCAGAGTTGGCTACCGCTGCACCACAGCCAGAGAGAAAATGGTAAAAGGCGGAAAACAAAGACAGACGGGCCGATGAGGATAGATAATAATATTAACTGCAGCATTTCAACATGTGCGTGTCTCTGCTCGAGCTCAGAGAGCGATTCAAGAAGTCCCACTCGCAGCCACAACTGGTTCACATTAACAACAGGCAGCTTGTCACCTTGAGCTGAACTCCAGTCCAGCCTCTCTCTCTCTCTCTCTCTCTACACACACACACACACACACACACACACACACACACACACACACCCACACACACACACACACACACACACTCTGTCTTTTAAAAGCCACAGGAGGATGTGTGCACTTTGTGGCTCACAGTTTATTTCTCCAACACTGTCTTGCTACACTTACTACATTACACTTCTCCTTACATTAAGAAAAAAAAAAAAAAGAAATGAAATAAAAATAATGCAACCTCAAACATTCCAGCTTAACATACCAAAAAAAGCAGGTTAGGGACTGACACTGAACATTTCTTTTGCTCCTTGTGTTTTTTTTGTTTTTTTTTAGCCCTCTGGTGTGAAGCGTTTTCACTTTTTCACTTCAAACGTTGTGCAACAGTAAATGCTCTTTTCACTCGGGCTCTGACTGCTTTAATCTTCCCCAATGGGTCAATCTACAGGAAAAAGAAAGAAAAAAAGACATTTTGGGGAAGTGGAATTGCCAGAAACAGGAAACGCAGCGCTGCAGCTGAGGTGTCAGTACAAGGCGACACACACTGAGGAGGCACAAAGAGAAAACACAACAAATAGACCACAACATGAACTCACAATTCTCCGTGTTAATTTGGATATTTGTTTTTTTCCTCCACTATGTATGCTCGCAAAAGGACTCACCAAGTAAGCCATTTAAAAACTACCTTCATACAGACGTGTTGTTTGTTGTACGATCACTCATTAAGTAAAGACAAGCTGGAAACTCGTTCTGGATCACTAAACCAGTTATTGGATTGTTTGCAGCCAATGTACAGTAGTGTGACATTACCTGTAACTTACGGCCGTCACAAACTCATAAATGTGTTCAAATGACTTGATTTGAGTTTATAATGATGTCAAAATAGAGTAAAATAGCTACAGGTTTAAGAAGTAAGGACTAATCAATTGTTTTTGCCTGATAATCACTTTAACTTACTCTCCATATTTATTGAATACATTCTTACAGACATCATTTTCTGCTGAATCACTAAGTGTTAAATAGAGGAATCATATCAGCACTAACATTAACCTCAACGTTATGTCCCCTCGCAGAATTATCACTGACATCCAGAGTGTTTGTGACCCTCAAAGGCAACGATCTCACTATTGGTGGTGAATTGAAGAAACCTGAAAACCAAAGTGAGGACACGTTGGCGTGCTTCGATCCAGTCCACAAAGAGATATACAGCTGCCCCATCTCTTCCACAGCTGGCCAAGCAAGGAACGATAAGCTGACACTGGAGCTGAAAAAGCTGAATACTTCAGGAGAATATTCCTGCAAATATCAAACAGTGGCGGTGTACTGGTACCTTCATGTGAGAGGTGAGCAGAACAGGGGTTTCATAGATTCATAGATTCCCATAAAATGTATTCAAATGCATTATATATATTATATTATATACATATAGATATGTATATATATATACAAGAAGAAGTCGAGTAAAGTCATGGTTGTTCTATTACAGTGAGAAGCTGTAGTTCATTGTTGGTTTTAGTATTTTTATGAGACTTCCTGATAATAACAAATTATAGAAAATACTGAAAAATCACGGTCCTTATCCTGAAGTTTGTGCAGATGAGAATGTGATGTGGCTCATGTGCCAAAAAAAATGATGTACGAAAATGGCAAGAGTGATGAGAAAGAAGGATTGAGGCGGCCTTATGCTCGAAGTAAGCAGAAGGAGAGGACTATTAGTTTGTGGGAATCCTCTTTTGTTTGTCGCTTGCCTGTAAAATGACAGATAGAAACTGAAAATGAAGTTCTGCTCGGCACAAAGCCGCTTAAATTGCTAGAAAAGTTGTAGGTCAATTATTTACACATTATTCACCAAGATATGTGTTAGTTTACAGAGGAAATATGATCAGAGTGATGTGATAAACCTTCGTTGTTCCAGGTTTACATGGAAATATCACAGATTTTCAGTCTTAGATGTTTGGATGCCTCTGGTTGTTTTCTTTCTTATCACTTTAATCATTTAACTCAGGACCTCAAAAGAAGTTAATGCACTGAAATCTTTTATTAAATCACTTTAACCTGTGGATTGTTTGTCTCACACAAGAGGGATTTTTCTGTCTAGCTCTGCCGTCCAGGTAAAATGCATTCCTGGAACAGACTGACGTTGAACGCTGTGTGTTTTCCAGATGAGGGTTTCAAAATGCTTGCAAGAGTGAATTACACAAAATACATCTTAGCAGCTGTCACTGGCGTGCTGCTGATTGTCAGTGTGGTCGGCTCTGTGTATGTCTTCAGAGGACATTGGGTAAGATCTGTCTTTCTCACAGCCTGACAAGTTGAGAAACTGCAAACTGCAAAGTGGTGTTGTAAAGACAGTGTTGTAGATTTTGTGTCATTTTGTAGATTTTATTTTGGAGATCAGCCTCTTAAATCTCCATATTACAATTTTATTACTCTGAATGATTTAATTGTTGAGTCGTTATTTTTAGATTTTCGTTTATTGCCTTTTATTGTCTTCTATATTAAATAATCTAAGTTTTCATTTCTAAAAAATCAGATTACTAAATGCAGACAGACCAACGGGAAAGGAAAACAGAACAAAGAAGAAACAAAGAAACGAGGAGAGGTGAAAGAAGAGAGCGTCAGTGCAATTACAGATCCGTCTACCTCTTTCTATGCTGTAAGGAACTTTATACTCATCACAGGTTTCACTGTCCTCCGTCATTTATGCATTTATAAAATGACATTTGTATTAAAATGAGAAATTCTCTCAGAGTCTAGAGCCTCGGCCCAGGTCCATTTATGATGAGCTGCACCGTTCACCTGCCAACAAAAATCCAGACCAACAGATGACCAAACCCAAGAAAAGGGAATCTCACCAAACAGTCAGTGTGAACTTCAGGACATGCTTTCTGTCAGTTGAAAACAATAAAACGCGCAGCTGGTGAACTAACTTCTACTTTCTCCACAGAAGCAGCAAACCACACAACAGGAGGATGAAGGCCAATTTGAGTCTGTTTACGAGAACTACTGAGTCATAAATCAGGAGATAGTGATATTTATATCAGTATCTGAGATGATGTCTGTGTACTTTGCTGTGTCATTGTCACCTGTTGAAGGCAACAGAAAAAAGCATATAAAACATATAATTATAATATTATTATTAGTTAGTTTAAGTAAAAATATGTATTAGAGTATTGATATTATGGTATTAAACCACTAAGGAATGAAAATAAAGGTGTTCTCATACACTCCTTATATGGGTATTTCCTTCTGTATAACCCGCCCCCCTATGCGTGCGACGACCAATAACATTGTGATGTCTGGATTCTACGAACCAATGGCAATGCTCCTATCAACAGGACTTCCTGGTTTGCTTGGGTTTGTTTTTCTCCATTGACAATGGCTGCTGAGGGCGATTTTCTTGCACGATATCGTGCTGTGTCGAATAAACTGAAAAAGTAAGGCTTTCAGTTATACTGTTTAGAAAATAA
Organism: Anabas testudineus; assembly: GCF_900324465.2. Classification (NCBI taxonomy): domain Eukaryota; kingdom Metazoa; phylum Chordata; class Actinopteri; order Anabantiformes; family Anabantidae; genus Anabas; species Anabas testudineus. The sequence goes on along the minus strand of NC_046610.1, from coordinate 14,176,682 downwards.
GCACGATTGAATACCAAGATTAACTTAATGTTAATTGTCATGAATGCTACTGAGAGGTAAAACAGCTAGCACAGCTAGCTAAGCTAATCGTTAGCTTATCATTAGTGTCAGTGTCATGTTAGATCTGTAACTTAACGCTTTGTGTTAGTGTAATTCTTAAAAAAATCATAGTCATTACAGATTGAATTGTTCAGTCTAAGCTTATAAAACAGATGCTTTAAATTACTTGACAGCTAATGGGTAATTTAACCAGCTAAACACGATCATGTAGCTAGCTAACATTACATCACAGCCCATTAAATTGATATCATTCATCTCTTTAGCTCAATAACAGCAACCGTAGGAAGTGTTTTATTAATGTAAGATCGATATAACAGGTTCATTTTGAAATTTCATAAAAATTCATAGCGTTGTGTTTTATCGCAGGCGTTTTCTTCGAAAGCCAAATGTAGCGGAGGCAAGTGAGCAGTTTGGTGAGTGTCTGTTTGTGTTATTATCATATTAACCTGTAGATTATTACTTCAACCATATTATTGTTAAAGTAAACTTTAGTGTTACTGCTGTCGCTCCTCATCCTAGTAAGGAAATGTGTGTCATCAGACTGTTTCTTGTCACTTGATTGTAATTTGCTTTTCTCCTGTCCTGTCAGGTCAATTAGCCAAGGAGCTAAAGCAGCAGGACTGTCTGCAGTATGCTGCCTTCTGCAACCTGGCCATGGCTCGGTGAGAGGACACTGAACAAACTGGACACTCCTGTAATGTATAGAACAGTTTTAGCAACACAGGGTCATTTGCTTATTTTGTTGATTTAGCCCCAAAATCTACTATGAAAGCAAAATCCAAAAAAAACATAGCAAATTAGCTTTAAGGTAGTTAAGGTAATGTTCATTTACCAGCCACATGCAGCTTACATCAGGCATGGTAAGTCACTGTGACTTACTAATATAATTTCTAACTAATATTGTCAGTCAACTTACTTGATTTTTTTTTTTTAACATACTTTATTGATCCTCTTGAGGAAATTGTTGTGTGGACAGCTGCAGTGGATGCTGCACTACTGTGGGGTTTCAGTGTCTTTCCCAAGGACACCTCAACATATAGGCAGGAGGAACCAAGAATCAGTCAGGGTTTATAGACAACTGCTGACCCAAATGTCGTTTAATGCGTCTGTTGTTGTTTCACATCCTAAATGTCTGAACTGCAGATGTGAGCAGACTCTTTTTAACGCTCCTGGAGAGGCCCTGGCGTTAACCGATGCTGCCCGCCTCTTTCTCTCATCCTGAAAAAGAGAATCGGGCCCTGCAGGCCCCAGGCTTTGATGAGCACCTTCAGGCTGCACTTAATTGCTATGGCTTTGCCATCAAGGTACACTATGATTTCTTAATTTCATTTTAGTGCCAAAAGCAACAGATGTGCTCTAAGTAATCCTTTATTCAATGTGAATGGATTTTAGACATTCCTGTCACGTGACTACATTGCCATAGAGACAATACATTGACAGTACCGTGATTTACAGGTGTACATTGAGATGAACCAGCCTGTGATGGCGGCCAGCCTGTGTCTCGAACTTGGCAATGCACTCAAGGTAAAATTCTTTTTATTTACTTATTTATTTGATATATTTCATATTACATAATAAACTCAGCTATTTCTCTTGCTCCAATAGGAAATGAACAGGCCAGGAGAGGCTATTGTTCATTATCAGAGGGCTGCAGAGTTGCAGACACAAATGCCGATTGAAGCACTGTTGTCAATGGGAGAAATGGCTACATGTAAAATTTTAACCCGTGAGTTAATCTAATTATGCAACTGTTGCATAATTTATGCAAATATATGATTTAACTTAATTTTCTGAAGCTGACTTTGAGTTCTGCTTATGTGTTGCAGGTGACTATGATGGTGCTTTGTCAGTGTTCACAGAGATGCAACTGATATGCCAAGAGAGGGGATTGCAGCTGCCTGGTACCAGCACCCCTGTTGGTGAGGATTAGCTTTTATCTACAAACTCTCCTGTATAAAATATAATTTATGTGCGTGTTACATTTTTTCTCAGTAATACAGTTTAGAAACAGAAAATGAAAACTGGAACAAACTTAAATATTGTACAATAAGCTGTCTCGCGTTTTTTCAAGGTGCTTTTCTGGACATTGTGGCAAAATGTGAGATCTCCAGAGTGCTGCTGCTGATGCTGCTTGAGGTAAAACCTTGTTTACCCTGTAGATTTTTGACCCCACATTTACACAGCAGCATGAACTCCTGCCAGTGTTTGTAGTGTGAAACAGCCATCAACTTCAAGAAAAGATTTCACATTTTGAGATTCTGTCAAAACTGATCACTTCAAATCTCTACATTACTTACAGTTAAGTGTAGAACGAACAGATTGTTGTTGCAACAGCATTTAAATTGTTCATCTATTTCCTTTTGTTGTGCAGCCTCCACCTCAGAAGTTGTTGCCAGAACATGCGCAGACCCTGGAAAGATACGCATGGGAGTCCTTTGACCCCCACAGTCAAGGTAAAGGCTCCTCAATATATTTTAGAGTACTGTTGACTGTTGGTCTCTCACCCAGTGTTAGGCGGGCTGATGAATAGAATAGAAATTGATTATGAATCCTGTGTGTCGTATTTAAACGCTGTATTGTGAACATATTTTTGTTTCTCTACCAGTGACCTTCCTGCCTGAGAATGTGTTCCTGCTCCTGCAGTCAGTAGTGGTGAGTTTCATCATCCACATTCTTCTACAGTTCACAGGATTTCCTCTCATCCTTAGAGAAAATGTGACACATAACCATGATAAATGTGCTACAGTTTATCGTTTGTTGTGAGTTGAACGCATTTCTTTTGCAGCATTTACATTGGTGGGTTTAAACGTGTCTTTTATTGGGAAGCAGTTTATATTCACAGAATCATGAATGATTTAAAAATATTCTGTAAAGCAGCTTGTTCCAGTCTTGCAAACCATATCCATGGTATTGAAAGATTTCTAAGACGGCATAAACTCATTCACTGATTAAACTTGTCAAAATAATTTTAATCTGCAGCCCTGGTTTCATTTGTGTGGTGTATAATAGCAAATCTGTTTTGCAGATGGCGTGTCAAGAAAAAGATACAGAGTCCCTCAAGTCTCTTCAGACTGAGCTATGGTATGACATTTGAAAACACATCAATTTCCATTTTGTGATGAGGACTGAGCAGCATTTTTTTTACTTTTCATTTTGAGTATTAATTATGTGTGTAAAAACATCTTTTTCCCTCCTTAGGCCGTTTCTGACTGCCGAGCAGAATCACCTTCTCCACCTAGTGGTTCAGGAGCGCATTACACCATCTGGCCAAGGCATTTAGTAGTCCAGTTTTTACTCACTTCCTCTGGGAGCCATACTTTATATAATGGAACATTCCTGTTTCAGACTTGGTCTGTTGTAAGGCCTGAAAATGTGTTTTCAAAACTTTAGTGTTGTAACCTAAACCCAGACAAACGCACCCACTACAAAACTTTGCCCTTATTAAGCAAAATCAGGCAGATTCAGAAATAAGTGCAACAGCTCTTTCTAGTACAGCGTGTTGTCGTTTATTACCTTGATGTGATGGTGTTTGTCAGGATGTTCAGTTGAGACCAAATTTAAATTATTTGTGATCTCACTTGAGTCATTGCTACAAAACTGGACCAATCAATATGTAGTTGTTATGTAACCTGTATTAGATGTTCTATTCACACCAGTTTAAGACATGACACGTGAATTATTACGTTATTTGTTTTATTAAGAAATGATATGGCTTAAATCCCTATATAATTACAAACAAAACTTTCTGTTGCATAGTTCTGTAACATGATGACATGAAACACTGTTGTCCCTGTTCACGTTATGTTCACTTGTACAAACTTAGTGTACTTTTCTTATCATAGCAGCCAACGTCTGACACAAAATCAAACATGATTAAAGAACACTTCATACAAAATGTTACAAAAATATAATGGTTAAAATGTACATAGACTACAAAAGGGTTACGATATACTGCAGTTGTAAAATAACGATACATGATTAAAACTACTCGGACTGTAAATTGAGGCCTGTCTTTCCTGATTGTTCAAGTACTGCAACGGGAATGCAGATTTGCGAACATGCTTTACCTTCTGGGTGTCTTTAAGTTTTGGATCTGGAAATATGCAGTAGTAGTTGTCAGCCTCACGATATGATTATACAGGATAATAAAGTATTTAATCTCACAGAGTATAGCGCTTTTACTGAGGGCTTTACCCTTCCCACAACTGTAGCTTTTGATTCCTTAAGCAATAACGTTCAACATTTTGACATGTACATATATTTGCTTCTTTGTTGACAGATGGATTAGTTAGAAGACTGGTACCTATATCATGTCTGTACAGTAAATATGAAGCTGTAGCTGACTGAAAATGAGGAAATGCTGAGCTTGACCTACCGCTAGAAGCACCAGTACAAACACCAGGTTAATAAAACCAGAGTTGGTTATTTTAACAGCAGCGTTACGACAAGGTAACACTTAAGCTTTACAGGTTTTAGCGGCCGTTTCCCTGTTTCTAGTCTCTCTGCTCAGCTTTTCTGGCTTCATATCTCAACAGGTTTGTGTGTTGTGTCTATTTTCTGGCCATGAAGCAAATAAATCTATCAAAATGTCAAGGTATTAAGTAAGTACTAATGTTAGTGAAGTGAACAATGAGTCGTACCACTATGAAATAAGTGCCTTTAGGAGTTAACTATGAGTTTATGTCCCTATTATTCTTGATTAAAATGTTGCCTTGCCTTTTTTCTCACTTTAATAAAACAAATCTAGGAATAAAATATTCAGCTCTTCATCTAAAACTAGCTCGAGCTTCAATTTATAATACAAATACGGCTCTTGTTAGCGATTAAACATAACTCCTCCATTTTCCTAGCTGCAGATGTAGATCAGCTGTTTAAGCTTTTTACAACTTTTGAAGTAAATCCCATTTTTGTCATTTCCCAATTTTTAATGGAACATGATCCGTCCCTGCTCTCATTTCTCATCTTTTTAGTTCTTTTTCCGCAGGACGAGGTAGGTGATCGCTAAAAGGAAGCTGAGGACAAAAGAGATCCAGGCCAGGATGTAGCAGTGTCCGTACCCTCCGCTGGTATCATTGATGTGAAGCTTAGCCGTGTAGATGGAGGCTGCTATCATTATACACAGGCCTGCAGGAGAGAGGGGGACACCGTCACACACATCCTGACAAGTCTACCTAGTACTATTCCATTGACAAACCTCATCCAACATATTTTGGTTTGAACATTTATTCCGGCTCTCACGTCCGTTCTTAACCTTACATTTGCATCCCAGTGTAAAAGTTAACAGTGACGCAGACGTTTCAAATGCTTTATAGAAGACTTATCTACTGCAGAGATGTCGTGTCATCGACGTGTTTGAGATCGATCTGCCCTGTCAGTATGAAGACAGACCAGCTGAACTGGTTTTTGGCTAAATTGAAAGCTTGCAGACTCTTGAAACTTGATGGCAAATTAGTTAAAAAACACTGACAGAGCACATCAGCACTAATCAACTAAATGATCTGCATCTATCTTATGGAGAAACTCACTGTGCTGCAGCTTAGCTTTGACAGATTTAGAGTTAAACATGATACAGATGATCCACACAGAAGCCGAGTTCAACAGTGTTCAAACACTCACACCACTGTTGTCGTTTACAGTAAAGCTTTTTGCACACGCCCTCAACAGAAATGTACTAATGTAACCTCTATAAAATATTTGTCACAGCTGTAGGTGAGACATTACTTACAGGAGATTAGCAGTAAAATGCCAGTGAGGGCGAATCTCTGGCCTTTGGGCAGGGTGAACAGCTGGGCCACAAACACAAACAGGGCCAGGATGGCAAAAATGCAAGCGAGCACTGAGGTGGCCTGCACCGTCTGGAAATATTCTCCAGCTGCAGGATAACACAAAAGACACAGTCAGTGAAGGATTAACGACTCCACTCTGTTTTTTATATACTGTATATTCATAGTCATAAAATCACTGACATAGAACCATGAGCTCTGATCTGATTTCTAGTCCGTAATAACATTTCTGACCAGTTACTTTCTGTGTCTACAGCTGAACATCTGGCACCTCTTGGTCAGATCAAGTCATCATGCAAACTTCATTGCAACAAACGTAACAGCTCTCAGATGACCGATCCCATTCATAAAAACAGCCATAGCCTTTACCATATGGGTAGTCGTCCAGGTTGGTGTAATGCCAGGCTGAGTCTTTTAATGTCCACTTGGCCCACAAGTCAGTAGACACTAAATCAGCGACCCACCAGGCCTGACGATCGAGAGGAAGAGACAGAAAAACAGGGCATCAGGGGAAACATCAGCTGTAAAGAAGTATTCAGTCAAAGCTCTTAGATTTGCTTTTCCTTTTTTTCATTCCCCACATTTATATAGAAGCATTGACACTGTCACCGTTTGGAAAATCATCCTCTCTGGTTTGTAGACTGAACTCTGCAGGTGGCAAAATGACCAACACCCGAAAACAAATATTGACATTTGTCTTCTACATATTTAATCACACATCTTGATGTTGGCCTGAGATACACTAAAGATTCATCTGTCTCAGTGTGAAAGAAAGAAAACTCGTTCAGGCCTTTAGTTGGTGACGTTTAGAAACCCATGAGACACATATTGCTCAAAATGAGAAGAGAAGTCATTTCTATCCACTTACATTATCGATGGTGGCCACCAGCAGCAGGATGATGGTGGTGATGTGCACAACAACGAGCCCAGCCAGCATCAACATCGTGGCCCTATGGAAACTGATAACAAGGCAAATGAGGGAGGATGCACACTATTATTTACTTTCTCTTCATGGAGTTTAATAACAAAGGCTTTCACAGGCGGAAACAGTAGTTCACACACACACACACACACACACACACACACACACACACACACAGTGAGCTGTCCCAAATAAACGGTCTCAAAGTGAAATCACTCAGGGGTGAGATAAGAGAAGTTGAATTGAAACCCAGCCTCGCCCCAAAACTAAAAATGACTTTTTAACTTTTATCAAACACATCACAGGTTCCTGCTAAGAAAAAAAAAAAAAAAAAGTTTTTTCTTCACAGCTTATTTACTTGGAGGGTTCAAATCAATTTCCATCCATTTGTATCAGCCAGAAAATCCGTAACGACCCATTTTCTTGGCTTTAAACAGTTTCCGTCGACAAGAAAGACGCATTTGTTGGAGACGGCGTCAGGACATTCCCAAACACACACACACACACACACACACACACACACACACACACACAGGCCCTGTACTGTAGTCTACAACTCTGAATACGAGCAGTGAAATAATAAACACACGTCTGACTGTTAGACAGACAGACTCTATATTCCCTGTTAAACTCCACCGAGCTTGGAGTCGGGAGTCGTTTCAACGCCTCTTTGCGCTCATTGTCACTCGAACAGTGAAAATCTAAACTACGCTTAATCTCGCTTGTCTGTGCTCCACAGAAGAAGAAAAAAAAAACACAGAAAGCATGTAAAGCATTTGACCTTTACCTGTTAAAACCACCACTTTACGCGTAACAACGTGGATAATCGTTACCTGAAAAAAGCGCCTTCACGCACAACGCACTGCCCGCGAGTTATTTGGGAATGTGAAAGGCTGTAGACCCACCCAGCTCCGAATTCAAAACATACACATCATCCTGTTTTCCCTCTCGGTTCCCTCTCTTTTCCTTCAGCAGGCCCCACCCATAACATTTGAAATGAAATGTTCCCATGAACCAAACGGATCTGCGTCTCCGAGCGGTGCGTAAAGAGCAGCAGAGCCTAAAACAAAAAAACACCTTCAGCTTCTTTCGATTTATTACTTTGTACGATTCATTTTACACCACGGAGAGAGTCATTTTGGACATAAACAAGAGCAGTGAAAGTGTCCATCTTACTTGTCTTTTACTTGCTGGTTAATAAAACACAGAAAATATGTACAATGCCACGTTTAAGACTTTACACTGTGATGACAACATGTGTTCAAGAAAGTAAAAAATGTAATTACATAAAGTTTCAGTTCCAATTGGTCAAGTTCAATTCTTACCAGAAGCAGGATGTGGCACATTAACACACAAGACTCTTCAGATAAAGACAAAATGTCCTAGTTTAAATGGGAATTGTCAGAAAGATATTATAACCTGCTGTAGACAAAAAAAAGGATAGATCAAGAGATAAAGGGGTTTTTCACCTCCTCAAGGAAAGAAGTGTAAAGAAGTAAAGAAGGGACATTCAGATGATCCTTTCTTCAAGTGGTCACACAGTGTTTATGTTTTTCTGGGACTTGACGTGTCATTGTACCACGTGCTGTGATGGACGTGTCCACAATATGTGGATCAGGCCCGTTGAAATCAAATATCTCCTTCAGAGCGACTGAAGGTTTGTGTTACGTAACAGTGTAGCATGCTGACCTGGCACTGATGGAGCCATTAGTGTAAGTTTCTGCTTTCATATTGAAGAGATGGAAATTATATGACTGCTGTATTACTGTCAGAGGGTGTACTGGAATAGACTGGAGGAAGTATTTTCTCCCAGCAGGAAGCCAGAATACAAGTCCAGATTACACCCATTATATCTGACCCCTGAAGGTTTGTCATATTCTTATTCCTGAGTGGGTGCTGAGCAGCACTGGATCCTCTCGTACATCACTTCTGAGTCAGTGGAGCTTTCTATTCCCGTAACAAGACGTGGGCCTCTGCTGCAAGTACCAACATCCATTGTTTAGTGGGTGTCCACTGCAGAGATATTAAAACAAGTAGCTGCTGCTGAAAGGACCTCATTTAACGGTCGTTCAGGAATAATTGTGGACAGTAATCTCATTTCTATAACTATCAGTGTTGTAGGGGTTTCTGAAGTCACTAGACATAAACAGTTTCATTGAATTGATGATGTAGATTTAATCTATAGGCTGTAAAATGGAGGGATCATACCACCAAACCAGCACAGAAGCTCTCTCACCTTTTCTCGCCCCCTTTTTGAGACAACAACAGGTTCTTTTGTCCCAGTCTCCAGGTTGCAGCTTTGGTTCTTTTTGAACCGTCACTGTACGTTCCCAAAACACCCAGCTGGTTACCACAGATATCGCTGCAGAATTCAAGCCACAAAAGTCAGTTCTTCTTCTTTCAGGTTTACCGTTACTTGGCTGGCTGCTGCTGCACACTCACAAATCTCCCCTGCTCATGGACCTCTCCTGCTTGCTCCTGGACCCTGCCAAATTTCACCAACATCTACAATCCAACCTTAAATGGACCAATTACATAATGAGGGAGGGTCAGAAAGAGAGGACCAACAGAAAGATGAGTCTAGGGTAATGAAGCAGAAGAGAAGCTCATTGCTGCTGTTTTGACCTACCTAAGTTGTACAACCTGCTTTAAAGGATTACAAATGTAAATCAAAGTGCAGCCTGTGCCTGTCTAGATGTTGCCATCTCAGGTTAATAGTACTCTATTATTTTTCATTCTACCATTTCACTTTCCATCCAGAAGGCTTCATCAGGTCCGCCGAAGGTCACGATGAATCATCTGAAACTAAACGAGATATAGGGAAGAAGAAAAAGGACAAAGAGACTGTGAATGTGAAGGTGAATTCACAAGGTGGACACAGAAGTGTGTGTGTGTTTGATGATGACTAATATCAGGACATAAAGGATCATGAGGAACCGAAGCAAATGAAGCAGCTTGAAAACTACTTGCAACCTTAGTAGTAGTAGCACAAAGCAGGAGCCAGTGGTGATTGGATGGATGAATGGAGAAAGCAGTTGTATGAAGAGGTCAAATAAAATGGATTAGAAGTCGTTCAAAAACACAGACACTGACTCAGAAAACAGATCAGCACTTTGTTAATGTCTCCTCACACAGGAGCAGAGAGGAGCTGTGGAAAACTTCAACCATAAGAAGGTATTTGGACTCCTCCACCTGTGCGTTTTGATTGGCTGCCGCTTGACGAACTCCTAATTGAGGGCGCATATGTTCAGGTGAACCCTGCGCGCACCTGAGCTGAAAGCCTCGGCGGTCCGGTGATGTCGCGCGAACAGAAACGAGCAAAAACGTTGTCTTTACGTGCGTTAACGCTGTATTTATACACGCTCCAGCTTTGTCACTCGGTGAGTTTCGGACAGCGGGAGGATGGTTTTACTGCTTATGGAGTTCAGGGGGTTTCTCCTTCCAGGAGCTCGGAGAGGATCAAACGAGACTCGGACGCGCAGCGGGGAAGGTGGCGCTTGGTTGAACAGGTTGTCAGGAGCGCAGATGTTGAGACGTCGGAGCAGACGCCTCGGCGTGAGTCTCCTGCGCTTCCTGAGAAGCCACTCTCCGATTTTAACGCACAGAAACTTAATAAAACCGGCAGCAACTTTGCGCCCAACATGGTGCCCTGGGTTGCTGGAAATGTCACCGTGCGAGCAGAGTCCTCAGGCTCGGAACATGAATACCAAGCTGATTTTCCAGGTGAAAGCTGCCAATGGGGACACTGTCAGCACTTTAACAGCAGCATATAAAATGCTGGAGTGCTCTTAATTTCGTTCTTTATGCTCCAGGTTTTCACGGAGTCCTGGAGGAGGTTTTGGGCCCATCACCGGACTCCAGGCACCATTTCTCTGAGTGGTCGTCAATGAAGCCTGTGGTTCACTGCGGTGATGGAGCCATGACCGTCACTGCCTCCGGGCACGGATTCACACACCTGTTGGTGGACAGAGGTGAGACTATATAATCAGGCTGTAACGACCGGTGCTGTCCTGCAGGCCTGGATGAAGTTTCAAATGATTCCTGCAAGTTTGGGGGTGCAACCAAACGTTTTAAATGTGCATGCATGGTTTATTTTATCAGATTAATAATTGCTTATGTAAATATTTTTACATAAGCAAAGACATACCGTTTTATTGAAGCTATAAATGGTAGACATTTGGTGTGTAGGCTTGTAAAATGCATAAATCAGTAACCTGGTATAAACATTTTTCTGTGTGATTAATCATCTGACTGGAAGCATCTGCAATGCTGAAATCAGCTGTTCAACCCCTTCTGTTCACAGAGGGAGCCTCTCCCATCTCCCTGTTCCAGTTGCCGCCCAACTGTGGGTTCTCTGTGAGGATGTCACGGAATAACCTTAAGATGATGGTGCCATATGATGCATGTTACATCACGCAGGAGGTACCAACAGCACCTGCAATAGATTTCCTCAAGTAGTTATTCCTTTGACCTGCGTTCACCGCCTCTTCTTCTTTGTCAGGATGGCAATTATGTGCTGCGCATGCTGTGGCGGGGCCGTCCACTGAAGCTCTCCTGTCCAGTGCGATCCGCTCCTGCCCGTTCTTCCTCTGCCCCACTTGTCTTCTGCTCCTCTTATGCCATGGCAGTGCAGATTTATGGGGATAAGAAGGCTACACGCCGGCTGGAAGTCATGGGTCAGTGGGGTTTTCAAATATTTCTGTAATAATTGTAATTCATTGCTAATGCTTTGACTTTGTTCATAGTTTAGTATAATGAGATGCACATGATTAAAATATAAGTCTTAATTCGTGCACAGTACTAATCAGTCTAAAAAGAAAACTCTTATTTTAAATGTAAGTTTTATTTAAAGGTAGCAGTTCTGTCAGAACCTCTTATTTATATATACTTATTTGGATTCTGAATTATTGTCCTAAATGGCTGTAATAAGTGTAAAATCATATCTTACCTGCTGTGCATTACAGTGAACAGAGGCAGGCGTCCATTTGTATCTAAAGAGTGTGCACATCGAGGCCCATCCCAATACGAGGCGCTTACTTTCTTCATCCCTTACAGTGCTGCTTGTATCACCGTTGCAGTAAGTTGAATGTATTGTTGTGGCTGGCTGTTGGTTTTGTATGGTTTTTATGGGATTCTTTTTATTTCTTTTCCAGGATGATCTGCATCTCCAGCTTGCATTAGATGAGCAGGAATACGTCCTTTCATGTCCAGCCGATCGGCAGCTTCCCCATTTCCCCTCCCCTCCCTTTTTATTTCCTGATGCTCCACAGTCTCCCTCTGTTCAGGATCCTGTTACCCCTGCAGTCATCCCTCCTGAATCTCCAGCCCAGGAGCCTCAACTTCCAAACTTTCCCTACGACCCCTACCCTGGCTTCCAGTACCCCCAGCTTCCCCAGATGTACCTCCCTGGCCCACAACCAGCCCATCCATACAAGCCTTTTCCTGATAGCCCTCCTGGGCTACAGGCCCCACAGTTCACATTTCCCACTGGGCCTAGACAGTTGTTAAATTTTCCTAGAGAGTTCCCAAAATACCCTCCCTACCAATCTCCTATTGAGGCACAATACTTGTATTCACATTTTTTTGATCGGCATCACCCCTATATGCCCTTTAGATACCCCCCAGTGACACCAGCTCCCACACTTGCAGATCCAGAAATTGCTACTCCAGCTCCCCAGCCATCGAGACCACGAAATCCTCATTACCCTAAGTATTATTTTGAGTTATCTTACTATCCTGATGCACCTCCTCCACCCCAGTCTCCATCAGAAGAACCCATATGGCACAGGCCATACCACCATTCATCTTTTCCTCTGCCTCAGGACCCAGAGATGGACTTACCTGCAAAACCTATCCCATCTCGTCCGACTCTGGACACGTCTTATGTCCAGTGTCTGAGGGGGAGGATGATTGTATTCCTGCCTTTTGCTCACCCAGGCTCGATCCAGATCAGAGGGTCAGGTCCGTACATCTGTGAATGTTTTCTATTACTTGAACTATAGTCATTATAGTCAAAATGGACAAATGATTACCATTTGCCTGTTACTTTTCTAGTGAACTCATACCTCTCCTATTGAACATTATGTTGGAGTCATTGGCTAAAACTTCTTCTGTAATGACTTTTTTGTTTTTGTTTCAATTAGCATCTTAAATTGTTGTGTACAATAGTGTTACTGGTCCCGGATGAGCACCCATGCTCCCAAAGGAAAGTGTATTACCTTTATTCTAGATGTCAAAGACCTAACATTGTTTCTTACATTAGACCAAATGAAGTGGCTGCTCCTCTCCAATGTGTCTCCACGCTGTGGGTACAAGATGAAGATGGCTGAGGGCTCTGGGGTGATGCTTCACTCGCCTCTGCCTGCCTGTCACAGCCAGTCACGGGTGAGATCCTCCATAATGCTTCGTCATTGCCTGCAAATGTGTCACCATTATGTAACGTCTTGACTTTCACCCATGTCCACGATTTTAAATGTAGGGATAAAAGATTGCTGTTAAGTCATGTGATGACAGGATGAGCTTGTTGGAAACTTGAAAAATCGCTTTTATAACTAAGGTTCCCATGAGCTTATTGTAAAAGCATCTACTGAACTGTAGTACAGTAAAGTAAACAAACTCAGTTGGCGTTTATGTTAATATGATATTGGTTGTATCTCCACATACGTCCTCGTCATTTGTCTTTGGTTAGTGTAAGAAATCTTTGCCTTTAAAATACTGTGAATTGACTGTTGTATTGTTTTGCATAGTGTACATGTATTAAGACTGAATTCTATTTTTCATTAATTACAAATGGTGGCAATGCACAATGCGAGAGCTGAACTTGGCACTTGAAACTAAAATGTTTAATTTGGGTGTTGGTTCAGTTAAAGCCAAACATGCCTAAAGGTCTTACACAGTACTGTATACAAACATGTGGAGGCAATACTAAAAATGCCTTAAAGCACCCCAACACAATAACTATCCCAGATTGCTGACGCTGGTGGTTTGTACCACTCGGGTTGTTGCTGCAGCGATTTATGACAGCTGTCCTGTTTGTACATGGGGCACAGACTTCCCCCCCCTCAGTCAGCAGCTCATAATTGTGATTAATTCCATATGGACTGTATGTACTGTTCCGCATTCATCTGTACTGGATGGAGGTTTATGTTCTGTGCAACCCAACTTTTGTGTTTGAGTTAAACATGGAGACTTCATTTTTAAATGCAGCAGCAGAAAACTGTACCTAATTGTCAGTGTTGCTTTATTCTCTCTCTCTGTCCTTCTCTCGCTCTAGACCTCCACAACAATTTCCTTATCACTCAGGTTTTGGGACTTGTCCACAGCACGGTATAAGATTGCAGAGCCACAGTGCTCATATGAAAGGCCGCCTGAAATTACTGCACCATTCCACGAGCCAGTCTTCCCTAGAATAACTGAAGACGACGACGATGATGATGATGATGATGATGATGACGACGACAGCCCAGTTCTTCACCCAAAGCCTAAAGTTTCTTGCTCCTCCCATGAAATGACTGTGGAGCTCCCCTCTGGTCCCATCTCTGAAATTGTTGTTAAAGGTGTGTCTGTGCACGTGCTTGTCTATATGGTCCAGATGCATATGGTTACCATCAGCTCTGCATGAGTTGAATTTTAACTTCATTCAGGGGAGCTTCTCTGGTGCACTGTTGAGTGGGGGTGGGAAAATGTGTTTTTGTTTTGACTGTGCAACACTTAAACTCTGTGCTTCACCATGCTGATAGCTGTAATGGTGCCACTTAAGTCTACAGAAAATACATTTTTATGCACTTTTTCAGACATCAGAGGGAACCAGATGAACCTCCAGGATGCCCCAAAGCACTGTGGGTATTCTGCAAGCAAAACCAGGCATGGCAAAATTCGTTTGAATCTCCGATTACACTCACGCTGCCACATGAGTGTGCAGGCGAGTATTGACTCCGATTTCACACTGTGCTCATGACCTTTTGTATAATTGAGTATTTGCTGTACCTAACTATTGTATATGTAACGTTTTTCGAAAAGGATAAAATGTACATCATCACCGTCGTCTACGAGACGTTAAATGGTATCAGGGAGCGTCAGTTTTCCTGTCCAGTTGTCAGCCCTCTGGCTGGAAGGGGTAGGTATTATGTTTACACCTTTTTGAAAGGCTATTCAGTTCACCAGAGGGCGTTTTCTCTCTGGACATACAGTTATTTTAAATGTGTGGCTGACATTTGTCACGCTGTCCCTCAGAGTGCAACCTTCCTAGGGAACAGCATCTCCCCTGCGGACACGGACGCGTCTCCCAGTCACACTGCCTCTCCATGGGCTGCTGCTTCCACAAGCACCCCCCTGCCTGCTACTACCCCATGGATGGTGAGCTGCAGTTTGTATCCCCACTGGCATTTTCACGCCACTTAGCTGAGTACAGTTGAGCTGTTTTGAGTACGTAAATGTAAGCACTACAGCTGCTGGATGTGTGAAGAGGCATATTCAGTGCTGGCACAGCATGACTCAAGCTGGGAGAGGCACAGAATGTGAAAAGGGTATAAGATACCTTGGGTCTCATTATCAATTGCCTCCTGAGATTTCTGACCTTTTGTTTATCTGACCTTTACATAACTATGCATGTGTATCTGCTTGCGTGTGTGTTTGCGTCCTCCTCCAGAGTGCACTATTGACCGCCACTTTGTCTTCTCCGTGCCTGCCTCCCTCACGGAGCCCCCTCTTTCCCCTTCTACGCTTGTCATTTCTGGCAACTCCACCTGCAAGCCTCATAGAGTGACTGATGACTTTGCCCTGTTCAAGATCCCAATGGATGGCTGTGGGGCACGGAGAGTGGTGAGTTTTAGACAAACACCTGTTGGGCTAATGTTGAATGATGACTCAAATGATGGGTATGATGACAATAATATATTCATTAGAAATCCTATGAAAAGGACCAAACTGAATCTGAAAGTATTTTCTGTGTAGACAAATCCTCATATAGCTTATTCCCAATTGAAACCCAAATGTTGTCCAAAAACTATTAAACACATTGAGTTGTGCTTTTGAACTGGGTAATATGTTCATTTCTGCACATTCCATTTTTAATTAATGTAGGAACCACTTTAAGTAGTTTACTGTAGTGTCCATACACTAACACCAAATTGTACATCCATTTCTGTCCTGACAGATGTTGGGACAAGCCGTTATCTACATGGTGGAGGTAGTCAACAAGGTTCAGTCAATCAGTCTCAACTTCGGCACCATCACAAGAGATTCTCCTGTCAGGTCAGCGGATGTTGCTTTTGATTATCTAAATACCGTGTACCCTGAATAGATGCAGAGATTTAGTGTTGACAAGACATTTTAGATGTCTGAGATAAGCAGCCTTTTTGTTTAATTTTGGCCAGCAATCTGGCAGCATTGAATGGACCAAAACATAATGTCCCAGATGTCCTCTATTGCAATGGTCCCCAACCTATTTTTGCACCATGGACTGGTTTAATACAAGACAATATTTTCACAGACCGGCCTTTAAGGTGTGGCGGTTAAAAACGACAAAAATAAAATGAAACAACAACCGGCATAAAAACTGGTATTTTCAAAATATATAGGGGTTTTTGATCAAAATGAGATTTTTGCAGATCAAAATTAAGTGGCGAAGCAGTTTTGAAGGCTTCATTGCCTCATTAGACAGCCAGTCACCATATATTATGCAGAGCGGGCTTGGTAAATGGGAACAACCTGTTGCAATAAATCCATATTTCAAGTAGGACTCCTGGTATTGTCTGTTAAATGCAGCTTTCTTTTTCTTTGAAGTCGTAGGCTCTTCTGTCTCCACTGGCTCTTTTTTACCCTGCGCAAAGAAACTTTCCAAAGATGTTTGTTTTTTGTTTATTTTGCAAGTTTGGGGTTTCAATTTAGAGGTAATGTGTTACAGGCCATAGCAGCCCCTTTTTAAAGAAGATACCGGATGTAGGTAATGTGACTGAGGCAAGCACCTTGACGTGCATCAAGAGTAAGTCATAGGCAGATGTGAAGGAGAGAATCAAATGATAAATAAAACTGAAATAATTCAAGTTATGCATTCTTTGTGTGGCCCAGTATCAATTCACTCACGGACCGGGGCTGGTCCACGGCCCAGGGGTTGGGGACCACTGCTCTACTGGATTTAGGTCCGGTGAGCGTGAGGGACAGTTGGTGGTATCAATTCCCTAATCTCTCACCAAATGAGGGTGGGAATTGTCACCAGGAGCAACCAAAGACTCACTGCACCATTGTAGGGTCTGACAGTGAGTCCTAGGATTTCACTCCGATACCTAGTGGCACTCGGGGTGCTGTTGTCTAGCCTATAGAGGTCTGGGTTTCCCTCTATTAACAAGTCTTCCCAGACCATCACTGACCCACCATCAAACCGGCCATGCTAAATAATGTAACAGGCAGCATAATGTTCTCAACGGCTTTTCCAGACCTTTCATGTCTGTCAGGTGTTTAGGGTGAACCTGCTCTCATCTGTGAAAAGCACAGGACCCAGTGGCAGACCTGCCAATTCCAGTGCTCTATGGCAAATGCCAGTCAAGCTCCATGGTGCCGGGCAGTAAGCACAGGGCCCACAGGAAGATGTCTGGCCCTCGGGCCACCCTCATGAAGTCTGACACTGATTGTTTAGAGACATTCACACCAGTGGCCCCTGGAGGACCTCCCCTCTTCTCTCCTCCAATCTTGAGACTGTGCTGACAGACACAGCAAACCTTCTGACCCTAGCCAAATGCAAAACTAGTAAAGAGAAGAAAAATTGTCAGTGGCCTCCACCTGTATAACTGCACCTTGGGAGTCTTCTCATTGTTGCCCCTTGAGTTCACCTGTTGTTAATTTCATTAACACCAAAGCTAAAACTGATTAACAACCCCTCTGCTACATAACTGACCAAATCAATATCCCAGAAGTTTAACTGACTTGATGTGAAACTCTAATTTAAGTGTTCCTTTAATTTTTCTGAGCTGTGTATATACATATATACAGTAGCTTATTTTCAAAAGTCTCATTTAGTTCAATGTCTGTTGTGCAAGAAACTAAACAAATTAAACATAGACAAGTCACTCGGTTTTATAAAGTTCAGTATTTTGAAATTTGGCCGAGAATGACCTTTGCAATTGAAATGTTTAGAAATTAAACATTTGGGCTCTCTTACCTACATGACATGTTTCCCACATCCATCTTTACTACCACTTAGAAAACTTGGGTATGCATATACAAAAAATTCATCAAGGTTTAATTCTTATTTCTTATCTGAGTCTGTTCTTCTGAAATGTATTTACAGTAGATGTTCAATGGTCACTCTGCCTGTTAATTTTCTTAACCTCATTGTTCATAGGTCATCTTTTTACCATGTTGACTGTCTTATTCTCAGGTTGTTGGTGGAGTGCCGGTTTCTGCCGGGAACTGTCCTGAGTGTGGGCTACATGGTTAAAACTCCAACACTTGGACCTGGAGTTAAGACCCAGGGTATATTAGGAGTCCAGCTCAGGATTGCCAAAGGTAAATGGTTTAATTTCAATGCTAACAACTGCTTTTAAAGTCAATCAAGATGATGGAAACTTCTGACAGAATAACCTGTCAAATGTCAGCACTATAGCAATAGTTTAAACCCCGTCCTGATCAGCTGCAGGAGAACTTGTGAAATGTGCTGTTATAAACTCCACTTGTGGTAATATACTCCGTCTTGTCCCAGATGCTCGGTACAGCAGCTACTACCCTCAGTATCACCAGCCTCTGCAGATGCTGCTGGGGAAACCCCTCTATCTGGAAGTGCGGCTGCTCAACACCCCAGATCCCAATTTGGTGCTGCTTGTGCACTTCTGTGTGGCCTACCCCCGCTCAGCAAAAGCTGTGTGGGTGCTACTTTATAATGGGTATGTTCCCCCCCCCCCCCATTGAAGATGTAATTGGGGGGGGGGGGGGGGGTGTAAAGAGAAGTGTATATGTAATTTTACTGATTGTTTTAGTTGGATTATTGACTTGCTAATCTCACATTATCTTCTAGATGCCCCAACCCCTTGGATCCAGACATGAAATGGGCCGTGCAGTCTGAGACTGAAACATCCTTTCCTCAGGGTCAGACCCGCCGCTTCACAATCAGTACCTTTCAGTTCCTTCCTGATGGTGAGTTCATGGACCCAGATGAGGAGGTAAGGATGAGCAAAGACCTTGATACTAGTTCTATTTTAACTGGATAAAACCAAAGTAGTACCAGTCTATATGCTAAGCTAACTAGCTGTAATGTCATATATTGTGGGCTGATATGAGTATTACCAGTCTCTTCTACAGTAAATTTGCAAGAAAGCAGATAATTACATCACTAAAACATCTGTTACTTTAAACTTACCAAGAAGAAAAGAAAACTGTGCAGCTGCCTATGACTTGGCCCCTAAGTAATTAAGGCTTGTTATAGTCAGAGTAAATGTAAACTTGTTAAAGTATATGGCTTATTAGATGTTCACACAGCAAAGACATAGTTTTTATTCAGAATGGGTGTGTAGTGAAGAAATAAAGCATTTACAGCTGTATTTCTAAATCTCAAAGTCAGCAAATTCTGGCCAAATCTCAATTGCCAGCAGCTGTTTGTCATAGTACAATGAACACACTCCAGAGTCCGAACACAACTTAATTCTGCTCTTGCTTTCTCGTCCCCCACAGATCTACTTCATGTGTTCAACTGAAATATGCTCACCACGTGATGGGCCTTGTGTCGAGGGATGCTTTGGCCAATAATGGTAAGGAAACTCTGTCCTGAAATCACCCACCACACCCTCACGAACTCTGGAAAATCACATGCAGACGCCCATGAATGAGCCTCATTTGTCACTGAAAACAGCCCAAGAGCTAGTATTTTCCATATGACAGCAGGGCGATGATTTAGTAATGAGAATTTTGAATTATTTATTAAGACTGATCCATTTCCTGTTTTTCCCCAGTTAAGATGCAGGTTTGACGACATGAGGAAAGCAGTACTGTAATTGTCTAGCTGATAAAACGCACCATTGTTACATTTCCACTTTGAGCTTATCTTTATTCTGTTTTTCAGGCCTCACTCTCTTCACCACCAATAAAGGCTCTTAAAGAACTCTGTGTATTTTGTTCCTAAGTTTGCAGCCACTGTTAAGACAGGAAGAGGCAATCTGTCAAAACGTGGGAGGCAGACTAGTTTACATGAACCATTTGGCCCTTGGCTCTGTCTAACTTTCTTTGTCGACCTTCGCGTGGAATGTGTATAAAGTAGATTTCCAGTGATAAAAGTATCTGTTTGCATAGCTCCAGTAGGAAGTGAGGAACAGTACACCAGTATGGGACTGGTCTGAAATCTCCATCAAACCTTGATTGCACAGACACGGCCAGATTAATGTGCTTGGTGGTGTGATGGCAAGAGTGAACTGCTGTCACACCCACTGCACATTGTGTACTGTATTCATTTACTTAAATACATCAGATTATGAACCAATGTAAACATCATCAGTCATATGTCTTGACATAATGTCCCATTTCAAGACAAAACCTTTAGAGCTGGGCCTGGTTGTTCATCCAGCTACATTTACAGCAGTTACAGAGCACACAATATGAAATTGGACACACGATTTCAGAAACTGTGTACAATATAAGCTACAGAATAATTAAATCA
Organism: Anabas testudineus; assembly: GCF_900324465.2. Taxonomy (NCBI): domain Eukaryota; kingdom Metazoa; phylum Chordata; class Actinopteri; order Anabantiformes; family Anabantidae; genus Anabas; species Anabas testudineus. The sequence goes on along the minus strand of NC_046610.1, from coordinate 14,156,278 downwards.
GCTGTGAGATTGATGCGTTAAACAGCTGACATACTGGTGAGCTGTACAGATGCTCATATATTGTTGCCTGAGGAGGCGCCAATCTTGTTTTCACTCAGTCGTTATGCTAAACAGAGTTTCCTGGTGTCATGCTTAACAGGTGAATAGCACAGTATTGATCTGCTCCTTCAGCTCTTGGCAGGGAGGCTTCATTCTCTAAATGAAATTTATAAAAAATGGAAATGTCTTCATAGTGAGCCAGCGTACGACAGGAGAGAACAAACCTACAGGGTAAGTTTACAGATGTAGGAAGGAGCCAACCCATGCAAATAAGAACAGATCTTTAAGTTCACCACTTGCTTGTGTTTTTTTTTTATTTATTTATTTAAATGTGTTGCAGCAAACTGCAATTTTCCTCCCATGGTAGCCTTTAACCACTGGGTGTCATCAAAGCAATAAAAATGCCAGAGGAACAGAAGATACTCCATGCTGCATGACTCACAGCTGCGCTTGTGTGAAGACCTTGGCCTGTGCATTGTTGTGTAATGACTTAGGAATGAATTCTTCCAGAGCTGGACTTGATAAGCCCACCCTTTTTTACTGGTAGACTTTGTAACGTGAGCACCAATAAAAGACGTGAAAGTCCAGCTTCAATGTGTCTTTTTATTTTTGTGTGTGTGTGTGTGTGAGAATAGAGGAATAGCAGGAATGCAAAGAGCAGGAGGAAGACTTGATCTATATGTTTGAGAATGGAAAGTGTTACTGTGCCATAAGACTCACACACACACTCACACACACACACACACACTCACACACACCTCCCCTCAGTGAAATGTATGGAAGCACTGCGGCACACTGCGTGTATTTGCAGGCTGCATGGCTCAGCGTTCAAAGGGAGAGCGGAAGATAGGAGGAGGGGAATGACTACAGCAAGAGAGGAGGAGGGAGGGAGGACGATTTCCTTTCTGTAACACGCTGCAAGAACACACCGGGAAAACGGAGAGAGGAAAGAAAATAAGAGGCGGAAAGAGAGAGAGAGAGAGACGGAAACACCACCACAGCCCCTCGGTTCGTCCGTTTGTTGGTTGCTTGTTGTTTTTTATTTTGGGGGGGGGAGGAGGGAGAAATCGTATTTTGTTTTATTTGAATGCGCACTAACATGGGGGGAAGACAGAGCTCCTGACGTGGATTGACTTTCAGTGAACCTCTGTGGTTCCAAGTCTGTAGCTAATAAGACAGAGAGGAGGAGGAGGAGGAGGAAAAAGGAAAAAGGCGACAGGGAGGACATGTTGAGGGGCTTTCTTCGTCTTGAGGTTGCGTTAGGATGTTGACGTTGTGCTCCTACAGCAGACGTCTGTCGTAGGGAAACAGCAAAAAGGCAGCAAGTGGAGAGCGGACGGTAGGCTTTTCCCCAGGAGCCATTAATTTGATCGCTGTTTATTAAACTGGTTTGTTATGATCTGAAATAGTGTAGGCCTCTTAGGCAGCCCCGCAGTCAAGAAATACACGGTCAGCAGACGAGGGGGCTACATAGCTGGAAATAAACCTGACAAACCACTTTGTGTTTTAGGGGAGCCTTTTCCAGCTGAGCGATTTGTTTATAGGTTAGATTGCTTAAGCAGAGGGCCAAAACAGTTGGAGACACATCAACTCTTTAGAGGGGGGTCATACAAAGGCCCGGTGCTGTAGTAAACACAGTAAAAAGCTACGTGGCTGCGTTAAAAGACTTGTTTTAACTGCACTGGGAAAAGCAACCATACGTGGGTTTTACGCACAAGAGGTGCACAGGATCAGGTTCGTTTTAGCTCAAAGAGAGAGGCCACAAAAGAAGATTTTTAAATGTTAATGTCGACCGACGTTGCATCCATCATGCTGCCTGTGCCCCGGGGTCTCATGGACCGGGATAGAGAGCTGGACACCATGGCCGGGGTGCATCCCAATCCAGGCGGCGCTCCTGCAGCTGTGCGGGGCATGAAGCGCGGAGACCCGGAGCCCGACGGACAAACGGCGGCGGCTATGGTGGACTCGTCCGGGGCGGAGTGCAAGCGTCCTCGGATCGACGGCTCCGGAGGGATCGGCGAGGTCGGTCAGGTGAGGGGAAAGAGGGGGGAGACTGTTTGTTCAAATCCAATATTACAGCCTCCTATATAAATAGGTTTGACAGATTACTGCACACATCTGTGGTGCAACACTGTGGTGTGTGTGTTTTTTTTTTTTTTTTTTGCACCATAATATTATTATCTTGAGACACACAAAGAAATCCTCTATCTTTTGCTACATTGTGCTTGTTGTATTTGTAAAGTGATCACTTAGAAGTGGTCGTTACAGAGAGATAGTTGGAGCTGGAGCTGCAGCAGAGAGGCCACCAACAGGCCCCTGTCCATTGACAACAGTGCAGGAAATACCAGCACATGTCACACATGAACATGACTGTACATGCTGCTAATTCAGTTATAACTAGGGATGGCTATGGTTTGCATGTAAGGTGTCCACTAGCCTGTTGTATTTTGTAATATTTATTTGTCATGTTGCAGATATTTAAGGAATAAACAGTCCAACTCTATCCATCAGGTTCACTGGGTTATTACATTTGGTGCTCACACATCCTGTTGCTTAAAAAGTAACCAAAGACCATCATATGTTCTCTGAAAAGCCGTCAAGCCCAGCCAGAGTTACAGCAGTGGGTGGAGAACGTAAACAAACTTGACCTTTAGTATGCAAAGTAAACCTCTGCTGTGTGCCATAATGGTGTGGACAACATTTGGTTCAGAATGGAAATTGGAGTTGGTGTTTGCTTGTGTGATTGTTCAGGAGACAGGGAGGAAAGAAGAGGGCATTCGAGGTAATCTGCGACCTCCACTTTTATTGGAGGGGGTCAATAAGCCAAATCTCAGTCTGTTTACTTGACTTAATTTTAATTCTTAAACCCTGCTCTTATTAATATTAATGTTTTAGAATAACGTCTGCATTTTAACTTTTCATAAACAGTTTTTTTCTTTTCATTGTCAGCAAAATCGGTTTTCTTTGCTTTTCACCTCAGTGGTTCAAAATGAGCATATTTATCTTCTTAATAGAGCGTCACAGGAGGGTAAGAGGATGCTCGGGACATCATTATGGTATTATCAAGGTTGAAGCACTCCCTTCCAAGATAGAAAGCTATTTCTCTGCCATGAAAGTACCCGTAATGCAGGTGAAGTGGCCTGTTTGCTCCTGTTTGGAAAACTAAATGTCTGGCTTTACATCATCATGCTGTCTGTAAGTGCTGACAGACAGGCTCAGGAACGTAATGCACTTAAAAACTAATGTGAGTGCAAGAGGGTGTGTGTGTTTTTGTGCAGCAGAAGAAGCGCAGATCAATAGCTTTAGCCCCTAAAATGTATTGAACATGAGCTGGCTGGACAGTCCGGAAATGAATTCCCTCCCCCTCCCTCTGTTGGTGCAGGAACAGATTTGCCCTATCACTAGCAGTAAAGAGGCTTTGTTTCCAGCTAATGGGATCACATCTCATACTGGAGGGGGCATTATAAACACACTGATCTCTGAGATCCTTATCTAAGGCAGAGAATTTATACCATGCACATTGATATGTGCATGGTAAAGATATATATATATATATATATATATATATATATAATGTTTATATAGATTGATTAATCAGTTAATCAAGTTCTTTTTTTTAATTGAGTACTTTTTCAAGCTCCACTGTAACTTTTTTGTAGCTTCACCCCATCGACTCTTTTTTAGATGTGATTTGTGCGTCACTCGCAGTAACCATAACCCTCTGTTCCCTGTGTGTTCATATAAAACACTGACGTGTTTTTATTCCGCTTACTCGGCGTGTGTATGGGTGACATACAATTTTCCTTCTTTTTAAATCCGAGCACTTTTAACATCTGTAAAACTGCACACAAGCACCTCTGTGAAGGTAATCTTCAGAGGACAGTAAAGGATGGAAAATATTACAGCACACCACTCTCTGACTCTCTGACTCTTGTAAAGTTTCTCCATACTAAAGGTCCTCGATTTTGTTTTAAACAAATGGTATATTGCCAACATCACGGCAAGAGTTGAACTCTGACCTGTAGCTGAGGCCAGCACAGTGGGGTGTGGTTGTGGTACAGAGCAATCCATTTGCACGACTGCAGTCTAATAATGGGATCTTTCCCACTTGGCCATTGACACTGCTGTTTTTCTCATTAGCCGTATGATGTCACCAGAGTGTGGGGGTGGAAACGTTCTGTCAAGTCAAATCTGCAAAGTTTCAGCAGAGCAGCAATGCATGTATAAATCAGTGCATGAATGCTTTGCTAACACAAGTGAGTAAAGCTAGTGGAAGAAAGAAATCTGAGTGCATTCGATAGTACGAGTTGAAATGCTCACCACAGCTGACCTCCTGCTCCGACACTGTGATTATCCACTAGTATGGATTTTAAATGAATGATAATCAGCTGAATAGGCCAACAACTGGAGATCACCCCATAAAAAGAACATATTACACATGCATTTTGCATTCCAGTGCAGCACAAGGGAAGTCCTGCATTTTTCAGGACGACAGGGGATTCACAACAACACCCTGCATCTCCAGCCTCGGTCAGATTTTGGGAAATGTTGAGAGGAGGTTGTCTGCTTCGATATCCATCCAGCATGCTGCTGAGCAGCTCATGTTTTGCTGTCACTCTATGTAGGAACCGGGGCTCTCTTCTAACCTAATAAGGGCTTGCCTGGGGTGACAGCACTGAGGACAAATGACTTGACTAGGACATTAATGTAGGTGGATCACCCCTCTATACTTTCATCTCAGTCCTGGCACTGAAATAGAATAAAAACGTCAGCAAGAAAAATGTACCGTGTGTGAGTTGAAAATATTTATTTAGTTGTAGGCTCCTATTTTTCTGTGATAATTTGCCAGTAGAGATCTGTTGACTGTACCGTGTTTGAGAGAGACCAGTAGATGGAAGACACACGTTTTCTTTTGCTGTGCTCTGCTTGGATATTTTTTTAAGTGTAGTTATCCACGCAGTTAAGTGATGTGATGCTGTTATATAGTAACTAATTTGTATTTATTTGTGTACTTTATGGCGTTAATTAATGATTATTTAGCATCTGGATTTAATGCTCAGCACTTTCAAAATTGTATATATCGGCAAAATCTGTGTTATTATTATTATTATTATTATTATTATTGAAAACAATTAATACTGTACACTGTATAATTAAAATATCAATACAGTGTATCAATTAAAGCCTATATATCTTGGTAAACATACCAAGAATAATGAAAGTAATTAGAGGACATAATCATAGCTAAAATGAGAAGTCAGTTTAGTACGCAGAGGAAAATTAAGCAGCATCCAATTAAAATTAATAAAGAAAATTAATAACACCACTTTCAATTGCTTCCTTTTCTTTGTCTTGGTGATTCCATTATACACAGAGTAAATTGAATGTCCTTTTTTATTTTGGGTGGGGAAATAATTGCAATAACACAAGTTGAGGACATATTTAGCTATTTTTTCTTAAAACAACAAATGATCAAGAATGTAATCTGCAGATTAATCGATCCTGGTGCTGGACATAAAAACATTTGAGATGATGCACTAATCATAATTGCATCGGTTTTTTTTTCCCCCAGCAGCACCGAGTGCATTGTGCTTATGGTTCAGCTGTATAATTTATCCCTGCTAAAATGGCAAAAATGAATAGAAGCCAAAATTTATTTTTACGAAATACAGACATTAACATTGGTCCCAAAAGTCCCATATTAGGCTCTAATTTCAGTGGAATAATGCTGCAATTAAATAATGATGTAATGTAATCACGATGGGCAATTATGTTGTGCAGTAAATAATTACAACCAAATGCTCTCAGATCAGATGTGAAATAAATTGGTGGCTAAAGATGACAGTTTAGATGAGTGGCTAGCTGGTATTACTATGATTATTTCTAAGCCAGAACTGTCAAGCCATCTTCCAAAATCCACTTGTCTCCAGCCAACATGCTCCTGAAAAAGCACATGTAGGTTTAGTGTGGAAAGTCAGAGGGATGCGAGGTACACTTCGGGAAAATAAACTTCAGATCGTCTGGCCGACTGTTTGGAGGCTTAGCACATAAGTGCTCTGTGGATGAAATGGATTCACATCCTCCTGAGTGTGTGGAGTGCCCTGCTTTGCAGTTAGATACGACAACTCTCTGCGCACTGAAATGTAGTTCCTCTTCCCCTCCTTTCGAACAGTAGCAGTCCCAAGGTGCGTTAGGAATAGACGCAAGTCTTGTGACCAAATTAGACGGTGCACACAATCGCACACAAGGCGCAGACACCTACCACCACCTGGAGAGGAGTAGCAGGGTTCATGTGTCTGAGGGATTGCAGTCGCCTCGTATAGATTTTATTATTGCAGGGCCGTTCCTATTCCCCACCCCCCACCCCCCCAACAAACTTGTCTCTCCCTCCCCTCCTCCCTCCTTCGCCATCTGTTGACTTCAAGTGAATTTGTTGCTTCTCCTGATTGCTCACCTGGCAATCCCTGCAGGATGCCCTTCTTTGTTTTACTCCCCCGTCCCCCCAAAGCCCCACCATTAACACCCCCCCCCCCCCCCCCTACAGACAAGAGTCAGCTGTGCTTCATTTGTCCCTAACATAAAAAAAAAGCCATAAATGTTAACCATAATTAACTATCACTGGTTTTAGTGGGACAGATCTTGTTGTTACTCTGGGCTGATGCAGGCTCTTTGCAGCCCATTCGTTCCTCCCAGTCTCTTACAGAAATTAAGCACATGACTCTGTTTATGTATGAGTCATTGTCTTCGCTCCCTCCATCTTATTTTGTTTTCTGTCCATTTCCAGTTCTGGGTTCCTCCTTACGTCTCTTGCTCATATGAATTCCAGATGTTTTCAATTCAGATGTGTGTTTTAACAACACCTTCCACTTGACTTTTACTCAATGTGACACCGCTGCCACAGAATCTCTTTCTTCTTTTTCTGGGCAGGTTTGTTTTGATCCTATTTTGCTCTGTACCTTCAGTGCAGTGCATTTAGAGTTTTGCCTCACTGTAAAATAAGGTTTATACTTGTTATGCATGTTATTCAAGCCTGCAAGAGGTGATTCATTATTTAGAGCTTCTACCTCCCCAAGCCGGTTCACTAAGTACATTTTTGGCTGTGAGATAGACTAACACAAACTGCTTCTTTTTCAATCACGAAGACACTTCCTTCTGCCCCCTCCCTGACCAAGCCTCTTGCGTTTGGAAATGCTGTGCGTAATTTTAGTGAAATGGCCCCATGGGGTCTAGAGTTAGATGGCTACAGTATTAATCAGGCAAACTCAAGCTGTGAAGCGCACAGAGCAAAGTGTTCCCCCTGGGGACAGAGCAGACGTGGGACATTGGTTCCAGATGAAAAGAAAATCAGGGGGAAGGACAGCGAGAGGAGGGAGGAGCTGGGTTGTTTTCTAATCTAGTGATATGAAGCCAGAGACAGGCAAATCTGTTTTCTCCCTTCAAAGCGTGTTGTAATTGCTATGAAAATCTCCCTTTTTAATGGAATACATTAGCATAAAAGCCAGAACACACTGTTACAAGTACGAATAAAGTGAGCTACAAACTATTTTAGGGACTGTGGACCTGATATCGGTTTAGTATTTGGCTCCGAACAAAATACATTTTTGTTGTTAAACTGTAATTACTCACCAGATGTTTGATGTATCCGTGTCTGCTCCACGCAGTCAGAACACTGAGAGGAATGTGTTTGAGATTGCATCAGGGCTCATGATGCCGTTTCACACCAATGGGCTTCATGCTCACTGACACTCCTGACCTATTTATGATTTAAGAGCTGTGCTGACACTTGTTCTTTCTGCCCGTCTTTCATCTTCTGCTCGCATGATCTCACTCGCCCCTATTATCACGTCTTTACAAGCACACAAAAGATCCACTGGGTGGAAAACTCCGGAGGAGATAGCAGGAGTGTGTCACTGGTGGAGTTAATTTGATTAGGAGTCTGTAACACCACAGAACTGTGAAGTCAGGTATAGAGACACCACTAAAAAGGGATTGAGACACTGAGTGAACTCACAATCTGGACAAATAAAAGCACTACCTAGCCTAGCAACTTCTCTTTTTTTTGTTATAAACAGATTCTGACCATGTATCTAAAAACCTCTTCTCTTTCAGAACAATGATCCCCTGACCCTCAGTTACCATGGCTACCCGTCTCATAGTCAGGTAAGGGCACAATTACATCTGAAACACATACAAAAATCACAGTTTAATAACATCCGACCATATTATACTCTAATGTCTCTTTCCTATCTGGACACAGTGTTCATATAGCATAAATGTGGCTCAGTCATGCTCTGTAAACCACAAGGTGGGGGTGTAGATTATAATTTGTCACTCATGTAGAATAAGACATGCCTCCACATCCTTCACTGTTTTCATCACTTCCTTCTATTCAACAATGATGAATATTATGTTTTAACTAGAAAATCTCATCGTCTGTGTGTGTGTGTGTGTGTGTGTGTGTGCGGGGCTACAATCTGTTTACTGTTGTTTGTATTAGCTTGCTGATTGTGTTATTAGACTGTTCAGTTTATGTGGTTAATTTGAGATTACCCGCTGTTCAGCCACTCATGCTCTTCCCATAATCCTCTCATCCTTCGCTCTCCGTGATGCCGAACAACCTCGGCCTGCTTATCTGCACTTTATCTGTCTTAAGCCTTGTATGCTCTCATTTGCTTCAGTATGAGAGTTTTTTTTTTTTTTTTTGATTCCTCGCTGGCTGCTTTACTGCTTAGAGGATATTGCGGAAGCCTGGAAGCCAATTAGCCAGTTTTCATTTCACTGCAAGATGATATGGCTTTTTAACTGTTTCTTCACCTAAAGATAACTCCCAGAGAGTAATCAGAAAATGTTACCTTGTGTGAACAAGTCTTGTGTCGGGCTGTAAAGAAGTCAGACTCCTTCAGGGATTCTGAAGTGTGAACTGGCCTCTGACCAGAAAAAAAAAAAAGACAGAGAGGAGGAAAACAATGCCGGGCAGCGGAGGCTCCCACAACACTGAGGTGCTAAACTGTCAGCAGCAGTGTGAGAATGATGTGATCAAAGGCTCCTGAAAGGAAGAGCCTGGAGAGCTGCAGAAGCCTGATGTGTGATGAGAGAGACAAGCCCTTCGCAGACATGGAATATGAAACTTTGCTGGCTGCACTGGACTTTAGAAGTAATGCTTGTTGGGTTTTGCGTATATCAGTGAATCGTCTGGTAATGGCTTTCTTCGAACATAAACGAGTCATAAGGCAGCCGTAGTACTGCTGCAAAATGGTGGTGAGTTGCCAAATAAAATAATTTTTAGGACGTACGCTTGCCCCTGCTTCCTTACCCACATCTCACCTTAATACTGTTTAATATTGAATTAATATGGACATTTAATTATTTACATCAGTAGAGTTTTTATTCATAAGGGATTTTTAGGAAGCAATGTGTCCAGGCTTCATGCCATCCTGGTGTACGGGTTCTGTATTACCTTGTTCAAAAACCATGTTTATTTCTATCCTAAGCTTTTTTTTTTTTTTTTAATTGTGTGACACAATTAATTTTTCATCTTGCAGATTCTTTGGCTTTGGTGTCAAGAGAAACAAGTTGTTCTTCTTGTATTGCAATTAGAGTAGTTGCTTAGCTCATGTTTTTCTGCCCCCAGTGGCTTCTAATTGTCATTTTCTGTGTCTGTGAAAATTACCTGGCTCTTTAGCTGCTAGTTTGTGGTTTGTTGGTCAATAAGTAGTGTATAGATTGAGTTCTTAATGCTTTTTTGCTGACTATGGAGTTGATAGTGCTGAGTCAGACATTTTATTTGCATTAAATATAGTAATTTGAGCCATGGACGATACAATAATGCTACTTCAATGTGACAATTTGCTGTGTTAAGCTGTGTTTAAAAAGTCTGACCAAGTCAGATTGCAGTCGTGACTGTTACGCAAAAGTCACTCGAGTGCTTATTCAAACATGAGAGAAAGATTTAAGATTGCCAGCACATTTATGTAACAAGGTGCATGTCTGAAAGGGGCTACAGAGAGAAGGAAAGTCTTCACTTCCTTTCCCAGTGGTGCCAGCAGCCCCAGTTAACTCACCTACATGGAGAAAGAGAACAGAAGAAGAGAGAGAGAGAGAGAGAGAGAGGAGGGAGGGACTGCGACATGAGAGGGAAGCAGAGGGGAGGGGAAAGTTTGCAGGTGTGATAGAGGCAGAGAAGTAGGAGGGGGGAGGCGTCAGGCTATCTGGGTGAGAGAGGAGGAGAGGAGGAGGACTGGAGAAGAGACAGAAGAGATGAGCAGGCAAGGGCACAGCAGCAAAACAGAAGGCTGGGGGTAGAGGGAAAGCAAGGAGCGAGTGGGAGAGGGAAAGAAAAGAGTGAGTGGGAGACAGAAGAGAGAGAGAGAGAGATAGGGGAAAGAAAAGAAAGGAAGCAAGTAAGCAAGCGAGGGAGAGTGACAGGGACAGAGGCCAGCGGAGGAGGAGGAGGAGGACGAGGTGGGGAGGGAGGGGGGGGGGGGTTTGGCAGGGCAGACAGAGCGAGCGGGGGCAGAGAGAGGGAGATTTTGAATCTGTGAGACAGACAAGAGAGACTGAGCTGGTGAGGTGACACAGGCTCGGAGAGGGAGAGAAAGTGAGGCAGCGTGAGAAGAGGCAAGGAGAGAGAGAGAGAGGAGAGAGGAGCGACGACAATTTGAGTTGTTGCACAGAATACGATGATGGGACTGTACTATCCTTCCGTGTTGTCGGTGAGTGTTTATCTTGATATCTTTTCATATCCTCCTTGGTGTGCGCATCCGCTGGGTTTCATCGCCAGAGCTCGGACTCCACTGTACACGAAACAGCTTTAGAGAAGGCAGCACTGTCATTGAGCATGAAATGTTAATTAGCCACTAACAGATGAGGACTCTACTTGACCCCTTTACTAGAGTGGTCCAGTCAGGGCTTTTCAGACTCCCATTAGGACTCAGCGAGCCGGTTGTTACGAGGGATATAAACACCAAAACTAGTGTGCTAGGCATAGATCACAGGGAGATGCAGGCTGGAGATTGTATCGCGACAATTATGATTTTGCTTTGGTGAAATGCATGAGCGTCAGTGTGTTATTGTACTCCGTTGTTGTGGCATCTGTTCGCCTGCCCAGAGCTAGAAGCGCATGCAATCAAGAGCTGTTACTGCCAGAAACTGCTCAGCTATGTATTATGTATGCTCAGAAGAATCTGTGTGAACATACAGTACAGCGTGTTAGTCAGTACAGCTGGATGTAGTTGCCTTGTATGCTGCTTCTGCGCTAAACTCTTAGTTTGACATTTTTTGAGACAAAAGAGTGGAAACACTGAAGCAGTAGGGTGGAGGAGGTAAGGGAGTCTCTTCTTTATTGCCCCTGCAGCTGTCTCTGTACATTGCTCAAGCCTGTGAGCAAAAGGGACAGGTGTCCACAGAACAGTTGTCTCTGTCTTTTTTTTTTTTTTTTCCTACTCTTTCTTTCTCTTCCTCCCTTCTCCCTTCTGCATCTCTTCTATTCAGCTAACAACACCTCCTCACTGTAATTTCTGTGTCACACATTTCACAAACACACAGAAGCTCAAGCACACAGCGGGCTGCAAAGTTGGTGCATGAAGTGTCACGTTCATATCATTACATTTCGTTCGGTGTGAGTCAGGATGAGTGTGTGTTTCTTCCTGTCTTTACTTGCGTGAGCGTGCGCGCATCGTTCAGCTATACCTTGGATTCCTGCTCTCTTTACTGTTTGACCTCTTTTCTCCCTCCTCTCGCTCTCCCTGGGGCCCTGGCAGCTGTTATCTCAATGTTTTCCTTTAAGAGCCCCTGGAAGAGAGGGGGATGGGTTGGAAAAGAGAGAGAGAGAATGGGAGCAGGAGAATAGAAAATTGATTTTTAAAGTGAAGGGACACCCTCGGCAAGTTACCAGGGAAGCCTGTGGATGAGGGAGTTGAAATTATGCAAAGATAGGGAGCAACTCAGAGATGTGACAATATTGTAGGTCAACAGGAGAGAGCTAGTTCGCTCTGTTATGCAATTTTAGACTGCAGTGCTGACTTTGCAGTTACGTGTGTTTATAAGTGTTCAGAGTTGCCTCATGACGGGGGAAATTGAGTAGTTCTTTGATAGTGTTACCTTCTGCTAATATTTTTGGTCTGTGCTGAAGGAGAGAGTTGCATTAGCACATTGGGTGCACAAGACAGAAGTATTTTGTCAAGCCCCACCTAAGCGTGTGCCCCGAGGCAAGGGAGAAACGCCTACCTGCTGCAAAGCTCCACACACTCTGCCATGCTTACATAAATTGTAAAGGGGTCAAAAAGATTCCACCCCCCCCGCGACTCATCGTCGTCCACCTCCCAAATCTTGTTATTGATTCTTTGCAGGGATAACAATAATGGTGGTTAAATGATCCCAATGAGCCGTGTTGCCGTGGCAACTTGCATGAGTCATTCAATTTGTACGGCTTGTTAGACGGTTCGAGACGTGAGGGAAAATGTCGATGGGAAACCGTGTGAGGTAAACACCTTTTACACTATACTTCAAAAAGACAGTTATGAAATTGCTCAAACCTCGGGCTGCCGTAACAGTTATGCCTCTTTAGCAGCTATTTGCATCTCTAATGGCTCTAAAAGCACTCGCTGTGAGGCATCTGTATGGCTTTCAAAAGAACCTGCCTTTGAAATAGATAGGGGTTGCCCTCGCTGACTCTGGATGGTGCGGTTGACAGTGACAACACCGTCCTACAGCTGGCTTGTGTACACACACTGGACAACCAAACGAGCATTGTTTTATGACAGAGCCTCACCTGAGCGCTAAACAAGACTAACTCGTTCCATGGTCACATCTAATGTATTGGAACAGGCGTGTCCATGACGGGTAAATGCATGTCTGTCTGCAAGTTTGTGTGTTCACCTGCACATGTGTTTGTCTGGGGTGCTGTGTTGGTTTGTAATCGTGGCAAATAGTGTCATCGTCTTTTTTTGTTTTGGAGTGTTTGTTTTTCATATAGTTCTGCACCGTCCATTGACACAGCCACTGAGGAGATGACAAGGAATGTCTGTGATCGTGTGTGTGTGTGTGTGTGTGTGTGTGTGTTTCTGCGCACATGTGAAGGGGAGTCTCCCAGAAATGGCATGCGACACACAGGAATTATGCATGAAACCCTACAAGGAAAAGGATGGGGGTGTATTAGGACGGGTTTGTTTGACAAGCAGACATGTTACCCTATAAGGTGATGCAGAAGCGTGTGGGAGGAGGAGCTTGGTCATTACTGATATCCTGTTGCTATGAAGCAAATGGGCTTGATTGACATGCGTGGGGGCGGGACACATGCAAGGGTCCCGTCTGGATTTTATGAAGCGTAAAGAAGTGAAGCACACAGCAGAGAGAGTGGGAGGAAAGGGAGAACAGCAGCAAGAGGAGCAGAGAAGAAGAGCAAGAGGGGGAGGAGGAAGAGTGATGGAGGAGGAGGAGGGGTTGACGTGGGATGGAATAATTTAACAAGAGGGTGTCTCCTGGCTCATCAGTATGCCGCAGACACTTTGTAAACGTTTCTCCAGCGGTTTGCAGCTTGGGTAACAACAGCACAGAGTCAGAAGCCAGGATCTGAGGCAACTTCTCCAGTTAATAGGATTATTGAGCCAAAATGTGAGCTGCTGCTAACAGCATGAATCACATTTTCCATCGTCAAGTTTCTTGAATTAGGCTATACAATAATGGCCCGAGGCCCGAGAAAGTAAGATCCTGAAATGTCATTATTCATGTGAAATGACCCAGCGCTGCCCTAGTTAGCTGTTAGCCATGTTTCTCTCCCTCCTCTCCTCTCCTCTCCTTCCCCCTTCTCCTCATCTCCTCCTGTAGTGTAGTGAGACTGCTGCAGACTAGCACATTTTATAACATGCCTCCTCAGACACACTTGCTGCTGCTAACTGACCCGAAAGTAAGCCAGCTACAGCTACCGCTCTGAGTCATTGGCTTTGCCTAGCCGACGCATACACTTACACAACCCTTAACGCCTAACGCCCTGATGCCAGGGAAGTGTACACACACAGGAACACACCAACATGTGCGTGACATGTACACAAACAAAACGTATGCAAACCTGAGTGCTGACACAAAAGCACAGCGTACAGTTTGCTTGTCTACAGGGCAGCACTTCCCTTCAAGTTGACCAAGAATGCCCTCCCTCTCGCCTCTTCTCCCTCTCTATCTTTGTGTTCCTCCTTTTATGCTGCTATCTGTGTGCATTTATTCAGTAGGTGCTTTTATCCCGATGCGAATCACAAAGGCCACTCGCAGTCAGCAAAAGGCAAATAACTTGCTGGTTTGGGAGAGTAGGGGGAAAAAAAAAAGCTGCATGCAGGGACACACTATTTTTGTAGATACTGTTGATAGTGTATCAGTTAGAGCGAGGGTTGTAGAGATGCCGTTAAAATGGATCTCCTCTGAAAAGGCCAATCGTCGAACACAAATACAAGGTTGTTTTTGGCTTGTATTCCCGCTTCTATTTTGGTCTGGCAGAAGGCGCAGCAGCAGCCGGGGTTGTCCATTCTCCTGCTAGGCTCTAGTCTGTTTCTGTGCATGGACAACAACAATGAGGAGGATGTTATGATTGACAGAGATATGATTTGATCAGTGGTAAAGACGGAGGAAATGATATCTAGTGTTGCAGCCAATATATCAAAACCTCAAGTCCCAAGTGTGCGGTATTAAAATCCAAGTCACTATCATTCTGTTGGAGTTGCATCACAACTTGTCAAAGCGAAGACTGACTCATGAGTAGTCGAGTGAGCTGTGTCATGAGTCATCAGTGCTGGGACTCGTACGACAACAGTGGAGTCATGTTGAACATTTTAAATACAGAGTAGGAGGGTAGTTTTCCCAACTTGATGAAAGGTAGAATTTCAGTTCACTATTTTTATTCTTTATTTTTAGATAACATTATTTTCTGCACCGTCCGCGGTGGCATGGGGATCCCTGAATAAAGTTTCCCAGGATTTCCTCATATGTTTTCTTCCCTTTTATAAACTGTTCCAGATCCAGGCTTAGTGTCCCAT
The DNA here is from genome assembly GCF_900324465.2 of Anabas testudineus. NCBI lineage: Eukaryota > Metazoa > Chordata > Actinopteri > Anabantiformes > Anabantidae > Anabas > Anabas testudineus. The sequence goes on along the minus strand of NC_046610.1, from coordinate 14,141,219 downwards.
GGAAGACAATTAATTTCAGAGCAAGCGGAAAACACAATACACACGGTAGCTTTGGATTTTAAATCAGACGCAAACTGCCAGCAAACTCCATCAGAACAGCTTGTTGGACAGTCGAACAGCTTCGAAAACCGCCTCCCCCACACCTTTCTGATGTCGGCTATTTTGGTCACTTTTCATGTGAACATCCAAGTACGAATCTATGAAGGTCTTCCAGGAGAGGCTGTTTGAAAATGAGCCCTGTTATCCCCGTATTTAAACAATATCACATCTCCCCTCTCTCTAGAGTGGCCATCTTTTCTCCCCCGCCTTCCAGTGTGGCCGCTTGGATCAGCTATAAACACTTTTTAATTTCCAACATAGTTGCTAAACATTTTACAAACGGCTTCTTTTCTAAAATAAGCCAAACCCTGAGCACAGCAGTGCAGTTGAGATTAAAAACGAATGAGACGCTGACATGTTAATGTTTCACAGGTGTGCTGTTCACCAAGTTCACTGTCTTGGTTTAATCTGTAAGCATGCTAGCATTTGCTTGATTCCATTACATCAACATAATTTACAGTCGAGGCTAATTTGTTTTGCAGATTGTTGGTTAAAAAATAAAGTATTTTACAATAGCTGGAGAAAAGTTCTAAAAAAATATCCCTACTTTTGGTGCCAGTGTATGTCCCCCATCTTTCTACTTTCTCCAATTCACTTAGCCCGTGCTGGATGATCAACTTTCCCTTTGTAGCAGGACACAGGAGTGGGTCCAGTTTCTCTCTTTATATAGTTTGTCCTCTAGGTTAGCATTTACCTGGTGACCCAGAATGACTCGCTCCGCCCGCTATCATTTTCACCTCTGCCGACACAACTAGTCTAGGATGGGCTGATGCAAGGGGAAGTCATGTTTATCATTAAGCATATTATGTATTTTGTCTCCTGCAGTTAAAAGACAAATATAAACTGACTAATTTCTCAGCTCCTGCTCCCATTTTCCATCTATCCGAATTGAGCGAATACATAATGAATTCAGGATGTCTCATCAGAGGATTGCAGCTCATGTTCACATTATTACCATTGGTGATGTAACAGAGTGTTTTTTTTTTTTTTTCTTTTTAATAACACAGAGAAAAAGAACCGTACTCACCATTTCATCCTCTTTTTCAAGTCTATTTTTAAACTTTTGTTCGTTAATTAAAGCAAAGAAAATATAACAGAAAACAAATTAAATGGCAGACATGTAAAAGACAAAGACTGAAAAACAGTATTCATCTAATATAGTCTCTTCTGTCTGCTGTTAAATGAAAGTCCTTCATGCAGAAAACACAGAATTAGATGTATATTTACATACATATTGATATTATATAATCAAGCCACCTCTTGATAATGACTCCCGGTTTGTGAAAATAATGAGCAAACACTTCCTGAGAGCCAAGGTACAAGGAGACTGTGCTGCTACATGAAACGAAGGCAGCACAGGAAGACAAGGATGTGAGGGATGTTATCATTTGCTGGAATCTTAATTTGGATGCTTGTGGGCAAGATTGGACGAGGTTCATACAGCTGCAGGGTTTAGATGAGCGGACACAGCTGCTATCTGAACCTCTGAATGAAGTTAAACTTGGACACTGTGGTCAGTAATCTGGCGGCTGTCTTGCTCGAGTGCCAGGCACTGAAGATGCCGAACATGGTTTCTGCTCATGAGAGGTGGGGACTCTTCACCTGAGAGGAGAGCAGCAGCACTAAGAGCAGTTTAGGTGGGGGGGAGAAAAAAAAGATATGTTTGACAAAACAATGTTTTATAGTTAGATTTGCAGTGTGGACATCAATGATAAACATTAATTTATTGTGTTATCATGGAGCAAAGGGACTGAGATAACAGGACTGCTGGATTCCTGATAACCCTGCTGAAATCACAACAGGTCAACCAGTGCTGCAGTCAGAAAAGATTTATGTTCAAAGAACTTCTCTTAAAGTTCCCGGTACTTTCTTCTTTTGCTTGCATCTGCAGGGAAAAGAGGAGTAGCTCCAAGTAAAGTAGTTTCTGAATAATGTTGTGCCATTCATTTGATAATAAATAATCCTACAGTTGTAACTATATTCATCTTCTCAAACCATTTGTGGTGGCTTGACGTACATGCATGATTCATTTCATGTCACGTCTTATATGTTTGACAGATTATGATTAAAACAGGAAATATCATTTGTACTAACGGCTTTGTGAAGACCAGTGTACAGTAAGATTTTAGTAAAATGATTAAACACACAACTCTATTTCCTTTGCCTCCAGTCCTGGCAATTATGTGAATTCACTAAATTTTAAGTCACATTTTTACATATTATATCAAAATAATTTGGCAGCTTTTAGCAAAGCTACTTATTAAAGTCCACCTGGCACCGTTTTTTTTTTTTTAAGAAAAATAAATACATTAAGCATAAAATATTTATAGCACTTGTACTCATCACCATGACAGCAGGTTAGAGTTGTCAGAAGCTTATTGATGTCATAATTAAATATTTACAGTGAGTACTCCATGCAGTATAGAAAGTGTGATTCCTTTTGTTTACTAGTATTAAGTACAAGACAGTTTCCCCCTCACTGTGTACTCAGCGACCCCGCTGTAGTTGCTGTCATGTCACAATATGGATGTGTTCTGTGTTGACCGTGTGCATCCCCTGGTTTGTCACTGAGTCGAGGGCCCCGGCTACCGTGTCACAGGTGTGACGCTGAGAGAGGTCAAAAGCTGAGAGACAGATGGCATGCACACGTACACACACACACACTCCCACACACTTTTAACACTCCCAAAGGGACAGAGATCTATTGTGCAACTCAGATGGGCATCGCTGCAGCCTGTCACTCACACACACACACACACACACACACACACACACACACACACACACACACACACACACACACACACACACACACAGAGTCAGTGTAACCAAGCAGATGTCTAGTAAGCATGGAGTCTTTTTAGAGGTGATATTTAGAGGCATAAAGACAGAATATTACTTTCACTAATACAATACCTATTATTACTGCCTGCGTGTTGTGCTGCGTCCAGGTCTTCTGAGATCCCCTTTTTGGAGGCATGGCTCACATCACTGTTGTAAACCTTCATTCTGGTTTTATTGATTGGACTCCAGGTTTGCTAACACCTGATTCCAGCTGGCATATAGGGACATCAGAAACCTAGTGTTGCCGTTATGTTTACATCTGTCCTTATGTTTCATGAATGTGTTCAATAGAGACACGACTGTGTCTTATTGGCTTAGAGCTCTTGTGCTTTTTGATATTTTTTATATATATATAATTGCAACAAACACACTATTGTGACGGACAGATCACATTTCATGTCAATGTATCCAGGAAACTGAAATTATAAAAAACCTGGGAGATCTTGCCTTTTCCTGTAGTACCAGGGTCACAGTTGTGGCATGAATTGCTTTATTTTAGTATTTGGTACACCCAGTAATGTCCCTCTGGACTAATATATGCACAGCACCAGGGTTGGGACAAATTTAATTTGTCTGTTTTAGTTTATGGCCAAATGTCTGCAAAAGTAATTGGATTCCCATCAACGTGGCCTGTGCTTAGTTTAGAAGATCGTAAAGTAAGATTCTGAAAATGGTTAATACCTGGTTATACCTGCTAAAGATTAGTGTATCAGAATCAAATCAGTGATGTCGGCTCAGAGTGTCACAGAGTTGCTGTAGTGTTGCTGTAGAGTTTGTCTTGTTATAAATAAATTGGTATTGTCAGTAAATCAAAATGATGTTGGTCTTTAATTGATTGGTTGTCCGATGCAGTTATTAGCATATCATGAAAAGACCTGAAAGGCAGCGAGTTGACTGTGTTTGTGCAGCTACGGATCACAGACGGGCCGTGCCTCTTGTATCAGTCATCACCTTTTATCATCCATCCACGTCTTCTCTCCCGTCCCTGCTGTCTCCCTCTGCTCTCTAGCTGTTACCATTTAGGGTATCCATGCCCCACTGCCAAGAGATGGGAATGTGCGTGTATGTGTGTGCGTTGTGGTATAGCCAATGTCCTGTTTGTGTGTCTCCACCCTATCTTTGTGGGTGCTCAAATTGTTCTCTACAACTCAAACTATTTTCTGGGGGTAATAATGTGCAAGTACTTGGGCAGGCGTCCTCACTAACAGTTGGTCTTTGTGTGAGCATTTAGGTGTGTGGGTGTTTGCGTGTCAAAGGTGGTTTGTGTGCAGAGGCGTTTGTGAGTGTGTGTGCTGGCGTTAGACACTCACCGTTGTACAACACTCCGAGCATGGAGGCATCTGACCCTCAATAATAGATGTGGCTGCAGTGAATATTTAATGGGTGGAGGGTGTAGATACATGCACACATTTGCACACACACCCACACACACACACACACACACACACACACACACGGAAAATGGAAATATAATATCCATGCCTATATGACTTTTAGACTGAAGCTCTAGGGAAAGTGGTCTCTCTGTAGTCGGGTGATGCTCTCAGTAAAAGATACTGTGGAATTTCGCCAGACAGCTACTTTAGCTTTTACCCCCCCCCCCTTCACTCTTCTCTCTTGTTCTTCCGACAGGGCTCTCAGGATAGTGCTGGCGGTCAGGAGGGGCTTGTACCCCCACCTTTCTCTGCGTTCCCTCCACCTCCTCCACCTCCACCCCAGAACGGTCTGACCCTGGATTACGGGGGCAGCTTGTACGCAGCGGGGGCCGTCCAGGGCCCAGTGGAAGCCAGCGGAGCGGCAAACAGCGCCGCCAATGCCACCAATAGCCTCAGCGCCCAAGTGAGTGCCAGCCTCTTCCTCTGTGTGCAGCCCACATCAGATATTTGCTTTGAAGAGGTGCTGACAGCAAGTGTGTGGAGGAATACACACTCAAGATTAAAAAAAAAAAAACACAGTATGAATATGCCGAGATGGAAAATGCAGTTGAACTCAAGACAGTGGTTTAGAGTTGTGTGAAAAATCTGTAAAAGTTGAATTTTCTGTTATGATGAACGCTGTAATAAAGTGACTGTAAATGCACATAAAAACATTATGTTGAAATAATGTGTAGCACTTTTCAAGGAATTCAAAGACGCTTCACAATTATAATAATGGTTTAATAATATTTAGCAACAACAAATTCAGTCTGGTTTTTATGCAACAAGAAATATTATTTAGGGAAGAGAAAAAAAGTTTCTGGAAGAAAGCAAACAAACAATGTCCTAATGGCAAAGTGTTAATTTAAAATTGCTTTTAAAAATGTTGTCATATCTAATCTGGAGAATTAGATCTGAACACCCCTGGTAAATTAATAAGATTGTGCTTTCATAGTATTTTTAAATATCTGAAATGTTTTATTACTGCATTTTTTTTATAAAATTTAAAACCTTTAAAACAGAAACGACAGCTAACATCTGATATGGAAGCAGTAATTGTATCAATAACACAATGATCATGAATTATGATGACTGATGAATGGACCACATCAAAATCGATTCATGTTAATGACAAAAACAACAACCAATGGGGTTTTGTCTTTATTGGCCTTTAAAAAGTGTGATTGTTATATATATATATATATATATATATATATATATATATATATATATATATATATATGTGTATATATGTATTTTTTTTTTTTTTTTTTTTTTCAGACATTCTGATAAAATGAAGTTTATAGAGAAAATAATTGCCTCGTTTCACAGTCCTCATATCCTCCATTCCAGCAGTCAGATGTGTCCTCCCAGATTGACGGGCAGTCAGGGGTTGGCTCAGGAGGAGGAGGAGGAGGGGGGAGTGCTGGGGATGATTCAGATGCCAAGGGGACCCCCAAACGCCTCCATGTGTCCAACATTCCTTTCCGCTTCCGAGACCCCGACCTACGACAGATGTTTGGGGTATGTAGACTGGAATATTCCCGCTTTCACGATGCGTCATCATGTAACAATAACCCAGAAAAGTAACTTTGGATTAAACACATGCAGTTAGTAAAAATAATGTCTCAGTGACCTCAACACACTGCCCTCGGATTAGTTTTTTATTTTCTGTTATCTCCAGGAGCTGTTTCAAATTAAGAATAAGGTTCTGTCACATATGTTTTGGCCACGTTAAAATTAACTATCTGTGATTGAAAAAATCCCAACCACGACTAGTGATATCAGCATGTTAACAGTTTATTTAAAGTTAGGAGTTTATAATTTTGCTTGGCCGTTTTGAAAAGAGGGACGTCAGAAATGTGGTGCATAGAATAGAGCAGAGGCAAGTGCTGGAAGAAAAGGGACTGCCAGAGCTGGCTCAGTGCCAGTTCATCATGACTGAGCAGCTCTGACACCCCGTGGCAAGATGCAGTACGAGACATAGATGCTTGTTCAGTCTCTTCTTCTTTTTTTTATTTCAGCAATTTGGCAAAATCCTCGACGTCGAGATCATTTTCAATGAGAGGGGATCGAAGGTAATGCACGAGAACAAAGTGTAACTTTTTAAAAATTTGTCAATATAACTGAGACCAAGAAAAAGCTGAAGAACAATGTTCGACCTTTTCTCACTCTTCTCTTCCTGCTCTTTCTATTTTTCCCTCTCTTGTGCTCGTAGGGCTTCGGGTTTGTGACATTCGAGTCGAGTGCGGATGCAGAGAGGGCCAGAGAGAAGCTACATGGTACGCTGGTGGAAGGACGTAAAATCGAGGTAACTCACCACCTTTTATTTCTTTTGAATTATTTTTTAATGGTGCCCATCTTTTCCTCTGTTTTCCCTCCTCCCATGTCCAACAATGAGAATTTGTTCTGGTCATTTCTGCCCCAGAGAAGGTTTCCCGGGTAGCTGTGTGTGTCCAATTCTAACCCCTCTGGCTTCACTATAGCATGGTGCAGTGGTGCCGCGCACACAGACTCAGTCTCTTTTGACGACACTTCCTGTCGATGTTTATGCTGTTGTTTGTTCTCGTTGTTGATGTTGTGGGCTGTCCATTGCACTTTGATCTTAAAGCTGTGTGGTTTGCAAAGCATGCTGGGTGGAGTGGCTACACAACAGGCATGGCCGGCGAGACGTCTCTACGACACGGTTGCTGACGCAGCATGTAGGATTTTTTTGTTTTGTTTTGTTTTGGTTTTCCTGCACCTTTTTCCATCACCATCATCACTTCTTCCATGATCATGATGAGTGGCCACTTTTGGTTTATGGTTGTGTTTATGACTGGAAGGGCAGTTAATAGCCTCTCAGTTACTTTCTTCTACAAACAGTGCTTGCTGGCGTCTGTTAGAGGCTCTTGTATTTTGCATGAATGGATCATAAGGTCAGATGTCATCTTGGAGTTCTCCACTCTTTTTTTTTTTTTTTCTTTCTTTATATTATGCGGGTGCCTCTGGATCACAGTGTTTTATATATTTGATGTGTTAAAAGATTGATGCATGATGGGGACAGTTTGGGGGGAATGAAACTGCTGTGAGAAGTGTGGTGTCATTTCTGATGCTTCAAAAAGCTGACTGTTTAATTTCAGATGTGCAAGATGGATGGTGAAAAAAAAAAAAAAAAAAAAAAGATTGTTTACACACATACACACATGCATCCACCACTCCTGAAAAAGAACACCAGATCTCATGGAAGTGCATTTTGTTGTGACATCTTTGTTAATTTATCGGCATGAGCTTAAATTTCAGTTGCAAATGGCCTTGGAGATTGAATACACCATGCTTTCGCCATTTGCTCTGGCTCTTGATTTGGACTCACGCTTTAATTTTTATTTTTACTTGCTACTAAAGCTCTTCTGCATGTCTCGTATGTCCTGCACTCTTCTCTGTCTCTGTGTGTGGGTGTGCAGTATTAAAAAAAATATGGAGGGCGGAGAGAGAATGAACAAATGAAGAGAATGCAATAGATAGCCGTTGTTCCCTCTACCTTGCGTTTTTGTTTTTTGTTCATATACATTGGTTCTCCTCCATCTCTCTCCACTCTTTTTCACCCAGGCCAGTCTGTCTGTCTGTCTGTCTGTCTGTCTGTCTCTCCCCGTTGTGTGTCCCCACATGCACCTGCATTTCTGCTGTCCTTCCCTCCCCTCATATCTTAAACCGTTTCAATGTCAGAGAGCATAAACATTGGAGAATGGGATTAAGTTTGAGTTTTGAGTGATTACTGTCAGTGTTTTGATCATAATCTGGGCAATAATAACAGGACGTTAGATTTAAACTTCTGCTGTTTTCTGTTTTCCATCTGTTTGCTCCTTTCTAAACTTATATGACCTGTGTGTGTGTATAATGGGTTTTAACCAGTAGAGGCTAGATTGTTGTCAAATGGCTGATACTTGTAGGTGACACGTGACCTGTTACATCACTTCCTCTCTACCACAGGGTGGGGGTTGCTTTTCATTACCTCGTTTTGTTTGTTTTCTTTTTCTTTTCTTTTTTTTTTTTTTTTTTTTGGTTCATCATTTCTTTATTACATATATTTTCTCTATTTCCCTGATGATTTTTGTATGTTGTTGTTGTTGTCAGTCTCCACGGTAACTGCTCGCGTGTCCTCACGCCGTTTCCCTGGCAACGGTAAGTTGTGTACACATGGCATCATCTTTGAATGACCCCTCCCCCCACCCCATCCGTCCAAATGAAATAAAATGCACCCAACACCCAAATGATGGACTCCTTTACTGAAGGGAGCTTGATTGATTGATTATAATGGATTCTTTTATTTGATTGATTGATGATTGATTGATGATTGACAGATCCTGATTGGCTAATCCTGTGATTGGGGAGGTGGTGAATGAAACCTTTACGAGATTAGCCATTGACCGCATGGCATTACAAAGGCCACTTGTATAACTGAATGTACTGCATCTATCTGCAAGTGCAACAACTATGACTACCACTTCTTATGCATTCATTCAAATCGCCTCTCTAACTGCATTCAGCATTTAATTCCAGAGCTGTATCCTGCATGGTTTACTCTCTTTCTCGTCATCTGTATGACGTCATATAGTACTGTCATCTCTGTGTCATGTGTCAGCCAGTAGCTGCATTTTTTGCACCTTAGTGGGACAGCATGTCGAAGCATGAGTGCTATGTTAGCTTTACTGGAGGGAGGACAATAGTTGTCTCTATCTCATGGTGTGCTGTAGTCCTTGATTATCACTTTCTGTATCACTTTGTAGACTGCAGAGAGCTGTAGAGGTATGGCCGTTTAGTATTACATTCAAATTAAATACACGTATGTGCAGTATGTAGCAGCCCCCAAGAGGATGCAATCATAAAGTAGTTTAAAGCACATCTACCATAGTATATGTACACTTTGAGAGAATAAAAGCTGCCATCATTTGTAGATCCCAGCATTGCAAACTGAGCCACTGATTGATTAACTGCAGCTTTCATTATGATTTCTGTAAAGAGGTGTTTTTGTTTTTCCTTTTTTTGATGAATTTGGTTCGGGATGGTGTGTTGGTGGTTGTGTGCTTCGAGGTCTTTCTGGTGTGCGACACTGATCTGGAATGCCTGGCAGTGTTTCACGACTGTGGTTTGATTTGATTTTTAATTATTATTTTTTTAGTTTGTTTTTGAGGAATGATAATTGCATCCCCCATTCTCTCTGTCTTTTTATCTAGACTGTACTCTTTCTGTATTTGTTCTTGCTCCATTCATCATTTCACCATTGTTGCTCACGTACAGTTAGATCCAATGTAGGCAAATGCTCAGATGTATTTCATATCTGTGTACCGCATCTTGTTGTTTCTGTTTGTTCATTAGATGAATTGCACATTTGGATGGATTGTTCACTCTCTCTGCCTCTTTTCTCCACATCATATATGTGTTTCTCTATGTCCTTTTATGTGGACTGGCTCTTCTTCCTGCATCCCTCCATATTTCTGTCTTTTCTCTGTCGTTCTCTCTCCCTGCCCTTCCTCCTTTTTCTGTATGATGTGTATTTGATTGGGAGAGCTGCCAACCTTTTTTGATTGGTCTCTTGCTGCATCTGATGCTTGCTGATTGGCCAGTTTTGCTCACCTCTGGTGATGTGATGCGCTCTTGATTGGCTGCGAGTAATTTGTGTATGAACTCTTCAATTGATGTTTTTTGCATTGCGTTCAACTGATGAATCTGCCGCTTAATTCACCTTCTTTTTCCCTCCTTCATTAAAGGTTGCAATATAATAGTCTTGTATTTCTTTTTGAATGCCCTTCGTTCTGAAATATTTTGTTGTTGTTGTTGTTTTTTTTTGTTCTGTGTGCCAATGGTTGCGTTGTTTGTGTGCAAAACTGCCTGACGACTCACCAGGATCCTTGTTTTCAATGTCTTTCTCCTTCAAAAGAAGCGCATGCATCAAATACCATCGCTACTCATCAACAGAATTAACCTGTCATAAGTAGAAAAACTGTTTAAAATTAAATAACACCTTAATAACACTTAAAGTACAAGATTAATATGAAAACTCTGATCACATATCACATTCGGTTTTTGGATGCATAAAACTGAATCTTTAATGTAGTTGGATTCTGCATCATTTTGGTACATTTACGCTAGTTGTGTGTCTAATAAACTGCGTTGAATCAGCCTCTGACCACTTTTTCTGGTGCCCAGGTCAATAATGCGACAGCCAGAGTGATGACAAACAAGAAGATGACCACACCTTACTCAAACGGAGAGGGCCTTGCAGCTCTACCATATGGTAATGCATAAGTCTATCTCTATTGAGAGATTTTTGATACATACAGTGGCTAGAGCTGTGCTAATCAATATCAATTTTATTGTTACTCCAGTTTATGTTAAACAAAAAATTAGTTTTTATCTGGACAATAGAATTTTGTAAATGAGTATAAGTGCAGAGAAAATTGAGAGTGAGGCAGCTGAGCGTGCAGAGGTGGGTGGATCGCTCCTCCATCCTGGAACCACAGAGCTAAAAAGTTTTGCCTGGTATCTCTTGAAGTGAGCTGAGGGGATCTCAAGACGTCAGAGGGATTGTAGACCAGGATGAGAGAGTTCATCTAAGCCAGTGCGGTTGAGTTGACCACTTCGTAGGCAACGATCAGGGCTTTGAACCTGATGCGGTAGCAGCTACAGGGGCAGAGATCAATATATGATCCTATTGTCTGGCCCCAGAGTGAAAGATGCACACTGTGCAGACTGAACAGCACATTTGCAGTATTCATTAAACAATGAGAGGAAGAGGCATAAATCAGTTTGGACAAGTCATAAAAATGTGTAGGTAATTTAGAGAGTTTCTTGCAAAATATTGCTTCAAGCATGTGTTGCGTTTTTTGTTAAATACAGCTGGATGGAAGTTGAGTCCGATGGTTGGAGCGATGTACAGTCCTGAACTCTACACAGGTAAGGCCACACACAAATGACCTACACAAGACTAATGTGTAGTGGATGTACAAAGTATTAGGAAAAAAAAACTTCCTCTGTTTCTCTCAGTACCAGGGTTTCCCTACCCAGCAGCAGCAGCTGCTGCCTCCACGGCTGCGACCTTTCGAGGCGCTCATCTCCGGGGTCGTGCCCGGCCTGTCTACAGTGCAGTCAGGGCAGCTGTACCACAGCCTGCCATCCCTACGTACCCTGGGTAAACTCACATTAACATAAATAAAAACTGAGAACTACGCTGTTAAACTGCCACTGATAATAAAATGTAGATATACTGTACTGGTTTGTATATGACTCCTCTTAATTGCACGTCCTCATTAGTTTAAAACAGTACTTCATAATTGTGCATGTTGTGTGTTTGGATATATATATATAAGTTGATGACATCGATAGTTTGCTCAGCTGAAATACCATTTCCTTGTAGCTCAAAAGATAATAATATGATAAAAATATTAAAATAAATAGTATTTCCTTTAATACACGTTTGTCTCACCGACTGTAACAGTAGTATCACTCTAAAGTCGGTGTCTTTGTATACAAAGAGGTGGTATTTTTGTCTTGCATGTTGCACGGTGTGTAATAATCTCACCCTTCTTTCTCTTCTCTCTTTCACAATCTGGCACCGTTTTCCCACCTCTCTCTCCTTCAATTGTCACTCTTTTTTAAAATTTCTTCTTACAATGCCCACATGGTGGCGCATCACACCCTTTTTGTTTTTCAACTTTCCACCACCGCTCCTCTGTACCCTCTCCTTCTCCTTTCTTCCTTTCTTTTCTTTCTCGTCTCTCTCTCTCTGTCTCTCTCTCTCTCAGCGTGATGGCCTATCAGGATGGTTTTTACGGTGCAGCTGATCTCTATGTAAGTATAGCTCTCTCTCCTCTACTGCCTCGCTGCTCACCTACATTTTCTTCCTCTTGCTCGTTGGTTTTCAAGTGTGAAACAGCTTGGGCCAAACCCAGAGAGACGTGTACTTTTGGGTGTTTTCATTCATTACATAGAGAAACTGTTTGCTTTCCATATCAAACTGGGAATCATCAGATATTTGCATACACATAACATCATACAATATGTCACATCTGTATAATACATACACAGATACGTACAAATCAGCCTGGCACACACACTTTGTTCATTCATGAGTAGACTGCTCTAGGGTTTGTCTCTGTGCATTTGTGAGTTAGTTTGTACCAATGTGATTATGAGTGTGTGCCTGTGTATGTAATGGTGTGCGTGTGTGTGACCAGGTTGACAATAGCTGTTTCTGTTCTCTCTGTAGACTAGTGTTTCAGGACATTAGTGGCAGATTGCCCCAGGTAGGGTTTACACACTTTGTGTGAGAGCCAGTGTGCATCCTCCTTGTCTCCAATGACTGCGTGCTGCTAGACATTATTGACCATCTGAGATTGAAATGCCTTCTGTCTTCTTCTACTAACTCACTGGATTCTGACATGGGTGGAGTTGCGGAAGGGGGAGAAAAGATTTAAGATTAAAATCGGAATTTGTAAAGAACGTAAAACGTCAATTCCCAAAACATCTACAAGGGATATGTACGTAGATTTTAAAGTAGATTAGGATCAGTATTGTATCTTTTATCAGTATGGAGCTTCCTTAACTAAAAAATGCCCTCATAATAAAGTATTTTAGTCTGTTCCATGAGAAAATATCCAGCTTTTCATCACATTCATTATACACTTGAGACAATATACAAAAAAATAGAAGATTTAATGTTTTTTTAAGCCAGGACATATCATAATATGTTATTTTTGTTATATTTGTCATGAATTTTCCTTAAGATGGTAAATCTTCACGTCATGTCAGCAAGCTGCATTGGATTTCACAGGACATGAAATAAAGAAAACATGAACAGTGACACATAAAATAAACAAAGATTTACGCAGCACTCAGAAGGATGTTGGATGAGAACGTTAATTTAGACAGCACTTTCTTCAGACCCCTTCCAGGAATCTCCCTATCTGTTTCACCTTTGGCATGCTAACTGAATCAATGTCGGCATGCACACACACACTTACAAGGCTGACTCCTCCCCCACTCCTCCCTGTTTCCTACCTCCTCTGTTCTTCTATTTCTATAAACCCATGTTTATTCCACTTGTTCTTTAACTTCTTGTTCAAGAACCTCGATCGTTTTCCTTTATCTTTTTTATGTAGTATCACAGTCTCTCTCTTTTCGTCCACTCTTACAGATCTCTGTGACTCCTCCCTTCCTTATCTACTTTCTTCATTCCTTCCTCTCCTTATCCATCCCTACGTATCATCTACTTCCCTTCTCAGGCACTATTTCCTCCTCCCTTTCTTCCTCTCCCCCTACCTCCCCAGTCCGCCTTCCTCCCATAGCAGCAACTGTGTGGTCCTGAATGCGGGGACTTGGTTGTGACTGATCCTTTAGGGTAGAATGCAGCGGAGTGTGTTTTGAAATAGGGATGTTTGGCCTAATGTTTGGGAAAGCATGCTGTGTCTGCTGTGTCAGCGATTGGTCGCAGACCACATGAGCGTGTGTGTCCTTTTTTTAATCCGACTGGCTGACTCTCTTCTTACACCTGTAGTTTTTTGTGTTTGTTTCTGTTCATCAGCTGTCCATTCAAACATCAATAATGACACAAATCATCCTGCCACCCCTTCCCCTTTCTTTAACTGTGTGTTTTTGGTAGGGGAACTGGGGTGGGGCACAGTATTGGGTATGACATCTCTCTCCCTCCATGTCCAACTCGCAGTGGGAAAAATAATGCATCGAAATGATGCAGTTAGGGAACATAAAAACAGCAAAACACATAAAATGCAATGAAGGATGATTTTGTTTTTTTCCCCCATGTTAGCCGTAGAGGGAGAGACACACACAGAGCCTGAGCTACATCGTCGTGAATGCTGTACTGCACCAGATTAGCCAGTTTTGCTGACTGCTTGTTAATCATTCGCTCTCTTCTCAGCAGTTTTTCTCACAATGTAACCCTCTAGATTCACTACTAGCTTATTAATGTGCAGAAGAAATACAGCAAACGTTTTAAAGAAGAATTTACTCTTCTCTCTGTCCTTCTCCACCTCTCCATTCAATGTGTCCTTTCTCTGCTTTCTCACATGCTGCTCTCTCCCCACTTTCTGTCCTCCACCTGTCTCCTCTTTATCGCCTCTTCACAGGGTGGCTATGCAGCCTATCGTTATGCCCAGCCGGCTGCGGTAGCGACTCCCGCAGCAGCAGCTGCAGCGGCGGCTTACAGTGACAGGTGAGTGGGCTGTTCAGTATAGCTTAGACCCTCTCCTGATAGGCAAGCCCCTGAAAAGCAAGGTGAGATGTTGGCTTAGATTAATTAAGTACATTTAAAAAGCATTTAAAAATATGTGCTTTAGACTGTGAAAGACCACTAAGAAAGCATCATTTTGAACAAGTTGCAGCTTGACAAATGACAATTAACTACTGTGGAGTTAATTAAATTAGTTTACAGGACAGAAAGTTGTAAGAGGGTCACATTCTTAAACAGATCACAGACCAGGACGTGAATTTTAGGAGCAAAGTCCAGAAATTTTCCTACAATATTTCCCTTTTATCCGATAACTCATTTATAATGTGTATGCTGTTTTCTAACAGTTACGGCAGAGTTTACACGGCAGACGCCTACCATGCTGCTCTTGCCCCAGCTGCCTATGGTGTTGGAGCCATGGTGAGTGTTTATATTTTCTAATACAACCCCAATTCCCAAAAGGTTGGGACAGTGTGTGAAGTCTAAATACAAATAATTAATAATTAATTAATTCACCATAGAACATATGAAATGTTTAAACTGAGTTAATTTTTCCATGTTAAGAACAAAACAAGGTCAAATCTGACAATGGATTGGTTCACCTCAACACTTTTGTCCGTGTCTGTGCCACTGAACTACAACCACATTATTTCCTACTGCAGACTTCAATCTTAAAAAAATATAATTATATTCAATAGATATATATATATATAACTATATTCAAATATAATAATAAAAAGAAATAGTCAACATACCACAAGTTGAATTTTGTCCCATGACCTTTAGCAAGTTATTAGTTATTTTAAAATTACAATAACCAAAATTCTGCAGAACGTACTAATCAATCAGAAGTGAATGGTGAGCAATGGGAGTCTTGATTAAGAACATAATGCAAGCGTTATGCTTCAATGAAAAAATAACTCACTGAAATATTTTAATAACTAAATACTTTTCTTTTGTTATTTCACAGGCAACGCTGTACAGGGGAGGCTACAGTAGATTTGCCCCTTACTAAGGACACTACATTTCCCAGGAGCTCCTCTCTTCCATTGAATTACTTTGAAAGAGCTCCCTCTGTTGTCGTGGAGGAGGACTGCACCCAATTTTTAAAGAGTGGAGTCAACCACAACAAAGATATTTCAGATCCTACCCCCGAGCAGTCCCATGTTTTCTTATATACGCTACTACAGAAATAGAGGAATGCTGTATTAAAGACTGACGGCTGGCCTTTAATTTAAAAAAGAATAAAGAAAAAAAAAAAGACTTAATATGGCCACCTTCCCTACTGCACGGCTGTATTATAGTCCACCCCTCCTTATCCCCTCGGCACTCAGCAGCACAAGACTCGGGATGGAGCCCAGATGTTCTTCCAAAGGCTGTATGTGGATAACTGACATTTAAACAGCTGTCAGCCATTCATGAGAAAGAGCTGAGTGCTGTTGGAGCGGTAGGTGCATTAAAAGAGCTCCTAGAAACATTTCCAATCAGAACGAGTCACTAAAATGATAAAAACACCCACTGAAGGATTTCATGATTCCTCCTTGATGATGGTGGATAGTAGTGAGAGAGGCTTTGTTCTGAACACTGCGGCTTGGAGAGATGATGTGACAGTTTATAACTCTACAGAAATCACATCCGAAAGCTGAAGAAGGGAGGGTTACTAGAGCTGTTCCTTACCTCA
This sequence comes from Anabas testudineus, assembly GCF_900324465.2. NCBI lineage: Eukaryota > Metazoa > Chordata > Actinopteri > Anabantiformes > Anabantidae > Anabas > Anabas testudineus. Next base: position 14,124,958 of record NC_046610.1, on the reverse strand, counting down.
AGTTTTCTTAGTATGTGGAAATGGTAAACCTTTAAACTTAAAATTGTTATGATATGCAAAGAAATTAGTTTAGAGAAAAAAAACTTACCAAATTATTATTATTATTATTATTATTATTGTAATTATTCTCATTATTCTTATTAAACCATTATTTTGTTTGACTCCACTACACAGCAGCTACTGCTGGTATGGGACGTGTAGAAAAAACAGTGAACCTTGGGGTTAAAAATCTGAAAATGAGCATATAGTCCACTATATGGCACAACCATAGTCTGCTCAGCGTGCTCATCGAGGCACCATCACTAAACACTACGACAAAAAGTGCAACACTACACTGAAAATGTTCTTGTTTAGTTGATTTTAGATATAAACTCAAGCATCCACCTGCAACCCTGAGGTTCAAGTATTTGTTGATATGTCAACATAGAGATTTTATTATTTGGATTTTCCCCTCATGCTCCATCTTTTTATAGAGCAAAGTCCAACATTGAATGAGTCTTCCTGAAACATACTTTAGTTGGTAATTGTGTTCGAGATGCTGCCAACAGCAATTACTGAGCAAGTGAAAGTGTCTTGTCTGCGAGTTCATAAAAAAATATTTAAATGCAAAACACCTTACTCTTGTGCATATTTCTATACTGTTGTATTCTATATTTCCAAAATGTGGCTTTTTTTTGGCTTTTGTTTTTGTTCCAAAGATTTGTAGAAAGCACATTTTTCTGCCGAACGTATAAATATATTATCTTTGTTATTGTTATTATCATAATCCTTGATAATCCTATTGCTGTCTTTGTTTACTTTATTTTATCTTGAGTTTTTTTTTTTATATATATCTGTATCAAGTTAAATTTTTAAAGTGTTTTGTTTTTGTTTTGTTTTTTTTATTTCTTGAACCAAGACCGTACCACAGTAGTAACAGACTGAAGGTATGCATGTAACACTACCAACCACTTTCTCTGTCAGTCAGGCCTGACTGATGTTTGATCTGTTTTGGTTGGTTATAGGATCTGCTGGCGTGAGGTGTTTCAAATCTAAAGGAATTATCTTTCTTTTTCTGTCCATAATTTGCAGGTGACTGTGACGTTTGGAATCAATGAATAGGCCTGTAGCACTTTGGTTGAAACCAACTGTGTTTCTTTAGTTTTCAGCTTTTTTCTTTTCTTTTTTTTTTTTGTTGTTTTGTTTTTTTTTTGTTTTTGTTTACTCCTTACATTTCAGTGGTGAAATCTGTCAGTTTGGCCGACATGGTCATGGTCACTCCAGGTTTGAAGATATCCAGTAATAACAAGTGTTATCTCTCATAACTACGCAGGGTCATATTCTAATTTTGGTGAAAAACAAACTGTCATTGTGGGATATAATAGAAGCTGTGTGTAAAGTTGGTTACATTAATTGGACAGTTACATTAATTCAAATGTACCGTTGTGTGTCCACTTCTCACACATGCAGGCCTGCATGTTTATTGTTTTGTTTTTTTGTTTTAATATTAAATGTGCTGCTGTTGGATTTTCTCTTGACATTTAACATTTCTGTTTTACTATATCCATATTAATATAGACTGTGCTCTGGACAAAACATGTGGGTTAAAAAAAGAAAACCTAGCCAAAGATGCTAAGTAACAGTCCCTGGCACGTTCTTGTTCATAACTTGAGAAGTGCTACACAAAATACACAGACATGGACGTTTTGCATCCACTGAAGACATGGACAAACCAGCATGAGCAAGTCTTGTCAAGTTAAAAAAAAAAAAAAAAAAAAAAAGTAGTTTTGCATGAATCTTGTGTCTTTTCATATTTGACTCCTGAGCAGACAAGCCCAGCTGCTTTCTTCTTCACCACTAAACTCCATGGAGAATGACCGGCAGCTAGCTGTTTGACGCTAGTGAACACAACAAAGAGCACAGTGCTGTTTGGCAAAAAGGCCTGCTGACAAACACAATGGCTGACACATAACGGAACATGTGGCGGCTTCATTTTTTTTGTCGAGGTTTTCTTGCCACTGTATTATATTAAACTACAGTATGTGGCCATTCTTCATAGTTGCTATGGTTTCTCAATGTTCTCTCCCTCCGTCATGTCTATACCCCTTTTGACTGCCATTATGTTTTTGGTATTGAATGTCCATATAAAATGTTTTATATAAAAAAATGTTTGGTTGTGATCAAGCTTTCAGTTGTTGTTTTTTTTTCGTGATTATACTTTATTTGACACAGTGTGGACATGTGCAAAATCATTGAGAACATGTTGAGGATTTGTCTGACCTGCTGGTGGCACTACAGGAACAGAAAGTTCACGACACTCGAGCTTGTTCAGTGTAGACCAAAGTGTTACATACATACACAGTTGCACGTTATGAATAAGACAGATCATTTAAAAAAGGACCGAAGAAGAGGAAAGACTTACTGGTGACATAAAACAGCCTCTCAGAGAGTGCAAAGTAAGTTGAAGCATACACAAAGTATCATTATATAATCTTTTGTTCAATGTTTCCTGAAGAGCGTCTCAAACAATGCCAGACACCAGTTTATTATTTTGTAAATGTGCAGGAAGAGGGGAGGAAAATCAGCGCAGGCAGGTAACACATTTTGAACATTGGAGGGTTTCAAAATGATGCATCTATATCACTCTGTATTTCACTAGATCTGAGCTTCATATTGCTTAAGGCTTCTGGAGACAAATAACTGAGTTGTCTGTGCCAAGACCATCCAAGGAGCAACGTCATCTCCAAATCAGAAACAAAATCTATAGACTTCAAAGCTCATCTACACCTGTCGTCTTCTGTGCGATGAGAGAAAAGGAATTAAAAGTCAGAGAAGTCTGTCTTGATGCCTAAGACCCTTCCTCCTTCTTCTCTAAATCTCTGCTTTCCCGTTATTGGATGATATAACACTTGCAGATCAGGTCAAATGAGAAGCTAAAGCTGTAAAACAGCCCCATTAAGACCCTGTTACACAAACAGCTTTGTCTATTTTTACACCTTGGTTTTAAATATTACTCTTGGCCAAGCTGCAGGCTCCACCTTGTGACCAGGATATTACTCAATTCGACTAATTCCACAGTTAGTCTGAAGTCAAAATACCACAGGGTAGATATACGTTTATAGTTAGTTATAAGTAAATAATAAATCTGTGTGGATATTGCACCCAGATTTTGCTCTAATCTTCCATATGACCTACAGTGACTCCAACCGTGCTTGACTCTGCTACTTTACAGTGAAGTTCTGGATGGTTCCAGAAAGGTTCTGTAGCCTCACAGCTTATATTTAATCTACTGATTTCGTTTTTCTCACGAGCAGCAACAGCACACTCATGAATGTCTGTTTTCATTGTCTTTTCGAAATTTCGCTCTACTACGTCTATGACAGTTACTGTCTGCTGTGTCTAACCTCAGTCCTTGAGGTGAGGAGTTACAAGCTGAATGGTTCTGTGTTTGTCCCTAAGTGACTGATTGCCTAAATAGAGATGAGAATTCCTGCTTTTAAATCACGTTAAAGATCCACGTGCAACCCAGAGCGTTTTAGGATTCCTGCTCGTCACTCACATGTCACGCTGTCAATCCTCTAACCTCTTAGGACCTGTCGTACACATGCGTGTACATCACATTTTGGGTTCTTGCGCGTTCTAGCTGATCACAACTGTTACACAGCCTTTCACAAATAGGTGTGTAAAGAAAAGGGCATGGCTAGTTTTCATGAAAAATGTTTTGAATGTGTTATAATTTGATGTTGTAGGCATACGATGTCTTCCTGAAACTGTGAAAAGATGATGCTTAGTTTTTATACTCAGGTTCCAATGAGCCCAAAAAGCTAAGAGAAATAAAAAATGCATATCAAATTAGAGCTCGGGTCTTAAGAGGCTAAAACACTTTTATGTTTGAATAAAGAGGCATGATATCGGTGCTCTTCGAAGCAAAGTAAACTTTTTAATATTAACACGTACAGCAAACAATAAGGGCTGTGTCATGTTGACTAGAGTGGCAGTTTATGTAATTTGGAGAAATGTGCTCTAAAACTAATCAAACCGTTGTTTGTGTTATGAGAAAATAATTGAATGTAGTAAAGTTTTAATGCTTCAGTATGTGTGGGTCCTGATGTATGCGGTGGGCTGTAAAAGACAATATCTATTCAGCAGATTTTATTTTTTTTAGCTCTCAACTTGATCGTCGTACTAATTACTGTCACTCACTACTGCCAGTAAGTGACACAGCTATAATTCCCTTTGGTCCACATGTTAACGTGCATATCTGACTTGAAATACACCTTGTATTTATATCTCGTTATCCCTTATCTCGTATATTTGCGGCTGAGCTGGTGCAGAAGAGGACAGGGCAGAGTTGGCTCATCACCCAATGACAGATTGAAGATCTGAGGGGATTAGCAGCACGAAAGACTATAAAGAGGGACGGCCGGACAGAGAGATAAGCAAGAAAGTGACAAGCTCATCAGGCGGCAACAGAAAGACGCTTTGAGACTTCAACAAAGGGTAAGATCAAACTGCAATATTCTCAGCTCTCGTACAGGGAGTTAAGGCCATTACTGCTTTGATAACAATGTGTTGCCTCAGATTCTTTTCAACGTTTGCAACAATTTCCTTAAAGAATTGCTTCAGAGTTTTTTTATTTCTTGAGTGAAATTGAGCTGAAAAGAGATCTGAGATTTTTCTCAACACTTCATAAGGAATAATTCTTCATGCTGACCTTGTTGTCGGTGCTGCTCAGGGCTCAGCCGCTAATTTTTGTTATGTTCTCAGATCTTGTTACTTGATGGATCTTGACTACTGATTGTAAACTTTGTTGTAATCCTGAACGCCAGAATATTTTATGACAGTAGAGTTGGTGGCAGCTCATATGTTCTGTCTTTCTCTCTTTATCAAAATAATGTAGTAAAGAATCAAAATGGCAGACGTAGCCATTGCAACTCCAGCTGACAAGAAAGCTCCTCCCAAATTCAAACAGAGGGCTATGCGCACCTTCAAGAGTAAGGCCCCTAAACCCGGCCAGAAGGGGTAAGAGACAACACAAGTCCTTTCTTTATGTGCTGTATCGCTGCTCAGTATTGAATGTGACAACGTCCCATCACTGAGTTTATATTCATTCTAGTTGTTTGTCCTCCTCCATTCAGATTTGGAGACGACATCCCCGGCATGGAGGGCCTTGGCACAGACTTCACAGTGATTTGTCCATGGGAGGCCTTTGGGGACATGGAGCTTAGTGACCTGGCAAAATATGGAATTGTTTAACCCACTTTCCTCTGCCTTTCATCCCCATATTATATTATATCTCTACTATAAAGTAAGCAGCTGAAAATCTCTTGTGTCTAATGCACTTTATTTGCCCCTGACTTTCCACCAATTCTCAACTTTTTCACTCTTCTTCAGCTCTCTCTTTCCTGGGTCTCTCTAATCTGTCTTTTCTGTAGCTCATGCTCCACATCAGAAAAAAAAAATCTAACTAAATATGTTATATACTTTATTTTGTAAATATGTCAGAGGGTTTGATATCTGCTGTTGTGGTTCCCCAGGACTGTTCAGCTATTTACAGCTCTTCTCCTCAAAGCTGTCGATATGAAATGTACAGATGTCTATTTTGTGTTATATAATATTTTATTTTTATGAGAAAGTCTACAAAATAAAGAAAATCTATACTTCAGTGTACTCTTCAGTAAAACAGATCAATTTTGTCTGTCTCTCTCTTAGTAGAGTGGGAAAATTTCATAAACACAATAAAGGTCGATATTTTCAACAGAACATGCGCATGTTTCTGTGTCTTTTTGATGACTAACATTAAATTGATTGATTGAAAAAATAGTTCTCACACTGTGATAGCAGAAAAACAGACATTTATCATAGATGCAGACACAGAGGGATGAAAATGAAATGGCTCCAGAATGAAGAAGAACAAGCTGGGAGGTTAAATTGAAAATGAACTCATGCATTATTAAGGCAATATATGTATGGGTAAAAGTAATGATTAAATTATTAAATCATTAAAACGATTTAATGTGTCTGTTTCTAAAACATGTCTGCGGAGAGAGAAGTTATAACATTGACCTAAAGATGAAATTAGGTTTTTTTAAACATTAATGGATTTTAAAAGAAGTAAATGCACCTTTCTAGAAAGTTTAACTTTTCAAGTTCCTCACTACTACTTTTGTTCACTTGAAAAAGGTTTAGAAACAAAACTTAACTAAGAATTGAATACAAACGTGAATCCATGTGTGTATATGGGACTTTTCTACCTTTTTGGTACACAAAGTGCTTTATAATGTCATTCACTCACACACTGATGGTGGAGCTGCCATGAGACCCTGGTCTGAGCCACACATCATGGCCAAGGACATTTTAGAAAAAGCAGCCACTTTTAATGCAGCCATATGTCAACCAGACTAAAAGAAATTGAGAAACCTTTTAAGCAATTTCCTCCCGTTACTACATCCACTGTTCCATCCTGGTTGAATGTATCACTAAATCTAATGTCACATTAAATCATTATACATGTAGACGTGCATGTTTTGTCTTGACACAGAGCCAGTAGTTGTTTGTCTTCATTCAGACAAAAATTTCCTTATTGATTTTGAGAAATACTGTGTTGCTAAAGTGATGTTGTGGCTCTGGTCTTCACCACAATGTAAACTGCCCACACGCTGAAAATATACGTTCTACAAATGCTCAGTAAGCAGTTGCACGCACCAAGACAAGCTTGATATAAATAACCTCACTTTCTCTCACAACATGTCTGATGACCTACTTCTTCTATGTTTTTGTTGTTTTTTCTGTAAGCTATTACTAAATTTACATAAACCCATAGTTTCAGTTAATTATAATAAAGTTTAAATGAACTATAATAAAGCCTGATCAACAATGGATGAGATGCCTTAAATTGAATTAGAACACTCAGTGGAGTGCAATCGCCACTGTTAGTGTTCTTCACTCTCCAGGTGACTTTTATTTCAGGACAAATGCAGAAAATTAAAAAAAACTGTTCACTCAAATTGCAAAACTCTTCAAGGACAGAGGGTTGGGGAAAAAAGACGGCAGGAAGCACATCTAAAGTTATCGCTGCCACGGTAACCAAACCTGCTTTTTCACAGAAACGTCCAGTCGACTGTTTAACTGCACTAAGAAAAGAGAAATAGATAACAGAGATGGTGATCATTTAATGTCAGCATGAACACCGCGACACAGGACAAGCTGAGTCCGACGCCAATTAACATTATTACTAACTGTTATAGAAATTAAAGAAAACAACTCATCATGAAACATAAAGCCACCACAGCATTACATAATCATGAGGAGAATAATGACAAAACACCATCTGACTGGTTTAGTAAAATCACATTTACAATTAAATTGCAACCTCCACATACAGTACACACAGTATGTGTAGTATATGTTTAAAAATACAATCTCTGGAAACAGGGAATTGATCAACAACAACAACAACAACAGCTGAGCCTACACAGAAAGCTCAGTGCAGAACCCAGAATACATCAGATGAGACCTGTCAGCTACTGACCAAAGCGTTCCCGCTCCACACTTTGCTGTTTGCTCTCACATGGAACTCTTCATCCATGTACTCACAGCTTATAGGACTGTAATAGGATTGGCTCTTGTCCATATGGGCCAGTGCAGTGAGTGTTTTGTAAGTTTTAATAGCCAAGGATTACCTCATCTAAAGTTGGCCACGGTCGCTATTTAGAGAAAACATAGGCACAAATGTGTTTTTTCTTTTAAAACTCTGCCTACGGGCTTCAGTGTTTTTAACATTAAATAAGAAGGTGAAAGTGTTGTAAGGATTACACAGTGTCATATGGTTATTAAAGTATCAGAGCGCTTCCTGTCTATTGTGGCCCTCTGACGTCAGACACCCTGTAAATCAAACCCACTCATGAAATCCATACCGCAAACACTCCCACAGAGTTATTAATCCTTGATTTCAGCAGTTTGACACTGTTGACCGGACAGCCCACTCAGAAAAATGACATCTAAGAATATTTGCAGAGAATGTTTATTTTTATTTACCTTTTCATGGTGTAGTTGTGTCGCTAGGGATTCTCAGTCATCCAGATGAGTCATGGCAGCTGGATTTCTTTCGTGTCTCTCCTCATTCAAGCAGCTTCATCACTTTGGGGAATGTTGGTAGGAGACCACTAATTTATCCTTCAGTGTTGTTTGGCTTCTCATCTGGCCTGTAAAGTCTCACTCTGTGAACAGTGGAAAGTAAGGTGTGAGTAGAGGGAAGAGCCCCGTCTTTTACAATCCTTGTTATCCACCGTCAAAGAGGGTCTTTAACTGCAGTCTTCCTGGTGGACGTGTGATGTCGTCTTGATTTTACTGAAGATGGATAAATGGGCAGCATGATAAATTGGAGACAGACTGAGTCTAACCTTTGCTCCTCTGTTGAGGGAAGGATTTTCCACTTGAACTTGCACAACGTTTTTATAGATATGTTTCTTGTTTTCTGAACATTTCGACATGAAAAATGTTTGTATGTACACTAGGTGAAGTAATATATTATCATAGTGGAAGCACAGTAGTGATGTTGGAAGTACAACAGGGAGAGCTTTGTCTGTGGAAGAGTTTCAAAAAGCCACACCACCAGATGTCAGCAGACAATATGCGCCTTAGTTCTGTCACGGATTGATTATTGTTGTATGATTTAGTCTTGTGTTTTGAGTGAAAGACGTCAATAAATTACAGGTTGCAGTGTTTGTACAGAGTAAAAGTAAAAACTGTACAGGACAGCTTGGACTGGCTAAAAACAGTTGCTCTGCTAAGTTTACCCAGGAATGTAATGGTGACAAGATCACCACAAATATTACATGACCAATGCTGTTTCCTCAGTCTGTTAAACAAAATTATAAAACACGATTTGCAACAGAAAGTAGTTTTATTCAGTTTCATCAACTGTTATATGTTATGTCAGTAGTTAATAGAGCTATACCTCCTTACTGCTGCATATTGTTCAAATAAATAGTAAAGATTGGTTCACATTTTTGTATCTTCAAACAAGTCACATCTGACATCAGTAAAAGTAGAAGAAGAAGGAAAGAGAAACAGATACAGTTGGGTATGCCAGGTGTTTAAATTATGTACTTATAAATAGATTATATGATTAGAGATTCAATTAATATGTTTGTTAAGAATCTTACATGGAACTGTGATTGTTTTACAGTATTTGGCAGAATGTCCTGTAAAAGGCCACAGTGTTGTATCTGTACATAGTTACAGTTCTTCTATTATTTATATAAATGTATATATGGTTGTATGTGTGGAGGACCTCAGGAGTAAGAATGGGCAGTTAGGCTGGTGCTAATAAGCATCCTAATAAAGAAAGAAAGAAAGAAAGGGTTAATGGTTGTGTAACAGATGATGACTGCTTTAACTTGCCCACAGTGTTCACACTAGTAATCCATCCGCATCGTGTTGACCTGCACTGAGCTCACCACTGCTCTCTACTGTGAGGCTGCATGTAAACTCAGGTGTGGTCAGGTCTTTCTGGTTGGAAGCTTATAACAGTTGTATGTATGTCACATCTCACAGAGATTACATACAACACAGGGGTTTTGCTGTTTTTATGCAAAACCCTAAATTAGAAATATTAGAATTAAAGGCTGTGCTCAAGAAAACAACCCTACATTACTGTTTATATGTATATATATATATATATATACATACATACATATATATATATATATATATATATATATATATATATATATATATATATATATATATATATATATATATATATATATTTTTTTTTATTTTTTTTTCATTTTCATTATGCATAGTATATAAAAGTCTTTTCAAAATGTAATACGTTTATATGTATCACTAAGTAAATATCATCCACGTGGTGGATTCAAACAGTGCAAGACTGACTGCACAAAACCAAACCAATTAATACGAAGAATTATATAAAGTAGGTTGTACTGTTAACAAAATTCAGAGCTGTTTTCATAATTGAAAAAACACTATGACGTGACAAATCTGCCACTGTGTGAATGGTAATGATTACTTTTGCTTTGTTTATTTGTAGCACCAAGTATATGAGCAATTGGGCCTGTAATTTTAACATAAACAACTTCCTCTCTCAGCCTGTTCATCACTTCAGCACATGTTCACAAGGAATCAGAAGTTAGCAAAAGCACAACATTTTTTCTTTTATTTCGGTCCTTCCTGCTTTTGTCTTTCCTTTTCATTTTTTTCTGCAATTCTCTGCCATACTTTTGTGTCAGGAATGCTATAAACATGTTTTTACGCAAACAACAGTTTGTGAAAGAAAAGTTATAACTTAAAGATGGTAAAAGGGTCTTTACTTCTACATTTAGTGTCCTTCACCTGAGAAAATATGAATGTTCATGCAGAATTACAGCTATGCACATAAGCATTTCATGAATGTGTCTATTAATTTACTGTGTTAGTGTCACGTTTTCAAAGACTATAGCCAAAAGCTTTTGACCCTGTAATGATCCAATAATCCAGCTGTAATAAGTAAGTAAGTAAAGTAATAACTATTTCACTAAATTATCATCCAATCCTGTTTTCATGTTCTGTTCCACACTAAGTAACGTACAGAGATAGTATTTAGCTTTTTTTCCTGTTTATTATTTTAAAAAATATATGTGAAAAGTGTTTGGATTTTATTGATGCAGACGATAAAGTTTACAGGGTTCAGACAGAAACAGTTTTGTCCATAAGAGTTCTTTGTATTTTAGTTCTGGTTGTTCTTATTTCAGCTCTGTGGTCAGCTAAACTGTAACTTGTCTGCAGTGTCTTTGCAGATTCCTTTTGCCTGGGAACCATGTTTAAATTCACAAGAGAAGATGTCAAATTTCAGTTGTGGATGCGGATAAATATGCATTTCCGAGGTGTTTTGTTTTGCTTTTAGACATCAAGTCAACATTTCTGTGGCAGTTGTGGTAACTGCAGTTTGTTGGTTCCTGTCTCTCTAACTTTCTAAGAAAGTGTTTAATGTACTTTCCCCTCTGACATGGGTTTTAAATGTTAATCTAAAATCCACATCAGATCAATTTTAGATTTATAGTTTTGTTTTCCTGCTAACATGAGAATGTCATCAATCGTTTTTAATCAAATGTTGACTCAAACAAATAGTGAGATTTCAAATGCCAAATTCTAAACATCATTTTCCAGCTGGAAGGCAACATGGAGTTGTGTCCCTCATGTGGTGAATATGCAGAAATGTAGCCCAGTTTAACTTTGCACCTTCTCTGATCATACAGGCTGTTTGCAGGCTGTGTGGAAGTGAGACATGAGTATTAAACAAGCTGTTAATTCAGCAGAGACTCCCACCCACAAAACATTTATGTAACGCGCTGCAGAAAGATGTTCAGATGATGCTCCTAACGAAAGTTGTGTTTCGCAGAGCGTGAAGCTCAGCTGGATTAATTGTGTACTCCACCTCATCATGGTGAAGACACACACAACTGTTCCCTGTCATTTTGTGACACGTACTCCAAACTCCTGGCTTCCCAATTTATCAAGAACACCTGCCTGGTTCCCATGAAGCCTCCAATCACATCCCAGGAAAGGTACAGCAGCCACAGTTAGCTGCCATGTGGCAGCCGTCACAGAGCAGAGTGACACGACTCGTTGTACAGAGCCAGGCAGCTACAAAGTCCTGTGGTCTTGCCTTGGTCCTCCTTTTGTTTACCTGCCTCCCTGTCAGACGAATCAGTTAAAACATGCTGATTCCTCTGTTTCTTTCCTTCGTGGTGTCGTCTGTCATCGCTACAGAGAAAGGTAAATTTATTTATGTATGACCCCTGACCTCATAATTTATATGTCAGTATAATGAAAGTGCTTCACCTCTCCTCATATATAGTACAGGTTTTAGTGACACTTCCAGCATTTGTTCTGTTCTTTGGTCCAACACTAGCTGGCCCAGGCTGAAATATCTCAACAACTTTTTTGATTGCATTTCTAATTTTGAGGATGAATCCTAATATTCATTCTCTGGCTTTACCTCTAAACCCTACGACATTAACGTTTGCAGTTTTATGTAAAATACTTTCATAAGTTCAACAACGATCAGATAGATTGTTCTCGAATGTATTCGGATTTAAATTGTAATTATTCTGATTTCTTTATCTGTCAAAATGTTTAAATACTTTGGTTTACTTTGATTACAAAGGCCTTAATGCAAAACTAACGACAATCCTATCAGCCTCAGTTTTACTTTGTGTTTTTTTGATAATTAGCTAATTAGGTGATGCACGAAACTAAGATAGTGAAGAGGGTGAAACATCATGTTTGCCAAATTCTCAATGTGACACCTTATTAATAGTCTACCGAATCATAAAATATATATACATAATAACATAAATAACAATAACTGAAGACTGATATTTTGTAGTTAGTGACAATGCTAACATCTAGAGGCAGTGACACTGATCAGTCATCAAAATATTTCAGCAACTGCTGGATGAATTGTCGTGAACTATTGGTATTCTCAGAGTTTGTAGTTCCCCTGACCTTTCGTCCATCATCACCTGCAGCTTAAGGTGCTAAACAGCAATTTCTGAATGGATGCTATCATACAGTACTAAACCAAGTGTACAACATCATTACATTAACACAGGATGCACTGCTGCAAGTTGAGCTGCTGGCATGTCTTTCCACTCTTAGTCATGTTCAGACAATGACTGGAAGTGTTGTATGACTGGTGTATCTCGTGTCTTCCTTTCTCAGACAGTGCTCTTCCCAGGCTGATTGACACCAGCGCTGCTGAGGCCTTCATCGACTCTGCAGAGGTGGTGGTCATCGGATTCCTGGAGGTCAGACAAGAAAATTGCACGTAGAGGGATAAAGTCTCAGTCATGGTTTAGAATGGGTTTTCATCTTTTCAACAAGCCTACAGGAGCAGTTTTATGGCTTAGTTCATTATGTTAACATGCGTGCGGCGGACTAGACATGATCAGACAAATTAGCTGAGAATGAGACTGTGAGAGCTCCCAAAATACAGCTGTTTGCACCCTGGTCTGGGTGATGCTACTGTCGCAAATAGATTTCGAAGGATATGTTTCCTGTGGCCACACCTTTGGCAGAGTTGATGCTGTGAGGACAGAGGGTGGCTGACTGTCCCGCAGAGGCGAGCTCTTTGGCCAGACTCTGTGTGCGGGGGAAGATGGCAGACCACTTTATAGGAAGTACATACATATCTGAAGACTTGTGGGATTGGCTCCATTGACTCACTCGTAAACAAGTGCAAAGGCAGGGAGAAAGTTCACGAAGAAAGAGTAGAGCACACGAGGATAACAAATGGCTGGACTGTGGCACTGAAGGCAAAAAGAACCCAAAATACTGGTGCTGTGAGTCACAGGGATTGAACACATATTACAGGCTGCAAAATGATCAAATGGATTGCCAGAGCTCATGCAATAGTCTCAGAAATAGGCATGATTCACCTTTGTTTGACTCAACTTCATGTCTTTTCCCGGTATGCAGTTTTACTTTGTTTCTCTCTTTCTCTCTGCCAGCTGCACTTATTTATTGAATTATTTTCAAATGAGGCTGAGTGCTACAGGAGAGTCTGTAGCGTCCCCCGCACCCACTGGTGGTCTTAGAGGCCTGTAAATCATTTGTGGTGCTTGAACATGTTTTTGCAATTGCTCAGCTGAGGGGTTACAAGATGTATTTGCAAATAACTCTTTTAAAAGTTTAATAACTACAAGAAGAATTACAATTAAGACCGAATTGCACAAAACAGTAACTGAAAAGAATAAAATAATTCACATCACCAATCTTCCTCTCTTTCACTTTGTGCCTCAGGGAGAGGAAAGCCGGGGCTACGCAGAACTTGTTGCTGCTGCAAAGCGAGTGGACTCGGTTCCTGTTGCCATTTGCACTGTAAAAGAGGTGTGGGCTGACTACGGCCTCTCCTCAGACACCATCTCCGTATTCAGAAAGGTATTCTACACCACCGTGATGTCCAGTAACTCTCTGTTCACTAAGTTAGGTGGGATGAAAATGATGATGTGGATATGCTTTATGTGATCCAGGCAGATAATCATCAGGACAATCTTCTTGTAGCTGAGGTCAAGAAGCTGGACACTGATGGTCTTGTAAATTTCATCAGCATCAATGAGGTCCGATACATCACAGAATACAACCAAGTGGTAGGTGCATACTCGTCTTCATCATCATTATCTGATCACTGTTAGAGCTCATTGAGTGAAAGGCCTCTGAAACAGCAGATGATGGATGACCAGTGAGAATGGCACTTAGTTTAGTCGGTCTTTATACTGTATGTTGTTTCCCCTCTTCTCAGACGGCGGTGGGCCTTTTCAATTCAGTGGTGAAGTCACACCTCCTGCTCTTTGCCAACAGAGGGAGTAAAGAATACACTGAGCTCAAGGATCGACTGGGAGCTCTGGCACCTGAGTTCACAGGCAAGGTGAGAATATGCACAAATGTGCTTCACCTACAAAACAACAGTTCAAATTGATTTGTGCATTTCACAGGTTGACATATATATACTGTTTTTAGCAAACTAGATAAAAAAAGAGTCATGATGTTCTTTACACTGTCTGCAGGTCTGCAAAAGAAAAAAGAACTGAATTTGGTTCCTTGAAATTATCATTTATAAGATGTTAAAAAGTTTAAAATTTAATTTGCTCGGGTGTGAACCTTAGTTTAGAAAAGTAAAATGACTACAAGCAGAAATAAAAGCAAACAATGTTTTGGGTCTATTTGTGGTCATGTGTTTCTTGCTTAGTCAGCAGTTTGTAGTCTGAGCTGAACAAAAAATATTAAGTTGCTTTGCACCCCAGGACCTCCAAGTCCCTGTACCTGTGCCCTGTAGACCTTTTCAGGGTCTAAATCAATTTACATCTTTAGTTTTTATTATTATGTATAGCTGGGAAGGACTAACAGAAATGTGGTATCAATGGGAATTCATGTATTTGTTAAAACAATCTTAGGACTTTTTTGTTTTCATGTTTTATTCTTTGACTTTCTTGACCTTAATTAAAAAAGCACAGAATTACTTATTCTCTGTGGTTCTGAAGTGTCGAACATTTAATGTGGTGACCACCGTTAAAAACTCATTTATTCATATTTTGCCACAAATTAAAGTAATTTTATAAAGTCAAGCAGAGGTTAAGTACTCTATCTGTAATTACTTGATCTAATCTATAATGGGCTAAATTAAGCCATGAAAATTAAACTCTGTTCCAGTTCCTGTTTGTGCTAATTAATGGAGCTGTGAAGTCCAACTCTCGATCACTCGACTACTTCGGTATCAAGTCTAAAGACCTCCCACGCATTGGCATCTACGACGGTGACTCTGACATGAAGTGGCTGCTTCCTGAGGGAGAGATTTCAACTGAACGCGTGCGGGAGTTTTGCCAGTCCTTCCTGCGAGGAGAACTGAAGGTGAGCAGCCATAATGATTTGTCCAAAACTGTGTCACTGTGACAATTAGATGTATTTAAGCTGGTTGCTATAACAGCTAGTTAACACTAATATCACTGGACTCCAAGGGACTGTTTTATTGTAACATGCAGACTGACTTATAATCATATTTGTGACAAACATCACAGTTAAGAAATTTAAAGAAAGATCTGTCCAATAAAATTTTGTTGCATTCAATCTGCCAGAAAAGCTGGGCTACACTACTAAAGTATAAGAATAAAATGCTTCCCATCATCACTGTAAAATATATGTGGCACACAAAAGACAGGAAACCTCACTCTGTGCACTAATTTGCTCAGTTACACCACACCGAGCTCCGGCTGGGTGTGACGCAGAGTCTGAGGCCTTTCAGTCAGACAGAACCAGAACATCACAGTGTACCAGGACAAAAACTGAAATCACGTCACATTATGTTGTGTGAATGATGCCACTTTATTACTTGGATTATAATAGATTGTACACCTGTACAATCTAATTCTCTTGTGCCCATGTGCCAATATGTGCTGGTCTCTGGTCCAGTGTACCTTGCACAGTGCTCTCCACCACTTAGAGCTCTCAATTATCAGGTTAAAGTAACCATCTTCTCTTCTCTACACTGTTACCGAATACAGTTTTGATTTGTGACACAAATCCAAATATATGTAAAAACATAGTTTCTATCTTTTCCATCTTTTACTTAAGTAAAAAAAGAATACCACAGTGTATTTCTGCAGCATATATTGTACTGTGGTAGCGCATTGTGTTCTGCTATAGAGGGCCTAGAAAAAATATGAGGTTTAGGGCATAGTTTTATTATGAAATTACAGTAAACAATCTAAACTAACCAAGAAGAAATACTTGAAATTCTCATCTGATTGTTTAAAAAGCTGCCAGTAAACACGTGGCACGACTCCACATTAAAATAAGCATTGAAACATCAACAGCACCAAATAGATAACACATCTGTGTATGTAAGGGGTGTTTTACTGTGTTTGTGGTAGAACTAACTTTTAACTAGTTTAGGTTAAACTATATATACTGCTGGGAAGTAAACAAGTTTAATAAAGTTTTTTGAATCTTCAATCAAATGACACTTAAGTGGACACTAAATAATCTGAAATACGATTGTTGGTAACATGGATTAAATTAATTTCACTGTAAAATTTCCTAATTTGAACTTTCCATTAAAGAATCCAATAGTAGACTTCATATCTGTGAAAATGGAATATGTATGTAGTATATTCACTGTTTCATGTGTTCTCTGTCGTCCATGTCTGCTGTATTTCACTCATTACAATCATCTTTTTTACATTACTTAGGAGGTGAAGCAGGCTGGAGCAGAGGCCAAAACAGAGCTTTAGATTAGGAAAAATGAGTGTGAATAAATTCATGTTTGTTCAATAAAACCATAAATGTAAAAGTCAGTCTCATATAAAGTTTTTTTTTTTTTCAGCACAAGGGGAACAATTGCTTGCATGCGTGTGTTTATCATGTGCCCTCGCTTATTTACTCATGTACGTTATGTTTTGTCTGTTTACATGAGTGTGAGCCCGTCTGCGGTGTGGTTAGGTAGCCACAGGTCAGCTGCCGCAAATCGCTGAGATCTAGAGGAGTTTGTTAGTCTGTCCACTAATGTTATTGTCAGAACCACAACATACCAACCTCAGAGAGACTGACAGAGGGTTGACATGGAAGACACCGACAGAGGCAGTTCAGACGCACAGTTTTTAGCAGTACTTTCTCATATGAATCATTGTGGACAGAAAAGTGAGTAAATCAAGCGAAAAATATAATTGGAAGATAAACTACCATTAAAACCCTCAAAGAAGAATCACAACACTACTCTTACACATCAGAAACAAATGTGTGAAGCAAAATTCAAATCTAACTTAAAGATACTTGATTAGGGGACACGTCGGGCTAAATGTGGGATGACAGTGAGAGTATTTAGCAATACAGGCTATAAAAGCTCTATAAAAGAACAACAGATGGGCTGTAGACATCAAGAGTGAAAAAGTTTGGGCTCGTCCCAAATACGTTCTCTCAAGCGAGAAGGGAATTTGAAGGCCCAGACTGGGATCAGTATAATTAGTGGTGTTGTTCTGCCAAGCAGATACATCCGGCGGAATTGGGAAAGCCTGGCAGGTGGACGTTTCTCAGAGACCAGATGGAAATATACAGTACGCGCTGCCTGCCATCTGAGTTTGTTTACGGCTGCAGCTGAGACAGTCGACAGAAGAGTTAATGTAACATAAAGAGCCACCGCGGTCGAAGGGTGACAGGCAACGAAAACAGTGGGTTTTAGTTTCATTAAATCAAAGCAAATCACAACCTTTGACCTTTAACTCAATAATATCTCCAGTCCTTATGTCTGATCATAATCACTGGTTACTTATGGTTTAATGAGTATTTATGTTGTTATGGTATGTATTATTGCCCCCCTATGACTTACAGCAGATTTGATGTCAAATTTGATGATATCAAATTCAGTAGGTTAGCAATTTATTTCTTAAGCATTAAATTAGCAGATTACAGGAAAAGCTGAGTACAGTTTATCTGTGGATACAGGTGGTAGATGCAGCACTAGAACAGTGTGTTTGTCTGAAATGTTTTCTTACACATACACTGTGATTCGCTGTGCCAGTTTGGTTGTTGTTAACAACAGTTTGTTTGTTAAAGTTTATGATCTGATGGTCTATTCTACCTGGTGCTGATGGACAGGACACAGCAGAAAGTATCCTCACTTTTACATTAAAAAAAATACAAAACTTACATGATACATGACACTGATGGTTGCATGGTTATTAGAAAATATTAAACATATTATACAGCCTTAAAGTTTTGGAAACGAGGAAGGTCATAAGCTCAGTCAATTGTATTTTTCTACCTACATCAGAGAATTTAAATTTACGAGCTAGCTGTCGAGGCCAAAAGTGAGAAAATAAGCCTCGGTGCTTTTTCTCATGACATGTGACACATGAAGCTGTCAGTGAAGCAACTTGATCTCCCACTGAAACGAAAGACAAAACTCCCTCTTCTCCAAAACACAGTAAATCCACAGAGGATCTCACGGTCGCGTTGGTCTAAACTGAGCGACAGCTTGGCTCTTACAGTCCAAAGGAGGAAATGACATAAATCTTCATCCAAAACTAGTCTCTAAGCAAGACTAGTCTCTAATAAGTAAGCAATAAGTATAGTATACTGTAGATCAGGGGTCACTAACAGGCGGACCGCGGTCCGGATCCGGACCCAGAAACTGTCCCATACGGACCCGGAGGTACAGAGCAAACCGAACGTTTGATTCCAAATCTAGCGGGACACCTTAATTATAACCGCCGCAGCTATTGCGATCGTTAGGGTAGTTATTTAGTGGACGCGACAACGCATTGGCCAATTGAATGCGAGTTAAGCCATCCCACGTGACTTCACTTAGCCAATCGATTCTGTGGATCACAGGCGGTAAAATTAGAGACTCAACAGTAGATGAGAGAAAGTTGGAGGTTGGAAAAAAATTAATAAACAGAGATGGTGATAACAGAGAGACAGAGAGGAGAGGGACAGACGACAGAGAGGAGAGGGACAGACGACAGAGAGGAGAGAGAGACAGACGACAGAGAGGAGAGAGACAGACGACAGAGAGGAGAGATACAGACGACAGAGAGGAGAGATACAGACGACAGAGGGAGAGAGACAGACGACAGAGAGGAGAGGGACAGACGACAGAGAGGAGAGATACAGACGACAGAGAGGAGAGGGACAGACGACAGAGAGGAGAGATACAGACGACAGAGAGGAGAGGGACAGACGACAGAGAGGAGAGAGATACAGACGCCAGAGAGGAGAGATACAGACGACAGAGAGGAGAGGACAGACGACAGAGAGGAGAGATACAGACGCACAGAGAGGAGAGGGACAGACGACAGAGAGGAGAGATACAGACGACAGAGAGAGATAACAGACGACAGAGAGGAGAGGGACAGACGACAGAGAGGAGAGGGACAGACGACAGAGAGGAGAGGGACAGACGACAGAGAGGAGAGATACAGACGACAGAGAGGAGAGGGGACAGACGACAGAGAGGAGAGGGACAGACGACAGAGAGGAGAGATACAGACGACAGAGAGGAGAGGGACAGACGACAGAGAGGAGAGATACAGACGACAGAGAGGAGAGGGACAGACGACAGAGAGGAGAGGGACAGACGACAGAGAGGAGAGATACAGACGACAGAGAGGAGAGGGACAGACGACAGAGAGGAGAGATACAGACGACAGAGAGGAGAGAGACAGACGACAGAGAGGAGAGAGATACAGACGACAGAGAGGAGAGATACAGACGACAGAGAGGAGAGGGACAGACGACAGAGAGGAGAGATACAGACGACAGAGAGGAGAGGGACAGACGACAGAGAGGAGAGAGATACAGACGACAGAGAGGAGAGATACAGACGACAGAGAGAGAGATACAGACGACAGAGAGGAGAGGACAGACACAGAGGAGAGGGACAGACGACAGAGAGGAGAGGGACAGACGACAGAGAGGAGAGATACAGACGACAGAGAGGAGAGGGACAGACGACAGAGAGGAGAGGGACAGACGACAGAGAGGAGAGATACAGACGACAGAGGAGGGACAGACGACAGAGAGGAGAGAGACAGACGACAGAGGGAGAGGACAGACGACAGAGAGAGAGATACAGACGACAGAGAGAGAGGGGACAGACGACAGAGAGGAGAGGACAGACGACAGAGGAGAGAGATACAGACGACAGAGAGGAGAGGACAGACGACAGAGAGGAAGAGATACAGACGACAGAGAGAGGGACAGACGACAGAGAGGAGAGATACAGACGACAGAGAGGAGAGAGACGACAGAGAGGAGAGAGATACAGACGACAGAGGAGAGGGACAGACGACAGAGAGGAGAGGACAGACGACAGAGAGAGATACAGACGACAGAGAGGAGAGAGACAGACGACAGAGAGGAGAGATACAGACGACAGAGAGATGAGACAGACGACAGAGAGGAGAGATACAGACGACAGAGACGGAGAGGGGACAGACGACAGAGAGGGAGACTACAGACGACAGAGAGGAGACAGGACGACAGAGAGGAGAAGAGAGACACGACGGACAGAGAGGAGAGCAGAGACAGACGACAGAGAGGAGAGATACAGAGACAGAGAGGAGAGAGAGACAGACGACAGAGAGGAGAGAGACAGACGACAGAGAGGAGAGAGACAGACGACAGAGGAGAAAGTTGATAAAAGGACGGTGAGACTGAAAAAGAAGAGATAAATATAAAAATGTCCAAAAAGAAAAAAGTGCACAGTAAAGAGTTTTTAATCCACATAGACAGACTCCTTTCTGTTCATATTACCCACTGGGAGCAGTAAACCAGTTATGTTTGATATGTTCGAAACTGCGGCTCTTATAAAAGTGCCAATGTCAAACTGCATTATGAGACAAAACACAAAGGTTTTGAACACACATGCCCACTAAAATCTGAAGTGTGATCACAGAGAGTTGCTAGTCTCAGAGCCCAGTATGAGCAGTCCACCAGGATCTTGAGCCACATGCTCAGTTTGATGTTACATATAAATTTCTACTGAATTAATTTGATTTGACAGTCAAGTATTGATTACATGCAGGCTACTTAATAATATATCACAGTATATAGTTAAACATTATAATCTTCTGGACCTTTGCTTCCAAAAATATTGCGTAACGGACCTCTTTAAATTTTAGTTGAATACCCCTGCTGTAGATAGTCCAGTCTAGTCCGTTGTCAAGTGTTATTCCCAGGTTTTCCAAACAAAACTCCAAACCTTTTAAAAAACCATGTGCTGTGTGTTTGGCTTTCTGTAACAGCCTACGTCTTGGTGCATTTAACGGAGAATAAAGATACAGTGTAGTCAGTCAGTAGGTTCATCAGCCTGGATTAAATGCTGTAGCTGTTCTATGGATCAACCTTTACATGTATCAACACTGTAAACTGAACCTTTACAGAGAAATAAACAAAATAAAACTGCTGTCTGCCATCAGTCGAGTTTGAACTTTGTTTTTGTTTCTGAGCTTTTATCAATGTTAATATTGCAGAAAAAGAAAAAGAATATGGAGCAAGAGAGAAAAACTACTACTACTACTACTACTACTACTAAATTTCAAATTATTTAAGTGTAAGTGCAAAGTATTATATTAAAGATATTGTAGATTAAATACTGGAAGGTAAGCACAACACCAATGTGTGGTAATAGCCTGAGCGGTGAGCGTCAACACGCACACTGAGGTAATGGCTCAAAAAATGCTGAACTGGTAACTGGTCATTTTCAGATTGTTTGTTGCAGTGATTTGATGTATTCCAAAACGTAAAAGCTGACACGGATAGAAGAGAATAAAATGTACAGTGAACACACTATACTTAGATACTTAGATATAGAACGTTTGGTGTTGTATTTGTAGTAAACTTAATAAAGTCTGTGTTAAAACCAGTGTTATTAATGCTTGATGTACCAGAACTTCAGGTTATCGTGGGATTTGATGCTTGACAGAGGTTTTTGTTTGTTTTAAAGTTTCTTTTGAAGAAGTTTAGACTTGTTAATTTCCTTATTGATCAGTTCTATTGATTAGTCCAGAGTCATCTGTGATAGTTCCCTTTTGATTCCAGTAGATGTTCCCAAACTGATGTGACAGAAGGGATCTGTTAAGTTAAAATCAAAGAGAGACTTCCTCTGCCGACCTGCAGTATTTTTAAAATGGAAAAGCCCCAGAGGCAGAATTCACTTTTTAGGGAATTATCAGGACCTATTAATTGGTAATTCCATTCACAGATAATCTAAAAGAGGTATCTGAGCACAGACAAGAAAAAACAAAGTGAGCATTACTCATTGTCTAGAATCAATGATTTCAGTGCCAAAATGTAAGAACAAAAAAACAACGACTGATCCAGAGCAGACATGCCATAGACACGGTATTTCTCTGCAGGGGCGTCATGACCATTGTTTTCTTCAACTGTTTTCCCCACGCACCGAAACGCATCCACAAAAACGGACACTGGACCAGACATTGAAATTACACGGCGCATGGTCCAAGACAAATCCCAGACACCAGGAATAACGCTAGACTATGAAACACGTAGGACACCAAGGTCACTCTGCAGCAGCACTGCATTCCACACAACATGATAGATGAAGTTGTTTGGGGGGCCCTCTGTGATATATATGTGTGTATAGTATATATATGAAATGATACGTGTGCATAAACGTTTGGTTATGTAGACGGTATTTAAGTTGCAATCTGGTTTGCATTTGTGAATTCCAAAATACCATTTTTATCAAGAACCCACAGCTCAAGCCACACTAGAGCCGTATCACACAAACAAACAGCTGGGTCCAAACCTCATGCATAATGCTGTGAGTCCAACACATGGGGGTTTTCTATAGCTGTATATGTGCTAAAATACATCAAGCGGGGTATTGTGAACTGGCCCACTTGTTGCTGTTGGTAAGCCATAGATCTAGCTGGAACCTGGAGCGAGATGGATCTGTAAATAGTGACTGACTGCGGTTCTGGTGAGACTCTGCAACACTCTAATTAAGTTTTGTCGCATAATGAGGCTCACTGCTGTTCTGTGTCACTCGATTAGTAGCTTGTGGTCAGCTCAGGGTATAGTTTGGGGTTTGTGGGGGTGGGAGATCACATTTGGGGCAAGGAGCACAGTAACATAACAGCAATGGCAGTACGTAGCTCTGCTATGGGTCACCCGGCTTAAAATCCAAGCGCATTTTAAGGGTATTTTATAAAAATCACTAACACCAGTGGTTTGGACATTTTTGGTTTTGTTGCATTGTATATATGTTACTGACGGAAGGTGAGGATGAAAAGGAATATGAGGGTAAAATACAAGAATGGTAAACAAGACAAGTAAAAACATGCTTGGTTTACATCTGAAAATGATTGACAGGAAAACAATGACATTTTTGTTTGAGAAATAAAAAATGACCTAAACACTGTTGGTTTGCACTATAATACACGCACATGTGCATGTGAACGATAGAGAAGGGGGATCCCAGGAATTGACTATTACTACTACTTTATTTGTTTACACACAAACATGTGCACATGAAGTATTTTAAACTCAGCTGAATGCCAGAATGTCTGCAGCCATGTAAGCAGGTGAATATGTTTTTGGACTCTGTGCCAAGGGGTTGTGTGGGTGTTTGTGGGAGGTTTCACGACAAGGGGAAGTGGAAATATTGACATTTGATTCCCCGGCCAATCAGAGAAAAATTTCATTGTGTGGGTCTGGCCTAGCACGGGAGGTGGACTACAGTATATATTGACCTTGACTTTGGGGAAAGAAACAGAGCAGTCCCTCGAAGGAAAGCAAAGAGCAAGCAAACAAGAAAGCAACGCCAAACAACTAGCTACAAGGCATCATGAAGACTCTGACTCTCCTCGCCATCTGCGCTCTTCTGTCAGTGTGCTGGTCCATGGGAGGTAAGAACAAACTCCTCTCAACATTAGTGGGACTCGTCATGTTACCGTTTGTTATTCTGAACCTACAATATGTTCAACAAGTCCTATCTTTTCTCCCCCTCTTCAGCTATTGAACCAGATGTCGTCGTGGACCCCGCTGCAGACACAGCTGATGAAGCTGCACCCGCTGACCCCGTTGACCCCGTTGACCCCGCTGACCCCGCTGCTGCCGACTCCTCTTCTTCCTCCGAGTCCGATTCAACCTCATCCTCTGAATCTGACTCCAACTCTTCCTCTGACTCCTCTGACTCCTCAGACTCCGATTCAGCTCCCTCCTCCGAGTCCTCTGAGTCTTCTGAGTCTTCCTCCTCAGAGTCGGACTCTGCTTCTTCATCTTCTTCATCCTCATCATCTTCATCCGAGTCAGCCAGCGATGAGGGTATAACATATTCTTGTTTCGTTTTAGAATTTAGAAATAAGTTTAAACATGAATGAGAAAAAAGACATTTTAAAAAAGTGAACTTATGATGTTTGTCCCCTCAGCTGCTCAGGTGGTTGTGAAGAGAGATTTGGCCGCTGCCCTCCTGAGGAAGAGGAGAGCCGCCCCAGCGGGAACCCTCTCCCCTCTGCAGCTCGAGAGGTACAGTTATTGACCCCAGTTGAATGAACTCACGTATAAACACGTTTGATATTTGACTTGGCTTCTGCTGCAGTTCTTTTAGTCCAATAATTCTACACATGAATACCAACAAGCTGCTCACTGTAAAGTAAAACTTGTCTGAGATGCAACAACCCGTCTTACCTTGTTTTTGTCTTTTGCCTCCTAGCCTGAGAGAGGTGTGTGAGCTGAACGTTGCCTGTGATGAGTTGGCTGACACTGCAGGCATCGTCGCTGCGTACACTGCCTACTACGGACCTGTTCCCTTCTAAGTTAGAGACTTTTAAACTCTTTCCTTTTGTGATCGAACACCCTGATGTCAGCTTAGGAGCAGAGAATCACAAAAAAATGGGCTTGGTCCATGTAAAATGCTAGATGGAGTTTTTTGTTTGTTTGTTTTGTGTTTTGTTTTTTTTTGCAACAAATCCTTGCACAGGTGACCAACTGTAGTTGTCAAGTATGAAAAGGCCACTTCCAGGCTTTTAGAGAGAGGCACATGGAAACACAAGCTTGTGAAGTATGTAGTAGCCCACACAAATTTAAGTTATTCATTGTGTCTACAGTAAAATACAATGAATGGTGCTACAAGTGCAAATGTATTGTGTGTTAATGTATTAGTGTTTTTATATTGTGCTTTTGTCTATCTAGAAGTAGTAGTTCTAGTAAGTAGTGGATGAAGTAATGAGTAGAGTAGTCATTTTGATAGTGGTAGTAGTATTGTACTTTGTGTGTAAAATGCACATCAGTTATCTGTTATGACTGTAAACCACGAATTGCCTCTGGGTTTAAAAATAATAAATTATTTTGTCCTGTCAAATCGTCTCTGATGTCTTTCATACATCCTGAAGGTGGTCTTTGCTGGCTTTACTAAATCTGTTTCTTGGTGTGGAGCAGGTAGTTTACAGTTAATCAGAAATTCTGAATGCTGAGAGCAGTGCAGGTTGTAGGTTGCTAGAATTGACCCAGATATGGAAACAGCATCAGCCATGCTCCACGTGGGCAGAGGAGCTGTACCGGTGGCAGTGGTAGTAGTTATGTGATCCATTGTTACTTTAAAGGCTAATGTTGCTTCAGTGCTGGCAGAGACATGAATTGTATCAGTATGTTGTATTATGTGATCTTCATGGCACCAACATCAGTAACAGTCTCTTTCTCTCCTTCCTTCAGTATTTAATTGTCATCATGTGTCTCTGACTCTGTGCTGTTCTCAAATTTGTCAGTAGGTGACAGTGTTGGTTCGTCAAACAGATTTTAATGCTGAAGTAGCAACTTTGGCATTTCATTGGAACACATGAAAATATGTTAGTTATGAACAGACGAGTCTATTTGACAAATGTGTGCAAGGTAGACATGCAGACATGCAGGAAAACATGTGTTTTGATCCGCAGTATAGTGCTGTAGGTAAGGTGTAACTGAGGAGAGTTTTGGTGTAGCAGCAGACAAGTCACTGCAAACTCATGGAGGGCGGTCAAATGTTGTTCAAAGCCACCGTGTTTTATTTCAACTGCTACACATAAAATACAAAATATCCAAGAATGAATTTAGAAACAAAAGTGTAATTTGACGTGATGGAAACAGCAGCCGAAGAAAGCACGGCTCTGCTGTTTTATCACAACCAGAGAGAGCAGCAAAGACCATCCTGCACCCTCCCAACTCCCAACCCCCACATTGACATGTTGACCATCCATCCAGCACTTATAAACTAGACTGAGCGATAGCCGTTACAGAATGATTAAACATTAATAATATTGATGATGATGATAAAGTTTATTATACTGTTGAGATACAGGACGTTTGCTTGTCTGAACAGTCTGAACTCTACACTATAAACTCTTGTTCTTCAACTGTTCGTTCCCACCATGCCTTTATCAGAAGAATCTCCAGATAACACTGAGAAGAAAGCAACAGATAGTTTCCTATCTTGCTCTTTATACAGAGTCAGCTGGACGTTTAGGCCAATCAGTGAACATTTAAAACGATGACCGTACAGGTTTCTGCCACGTGCGTCAAACAAAGTGAGGTAAATCTTTCATTTAGGTCAAATGCATTTCATCGTTTAATTTTTCACAATGGTGTTATGGGAAAACAAAACATTGGCTCAACATTAAATATTCAGAACATTAGGTTAGTTTTAAATAACATATTCCTTGAATATAATTATCTTTCTCAATTACAAAATTATTTTTACACCTTAAAACGATGTGTTCAGTATCTTTATGTATCTTTATACACAGTAAAAAGAAAAAAATCTCTGTAAAAATATATCTCCTAAAGGTTTTGTGTAGATCTGACCACAACTATTTACTGTGTGCTTGCGTGCAAAGGTCATCACATTTTCACATTTTAACAGCATAACTATTAACTATAATAACTAACTATTTGTTATGGAACTCAGAATTGACTTTATTCAGCATTAGACTTAGTAATACATCTACTTTGTATTTCATTGTTTCAGTTCTCATTACTACATTCAATTCAAAAATATGTTTTATTTGTTTTGTTGTTTTAGGTTGTGTAAGTACTATTTTATTTTTTTTAGATCTAATTAAACCTGGTAAGAGCCATTTCTTTCTTATTGTTTACAAATCCATTTTAAGATTTTAGCCAGTTTATCCTAACAGTATTGACTGCGTAGCCAAAACTGTGGCTTTGAGTGTACTGCCCATTATTGCCGATATCAGCTTGGTAATGTGCTTTTAATGAAAATGCTAACATACTACTGTTAAACAGTTCACCATCTACGTTTAACATGCTAACATTTACTTTATATTTGCATGTTAGAAAATTTTAAAAAGTTAAAAGTACACCAGAGACAGAAATTAGTTTCTAACAGAAAGTATTGCTGCTATTTCTAAGGCAATTACTGGACATTTAAATAGCCTGATTCATGTATGTCACATACGTGTGACTAATTCTTTGGTATTTTTCATCTTTTGGATTTTACCAATTAGTCAATATTTTCCCCCCAGGGAAGTTGAGAAATTGAATATGAATATAAAACAGCTGGAAACGTAGCTATAGGCAGTGAATTGAAAGTCCCAATTCAGCCTATTTATTGACCAACACATTGTTAACCTTACCTGCACTTAAACTACACCATACAACAGGAAGATTAACACTTTCCTGCATGTGTTATTTTCTTTGACTAACATTTGAAAATCCCTGGACAGACAGTTCTTATATGACAATAAAATATGTAGCAAAAGTAATAAATATTATGGAAGTTGAAGTTTTTGCCTGAGTGGGTTTCTGACCATTGTGCTTCTTTGCATCTAGGACACATAACATCTTACAGCTGGGTCATTTTCAGAATCTTTAGCTCTATCTTTATCTCATTTTCTACCTCTTTTTCAGCGCTCATTGCAGGATTATCATACACCTCTGTGTGCGATTTCTTGTTATTTTCCACAGATTCATTCTCTGTGTGTGCTTCATTGTCAACAGTAACTTGGCAGCATTTGCAGCAGCAACAGCATTTGGCAGTGATCACACCAACCACTTTGTCCCAGGGAGCCAGGGAGTATGCCCAGAGAGGGAGGAAATCCCAGGATCGCAGTACCACGGGCAAACAACCAGGTTTCCATTTCTGCAGCACATTGATCACTATGATGATGATGAACATGACAATTAGAGGTACGCCCACTCCTACCAGTACCTGCCAGCCAGCCAGCGACAGACTGAAGATGAAGAGTGGTAAAAGGAAGAAGCAGCAGATGATGTAGACAGCAGCAAACCAGCGATAGGAGGCGGTGATGTTGCCCAGATTTTTGGCCAGCCGGATTGGGATGCGGGTAAAGGGGATTGGATACCACAGAATGATGCCAGAGATGTTGAACAGGAAGTGCACAAGGGCAATCTGCGTCAGGGATGAACAACTTTAAATGCTATGGTACAATAAAAACATTCAAGTCTATTAAAAAAGTCCGTTCACTTATATTGTGTAAGGAAGTGACTTCCTGCAATATCAAAAATATATTAAATAAAATGTAAAATCTCATTCCTGGTTGATGGTTTGCTGTTACTTGCATAAGAGAATTTAAATCCAGCATAAAAGTCATTATTACTGACCTGTAGAGCATTTGCCAGTGTCTCTCCAGGACTAGCCATGGCTGCCAGGATGGCTGTGGTGGTTGTGCCGATATTTGAACCCAGAGACAATGGATATGCTCTTTCTATGCTGATGACACCAATACCTATCCAACAAAAAGATGCAGTAGTTAAATTACATGCATTTTACCTGTGATTGTTGTGAAAGTCCAGGGTTGTAAAACTCAGTCACTGAACTCATACTGTTTTGAGTCAGAATGCCCACGAAGGGAGAGCAACATACAGAATCACACAGAGAAGCATTGAATAATGGTACATAGATGTAGAGAAAACAAAAAATGAATAAAATGGGTGGATGCTAGGGTGGATAAATAACCTCACCAACAAGCGGAGTAATAGCAGAGGTGAAAACCGAACTGCTCTGCACAATGAAGGTCATTCCAGCTCCAACTAAAATGGCAATGTAACCAGTGACCCACCCAAATGGAAATGGGAAATCTGCACACACACGTGGAAACATACACATACCTTAGCGTAAACTACATTCACTGTACTTGAATTTACACTGTATAGCGCAGCTCACCAGTGTTGAGGATCTTCTTTATGACTGCAGCCACCTGACCCTTCAGCATGGAGTTGAGCAGCTTGACAATTAGGATCAGGCAGGAGCAGAGCACCAGCAGAGAGAGAGCCAGCAGGATCAGACCCACCGCCAGGTCCGGCAGATTTACATCCACAAAGAGGTGTTTACCTGGGGACACATGAAAAATATAAATGTGGTTTTTACATTAAAATGGAGGACTTTGATAAGCAGATAATGACCTACATTCATTTATTATTTCTGTCGACCCGGGACAAAACATGAAAAACACAGACTCAAACATAATATCCTAAACTGTGATTTGAATGATGTGTTGCCATGGAGCCCACTATATTCACCTCCATTTTCTGAGTCAGTCCTTTTGCAGTATATTTATATTTAGTTACATTTAGTTATTTGGCAGAAGCTTTTATCCAAAGCGATTTACAAAGCAAGGTACAAAGCAATCAATTATCTTAGCCAAGTAGTCAAACATTAAAGTAAAGTGGTCTAGAAAGAGCTGTTTCAGTTTCATGGGGTACAAATGCAAGATTTTATGTTATTTTATTTATATTTTTTAAGTTTTAGGTGCAGAGAAAGATTTAAGTGCAAAAGAAAAGTTCTGTTTTAAGCAGATTTGTGAAAATTAGGAGTGAGGCTGCTGAGAGAAAGAAATGGGAAGGTCGTTCCACTATCATCGAACCACAGAGCACACTTTGTAGGCAAAGGGCCAGGAGTTTGAACCTTATGCAGCACCTACAGTAAGTCAGTGCAAGGATCTCAAAAGGGGTTTGACGTGTGACTTAAGCCAGGCCAGTGCTGCACCAGTGATGCCCAAATCAGAAAGTGTAGAAAGGAGGAACTGGTGGTTGACTTAAGACAGACCTTAATGAGTGGGGTTGCTGTTGGCCTGCTTAAACGAGGTGGGAAAGGTGTCTGTTGTGAGAGATGTGTTAATGATTTCGTGTCATGGCTGGGATTCGTGTGGATGCAGTTGTTTGAAAGAAAGTGGAGGGGATAGGATCAAGAGAACAGGTGAAGGGCTGATTTGAGAGGAGGATAACTAAAGACTAAAACGTTTATCAAAGCATCAAATGATATATAACCATAAGATCGCTCTAAATGCTCAGTTGCTGTAAATTGTTTTGTTTGGTTGAAACACTTTTGTCATATCGTGTGAAATGAGGCCAGATCATGATCTGCTTAACAGTGTACTTTTACTTAATGTACAGATCCCTATTTTTATAATCAATTAATCAGTCTTACATTTCTTAATATTGTATGTTTCTGAAACATTTTTCAGTGTGAAGGTGTAGTTGCCATCAACCCAGCAGAGAGAAGGAGAGGTGCAGTTCTCTGGACCAGGAACTGTAACATTCATTAAGGTCTGAAACACAGAGACAGTTTTAACAATAAAGATTTTAATCTTGGTGTTTTTGAATGTTTGGTATGTAGCTGACATGTTTTAGCCTTACTGTGTTGGTGAAGGTTTGGCACCATCTCTTGATAAGACTCCTGTTCCTGGCCTCTGGATCTCCAGTGGCAATCCCATTAATGACAGACTCATCCAGCTACAGTAAGGCAAAGGGCAGAGAAAGGACAAGCAGAAAAGTACAATCACCACAACGATAACAGCATTGTACAATAACATCTTATCTCTCTGATACAGTGGTCATTTATTCAGGGGACTAAAAACAACACAATTCTAATTGTCACAAACACTCAAATCCAATTTCCACAAAATGCTGGTCTGCAGTTTTATTTATCAATTTACTGACAATGTATGAGTCATTTGTTTGACTAGAAGAAACTACTTTGGAAATTCAGCACCAATATTTACAACTGTGGAGTCGACTTCTGTATCAACCCGACTCCTGTAACAATACGTTCACTATCTGTCTCAGCTCAAGGACGAACTAATAGTGTAACAGCATAAATTCACTGTGTAACTTATACAGTCGATGTTGCACATAGTTCATGTTGCAAACAGAGGTACTCACTATTAGGTACAGCTGTAAAATCTAATTTAATTCAATAGAGCAGCTCTGACAAGGTTATAATTTCTCAATTCTTTGTTAAAACTGTGAGAAGGGTGATCATCTTACTGTATGTTTATTATTGAGGTCATGGTGAGTGGTGGAGTTGCATCATATTAAGAGGTGTTTTTTAATGTTTTGGCAATACCATTTACATAAATTCAACATCAGTGCCATTTTACCTCAATGATTGACTTAGTGAGGACATCAGTGATCACATTTAACAGGTCTGGGGCCTCCCCACTCTGGATTTTAAAGGAGTCGATGATGAGCTTCGTGACCACGTACAAATATCCAGTGGCGACCTCCAGAGGCAGCAGCACCATCACAGACAGCCAGTTGAAGAAGTCGTGCACTGTGGCTCCTGCAAAAGCCCTGGGTGCATTGGGAAAGGAGTTACATTACATGCATAGGACCTAAGTTTAGGGCAAAGTAAGTAAAAATACTACATTAAATAGCAACCTAGCTGCAAATATTTAATTTAGTGCTTATAGCTCAAAGATTACATCACTGCCCTGTTCTCTTAGTTCCAAAGTCGACATTTTGGAATTGTTGTCCATATTTTTCTCAGTGATGAAAGTGAATTTTTGTAGAAAAATGCAGAACTCTCTGTATGGTACATGTTGATGTTGACATTTGCTCCCTGTGTACAGTACCAAAGTATTTCTAGTTTTCTAGACCCAAGAATTTATGGGTCTGTTTTACAGCAGGACAATGTTTTTGTTTTATTACTGCAGCAATAAATGTTTCATTCATCAGGGTAATGCATTAGATACTGTCGCAAAATGTGAATGAGTGGCATGTGCCCATTATTATCTCTGCACGTTAGTGCAACTCACAGTGGAACACATTGTTCCTTTTTGTTCTTGTTTTGTTTTCCGTTATGTTCTTCTGTGGATTATCTGAACTAAAAGGAAACAAAATCACTACCTGCGAAAGGTGCTGCGATCACCGGCCTGTGTCATTGCGACCAAAGTGTTGGTCACAGAGGTCCCAATGTTAGTGCCCATGATGATAGGAACAGCCACCTGGACGGTAAGCACTGCCAAAGCACACAGTTATTCTTCATCACCAGTCCTCATTTACCTTCTCCTCCATAACAACCTGTAATTCTGTTTTCATCTCTCTGTGTATGTTGGGGATTTGTACTCACATCCAGAAGAGACCATGCTGACAACTATGGAGGAGGAAGTGGATGAGCTCTGGACCAGCAAAGTGACCAGAACACCAATGACCAGACCAGCCAGAGGGTTGGACAACACAGAGTTGTCCTGAAATATATCACCTGCAGCTTTACCTGGATAAGGTAAAAAGAAAAGAAAAGAAAAGAAAAGAAAAGAAAAGCTTGTTAACATTTATTTCCTTAAAGTGACTGGATAAAATATAAATCGAATTGCGCCACTAATCTGCAAATAGCAAAACCTCTGTCAGTTTAAAGACACCAGTCTGTGCGTTTACCTCCAACGAGCTGGAAAGCTGAGCTGAGGATGTCGAGCGAGCAGATGAACATGTAGAGTAAACCCAGCAGCAGGACCAATTTCCCCAGTGACACGAACACTCTCAGCACCTTCCCTCTGGTGTCCAGAGCTGAGCCCGAAAGATTTTGAAGATTAATATTGTTTTTCAGATCAGACATTTTGACATACTATTTCACAAAGTTGTACACTTGTAACTTACACAGTGAAACTAAAGTTTGAAATACTTGATCAGACTACTCCAATACAAATCCTGAATCATAGGATTTAATTATATATAATTAATATGCAATTCATGCTAGATTAGGCACTCTGATAATAAACAGCAGTGTAATGTAATTTAAAGGTTGCTGACTGACTGACTGAACACTCAATGAGTCACACCTTGCTTTAACATCCACATGTATTCATATTCAGTCTGGTTTATCTATCTTCTTGCTACTATCTGGATCATATCCATTACTATTTATGGCCTCCGTGCTATATAAATAATCATTCAGTAAACCAAACTGAACTGATTTATTGTTCTTTCTTTTGAGTCAGTGATGTCTTGGATGTTCATCCGACTGCAGCACTTTGATGTTTTCCTGCTTTATTGTTTTATAACAGTGAATTAAAGTTTATTGAACGCAGTTCTGACACTCATCAGCAGAAAAAAAGGCCCTTTAATTATCAGAATGCAATATAGCTGTGTGTGGGGGCCGCAGGAGAACAAATACATCCGGGAGGTTCATAAAGACAACTGAACAACTAATTAAATCTACTTTGCTTCTGTGTTGTGAGACAATAAACCATGATAATTATCAAGGGGATGAATCATGTTTAAAAACACAAATACACTAACTGAATGATACAGTACTTATTTATATTTATTACTTACTTATGTCTAATCACAACACACATAGCCTTTAAAAATACAAGGCCAAGAAAAGTTACTACTATAATAATGTTACACAGGGACATTTTAAGTCTTCACCTGACCATGGGACCCCTGTGTCCCTCAGTTCTGGTAGATCCCATGGGTCTGTGTGCTCTGGCTTCTCCTCAATCAAAGTCATGGTGGATTGTGCAGGACTCACTTTGATCTCTAAAACAGATAAAACCCTGAACTCGTTTACTGTCCTTATATCTTTATATAGTGTGGGTTATAGACACAGTATATAAAAAAAAGTACTGCATGAAAATACCTTTGCCTTTTTCTGCGTGTCTCTCATCTTGGTCATCCTGTCGGTCATCCAAAATACATAAAACATCTTATACAGATTTGTCCATCTCAGTCTGAGTCAAATACCAGTTCACAGGCAGATTTAACAGAAACTTCAAAAGTTGCCAATAGAAAGTTAACAGTGATTTGAATTTTACACACTTTCCCTCACATGCCAGGGCATCGATCACTTTGTCACATGATGTAGCTACAGAAAAATTCCATTCACACAACAGTATGACCCAGAAGGAAAGATACCAGCTAAATGAATATTAAAAATATGTTTCATCAGGTTTTTGTTTGAGTGTATTAATTAACTACTAATACAATTTCCATACATATTAATGAAAAATTCCTTATTGTTATGAATTAATGGTCTATAGAGATCTTTACTTTTTCTCTATACATGTTGTTGTTTCAGTTTAGAGTCCAGATATCTACATGCTATGTGAAATTTCAAAATATTATAAACACATTTTATTATATAACTGATCTATGTTAAATGTAAAAATATCTTTCCAGAAACAACGCAGGACACTGGTATGTTACCAAAATAATAGTAACATGTGTTACATGATAGAAACATATTAGTAACATCGCAAATAATGGCAATCAAGTACAAAGTTTTACCATGAGTAAAGTCAAGTGAAAATAGTGAAATTCAATTATTTAACAAATATAGGTTTTAGTGATACCTGAATATTGTAAAAATATTCCCACTACTAATAATACATTTCATGTACCTTTGAGTACGGCAGGTTTTTCATTTGATTAAGCTTAAAAAGACATATTTATTTAATATTAAATAATAATTTGAAAGACAGTGTTAATTAAAGGTGCAGGTCGTCCATAGCCATGCTTGTCCTCACCTGGGGCAGGTGTAATGAGTCCATCCCTGGTCTGTCTTGAGCTCACCTGGGCTTCAGCCTTAAATGCTGCCTCCACACAGGTAGAGTGCGAGGGTGGTGCTGGAGGACTCTGTGAGGGGCAGCAGGGCAAGTGATGTGCAGCCTTCACATCTCGAGGAGCACCTCCATCTCATAGATAAGATAACACACCTTTCAATCCTTGATTAATCTTAATCTGACACTGCTGTACTCTGTCTGCAAGTTGTTTTGCAATCAAACTCACATTGTACCTGATAAGTTTTGAGCTGCTGCGCCTGCTGCTATTAACACAAACACCTCACCCAAATTATTTTGAGCCAAAGGTCCATAAAAATCTCTGTTGTCTGTTCTGTGTGTGTCCATCCATTTACAACAGAAAGTCCAGAAACTCCTGCAGTGCCTACACCAATGAACTAATACTGTTTGGTCTCATGCGTAGTCCTCAGAATGATGATGATGTCTCCAGCTGGTGTGTCCTGAAATTCTCTGGCACAGGTTTATCCCACTAACAGATAGACCCCGTGTGGTTGGTTGGTCATTCAGGAAGTGTGTCATTCAGGCATCACTCGACTTCATGTATTTCAGTTTGTTCTATTTATGGAGCACAGTGAGATTTTGTGTAGCAGACTATTGATTCTCTTAATACAGCTTCCCATTGGTCAGTACTATTGATCTAAGATCAATAGCCTAAGTTTAGCTATAAAACAGTTGATGATGGTTGAGAGAACTTAGAAAAATCAGCCACACTGTCACACTAATGCATTGAATTTCCATGGCAGTCGTGACCTGATAATGTTATATTGGGACAGGAGTTCCACCATGTGTCATGACTTTATGGCCACATGCAGCGCAACACAATTGCACTTTCAGAGTCCAGTACACAAGTGCCCATTTTTGAACTTCATTTATCCTGCATTTCCTCATAAGACCACCACACAATGTTGTTTATTAGGTCACATGTCCACAGCACAACCGTCAAACAATACTACAGAATAATCATACATCTGAACCAACTCCTTTCTAAATCAATTTAAAGAAAAATGTATTTATTAAATTTAATTAATTTATTGCAGAGCCATTGTATTAATTCACATTAATTTCAGCTAGGCTAGGTGTAGCTGATGGTTCCCAATCTTCGGAATATGTCTCTAGAAAGGTCATAATTTAATCTGAGAGATCGCAACATGAGGGGAGAAAGAAACATAGAACCAACAAAATCCTAATATACAAATCATTTATTAGAATTTTGACTTTTCACACATTTTTATAACCAGGTGAAATAAACTAAAATAAACCTTAACCCTGAAGACTTGAACAAATTAATTTAAATTGGTCTTGTGACATGTTGCCAGTAAATCTGAATGGGTGATAACTGGGGCAAAGAAAGAAAAAAACACTATTGATTGTGATTTAGTCTCTCTCAACTCCCTGGAGCACCTCCGGAAAAACAATTGCTCTCTGTCACTTGTTCTCTGGTTTGACAAATTTTGAGAAGATTATTGTGCAACCCCATGACAGAGGCAGTCCATGTCTTCCTTGTCAAACAGGGTGAAAGTGCAACAGCAACACCTATGCACCGTATAATGCTATTACAACATTTTGACAGTTCTTATTATCAGATGCATATAACCCAACTTACAATGTCTTTAAAAGCCAAATTGAACACTCTTCAATTGTGGTGAATTGTGCAAATACAATATCTGTGCAAAGAAAATATAAAAATACAAAATAATAATAATACAAAATAATATTATTATAAATTGTTACTTATAACTATTAATAAACCTTCAGTAGGAATGTTAAAGCCATAAGCATCATTTTACAATTGTAAAAGCTCAAGGTAGAGTTAGTTTTAACTACTTTATGACCGTTTGGTAGTTTAGCCTAGTAAGTTGTGCCTCTGCAAAGGTTCACTAAATCAACCTGAGGGGTCCTGAGATTAATTATAGGAGGAGACTGAAGAAAAAGTTCTACACTAATCAGTTTTCATCTTTTCAAGAGTCTCTGATGGTGCACCTTGATAGACGCAAATTTAAACATCAAGACCTTTGCACAGCAATGTAAGCAGGCTAATGTACAATTTGAACCCAGACTTGCAAATTCCCAAAAGCAGTGATGACATTATCAAGGTGGGACCGTTTCTCATTTGAACTCAGGGAAGATGTTAATGAAGATTGTAAGATTGTGGTCGACCTGGCCACTAGAGGGCGTAGGTCGATTTTTAAATACCTTAACTTTTTGAACTTTCAAAATAAAAGACCCAATCTAAAGCTCAGTAGTCTTGTCGAGTACAATACACTAATGAATTTTTTTTTTATTAATTTGCGATTGTCAACTAGTTTCTGTTATTATTTCTTGTCCTTGACGATCAAGCAGTTACATAACAACGACCCTCTTCTCATCTCATCAAACTTTCAAACCATTTTATTTTTATTTCCGGGTCATGTTAGCCTTAGCTGGTGCAGTGACATTGTACCAAACTGTAAAGTAGCCAGTCTACTAAGTGGCTTACACTTTGTTATTTCACATGGTTTAACAACGTGCATTAGCCCCGACATTGTCGTCAACATGTCATCCACCACTACAGGTTTTCCTGAGGAGCGGCAGCACAGTAGACCGAGGGGAAACACGCCGGTAAACATGTTGTTATCTAAGGAGATGCTAACGTGTTAGCTACCTTAGCTATCGTTACCTTTAGATGAACTTTAGGCACTAACGTGGACACGCTGTGTGTTGTTGTCTACTGCTTTAATCCGATTACTAGTTTGTAAGTCTGTGCAGCTTGCCAGCATGTCGGCTGTCAATAAACCAACAAATTCAAAGTGTGTGTTAATCTGCAGGGGGCTATGGGCATAGACTACATCCCCACAGAAGAGGAGAGGAGGGTGTTCGATGAGTGCAACCATGAGAGCTTCTGGTACAGATGTAAGTTTATGTTTTGCACGTACAGGTGAGATTATTATATTTTTAGGTTTGCATGGTGGAAATAATGTGTTTGAAAAAATCAAATCAAAACTGTTGAATTTACTTCTCAGCGATGCCCCTCTCCGTCGTCAGCATGGCTTTCACTCAAGCTCTAATCACCAGAGGTAATGTTGACATTGTGCACAGTGTAGAGGAGAAATAAAATATCTGTCACACTTATATAAAGGCATCATCAATGTTGATGTAACCCTGTGTCGTTTTATTTTTTAGGAATCCTGTCTCCAACCCCAAGATTTGGATCTCTACCTAAACTTGCCTGTAAGTTCCCTGAATGTTAAGAAGAAGCTGATACACACTCAGATATGTCTGATCAGTGGGACAGTAAATGTTGCCCAGTCACACCACTAATGACAGCATCTAAAATGATCCTGATATGTAATCAAAACCCCTCTAAAATGGCTTTAAGAAAAACAGAACATCATTACGTCGTGAAGGTAGGGTTGGATGCAGGTTTTGTTCTTGAAAGGTGTAACTAGTAATGTGATTTGTGAACATCCAGTGGTTTACCCATCTAGCTGTGCTAGAAGAGCAAAATATTCATGCTGAGAACACATCATTGTTACATGGGTGTTACTATTTAAAATGTTGATATTTAAAATGTGTGACATGCATGAGTAATATTTCATTGAGTGTGTTTGTCTTTCCAGTCGCTGGCTTCTGTGGCTACCTGGGTGGGAAAATGTCGTATATGAAGACGTGTCAGGAGAAGTTCAAGAGGTTGCAGAACTCTCCTATGGGAGAAGCCCTGAGACAGAGGGAAGCATTGTCTCAACAAGAGTGAGTAATGCACAGGTCTAGTTGAATTCTTATTAAATGCTAGATACTACTGTATGTCCTTATTTTGTTTGGATTACTATTTGTTATCTGGTAGAAAAGTGACTTTATTTTTTAAATACATTTATTTTCTTTTGATTTTCTGTTCTTTCTCCAGTTCTAATGGTCCTCAGTCGGAGCTGAGCGACACAGACACCCAATCGTATGACACCATGTTCCAGCCAGCAGAGGCCCCTAGTAAGGTGTCCACCCTCACCAAAGATTATGGATATGGCTACAGTCCAAACCCACCCATGCAAATGGACAGACAAGATGACTTCAGTACTCCAGGTACCACAGATGAATACTGTATAAGCTTTTCAAAATCCAAAATGTGCAAATGTATGTAAAGTGCAGACCAGCTGAGCAAAAGTGCAAACTGGAACAATGATGCTGTTGTTAATATTAATATTGTTAATATTAATCATTCATGCTATATCATCAGGAAGTAAGATCTTTTCTGTCTTTCTGCTTTCAGTCCAATCATATGTTGAGGAGGAGGAGCCCAGAAAAAAGTCCATCCTCTATGAGGATCTGAGGCTCAAAAATAGAGAGAACTACGAGGTCACTCTAACTCAGAAGACTGAGACAATGGTCAAAACACCACCACAGAAGGAGCCAGAAAGACCCAAGAAAGACGGTAAGGCAGAGCTGTGTAAGCACTCGCTAAGTTTAGGGACTTATATCCAAACACATCAGCTATCTTTAAATCCATCTGTGGGCAAAACTGATTTAACCATTTTCCTTTTACCTCTCTCATGTTACAGTGAAAAAGAATATCTACGGAGACACCTGGGAGGAGTGAATCTTTCTTTTAGCTATAGATGTGCTCTGGCATCATGTACAATGTAGTATGTAATGTCTAAGTCGCCATTTTGCTCAAGTGTAACTTGGCGTCCGATGTCATTAAAACGTATAAGTTTCTGATCAGTATGTTTGCGAGTGATTTAATTAAACAAACTGCTTTTGGGCAAGCTTTTGCTGTGCTTTTCATCTTCACTTGCAAAAGTGAAGATAGAAATATCCAAACCAAATTTATAAAATCATACTGACACAATTTCACTGCTATTTAGAACACAACCTGCATATTTATTGTTCACCTACTAATAAAACATTGGTATTAGCATATATACCAACTAGATACATATATAATTAAAACTTGGATAAAAACTGATTAACTGATTTTAAAAGGTTCTCTGATTTGACCGTTTGTCTTCATAAAGCAAAAAGTTAGTTATTAAAATGTAATACATATAGGATTTGAAACTGTGTTTGAATATATTTAATATATTTTTATTTTTTTAAATAAATGCCAAAGCATGAACTGGAAGCGCTATTTTTTTCATTGATTTTTGCAGACTTCTCACACTTCATGCATTTTTATTTGAAAACAGAATACAAATAACAGATACTGTGTAAAATGTAGATGTGTATATATATATATATATATATATGAAGGTCATCTGTAACATGTAAACATTGAGACAAATATCACTTGATTATACAGGTTGTTAGTTGTAAAATTCA
This sequence comes from Anabas testudineus, assembly GCF_900324465.2. NCBI lineage: Eukaryota > Metazoa > Chordata > Actinopteri > Anabantiformes > Anabantidae > Anabas > Anabas testudineus. Next base: position 14,084,858 of record NC_046610.1, on the reverse strand, counting down.
CCAACAGAAGACTAAAAGTGGTGTGGTGTTCTTCTAACTATCAGCGTAGTCCACACAATTCAATGACAGGAGATGCTGCAGGTGTACCGTCACTTTTTGTGGTTTTGGAACAAAAAATAAACAGTATTTTAAAAATATGATTATTCTGCACGTTCTTTTTGTACAACAACCTAAAGTTGATTATGACTATGAGTATGGTGGTTGTGGTTGCAGGTGTGGCCGTGACTCAGTCCAAAATTATGTACTGAGCCATGCCCATGAGAGTGGTGCGATGGTGTGGGCTCAGACAGAGCACTGGTTGAATTTGACCATCCTTCATATATCATAGCTGAAGTAGCAGGAGTGTTTATGCTGGACAATGGCGCATAAGCCTGGACTGGGTAGGACCCAGGTATTGGATTAATTTGTGGAAGGAGAGTCTTCTTTCTGTCCTCTGTGGAAGCCGGAACAAAGAGAACACCACTGATGCTCCTCAAAAACCTGAAAGGCATCATCTTCTCTAAAGCTCCAGCCCCGGCCTCAGACATGTCCACACGCGAGAACCATCCTTTCCCATACATCCACCCAGTCAGGATGCCAATGATGTTACAGGGGAGCACGCTGTGAGGGATGAGAGCAGTGGTGATTATGAGGAACACCCAGGGGAGAGCCATGGTGGGGAAACTGACTCCACACAGAAATGCTTTAGTCATCTTTGTGTGCATGGTGGTTAAAGCCACACATGCAAGAACTACAGGAAGCAATCCCTCCACGTGTATCTGGCTGCTGTCATCCTGCAGAAGATCCAGGAAGCTGTACCACAGCCCTGTGGTGGTCGACATCAGGAGGAACAAGAACAGGAAACGAACCGTGCCAACACCTTTCTCCAAACTGCCACTGAGAAACACCAGGGCTGCGATGTTCAGGAGCAGCTGAGCAAAGGTTCTGTGGTAAATAGGGTACAGGAAGAGTCTGTGGAGGTGTCCACTTTGAAAAACAGTGGCACCAACGCTGAAAACCCCCGGGGTTAAGTTGAAGTATGTTTGGATACCAAACAAAACACATGACCAGAAAACCACTGTGAGGATTCCGCAGGTGATAACAGGAGCGACGTCTCTGAATACTTGCGAGATAATTTTGAAGGAATCCTTCAGCATCATTTCGCCAAATGTGTTGATTAATGATCTTTAATAATTACTAGTAACAGGAATTACTAGAAACTCACCAAACGACCTGTGGTCTCCACATTAAACAGGAAGTAATGTCACACTGGCCGGATAAATAGTCTAAAACTCTTTTTAGATGTAGTTCTAGTCTTTAACAATGAGGGAAAAAATGAAAGCTAAAAAATAAATTATTTTAATATTTTTTGGCTACGACGACTGTTGTTCTCCAAATTTGAAGCTTATGTGCAAATTTAAGCAAGCTTGAGTTTAAAAGATTACCTCCGGTTAGGCCTTTCAAAATAAAATGTATGGACCCCCGGATGCACAGTTCTCATTGAAGGTTATCTGTAAGTGGGAACATGAATTAAGTATCTGCACACATACGCTAAATGTGAGTGACAATTGCAAAACTTAGGTATCCATATAGCCTGTTCGGTAAACGTAAAGTTTAAATGTAAGTTTTTGTTAATGTTTGTGTTATATTTTGAAGAGGGATTCCGCCAACTTCCTTTTTATAGTATTATAATTAATACTATAATAATAATAATTATTGTTGTTGTAGTTGTTGTTGTTATCATTATTATTAGTGTCATTATTAAGTGAATTAATAAGTAATTAAGTTGCAATCATATTATGGTAGTTAGTATTTGTAACAGTCAGTAATCAGAATCAGTAATTATAAATAAATACAGTAAAAAACATTCCGCAGATTAAGTTAAAACTTTTATAATTTGTTCCTCTGCAAAAAATAAATAAATAAAAATAATAATTCTGTTAATAGCGTTTTAGAAAACAATCCCCCTTCCGGTGTCGTACGGTTATTGCGGCGGATGTTGATGTTTTGTTTCGGAGCTCTGAACGATGTGAGCTGTGTCGTCTTCTGGACGGGTTCATCGGTTTCTGTCGCTGTCTCCACCGCCTCCTTTGTACTGTTTTCTCGGTGTGGTCTGGCTGTTCGTCGGCATCGTGTCTGTCCCGGTGTCTGTCCCGGGGAGCGCGATAGCGAGCCGTGCGATGATGGAGGACTTTGATGAGATCTACGAAGAGGAGGAGGAAGAAGAGGAGGACGAGGACAGGGCCGCGGAGGAGCAGCTCCTCAAGTACGCTCCGGACCCGGTGGTTGTGCGAGGGTCCGGCCACGTCACTGTGTAAGGAACCGGCGAGACTCGGGGGGGGTGACCGGGAGAGAAGTTGACGCTAACGTGAAATGATTAGCTTGTTAGCAGCTGCTGTTTAATACGGTGCTGCTTGGCTACTAGCGAAGTTAGCCACCGCTGGTCATCTACCATAACTAGCTAGCTACACTTAGCAGCGACTTAACTCCGACCAGGCGAGGAGTGGCTTATTAGTTTAGCTTTCGTTTTTTCTTGTGTATATGGCTTACTAAATATCAAACTTTATATAGGTGGCACATTGTTTTAAATGTTTTTTGGTGTATGTGGTGTCGCGCAAACACAGTTTGTCCCCGTTGCTGGTTCAGGTTAGCTGCACTGTTTCTGGATCAGACTCGTTTAGGGTTGAAACTTCAGATTATTTTCATTAGGAAACGAAGATACAGTCAGAAATGTTTCAAAATGCCCTGAATAGTTTCTCAAAGTTCAGGGTGACATCAGTCCAGACACTTCCAATATAATTCTTTTTGTAATGATCACCGTGGGGGAAATAATTGAAAGTATCAGTTATTATTATTTATTATTATTATTATTATTATTCGTCATTGGTTTGAAGACACATGCAAACCTCATCTTGCTGACATGAATGAGTTCTGTATTTGGCTGATTCAGTAAGGTAATAATGTTGATTGATTATTAGATGATTACTTTGATGAACTTCTATTTTAATCACCCACACAATTCAAGTTTGAATTGCACTTTTGCTTGACTTAATGCTGCTTAAATTGTATTTATTTAAGCAAATTATTTCAATAAGATGTGTATACTTGTGTATTATAATCTTTGGTTTTCCCTCTGCCATACAGGTTTGGGCTTAGTAATAAATTTGAGTCAGAATTTCCCTCGGCGCTTACAGGAAAGGTGAGTGTCCTGTTGATATTTATAGATGGGTTTTATTTTATAGCTGCCAGTCAACAGACATTGTTGACCATTTTAAATGCCCTAATCAATGTAATGGGTTGTTTTTGCTCTTTTGCTTAAATATAGATAACGTATGTACGTATTTAAAATAAAAGAAACACCGCTAAAATCTGTCTTCTAGGAACATTGTTACTATAATTTACTAATTTCTGAATATGTGCTTCCTTTAGGTGGCACCAGAGGAATTCAAAGCCAGTATCAACCGTGTAAACAGCTGCTTGAGGAAGACGCTGCCAGTTAATGTTCGGTGGCTCCTGTGTGGCTGCCTCTGCTGCTGCTGCACATTGGGATTTAGTTTGTGGCCTGTCATTTGCCTCAGCAAGAGGGTGAGATATCTACCCACACCTTCCCTCACTCATATACATCCTGATGTTTAAACATGGCTGTTGCATTTACAACAACAGCAAAGTAAATTCAAACTAACTGGGAACATAGGAAAAAGTTAACGTATTATGTTTTTGATTAAAACAACATAATTAAATTTCCTGTCCAGACAAGAAGATCTCTAGAGAAACTCCTGGAGTGGGAAAACAGCAGACTTTACCACAAGGTGAGTAGGAAAGACACAGTTTAAATCTGTGTATTGGTTGATGACAGTTGAGATTTCTTTTTTAATTTCTGTGATCACTATGACATCTGTTTGCAGTTGTGTTTGCATTGGAGACTAAGCAAAAGGAAGTGTGAAACCAACAACATGATGGAATATGTAAGTACCTGCTGTAGCTAAATGTTTTGGTTCTGTACATATTGTTGTGTCAAAAAACATATGATGAAATCACATCTACCGAGGGCTCAAGTCAAAGACAACACTACGTGAAGTCTAGGGACTGCATTGGGTTCAGCATTATGATATATTGTCTAGAAAGGCTCATTTTAGTAGCGTGAAAGCTTATTAGATGTCGAAGTACTTAATAGTTAATTAATAATATGATGAGGAAATACTTTCCAACACAGTACATCATCCTTATATTCTTGCTTGGGTAAACAGTAGAGTTACAACATACCTGTTATTTAATAGTCTAACTGAAATGTGAACTTCCATGTGTTTGATTGCTGAGTAACTTGCTAACTAACATGAAATAGCATTGAAGTTAAACGTTTAGCTTGTTTTTTTTTGTTTTTTTTTTTTTGCTTGAGTCTCCTGCATCATGGCTCCCACAGCATCACCACAGTAGTGCCGTTAAAAATGAGCAAAGCTGTATATTTTTCCCACAGTGCTAATATTGATTTGAGCATGTCTCTAAGTGTTTCCTTACATTTAGTCAGACGCTTTTATCCAAAGTGACTTGCAAGGTACAAAGGCAGGGTAAGCATAAAGAGGTCTTGCCTAAGGACCCCTACTGCATGGAGGGCAGTGATTGTACCACTACACTCAACAGCCGATTCGACTCTGCTGACACACACTACATGTATATAGGGGTGGTTGAATAAAACAGTCCAGTATAACCATAAAGGATTCCTGCAACACTGTCTGCACTTGCACAAACCTGACCTGACAAAGAAAAGCCAGAGCTACCTCAGTAGAAATATTGTCACATTACAAAATTGTTATTGTCTCACTGCAGATGCTTTTATAATATTCAGATTATTACTAATAGCTTTTTCTCTTTGTCACTTGCAGGTCATCCTAATAGAGTTCCTACCTAAGATCCCCATCTTCAGACCGGATTAGCGTGGAGCTGATCTTAAACCTCCATTGCTGCCCAGCTCTGTCAAAGAACCACAATGGCTGTCAAGCTCCTAACTACCCTTTCCAGAGTACTGCAGTATTTTTGTTTACAGGGTAGCACCAATCCTCCCACTTTTTCTTTGACCCATTCTCCCACTCATTCCCTGTTTAACCCTTTGTTTACAAATCCAAATACTTACTGTTAGAGTAAATTTGCCATTGAACCACGACCTATCGGCATTGCTGGCTCACTGTCAAGCCACGCTAATCGACACCAGCCTGTGGGATTTCAGGGGAGAACCAGCCTTGGGCAGCATCATTGATTTGGGAGCTAAAGCTGGAGACTAGACTCTGGAATTGAGTTCTGTGAGCTACAACTGGAAATTTGTCACTTGTATGTTACCTAAGCGAAGCACATGGCACAGTCAAAACGTGATAAAAGGAACACTGTTGTGATGTTACTTACTGTCACAAGTTCACCTGAAAATAATAATAAAAAAAACACCCCAGTGCTTTTGTAACAGTTGGTTTGGTGCTCTAGAGCCTTGGTAGAGGCTGTAGAGGCAACCTGACGTGGAACTCCAAAGGAAACTTGACCCAAATCAACTCTGTAGCGGACAGACTCGTCATGCAGGAACATGTTGGGCCAGTGGCCAAAACAGCTGAACTCAATAATGTCACTCTTCATCTGTAATCTCTCGCCCCCTTTCACATCTCTGAACTCTGAACACTGTGCATCACCCTAACCCATTGACAATCACACACTCTGACTGTGTTCTCAACAGTATGTATGGTTCTTTATGCTACACAGTTTGCCTGGAGCATTTTGTTGTCACTATTACATGTGTCCAGGTGACGGACTGGCTGCCTACAAACTGCTGCTGAGTCGCAGTGGAACAAGTACGATGGCGAAGAGAAGAAACCTTTTTTTTTTTTTTCCCCTTTTATATTTTTTAGTATCTCCAAGTTTTGTTTACTGTTGTGATGAATGAGAGGCAGTCGATGCTTGTAGACCTGTTCACAGTGTTTATATATATATATAAATATATGTGTGTGTGTGTGTGTGTGTGTGTGTGTCAGAGAGAAACAAGCAAAAAATGAAGCGACAAATCAGACATGAAGACATACTCTTTCTTTCCTTGAGGTTTTTTCTTTGCCATAACTGATCTTTGTTACTTTTGTTGTGCTAAGTTACATATATGCATATATATTATATTTGCATATAATATGTACATCCATGAAATAGGCCTCAGTTTTTCCTTTCTTTTTTCTAATAGTATGCCACGGTTGTTTCATTTGTGTATCTGTGGTCATCTGTCCAAACTAAAGCACACAATCGCTTTGTCCTTAACACCTTCACACGGCCTCTCGTTCCTTATTCTCTGACCTTGGCTTTCCGCTGTGTGTGTGTGTGTGATGTGGCCCTTGTGAGACTTTTCCCCTGTTTTTGAGTTTGGGGGTTAACCAAGAGTGTTGGATTCTCTTTGTTAGGTTTTAGGTCATACCAGGGTTCTGTATCGTGAAGCAGGATTTTTAAAGTAAAACTCCAGACCAGGGTTGTTGACTTAAAGCTGCACTAGTCATAATTTTTATATTAACACTAAAACAGTCACTGTAAGGTGGAATGGGTTACTTATAATGTTGAACCAGGGTAGAATTCTCTTCCTTAGCTCTATGAAGCATTTTTGCATCTTGCAGCTCTTTTTATTTTATTTAATTTTTTTGTTTTTATTTAGTTTTTTGCCCCAAACTTTACATTCTTGGTCTTCTCGTACTGCTTTCTTCTGTGTTATCTGCAGCATGCAGAGTTAGTGGCTAGCTGGTGATCATGGAGGAGCCTTTAGTTGTTAAACAGCCAAATATTTTCTTCGGGGTTTGGAGGAGGCAACATTCATCAGGTGAGCAGAAATACGTCTCCAGATGAATGTTGTCATGTACATGCTGGATATATAAATAGAAAACAGTGTGCTAAGATGTTTAGCAAACAGCTGTCACACGGTATCACCTTTATGAGGCCAAAGACGTGAATGCAGAATTAAGTAGAAAGAGTTGCTCCTCTCCTTTGTGACAAAGTTCTTAAAACCTACAGCTTAGTTACGTCATGAAGCACACTTCTGTTAATTGAATCTGTAAGTAGGAGAAAACATTAGAACATGGTATAAATTTAGCTTTTCCCTCTCAACACACTGCTTGATTCATATAAAATACCCAAATTCTGAGACTGTGAGATTGGGAAGTGCAAGGATTTGTACAAAGCTGCTTTGTTTCCACACAGCTCGGGTCGATTGTTCGGGTCACTCTCAGGGGATTATACTAGATAAACAACAATATGTAGCATTGGTAAATGTCACCATCAGGTATGTTCCAAAGTTGCAGCAAGGGGTCAGGTGTAATATAAAAAAACACACATTACTTGAATAATTGTAGAACGGTGTATTTTTGGTTTGTGTTAAAATTGAAACATGCCCCTATAACAAAGATGAACCCCTTCCAACCTTTCTGTGGTCTTCTGCTTCAGATCGGAAAGGAAGCACGTAAACCACGGTCCCACAAAGCTCAGACATTATGTTGATTTATATGTTAAGACTCAATTCGCTGGATTACCAGTTGTTTCATCAGTCTCTTTTCTATACCGGTGATTACTTTTTATCTGTTCTATATAAATCAAGGCGTAAGGCCATATGCAGAAATGTGCGTGTGTGCGTGTGTGTGCGTGTGTGTGTGTGTGTATACAGATGCAAACATTCTTCATAGATCTCAGACTGTGACTGAACCCTGCACAGAAAATGAATCCTTTTTTATATAATCTCTGCGTGTTCTGCGTGTGTTTTTGTGTATGGGGGAGAAAAAGATGAATGTGCAAATGACTCATGAGCAGGTGTATGTACAGAAATAAACTACCAATAAACAAGGCTATGGGCATCTTCCTCTGTAACTCAGTGTGATTTTCTTTTCTTTTTTTAATTTCTTTTTTATTTCTGTGTTGAGTTAAGTTTTTCCATGTTGTGAAGATCACAGATTGTGGATGCATCGCTCTACAAAGAGGGTTTCATCCTTGGAGCTTCAATCAAATGAGTCTACACTTATTAACCATTTTTGGAATTTGGAAATTGTAAATGTATTAAAACTCATAGCTGAAGTATTCCCACCCTCAATCGAGCACTTTATGGATTTATGGAAGTCCCTTTGGCAGCGATTACTACTTACATTTTCCTTTGCTTCTTTTTTGGCATTTTCCAGACACATCTCGACGGTAATTTGAATAATGTGAGCATCTAGATTTGCAAAATCTGATACAATATGCTGTCACATTGCGTTATAAAACGCGTGTGATCAAGTAATTATAGGATTTATCTTAGAAGAGGCAGTTATGGTCAGAATATTACGTATGCTGCCTTAACTTGCACCATGCTCTTTTGTCTGTACCTCACCTGTACGGAAGTGCCCTTTAACTACTGCTTCGACATAAATAAGGTATAATCCGTCAACAGGTGGAGGTTGCACTGGATACGTTTTCAGTGGATGTTTAATAGCAGCTAAATGACCTGTGATCTACTTGAAAATTGATTTGCGTTGTCAGTAGGTTTTGTGCCCTTCGTGTGTCAACAAACTCTGAGGAGCCCACAGACAATATGCAAAGTGCTGTTAAACTGGTGGAAACAAAGTCCAGATGTGCTTGTTTGTGCAGGTACTGTACATAGAGTATTTCATTATACAAAGGTCACTATGGATTATCTGAAGAACTTTTAGTTACAATAATGAACTAATGAGCAATGAATTAGAGCACTGAGCCACAGAAGAAAATCACGTGTTGTCTTCATTTTTATTGGCACAATTCTCATTATACAGACACACACCAGCATGTCATTACAACGCTGAACCATGTTAATTCTGTTTAATTCCAGGAATGCCGCTGGAAACCAGTTTGATGAACTGGTTCAGTCCACTCTCACTGTTGATAACGCTGTTGAACGTCTCGATAAATTGAGAACTCAGTCTCTTCATGGACTCCGTTAGATCAGTGGTCTCGGCTTCTTGGGAGTCTAGTGAGCAAAAACCTGGGAGGTAGAGAATCGTGAAAACATTTTATGTAATGCAGGTTGCAAATCACATCCACTGCTGAGAGATTTAATTTGTTATCATGAGTTTTGTTCAAAGGTTCGAACCTTTGTCTCCGTCCAGGACAGCGGGCGACAGAAGGTCCAGACACTCGGCCTGCTTTTTGAACTCTTCAAGCTCAGCAGCAGTCACCTTACTCCTCTTACCTGAGAGACAGAATAATTACTGTAGATGACCGTAATCTCCTTTTGGGGCATTTTTTTCTAATTGGCATGGTAAAATTGTCACCGACGTCATGGGTGAATCCTGAGTTAACAGCACCCTCAAGTCTAAATAGAGTATTACAGAGCTATTACATGGCTATAGACTCATTAGTACATTTGGAAAATGTAATATGCACACACGTACACTATTTCTGTCACAAAAAAAACAGTGTCTTAAAATTGTATTCATCAACCACAGCTTCATTCTGACAGTCTATAGGTCTCTGGTCTTACTCAGGAGCTGGAGACTGAAGTATGTGAATGTTCCAATTGTGGATTTTGTAGAAAAAACAAGGCAGTCGGGGCAGCCGCTGCTCAGCCGGATGGAAGAAGACACATAGGGTTGAGCTGAGGGTTCATACAGACACAGACATCAACACCAGACAAAGTGTAGCTGCAATGCAACGTACGACAGTAGCATATTCATATTCATATTTACGGTGACTCACCCATGGAGAGAGTGTTGTTTGCCAAGGTAGTAGAAACTGTGAGAGAGAAGCAGCGGCCCAACCTTTCACGAGCAGAAATTAAAAGCACAAGGTGAAATAATTCACACAACAGGCTGAATTATTGTTGTTTAAAAAAACAATTAAAAAAAGATACAATCTTTTTTTATTCTAGACTTGAATTACATTTTTTGCATGTAAAGCACATCGATGCCATCAGCATCGTTTGCAGTGATTTGTGCTGAGACAGTGTCCACAAACATATCCGTCAGTAATTTGGCTGCAGTGATGTCTGAGCTTTCTGCGATGAAGCTCCATTTTCCCAGCAGCTGAAACCAACAAAGTCTCTCTCAGTTGCGTGCAAACAAACAAACGAAGGTTGTGGTTTAAAGGTGAGAGTGAGAAATGGGATCAGAGGACGTCTTACCTGATCTCTGTTGAGTTCAAGAGGCCGGACAAGACTTTCACAGCTGGTCACAGGAGCTGAATGTCCGACAGACAGAAGACTGAGCACAGCCAAAGCAACATGGACAGACTCCATCACGGCTCTCTACATGCAGTATGTTTGCAGGAGCTGACTGCGTCTGCATAAAATCAGTGGTCAAGTTCAAAGGTTCATCCCACGTGAGGTCTTAGGTTTACAGTTGTGTTGCAATCTGGTCTAAAGCTAAACAAACATAAAGCCTACAGAATATATATAATATTGATGAGGCCGGTGTTAAACAGAGGTCCTTCTTTATTAGCATTTAATTTTTTATAGCACAAGTATTATAATATTGCATCAGCACCCAAATGTTACTCAGTGTCAAAGTCTCATCACAGGTAGATTTTAACACGCTCCATCAGCTTCATGGTGAATTATGATCAGTGAAAAACAAACTCCACACAAACATCCCAAATCTGTGAACTGCATCTTCATCAAGCTTGTAAATCAAAGTTCGAACGTTTGTCCCACACGGAGTCCTGAGTTACAGTGTGAGAGACAGTCCTGTTCTAGTTGAGTACCGTTATATGTTACACACGTTAGAGATACTGCAGCAATACCACAGTAAAAAGAAGCCAAAGCATCGTCAGCCAGAGCAACCTTAGTCACAATACACTGACACAACACTGAAATATACGTTTTCATAAGGTTGTCTTGGGGATAGGTAATCTCTTCTGTCCTTCTGCTTAAGTAATAACTCAAGAGTCTACACGGGATAAACCTTGATTTTATTTATTTATTTTAAGTTAAGAAACAGACAGACATCTGACAGGCCTGCTTGAGAGAAGTGAGAGGGAACAAACTTCATCGACAATAAGCAGATGACCCACATTAAAATGCTACTACTACCACTGCGATGCTCATTAACGAAAAAATAAAACAGTTCCTCAATTAAAAAGTTTATTAACTTGTATTAGTTATCAATAATTCTAATGGTGGAACAAACACAAAACAAGAGGAAATCAGTTCACAAACAGATCAAAGAGAGTATCCAGGAGTCTTGCAACTCGATGTCCCGTCTTGGCCTCTAATAGGGAGTTGAGGGCACTGAGCCCCTCTGACGGTGGGACGCTGTCCGGGCACAATTCTGTGAACATTACCATTAATAATAAGTCACAAAAACTGAAGCTCTGTGTGACATGAAGAAAGGACAATACGTGAAGACTACTACTCTCACCATCGCTGGGCTCCATCATGATGGGCGATGGCACACGGAGGCATTCTGCTTGTTTCTTGAACGTCTGCAAAACATCAGGCGAGACAGTCCTGCTCTTGCCTGGAAATAAACAAATTCATTTCAATAAGAATCATGCCACCTAACACCTATTCATCATTCATCTGTAAGTCTTAACTGGATAAATAACTAAATAAATATTTAACTCAAAAGTTCTTGTTTCTTACTAAAAAGCATAAAACTGGTGAAAGTGTCTGTGCCGGAGATGATCTCTTCATAGACAACCAGACAGTCGAAGCAGTCAGTCTTCAGATAGACTTCCTTAAGGTGGAAGGGTTGCTCTGTAAAAACACAAACAGGAAATGATGTTCATGTTGTTTAAATGCACGTTTTCACCCCGAAGATGTGTTCACTGCGATACCCCACTCACCGATTGTCATCGTGCTGTTTTCAAAGGTCACATTGTAGGTGAAGCTCGAGCATTCACCATATCTGTGATGAAGGAAGGAATCAAACATTATAAATTGATCAAATCGTGATGTGAACAAAACATTCTCCGCGTCACACAAATGATGCCTCCCCACTGCATTTACATTCTCTGTGCCTGGATGATACTGAGGATGTTCTCTTGTGTGGTGGCAGCCAAGTCCAGCCAGACGCTTGTCAGCAGGCGGCCCAGCGAGCGGCTTCCTGGGAGGTCAGAGCTTCCCCCGATGTACAGCCACCTACCCAACATCTGGAGCACACAGACAGACAGACAGACAGACAGAGCACAGAACATGAGAGCAGGGAGGACTTGTTCAAAATACACATTGAGTGGTAAAGACTTGGATCCATACTTGCTGTAAAATCAGTTTTAGGTCTTGAACCTACAGAGATGTGTTCTGGGGATAGAGGCAGTGTTGCACTGACAGAAAATGTTTGTCATTTCTAACTCTTAAACAACTGAAACTTAAATCAAATGCAGGTTCACAGGTGCAAAGTGAAGCTCGTGGGCACTTACGTCCTCTTTGCTGACAGTTATCGGTTTTACCAGACTGTCACAGCTGTTCACAGCGGCAGAGTGTCCCACTGAGAGAAGACTCAGCAGCACGACAGCAACACACATCATCCTCTGGACGCCTCCTCTCTCTTTTTTCTTCAAGGTCTCCATCAAAGGCGCTTACGGTACATGCGTCTCTTCTGTTATTTTGATTGTGTCTTCAGGCGTATGTCTGTCACAAACTGTGTATCAACAGTCTCTGTCCTGGATGGAGCACATACTCAGTGTTTTGAGAGATAATGTAACCAAAGCAAACACAGTGAGAAGGGAGACTTTGACCTGTCGGACTATTTCGGCCCAATCAGGCTTGTTTTTAGTTCATCTCTCAGATAAACCTCTCTGACCTGTCGCTGACACTCACGATGAATTATCTGTTCCTTGCCGTTTTCGGTAAAAGAAACAGAACTTCAATTTTGTACCATTACAGGCAGCAGTTTTCTTTTCTGTTAATTTACTTAATTCGTACAATATGTACTGTATATTTGTATTTTGTTCTCAGGTCCCTCTTCCAAAAGTGACCTGGATCTCAATGAGATTTCCTAATTACATAAGCTTAACTAACTAAGGTGGATAGACACTGTTGTCAACTTATTACAATTATTATTGTATTAAGAGGTTTTGAACTGCTTTATATTGTACACAGTGAGGTCATATCTCATCCTCACCTGCTGATAACCCGTCTGCTCTGCTATTTTTTCTTCATTGGAAAAACACTACTCGGGTTCAAATCAGACAAATGTTAACGGCTGCATTGATGTGAAGCAAAGCACAAAATCATTAAATGTCATGTCAAGCACTAAAACATGTTTCTGCATAAAATATTCAGTTTTTTCACCTGTACAGTTAGTCACCAAAAACCACATTCACTTTGAAACCAATTATTATATTATATATATATATTTACCGAAACGTACCGAGTTGGAGCAGCACAGGTTTCCTGTTGCTTGGTCCACACTTCAAAATTTAAGGTAAACACAGAAACTTTCCTCTTTCTAGAAACAGAACTCTGTTGCACCTTCCTATACACTGACCAAAGAAAAAGACTTTGTACCTCACTTAGAAGTCGCTTTGTGTAAATGTTTTTGCCAAATAACTGTTTAATGTAAATTATGAATGTGAAAACTGCCTCTAGCATCAAACTCTGCACATATCTGCATAGATACGATCATTTTTGTCACAGTGGTTATAATATTTCATTAACAATATGATGTGTTCAAAAGATCTGTATTGATTTTTACTGAGAAGCTAATATATGTGAATAATAATAATGAAAACAAAAAGACATTTTATCAAATGTGTTTTTTTATTGAACTTAACAAACTGCCAGCTCTCTAATGGTGTCTTCATACAGGACAAGAACAAAAGGACAAACAAATAACAGAAAAAGAGAAAATTCTGCTGATGGTCCTACAGCGACTCCTCTGAGCGTGACCTAATCATAACAGCAGTGCTCTGAGAGACGGGTCAGGAGAGGAAGGAGACGGTAAAAGACAGACTGCTGCTCTGCCTGAGGTCAGCTAGTGATGGAAAGATTGAGGAAGTAAGAGGACGCCCATCCCTCCTTCACCACCACCTCTGCTCCATCCATTTTCTGTCTGAAGTACAGGTATGTAATGTCAGCAGGATGGAGGAGGCTGGAGACTGATGGAGAAGGGAGTGACAGGAGACATCGATCACACTGTGACTTTCTGGTTTTGCTGCTCTGCGCTCATATCCTCTTTCCTCCAGGAGTCAGACAGGCAGACAGACAGAAAGGGAAGGTGGGAGGCGGAGATCACTACTCCATGGCCTCCTGGTTCTCTTGATCTGCGCCGATCTCCTCGCTGGCCTCTTTGCCCTCCTTGCTCCTCTTGCTCTTCTTGTGTTTGTGCCTCCGGTGGCTGTCGCCCTCCTCGCTGTCATGCCTCCTCCTGCTACTACTGCTAATAGAAGGAGAAAGATGAGAGTGTGAAAAGGGCAGAAGGGAGGAGGAGAGAGGACGTTCAAGATGTGAAGGAAAGACATTAGGAGAGCAAAGGCAGGGAGGGAAGGCAAGAAGAGAAAGGTCACAGAGACAAGATCAATAGGTGAAGAAAACAGACAAAGAGGAAAGCAAAGTATTTTTACTCTTACTGGAAAAACCTCCCTTTAATCTCTTGCGATTAAAATCTTGAAAAATCTGCTGTTGTTGCTAAACCATTACCTAGACAACCAAGATTCGGAGCAGGAGTGAGTGTGTGTGCGCTCACTTACCTGCGAGAGGACTTGTGACGTCCCTCCTCCTTCTCTCGATGCCGCCTCTCTCTGTGCCTTTCCTCTTTTTCTCGGCTCGATCGGTCGCGATGGCGTTCTCCGTAACCACGCTCCTGGTACTCGCGGTAACGATACCGCTCTTCATCGCTACAGGGGGTGTATGAAACAAGTAGTAGATATGTTGACAGCCATACCAAACAGGCCAACACTCACAAAGTGCTTGTTCCTCACACTGTTGATCGCATTTGGCAGTTTTCACAACTAGATATCATTTCATATTGAAGCATGTTAAATATATTCTGTCCCTCTCACCTGGTGTAGCTCATTGCTGATGGACTGTGCTCCCTCTCTCTCTCCCGCTCATGTGTCCTTTCTCTGGGTCTCTCTCTGTCCTTCTCTCTCTTGTCGTCTCGACGGGAATAGTAGTCCCACGGTTTATTGTTGTCCATCATTGGGGGCCATGGAGGAGGAACACCTCCAGTCATGGGTGGAGGGTATGCACCTGAACAGGAAAAGAGATGGGACATTTTTTAATGAAAGCCGGACTTTGTCTAAATCCAGTGAGCTAGTATAAACATCTCTCAGATGATAATGATATAATACATATTTAAACTTCTGACTGCATAGCTGCTTTAAGCTCTACATGCAAGGGCCATTCTCCACACATTTAGCTATTTCTTTATTGAAAATAGCACAAGAGATCTTTTTTGTTGCATCTCATGTGTCATTAATCGACTAAAATCTAGTATTTGTTGTGTTACAAACATTATCCTGTAAAAACCTTTTACCTTGAGGAAACGGATACGGGGGGACAGATCTTCCATCATAACCTCCAGGGTGACCACTGTGGAAATAAAAGAAATGCAACATGTCACAGTGTGTGTGTGTTTTTACTTAAATCAATATGATGACAAAACTTTCTACCATTACAGAGGGCAAACACTAGCATTGATAAACCTCAACCTTAACAAGGACACTATAAAAAAAACTAATAGACAAGATGACAACAGCTACAAGTTACTATTACAGCTATCCTTTATTTATTTATATTACCATTGGTTGTCCCATCTTTTATCAAAATTACTCGTTCATGTGCGCATGGGTGTTACCTGTCTAGAGTGGGGATCATAGCAGGAGGGGGCCCACTTGGTGGAGGAGGAAAACCAGGAGGAGGAACAGTAATGGGCAACCCTATGAAATAACAAGAGAGTTCTGAGTTATGCATATAAAGAGGATGGTTGTTGAATGTTAAATTCAATAAAATCAGCTGAGAAAAAGAAAAACACAGTGATGAACTTACTGGGGGGAGGGATGAGCGGGGGTGCAGTACTGACGTTTGGTGGCGGAGGGAGAAACGGAGGTGGGGGTATGTTTGGAGGAAGTGATCCAGGGGGGAAGAAGGTGGGTATCTTAGCCGCAGCAGGTTCAGCCTCTGACGTGGAGTGTTCCGAGATGACCTGCACAACAACAGACAGAGTTTAGTGTTTAGACAGTGAAACAACTGACTCGTGTCCACGAAAACTGGTTCCGGGGTGGCACCAACTCTTTGATGGTCTACAACCAACAAAGCATCGTGACAGGGATTTACAATGTTGTTGTAAACATACAAATTAGTGTGTCTGTCTAGATTGAATTTCAGTGTAGATTTGTAAAGTCAGTCATACAAAATAATTGGGGCATTAATTAATTCCATGACTGGTCTTGTGTACCTGGATATTGTTTCCATCCAGGTTGTGTCTGCGACGCCCTTCAACTCTGCTGATAGTGGCCGTCTGCCCACCAATCACATCTATGGTACCGCTCGTTTTCCTAGTAAAAGAATATAAAAATAATTTCAAGTGACTGAGTTGTAACCCTAAACAAATGACACAGTAACATAAACAACATGTATTTTCATACATATAATAAACAAACTAAACTAGAAAAATAATCTTAAAAATAAACTATACATCTAACAACACAGCAGTCACTGTGCAAGCCGTCCACAGACTGTACAGTTTGACAGTTTAACATCTGCTGACAACTGTGGAGCTCAAATAAACAAGAATACAGGAAATATTCTCAAACATTTGACAGGGTAACAGAAATATTGTAAGTTCCTAGTTCATCAAGTATTTGTAGTATGTGAAGCTTTTGGACTTTCATGGTTTTCTTCATTAATTTGTCATAAAATGTGATCTGATCTTCATCTAAGTCAAGAGTATTAATATGGTGCAGTATGACATGCCAAACATAATTTTTTTGTGTATAACGTACACAAAATAAAATTCTGATCTTTCATGTCTGTATTGAGAACAACATTAAAAACCTGATAGTGCTAGTGGAAAAAGTAAAAAACCACGAAATTCCAAAAGTCTCACAAACCTTTTCTTGCCACTTTGGTTTTAATAGTTCTGAATGTGTCGAGTTAGATTTAGCTGACATGATCACATTTTCCAATGACTCTCTTTCTAAAGCTCTATTTTATGTAACTTTCTATGTTATGATACATGCACATCAACCATCCCAAAATAAAGACACATGGGCAAAAAAAGAAGTAACATTGGGGCCTTGGAAGAAACGCCGGGAGTTTTTCTGTGGTCACATTTCATGGTCAAGAAAAACGCCAGGCCCCCTGTCTTTACACATTCCCCATCAGGCCCATTTAACCTTGTAGGGACACGGCCACTCCCACTTACGTATAATAGGACATGTCCTGAGCAGGTGGGCCAGTCCATTGAGGGGGAGAGATCCTACCATTTTGAAACAGAGGACAGGGGTAAAGGAGATGAGAGCAACACAGACCCTAACACACAAACACACACAAACAAACCACGGGATGGTGGAAGTGGCCAGGTGTGTTTTTGTGAATCAGGATAGTGTATAAGAATGTTGAATTTCAAAAAGTAAAGACATGAAATGTTTCTGCTGTACACTGACCTGTGTTGCGTTTTTCCTGCCACATAAACCAGCCATGACTAAAATACATTGTTTCTTCTAAAGATTCCCAACTAAGTGTATGTAGTGCTGTCCTTTTGACCTTTACTAGTGTTTTAACTATCATCATCTAGCTCATTGCTGTATGAACACATTGTTGGCTTATGAACTATCTACTGTACTGTCCACTTCACTTCTGGTGGAAACTGTTTTGTTTTTCCCCACGTATATCTGTAAGTGAATATAAAAAGATAAGTGCTACCTGGAGACCTGACTGACGGCAGTCTTGTACATGCTGACAGGAGATGTGAAATCTGGCTTTGATGTGTGAACAGGCAAACTGGATATGTCTTTATCGTTACCCGTCCTGCCTTGCTGAACCTAGGAGAGAGCAAAAAACTGTTTATTATTATATCTCATTTATTAATCATAGCAGAAATACATAGTTACACAGAGATATACAGTTGCAAGAAAGAGTATGCGAACTCTTTGGGGTTACGTGGAGTTTTGCATGAGTTTGTCGTAAAGGGTGCTCTGATCTGCAACTACAGGAAACGTTTGGTTGAGGTTATTGCTGCCAAAGAAGGGTCAACCAGTTATTAAGTCCAAAGGTTCACATACGTTTTCCACCCTGGAATATGAATGTTTACATCTTATGTTCAATAAAAACATGAAAACATATAATGTTTGTGTGACAAATAATACAGAAATTGTACAGAAAATAATCCCACTTCATGTAAAAATATAGTCAATAGATTAAATAAAAACATAACATGAAATGTGTGTGTCTCAGGACTTAAAACGGGGGGTAAGACATAACAACACATTCAGGAAGTTTGCAAACCTACGTGAGAATAAAGGGGGAGATGATGGAAAGAAACAAACAAAAACAGGGTGAGCAGTGGTCTCTTACAGTGATCTTGCTCGTTACTGAGCCGACCGTTGAGACCTCCAGGCCCATACGCAACCTCTTCTGTTTCTCACAGTAAGCCTTCCATGTATCTTCATTGAAGCCGTAGTTGAAGTAATCTGACAGATCCGCTCCTACACGCACAAATGCAACACTTGTAAAATACTGTAACCCCTACAAATGACTTGTCGTTGTTAACATCAAACGCCCTGTAACTGAACAGTTTACAGAAAACACACACACAGACCTGGCTTCCTCCAGGGTTTCTCTTCAAAAGACTCCATATCCACCTCCAGCACTGGAACACCATTAATGTTTCCAGGAGCATCCAGATCCACTCCCTTCAGCTTTGTGGCCACTATAAATGTGCAACAACATCATTACTAAACATGTACATCTCATGTTTAAAGAGGAAGATGTAAAATATAAACAGCATAGGAAAGACCACTATCAATCAATAACAGTCAAGAAAATAAATAGTTTTAAGAAAAGAGAGGTCTACCTTGTCCATAAGGTCTC
Source organism: Anabas testudineus (assembly GCF_900324465.2). NCBI lineage: Eukaryota > Metazoa > Chordata > Actinopteri > Anabantiformes > Anabantidae > Anabas > Anabas testudineus. The sequence continues at coordinate 14,065,906 of NC_046610.1, read as the reverse complement.
GATCCTGTTGTCTTTATGTTGAGATTTACAGGAGGAGCGCCATATGGTCTGGGAGGGAAAAAGGTTAATGATATTTTCAAGATCCACTGACTGAATTATCTGAAACTAACAGTGTCACAAACACATTTTTTGCAAATATTATTTAAACATAAAACTTCCAGCTGAACTTGCACACAGGCTGACTTTGATCTTTTTTATGAAAATGCATTTTAAATTTCATCTCATTAGTAATTTCCAAACTATCCAATAGCTAGTTAAATAATTGTAATAATTGTGCTGAAACCTACGTGTATTGTGGTGCTCCAGTTTTTATGTCTCCTATTGTAACGCGGACATCATCGTCATCATCATCACTGTCGCTTTCACTGTCCACATCCTCACCGGTTGCTTCACCAGTGGCCTGTTGGACCGAACACATGGTATGGTCTATGAATGTGTCTCTGGGTCAGATAACAGTTGCTAATGGTATGAAATTTGATTTACTTCCCAAAAAAAGCTCCCTACCTCAGAGGCCACTCCATTTCCTGTAGCATGTGGAGCAGCATCTTCTGTGGAAGCATCAGCAGGTGCACTGTGGAAAAAATGAAGCATTAGATAAAAGGCTCTTACAACTTTATATCCAGATCCAGTGCCAATATATCAGGACATGAGAAGCATATATGCACCATGTATGACCAGCCCATATGAGCATTTTACATAGTAGGTGCTTTTCTCTGTATGATTTTTTAAATAAAGCAAAAATTGTTCACGTTTAACAGAAGCAGAAATTTCCCTCTACTTTCTCTGATTAAATAGGTGAAAGTTAAACAAAATTAAAGGCTATAGTGTGACACTTTACAAAAACTACATCTAAGTTATTTTTTTCTGTTACTGTGAAACTTATGGCTAGATATTAAATATATGTAAGCATTGCAAAGCAAGCTGTTATTTTCTATGACCAGCTGTGTAGCATAAATTATGGTTATTTCTCATTAGTCTGTTACATTTATTACAGCAACTTAATTTGTTGTCTACTGGACTTTTCTGTTTGCTTTTTAAGTAGAGCATTTTATTAATACCACCGGGAAACTACAGATACAGCATCTACTTTACATAAATAAAAAAAGAATTAGGCTGATGATTTGGAAAAAGAACAATTTAAACGCCAGATTAACTAAAACAGACAAACATATCATATGTTAATAATGTACTGGTTATTGATTGTCCATTGATTAATCTAGTTACACTTATGAACAAGTGACTTTGACTCTAAAATGTGTAAACGTCTTAAAGGTGTAAAGTGGATGTAGCAGCACTGTTAATTACCTAACTGCAGCATTGAGTTTGGCTTCTTCATCATCGTCTTTACTCTCAGACTCATCTGAAACAAGAGTAAAGAAAGTTTATTTCAACCATAACTAACAACATAATGACAGGAAGAATATTTATGACATTTCCAGCCTGGGTTCATTTAGCTGCAAAAGGCCGACAACAGCAAACTAAACAGGCGCTAGCCCCACGTTAGCTGCCATGCTAGCTCTGCAATCTTCTTACAATATCAGTAATGTTGATTTGCATTTCGTTTTGAGAGAAGCTAACATGCTGAATATCGTCTCTGTCAGTCAAGACGAATTGTGTTAGTGGACTAAAACATGTTTTTTACCTCCATACAGCCATTCCTCCTCCTCATCTCCAGCGCTAGCATCAGTGGTGGTTGTTTTGTCCGCTTCCTCCGCAGACATGTTCAGCTAACGCGGAGCACTAAACCAACAACAAAAATGTCCAACAGCACTCGTGAGTGCAATTAATAATAGTATAATGTCTTTCTTCAGCGAGGAATAGTAGTTATCAACAAAAATTCCGACTTCATAGATTCATCTCCAACCTCTTGGAGTCAGTGTGAACCCGGAAGAGGTTGTTGACGTCCCGCTAAGGTCACAGTGTTGGTGCAGAAAACAGAGCGCCCCCCAGCGGACAGGACATCTCATGTTTCATTAAGATGGTGATCATGGGGAAAAATCTTTATTATTTAAAGTAAACAAATAAATAACTCTCACTACTTAAATATTATTAAGAGTACTATGCCTAAGAATATTTTACTATAACTACAAGAACAACTTTTTAAGCAGTATATGCTTTCAAGGGCATTAAGAGAATACAATTGTGGTGGTATTAAGCTGTACTGAATTGAACTTAACCAGTGTATGTGAAAACATGCATTTGTTTTTTCAAAACAGCCTTTTGCTTTCAATATTAGATTAATTTTATAATTTTAAATCTTTAAATCAGGGATCAGATCCAACTTCACAAGCTGCTGACAGCCAGCTTTCTCTGTCGTATATAAAAATCATAAGGGCACAGACCCCACTGTTGTTTTCACTGTTCCACAGAGATCCCTGATTTTAAATTCAAATTTTTTAAAAGAAAAATATCTTTAAAACTCCTGATGGTGAAAACACAATGAGCCCAATAAATGCTATCGGTTTTATCCCATAGTCTGTTTTTACTCTTGCAGTTTTGTTGACATTAAGTATTTCAAACTTCCTATCGAAATACCTGGTTTTGGAAGAAGTGATATTGTATTGTACACATAAAGACATTGTGGTGTAACCTTTAGCAGAGGAACTAAAAAAAAACACAAAATACTGGTTCTAGTTTAACAATAAGAAGAAGTAACCTTGCATTGAAGCAAGAAGGAGAACTAGATGTTGGAGGAGTTTATGCCATTCAACATTTAGTGGCTCCAAGGAGCAGTAAAACATTTGGTGCCTTGTTTTAGAGCACTTTGACAATAGTGGTTAGATTGTGGTTTGACAAAGTGAAGAAAACAGTACACCCAGAGCACAACGAATTAAAATGTATGTTTTAGCTGTACTTTTAAAAGGAAAAAGAACTAACGGGGTCGACTGTGGAGGAGCCATGACGGTAAATGCACCTTTATCTCCCTCAGTTGCAAATCTCCACTTAAGAGCTGTATGATAAGCGTTTTCTATTGACCTTTCTGTGCACCCTGTGCATATATCTGCTTAGTAGCGTTGGAGCTTTGAGTGAATCGATGTAATGACTTATAAATTATTAGGCTATCTCACAGTACTTTACTACTTGCATTGGTTTTTGGTAAAGCCCATATATTCAAACCTATATTGTAAACTCAGGTCAATCTGAAAACTAATGAGCAGCTAAAGTAGTGAAGTAAAAACTACAGTGTTTCTCTTTTCCCTCAAAGCTCCACTTATGTACAGTACTTTTACTCAGTTACTTCACACCAGTGTCCATCCATTTATGAAATCAAACAGCGGCAGCTGCAGCCGGCTCGTCCTCAGTAAGATGACCAGTGATTGCTGTTGTGGTTCTGTTTGCCCAAGAAGTCGCCTTTTAACGCAGAGAGCATCGTTAATGCATTTATGGTCTTTGACCAGTTAAGTGGGGCCACTTTAGCATTGTCAGTAAACGTCAAGCAAATCTGTGGATTCTCTCACTCTCCCTTTTCTCCACCGCTCGAGCTATTATCACTTCTTTACTCTGGTGACTGAGGAGTGGACAACATTCACACGCACTGTGATAGTGCCATATGTGATGCTGATGATGGTAAACGCACGCACACACACGCACGCACGCACACACACACACACGTACAGTGGTAATATTATATGTTTAAGTCCATTGATTTTTTTCCCCCTCCAGTGTGATAAGCACACAATTGTACATATCACAAGTATCTGCGTACGTGTGAGCTTCTGCGTGGAGCTCCGTATGTTAACAGTACCCTCGCACCAACTTAAACACACACACTCACACACACACACAAGGCAATGGGAGGGAGAGAGGAATGCTAATGGTCTCTCAGTTAAACTGATCATGGAAATTGCATTTATTTCATGTCTCCCCAGCTTCATCTCGATTCCAATCTCCCGTCTTTCACCCTTTCCACCCTTCTGATCATATTCTCTGCTGCATTTTTCTCCACTCATTTTCCCTCATTTGATGCTACTGTTTTTTCTCCTCTGTTTTATCACCTTATTTTTTCACTCTTTCTCTTTCTCAAAACTCAGATTGTCATTATTATTTTTCGAAACATGTACACTAACCGTGTTAAGTGTGAATTTCTTTCTCTACTGCTTCATTTCTCATCTGTTTGCCTGTATCCCATCTCATTCCTTCTACTTTGCCCTGTTTACCATCCTTTCTCCCTATGTCTCTTGTGGGCTCCCTCCCTCCCTGCCTGTATCCATCCCTCTCTCCTTACGGTGGATTAAAGCAGCTTACAGCCTAGTCGATGCTAATCAGGTTTATCCACACAGAGGGCGATCACTGGGCTGTCAGTAATTATACACGCTGATATTAGCTTACTCAGATGTGTGCACATTTTCAATCCACATCATCTCTTTGGATCTAACATATGGTTATCTCAACAGTGTGATGCCATGTATGGCAGCTTACCATGGCGGTTTCTACTCCTTTGTTTTGCAACACATGGATCCATCTGTTGAGACAGACAATAGCAGACAGTCGCTGTAAAAGCGATCAGAGAAAATGCAGTTTTTTTCCGCTCATGGCCAATTAGGATTTTGCATTTCAAATAATGATCATAATGTTGTTCAGACTTTTTCCACCAGTTCCTCACTGTAAAACCGTCTAAACAGATATCACCAAAACTCTATGATGATGCAGCCCTGGTTTAAGAAAGGTCAACTCGTGAAACTTGAAAGTTATTGTGCCCGATGGAGAAATAGTTTATTATAAAAACAGGTCGGGTAACTGTGCTTTCCACTTTGATATTTGAACACTTTGGGATCAATCTTCCATCTGCTCCTCCAACAGAAAGCAGGTGAACATCTCACTAAATGTCAGACTACACCTTCCTAATCTGAGCTGCATTACTGAACTGAATTCAGTCAAAGTGAATTACATCAAAGTGAATCAGGGAGCCCTTACCTCGCTCCTCTGAGACAATCCCTTTTCTTTTCTTTTCTTTTCTTTTCTTTTCTTTTCTTTTCTTTTCTTTTCTTTTCTGTCTTTCTTTTTTGACCCACCTCATCTTCCAATCTGTTCACTAGGTCGTAATTGATATGTGAAACACCACAATTGAACCATGGATGGACACTTAACAACCACACAGAGTGGGTCAAAGGAAAAGAAAATCTCCACCTCACTGACTGTATTAAGGGAGAGGAAAGACAAATGGACACAGATATCAGGTCCGTAATGCCCAGTCAGCAGATAGAGGAGAGTATTGGATTGCAGTAGACAAAAAAAAGGTTATAGTGAGTATTTGGCCAATTGTGGAAAGGAGAAATGATGAGGTATTCAGTTGAAATGTATGTGTCTGTGTGTGTGTAAGTGTTTTTTTTTTTAGTCTCTTTGACGTAGTTTCATGCCTGGGGGTGTGAAGAGAGCTCCATTTGTAGCTGATTGAGTTAGGATGTGGGCATGTGTCACTATAAAGGAGAAAGGAGATAGAGAGAGAGAGAAGAGAAAGGGAGAAAGGGGAAGGTGAAACAGAACGAGAGAGAGAGAGAGAGAGAGAGAGAGAGAAGAGAAAGGGAGAAAGGGGAAGGTGAAACAGAACGAGAGAGAGAGAGAGAGGGAGAGGGAGATGTTTTTCATTACGCAATCTAATTTAAGTGGCTATTTTTCTTGTATAAAACCTCTGTTGCCCTCTGTAAGACCGCTGTCCTCATCTGTCTAAAAGCACCGAGTGAGTCATGCTGTGGGTCCACACACACACACACACTATGTCACAGTGACTCAGCCCAGATATGCTATAGTCGCTCACCTCAGTGATGAATAATGTAACAGGGAAGGACACATAAACTGCTCAAATATCCCATGAACTCAGGTGGCGGTGGACATAAGGATGATCCTGACGGACACACAAACACAGAGTGACATCTTCATGGAGCATATGGGCGGCTGGAGTTCAGGCTGGTGAACAGGTGGATTGTACTCTGACACCTCGAGGTGCAGGATTCCTTTGTTTGAATGCAGAATATTCAACAGAAGGCCCCCACGTACACTGTTGTTAGTCTGTAGATGTCAGTGTAGTTTGAAAACGTGTTATATACTAGGCTCACTTGCTTTCTCTCTCATTCCTCTGAGACTATTGTTTTAAATTTTTGGTGGTGTTGCTTCATCTCTGTGTTTCCTTAGGGGCTTTTACTGTGCAAAGATGTTTGACTCAAGTTTGGATGAACAACAAAACTATTTAGTTGCCAAATGTGAAACATCCCTTTGAGGCATCACGGCCTGCAAAACCATCTTTCTCATGCACATTGTGCTTGTGCCACTACTCCTCTCTCTGGAAAATCCTGGCCCTTGAACCACAAGACCCTCTTTTCTTGGGTAGATTTCTAACCGTAGCACTGGTAAAATTAAACCCAGTGTTGTGTAGGTACCTGCTCTGTTGTAACCCAGGGTGAGTCCCACCACTCCCCTAAAGTTTATCTTGCAGAATTCCCTGGAAACACGGGTGGTGTTGTCACAGTGACCAACAGGATACACTATCAAGGAGTAGTCCGTTGATCTTCTTTGCATATGGAGCACAAGCAAACATACGTGAAGTCGGTGGAGATTCTCAGTCCTCAAGATGAAGTTATTTGGAAGTTGAGCTTGATTGAAACGTTTCACTACTCGTTCAAGTAGCTCGACACCGGTCAGGACAAAGGTTTTTCTCTGTACTGGTGATATTTAACTGAAAAAAGAAGCTGTCAGTAGTTACCCAGAAAATGAGGCCAGAGAATCAAACAAAAGAAGAAAGTGAAAGGAATCAAAGAACGTGATGTTCTGCCTCCATTCTAGCTGGTTTAGCCTTATCTTGTCATCCCGTGCTGAGAAAGGCATAAACAGCTGCAGGGCAGCGCAGTGAGGTTAAAGAAAAAAAAAATACTACAGTGATGCCAAAGTGCTCTAAACACACATATTTCTCAGAAGCATCAGGAAACACATACACAGACCAAAGCATAAACACACACACACATAATCAAACTCATGCAAATACACTCATTCAAATATGCAGATCACAAAGCATTAAACAAATTAAGAGGCTTTGCTTCATGGTCGTGTTGAAGATGAATTTGAAATATGAACATTTTTATAGCGTCCACTATTAAATGCTCTATTTAAAGACACAGTAGCTTCACCAACTGATTTAGTAATGAAAATGAATAGAGCATCGACATAATTTGGCCATTTAGAAGTTGCTTTCTGTGATCATGACGAAGAAGAAACCAGACATCCTGCAGATCATCATCTGACCAAATAAAAAGAGCACAAGTGAGTCACAGTGTGCATGATTTCCTAGATGTCTGCCTCTTTTTAAGTGTGCAGAGTTAACTGATGGGAAATTGATTTTTTGGGGGGGCTCTACTTTAGAAAATGGGATGATTAAGGGCATTTAAATTTGGGCATCATAAGAAGTGATTTGTTCGTGAAGTTGTATAGAATTTTTTTATAAATGGTTCAGGGGGCTTTAAAGAGAAAGATATAGGAATAAATCTTTAACTGTATAATAATAATATATAATAATGTTTAATTATTGTGCATTTGATAGCACTTACACTTTAAAAAAATATTTGTATCCTTTTTATCTACTTTAAAAAAATGATTTCTGTCTAAATCAAAAATTAAACAAACTAAATTTACATTTCAGTTGAATTTCAAGTCTGTCTCAAAGCAACATCAGTCGCTGACACGTTATTGTTAATGTAATTGTTCCTACTGCCATTTCCTCCTAATATGTTACTATTAAAAGTCAAATTTCCTCTTTCTGTTATGGCTCTCCCGCTACAACTCTACACGGAGAAGGTGTCCACAGATAACCACTTGATCTGACTTACAGTAACTGCTGAAGTCTGGTATTTGACTCAGAGTAGTTTACTTTAATAAATAGTAAATAGTTTATTTTTGCACAAAAAGCAGGGAAAAACAGAAACCAAGCACTGAATCTGTGCTTTGTTCTTATCACTAATAATGATTATAATAAGAAAAACCAGTCTGTGTTTTCACAAGCACTTTACTTTCTTCAAGACAGATTTGAAAAGATGTAAAATAGTAAAACTGAGTATATTCAGGATACATTGATCAAATCTGTGACCACCGAGTTACTGCTGGTTAGAGCTGGGAAATGCCAGACAATGAGGTGCATCACAAACTGAACGAGCTTCTGCAGGGAAACTCCTGCCAAGTGTGAGCTGTCACATCATCAGGACATCACACTGGTCCAGACCAGAAACTTCAAGAAGTGTGAGCCACGATGGCGCAAGGTGATGTTACCGAGCGGAGCAGACCATCAGTCAGTAGTTTTAATACTGGATCCTTTCAGTCTGGTTCTCTGAATGTCAGAAGAAACGGTGAAGCTGGCCTGGAAAGAGCTGTGTGCTGTTGCTTTTTGTTTTTTTTTCTTCCCGGTAATAACCGACTCATCACCTTGGCCCGTTTCCAGCCAATGCGGGACAGAAAGGAGTGGCATGCGTCCAACAAGGGGGAGGGAGGAGAGGGAGGAGAGGCGCAGTGCTGTGTCTGTAAGCTCCTGCCAGATGCATCGGGCGAGTCGCAGCCTACAGGATCATTGTGTTACAGTGGAGGGACCTGTTCTGGGTTATCACGGCGGATGGGATCTGATGTTGTTAAGCGCCGGAGCAGCGCTTGAAACGCGTGGAGCAGCATAACCAACTCCAAACCCTCCTAATGATGCAGTGCTACTGGGTCGTTTTAACATCACACTTTCTGATTCTGCCACTGACAGGTAAGAACCCTCCAACCTTGAACAGATCATAGTCTTATTAATTACGTGTGTGTGTGACTCATCTCATCATAAATGTATTAACTTCTGGAGCAGACTGGGAATATGTTACATTAATTGAAATAGTTTATAATAATTCAGTAATAGTTCTTTATGGTTTTACTACTTGTGGTGGGTTATTTCTAAATGACAGTCCTATAATTTCATATTTAACCGAGGTGTTATTTTCTTAATTACACTTTTATTTATTGTTCAGGTGTCGAGAGGCGCGTCGCCTCCATGTTTATGATAGTCGCTGATGGAAGTCTGAACACACGCACACACGCACGCACACGCACACACACGCACACGCACACACACGCAGGGTTTCTGTGCGTAACGTTTGTTTAAGATGATGTGTAACGGTGCAGTCTGCTCAACATGTCGGCTCAAGTTTACAGATCGTCTCATTTGCGTAACTGTGCGCCCAGGTACAGGTAGTAGGAGCGAGCAACAGGTGTGTGTGTGTGTGTGTGTGTGTGTGTGTGTGTGTGTGCGCGCGCCAGTGAGGACGATCAATTATTTAGCCCAGCAAAATGAAAAGGGGGTTAGGTTGTGCGTCGTTGTGCAGAAGGAACAAAGAAGAGCGAGAAGAACCAGAAGGAACTCATCTGAACAGAAACCCACCCTGCAGCTCTCTGACATCCACCAGCTGTGTTTAGTCAGAAAATAGCCTCAAGTCTTAGTGGAATCTTGTGTTTACTCCAAATACTCACACTTTCATGCAGTCTGCACCTGCAGAGAAATTCGGACATTACAAGGAATAAATAAATCAATAAATAAAAACACAATGTTATTTTAGAAGCTGGAGCCCATTTGCATCCTTGTGCTTCTCCTTGCTCCCTCAGCCCTGAGAGGCCTTAAGGCACAACAGTCACATGAGAATGCAGCTCTTGAATTGGTGTTTATCATGTGGGAAAGTACAAAAAAAAAAAAAAAAAAGGAGAGAAGAAAGCTTGGTTGCATGGTGGCGATTAAACTGAGTCCAACATATTAGTTTCGTTTATTCATCTTAAGGGAACGGATTTAGGGATCTTTAATTCGTGATTACTCAGCGGGTAGACAGCTCATAATCATTGATTGTTCAGTTGAGCCATGGTGGTTAGATAGCACTCTGAGTTAAGAGGCTCTGTGCCAATCATAACATCCTATTTAACCATTACATTAGCCACTGTGGTGCTTTATCCGCCTCTATACTCAAATGATTAGTCAGTTTATTTTTAAGCACAACCATCAGATAGTTTTTCAACTTTTTTATTGTGTTATCTATGAGTTTATAGCATTTTATTAACTAAACTAATGGATTAATCACAAATAATATTAAATAATCAGTAATGAAAATACTTTCTACTGTAGTTGTGGTCTTGCTACTCTACTCTGACTTTTACTTACTGAACTTTGGTGTGTGTGTGTGTGTGTTCTCCTGGGTGGAGCTTTACCCAAACTGAACCCATCACACCTTTCAAAAATCACTCCACCACATGTCAACTACACTGTACGCCCTCTGTTCCAGTGTGGTGCAAGCCAGTCATCTCCCCGAGCGGGCCTCACATTGTCGTTCCCCTGAGAGGGAAGCTGGAGCTGCGTTGTCATGACAATGCCACGACATCTGGCACCCCGCCCAGGTTGAGGTGGCAGCGCGAGAGGGCCCGCAGGCTGGAGGGAGAAGGGGAGGACGGCGGAGTGGCTTACGTCAAGGTGTCAGCAGTGCAGGCCTACCACATGGGCCGCTACGTGTGTGTGAACAACAGCACTCTGGAGCACAGGTCCATCTATGTTTATGTCAAAGGTGAGTGGTTGGTGATGAGGGACGAGATTAGGCATGTGTGACCATCAAATGTCAAATGAATCCAAATGGTCCTTCATCTCCTCAGACCCCCACAATGGTTTCCAGCGCACCATCGTGAACGGCATCCTGGTGCGTGCAGGCGAGAACACCACCATCCCCTGTGTTGTGACCGACCCTGATGTCACAATGCTGGCTTTGCAGACCTGTGATGGACGACCTTTGCCCTCCTAGCATGAGTTATCATGGCAACCTCCAGCGAGGCATCATCATCAGCCATGTGAAAAAGGAATATGAGGGCTGTTACGAATGTGTGGGACAACTTGGTGCGAACAAAGTGACATCTATGAAGTACACTATCGATGTACGACTTGGTAAGTGAGAGACTGTACATGAGGTAAACAATAATATAAGAACTTCAGTGTTTCTTCATGTCGCATAGGTTTACTGCATTTGTCATGTGGGTGTTAATGACTCTTAACATTTTTATAGGAACATACGTTTGGGTCTTCGAGGTCAGTGTAATAGTCACCAGCTTGTTAAAGGTAGTATCACACTTGTGATAGCTACTGTCTGCTGCTGCCTCTTATTGTGAAAAGTGTTAGTAGTGGAAAGCTTTGATGCAAATGTTCCAGTATTTGTGATGAAGTGAACAGACATGATGCGTGTGAAATAGTTTTATTCACAGCTGCTTCTGTTTGGGAAACGTAGAACTAAATCTCCTAAAAATAAGACTTGCCTCAGATATCAGATGCTATATAGATGAAGAAGTTGAAAATAGTAATTGCAGTGTAGTGATGACCAGTTAGCCATACTGTACTAACAGCTCTGTGATGCTGCACTCAGACACATAGAGCTCAATGCTAATAATCAACAGTAATGTATTGAGAACCAGAGTCAGTGCTTTTGTTTTGGCAAAGACAGCAAATCAAAGAGTTGATGAGAAACTGGATCATGATGGTGACCTACATCCTGGCAGACAGCCTCAGCAGTGTGAAAGGCCTTGAACTGTCCACACACAGTGCAGATATGTTCTTAATAAAAGAGGATTAGTTTTACTTTTTAGTTCATAGTTTTTCTTATATTAAAATGAAATGTACCACAACAACAACAACAACAACAACAATGTAAATGGGCGTCTGTAGAAGCTGATCGTGTTTCTGTGGACGACTGCAGTGCCTCAGCATTTCTAGCCTGCAGTGGAAAAGAAAGCTAAACAGAGACAAGCTGGGAGGAGTAATGGCGTAATGTCCTTTTGACTGATGGAAGTAGCGAGCAGAGAGATGCGAGGGAGGGAGCTGGAGAGAGATTAGAGCCCCACGCTGAACAAAGCTTTGTAACGGTGCATGAAGGCAGTACTTTGGGTAAATAAAACGAGCAGCAGCCTTTGTCAAACACAGCCACTGAAGCGACGTCAGCAAGCGTTTATGAGAGAAATAATTTATCTAATTTATGTGTGCACAAGTGAACGCATGCAAATACTGTATGAATGTGAACAGTCACAAGACTACGGAGACGTGTTTGTGTGTGTTTGTGCACAAATACAACCCCTACCATTAAACAAACAGGGGTGTTTGAGTCTTTTAGAATATGATAATATTAGGATAAGTTAGGTTTTTACTTAAGTTGCCAAATGTTGTGTCAGAGGAAAGAGAAGTTAACGTGTCTATATTTATTTACAATGATGGTAGAAATACTGGACTATACAAAAAACTCATTTTAGACTTAACATTTAGTAAGAAGTGCTTTTTTAAATGAAGTTATGTCTTGATCCAGTTCCAGAGGCACCACCAGTGATCACGCTATCCCAGAAAGACACTGTGATCCTGAAGAAAGGAGAGCAGTTTGAGATTACCTGCAGCTCCACTAATGTCAACCCAGATTTCAGTCTCAAGTGGGATTTCCCCTCAACAGCGGTGAGATTGTTGTAGGAACTGAGTAGAGCAACAAACTGTGTATTCTCTGTGTCTGTGTGTGGGTGGTGCTGTTAATACACGTTGACATAGTACCGCTCACCTTGGCTGCTGACATCTCCGCAGCACCCTGATGAATCCCAGGCTTCACACATCCTGTCCGGCTCCCATGGTTATCAACGTGCCACCTCGCTCTTAATCACAGCTGTCGACCAATCAGATGCAGGCACTTACCGCTGCTATGCCTACAATGAGAAAGGTGCCAACGCCACAGCGGTGCAGCTGGATGTCCGCGGTGAGTGTCGGAAGATTTATGTGTTTGCCCGTGTGTTAGAAGAGGACAAGACATGCGTGTCTTTATGTTGACATTTTGTTTTTACTTGCAAATAAATTTGTCGGCACAGCATTTTTGTGGTTTACAAATTAAACATATTTGATAGACAGAGGTGGATGTAACAAATAGAAGGTGTTCTGTGGTCTGCTTGGATTAATATATTGTTGGTTTTACGGTTGTGGGGGTCAGAGGTCAGCATGGAAACTCAGTCTGCATCAGTCATCTCCAACATTACACCAAACTGTACAAGACTGAACTAAAACTGAACCATTGACATCAGTATTTACAAAACCTGCTCAAAACCTGCAGAGTTATCATCGCTCATTTGCATATTATTCAAATTTGCCTCAAATTTGCCTCAGGGAAACTTTATTCATTATGAACAACACTGTGGGAAAATCATTAACTCAAGTAGACGTTGACAGGTTGAAGTAACACAATACAGTAAATTAGAGTACCTCGCTGTAAGGCAGTACCTCTTGCTAGAAATTGGATGTATATAAAGATGTTAGTCTTATATGTACTTTAATTGTTGTCAAACAACTATGCATATTTTTGTTCTGCAGATCAGGGGTTCATTACGATGTTGCAAAGTCCAGATCCAGCAAATCCACTTCAGGTGGATGTAAAAGAGGGGGAGAGTCTAAACCTTAGAGTAGGTTTTGATGCCTACCCAGCACCCAGCTCCCTGTCTTGGTCCTACAATGGCAAGCAGCTCCTCAACACCACAGAGCATGTTATCACAATCCACCACCACAAATACCGGTACAGTATGTTTTTGACGCACTAAAGTTATTCCGGCCCACATGCACACAAATTCTGAATAGTCTCTTTGTTGGATCAGATTCACTGGTGAGCTGAGGCTCGTGAGGGTTCTCGGCTCGGAGGGCGGGATCTACAAGTTCTCAGCCAGTCACGAGGATGCATCCGTCGATCATTTGTTCCACGTGTACGTTAACAGTAAGTAACTGTCACAGCTGTCACATGTTATAAATAAATATTGATATATTGAGATATCAGTAAAGTTGTTAGCGAGTATCTACTGTTACAGTGTATGGTTCATGGTTTTTATGTCTGTAAATCTACCCCCCTCTTCCTCTCCAAGGTAAGCCCGTTATCATCGCCCAAGAAGGACCCGTTGATGGACAGGTGCGGTGCATCGCTGCAGGGTACCCAGTCCCTAAAATTAGTTGGTACTTTTGCGAGCTTCCCCATACAAGGTATGACCAAGTATGGTATGATCCAATGCACTACTTTTATGGAACTGTGTGTGATGTTTATTGTTTGTTTGCCGTTAATGTTTTTGCTGTGGAAAGATTCTGTCATTATTCTCAAATAATTAGTGAGATGATGACTTGGTAAAAGAAGCTAAGTAAAGAAACCAGTGGAGTTACAGCATGGTAACATTATTAACTGTTATTCTCTGTAATAATTGTGAATGATTGCATCGTTTCATTAAACATGACATTAATAACATTTACCAGTGATCATCACTGCAAACACTGCAAGCCTAATTTCATTTCCACGTTGCTGATGTTTTTCTGTTTTATTCTTTATGTCTTATGTCTAAGCTCATCTCAGTTTGACAGGATCATGTTAAGTTAAATATTAAGATACCCAAATATGAATTTGTTATTATGAAAGCATTCATTTTCATATGTTTTCATATTTCAAACCATTTATCTCAGACACGACTCGTCTTGTTTGTTCTGACAGCTCCTCTGAGAACAGTAAAAGCTCACAGGAGTTGGTTAATAGTTATAGTCATCTCGTAGCCTCATCAGTATTCAGACAAATAACCCAGACAGAAGTTGTTCTTACAAAAGATAACAAGCATTTTTTTATTTGATAGAATCTACATAGGTTTACAGAAAATACTGACAAGTTAAACTCCTTAGTATAAAAGCCAAACATTTAAATGGATAATGGAGATGTTCTCTTGTCATGACCAGATAATTACAGTATGTCATTATAGCAGGGAATATGGTTGGTTGTTATCATGAATAAATGGGATTTGAGAAAAACTGTTTTTTTTCTCAAGGTTAGAATTTGTTTTCTTTGTATTTCTGAGATAATGAGATAATTAGTTCCAGGTAATAGTTAAAATAACTACTGAAACAATGGCCATTCCTGCCTGGAGTATGTAATAGTACTCATTTAGACTGGCAACACAAACAAACTTTGGTGGTTGGACCACCTCATGAGAACCATCTTCATTAAACTTATGGCCCGTGAAGAGAAGCAATAGAACACATTCCCCAGAGACTAGAGGGAGAGCGATAACGTTGCTGTTTTACATGAAAACACCATCCTGGGACTCATTGGCCCAATATAAAAATGTGGTGAAAAGAAAAGTAAGAAGTGGCTCAGAGGTTAAGAACGAGAAGAAATAACAGAAATTCACCAACAGGGAAATAAAAGCTAATCATTACATCTCTTACCAGCCGTTCACCTAAAGCTTTGTAATGTTATCAGTTGTTAGAAAATATAAAAATAAACATATCGAATGATTTGATGCTATGCAATGTTGGCAACTAGAGCAGAAAAGAGTGACCTTAAGCATCTTCATTATCCTTCTTTAAGGTGCTCACACCTGCCCAATGCCACCCAATGGGAGACAACAGAGGTTTCCATGGTGACAGAGTCTGCCTTTGGTAGGAGTGAAGTGGAGAGCCGAGTGAACGTCAGCAAGGAGCACGCACACTACCACACCCTGGAGTGTGTGGCGAGCACGGAGGGGGAAGAAGCGTTCACACTGTTCTCCATTAGTGGTAGGATACTATAAAACACAAACACACACACACACACACACATAGTAAACACACACAGACGCACAAAATCATTGACCCTGGGTCTGCGGAGGCCAGGTGTTTGGTTACTGGGTACAGATTGAATAAGATTAGCGTGTGCTGACTG
Source organism: Anabas testudineus (assembly GCF_900324465.2). Lineage (NCBI taxonomy): Eukaryota > Metazoa > Chordata > Actinopteri > Anabantiformes > Anabantidae > Anabas > Anabas testudineus. Next base: position 14,050,199 of record NC_046610.1, on the reverse strand, counting down.
TGCAGGCTGGGATTATATGGCGTACACCCACTAATCCTTGTCACACAAACAAACACCGCTGCTGCAGTTGCCTGTCATAATGCTGGGGAAAGAGGATGTGACTCCGTGTGTGTGTGTGCAAACGGCTGGTAAAATGTCATTTATACTCCAGCCTCCCGTGATTTCTGACTGTGAATTGATTTGTTGGGTTTCCTCTCAGAGCGCGTCGTGCCCCATAAACTCTTCACTCCTCTGCTGACTGGCATGGTGGCTACTGGCATCATGCTGAGCCTCATTCTAGTGGTGCTGGCCTATAAGTACATACAGGTAAGTCAATCAGAAATAGCATGTCATTACTGTTATGAAAAACAGTTTTAATCTCATTGAAAGTATGGTCATATATAAATCACTCACATCTGCAGTCATCCATCTCATTTAAACCCATGAATTAGTTTCAGCATTCATAGGCGTCGGTGTTAAATCAAGTAGATCTAGCACCACTGATGTGCAGTTTGCATCAGAAATAAATGGGTGCAATACTCTCTGGCAAAGGTCCCACTGCCATTTGCTAATGACTCATGCCTCCATCTTGTTTGGAGTGTCTTAAAGTTAGAAGCATGTTTTTTTTTTTTTTTTTTTTTTGTGCTCCGTATGGTAACGATATTCTGCAGACAGCAGTGGAAGTATGTCCTTTTAATCAATATGAATGTGTCCTAATGAATCTGAAACGAGTCAATCAGCCATTCAGAGTGCAGACGCGCTGTAGCTAAAGGCTTTTTTGACACTCCGATCACGCCTCTAGCCATTAATTTACCTCCACAACATGCTGCTTTTACGGCGCTCGGATGAGTCAGACTCCTTGAGAACTAGTTTATGAATTCGCAGTGGGATCATCAGGGGATAGTCTAGACACAGACTGACAACTAAAGTGCACTGAGTAATGTAAAATTGAATAGAAGAGTGAAAAAAAGGGCCAAAGATATGAGCTGTGTCCACATGTGTCATGTGGACACAGCTACAGAAACAAACAACCGATCTCCTCTTGTCTCTCAAAACCTCTACAGAAACCCAAGTTCCAAATCCAGTGGAAGGTCATTGAGAGTATCCATGGCAACAACTACATTTATATTGATCCCACCCAGCTGCCGTATGACTCCAAATGGGAGTTTCCCAGACAGAAACTACGCCTTGGTATGACTATGATTAAAACACATCTGCAGATGTGTGTTTATTATTGTATAATTTTAAAATGATGAAGGACTGTGTGTGTGTGTGTGTGTGTGTGTGTGTGTGTGTGTGTGTGTGTGTGTGTGTGTTTACCCACAGGTAAAACCCTGGGCTCCGGGGCTTTTGGAAAGGTAGTAAGGGCCACAGCATATGGACTCTGCTCTGCAGATACTGTTACAACCGTTGCCGTGAAGATGCTCAAACGTAAGCTTGTTGGTCTTTGTTGCTGCTTGTTGTATTGTCTGCGTGCGCTAACAGAAAACAATGCGTGATATTGTACGTGTGCATATTGTAGTGGAAAATAAGCAGATACATTTACTCAGCTACTGCACTTAAAGAGTAACTCAACACCAGCATTTTGTTGCCGTCTGTGTCGGGTGTGGTCAGAGTTGTGCTTTACTGCACCTGCACTGAACAGTGACGTCATGGGTCCTGGTGTACATCTGGAAAAACAAGTGTTTGAGGCAGACAGAGAGAAATGCTGTTCTTACCATTTACTCTTCTAGCTAAAATGTAACATAAAAAACATTAACTTCAATGACAGGCTTGAATGATGAAGTAAAGGATGTGAGTACTGACATAAACGTTGTGATGATGTCATCCCAGCCAATGCTCACTCCACGGAGAAGGAGGCGCTGATGTCAGAGCTGAAAGTCCTCAGTTATCTTGGAAACCATGTCAACATTGTTAACCTGCTGGGTGCCTGCACTGTCGGAGGTGAGAAGAGAAGATCAGCAGGAAATTTACATGTGAGAGATTTTTGGCTTGAATTTGGTCTGGATTTTATTTAGTCTGGGCTAAATATCATGCATCTAATTCCTGTGGTACTTGTTTATTCACTAAAGGTCAAGTGAGACTGCTGTCGGAGAATCATGCTTTGGATATTTTTTTATTTACCATTTTGCTTCACACAAAGTGCAGTAAAGTGAAAAACACTAAATCAGTTTAATATTTGCTTTGACCACCCTGTGGAGTTAAAGTAGCACCAAAGTTGAGTACTTGGCGAGTACGTTGTTTCCAAGCATCTTGGAGAACTTGCAGTCTGTCTTTGGATTTAAGCTGCTTTGTTTGCCTTCATTTGCTTCGTAGTCCCAGACTGGCTCAATAAGACCGAGATCAGCACAATACCATCTGTTACAGGATTCCTTGTTCCTCATGTCACTAATATCAGTTCATTATGACTCTGGCTGAGTCTTTATCACGCTGCAGACTCAAGTTAAGACCAGTCAGATGCCTCTCTGATGGGATTATTTAAAAAATTAGATATTGGACAGTCAGTATTAAGCATCTCCGATATGAAGACGTGATGCATTTTAACTTAAAAAATTTACTGTGCAGTCAGTCAATTTTATCTGTCTAGCCCTCAACATTGATTACAACGCAGCATTGATGTGCCTGAAAGAGTGTGTTGTAATGAGGGAAACAATGATCGCTTAAGATGTTTTTTATGGGGACGTTCAGGGGCATGAAGAATCCAGATTTAAAGATATTGACACAAATGTATTCAGTATGTTTTAACAAAAAAATATTGATCTCAGTCCAAAACACAGCCATTACTCAAACGCTGTGTCAGCCAGATGTTTCTTCTTTTCATCTTTTGGATCCTAATTAGAGCTTTGGGTTCCAGTTTCCTTTCTCGTTGTTACATGCACGTGGATGCAAAATCAGCATTTGAGGTTTCTTTTTATACTCTGCATCCTGCCAGGCCCAATTTTGGTAATCACGGAGTACTGTTGCTATGGCGACCTCCTCAACTTCCTGCGCCGAAAAAGAGAGTCGTTCCTTAACTCCCAAGTTGGTGACGGTTACTATCGCAACGTCTCGAACCAAACTGAGCCTGCAAGGTGTGTATGGGTGCCTTCTTTATAGTAACCACAGTTTTAAATTGTAAACATTACAATTTAATACATATGTGTGTGTGTGTGTGTGTGTGTGATTGTGTAGCTCCGAGGTGATGGGTGCAGGATATATGCCCATGCGTCCCTCTGAGAAAGAAATGTCATCCCAGTCAGGTAGACAACGTTTCACTCTACATTTCTTGTCATGCACTTTAACAGTATAATAAAGTCTATTTAAACCCTGATTTCATGGCAATGTAACCGTTCTCTAGATGACATAGACGAGCTGTCGCTGGATGCTGAAGATCTCCTCAGCTTTTCTTACCAAGTGGCCAAAGGGATGGAGTACATTACTTCCAAGAATGTAAGGCTTTTAACAGTGTGTTAATATTGATGGAGCAGTTACAGAAGAGATTTAAAGGCACTGCTGCTACTTTATAAATCACGTTAGAGTGTCGGGCTAATAGTGCTTATGCAGTCAGAACTAAACACGGCGAAGCTGTAGCTCTCATACTGGAGATTGAACCAGCTTTAAATCCTCCTGTCTGCTTGTGACAGATTTTCTCTCATTCTACTTTTGTTTCTTTTATTGGATTAGGTGCTATTCTCCATTTGTGTCTAGACGGAAATTACAGTCTAAAGAAAAATACTCAAACCTATATTGACTATTGCTCTTTGTCTTTGTTTCCGTGGCAGAGTGTCACTTTAACATTTTACAGCAACAGATTCTGAGGTTTTTATAAGACAATATTAACAACAGAACAGCTGCTCCAGATGCAGAATAGAGACAGATAGAGGATTAATGCCAGTCATGTGCATATACGTCACAAACTAGACTCATATGAAGCTAGGAAAATCAGTGAAGACGCCCCTTTAATCAATTAGCACAGACCATGCATTTGCATGAGTCATTCTTATCCAGATGACTCACCAAGTAGTGACATGAAACCCCTTCATAGTAATGGCATCATTTGCATCTGTCTGTCTGTTTCACAAAGCTATTTTTTTCTTAAATATATTAAACTAAACATACTAGAAATGTTAAAGCCTGCTCCTGTAAAACACTCTTTATTTGTAAATCTTCAGTTCACATTCATTTGCTTCATTAGTATGTGTGCTTAGCTGTGTGTGACTCTTTCTCTGCAGAAACTGGTTACAAATGTCAATACTCATTTCCTTCTTGTGTTTGTTTCAATCTGTATCTGTGTGTGTATTTGTGTGTGTGTAGTGTATACACAGGGATCTTGCAGCCAGAAACATTCTGCTGACTCACGGCAGGGTGGCGAAGATCTGTGACTTTGGGCTGGCGCGAGACATCACCACCGACGCCAGCTACGTGCTCCGGGGCAATGTGAGTGTGTCTCTGGCTCTTCATCCTTCCTAAATTCTTCCAATGCTTCCTCCTTTTTTTTCTGCCGTATTTCATTTTCTCTGCAAATCAAGAAAGGAAAGTTCCCATCTATCTGGAGCAGGATTCATCTCATCAGCAGATAGAAATACATCACATGCACAATATGTACATGTAATGTATATTCATGAATTGGATTCAAAGGGGTGCTAAAAAAAAACAATTTTAAATAACAGAAATTAAATGAATGAATGTTTTTATGAATGAAAACACTGTACACATTTTCTTCTCCCTACTCCAGGCTCGTCTGCCAGTCAAGTGGATGTCTCCCGAGAGTATTTTTGACTGTGTCTACACCTTTGAGAGTGACGTCTGGTCCTATGGCATCCTGCTCTGGGAAATCTTCTCTCTAGGTAACATTTCTCTTAAAGAGCTGTGCTATTGCATCGGCTTGAGAATGTCCAAATCCTTATTATCATCGTAACTAGTATCTTTTAAGATACTATATAAAAGATGATGTCCAAGACTGAGATAAAGATCATGACAGGATTCAAAGTGTGTATATACTGCATGTCTGTGTTACAGGTAACAGCCCATACCCAGGCATGCAGGTGGGATCAGCATTTTACAGGATGATTCAAGAAGGCCACAGGATGAGCAGGCCTGAGTTTGCTCCCATTGAGATGTAAGTGTGTCTGTAAAAATCTGGGTTATGATTTAAGTATTATAATCAGGGCTGCAACAAATGATTATTTTCATAATTCCACATGATGTATCATTGGACAAGCCGAAACAGCAAATGACTTAAAAAAACAAATCAATGAAAATTGCCTAATTGTTAAAGCCCCCACGTTCCCGCACACTGAAGCTAATCTCTCTCTGCTCTCTGTAGGTATGACATGATGCTGTCTTGCTGGAGCCACGACCCTTTGAAAAGGCCTTCTTTTAGAAAATTAGTGGAGACGACTGAACTACTGCTGTCAGAAAACACCAAAAATGTAAGTCCTTGAAATCATGAAATGGTATTAAATCTAAACTGTGGTTATTGTTACTTAATCACCCGGCCTCATCATTACATATTCTTTTGCTCTGACATTATAATTGACTTTGATAGAATTGAAAAGATGAGTCTCCCAAACTTACAGAGTAGAAAATATAAATGTTATTTGCTCCTCAGGTGTACCTGACACTGAGCAATACTCCAGGTCCTGCAGAGCAGCAGTGGTCGCCATCACGGAGGCTCAGCTCTGTCTGTAGCACGACAGCCCCCACCCAGCCTTTACTGCAGAGCACAGCCGATGTCTTCCTGGACTATGTCTGACACACACACACACACACATGCACACACACAATGCTGTGAAAGATACAGCCTAACTCTGCCCCCACCTCCTCAATCATTCTCCCTTTTTACTGCACAAACATTAAGAGCCAAATACAACGTAAACTACTAACAACACGTTCACTCAAATGCTCAAACTGTCAGACGCTGGCCTTCATGCATCACTCACAAACACATAAATACTGTAAGTATACAACTCTTGACTGGGCTCTCAGTATTGGCCTCTATCTAATCTTCCACTGGCATATCGATCTCTGTGGTAGGTATTTCAGGTGTGCATTTAGCCTATATAAAGCAGACTCCAACACTAACCACACACCAGATACATCAGCAGTTGGAGTCTTGGCTCCCATTCAGCCTTAGATTACATCTTCAAATGCTTTGGGGAAAACACTGTCTTCATGCATGAGTAAATACCTGACCTAGGGAGATTCTAAACTGAGGCGTAGCTTAGCAGAGTTGGCTCCGTTAATACTACAATATTGCCATATATGTCTAACATTTAAAATAAACAATACAACATTTGTGGAAAATTAGGAGAGACCAGTGTCAGACCTGATAGAGATCTAAAGCCAGGAGGCTGTTATCTTAGTTTAGCAACAAAAACAAAAGTCGTGTTAAACAACATTTTACTAGTGTTAATTAGTGACCTTCAGTGTGAAGGTGGGTTTTGTTATCTGTGGATAGAAACACCTAAGTAAGCAAGTTTACCTTAAAACTGGTTTGAACAGGCCTGGGGGGGGAAAAGGTTTCTTATAAGAGACCTGAAGTGTTTTTTTTTTTAATGAACATAGTGTAAAAATTAGCCATAACAAGGTGGCATGCATAATAAATAAAAGTACAGCCATAAATAAGTTACAGAAACACTGATTCCCACCTGTGTGTTGTAGCTTAGAATACTGTGACTAACTGGTGTATTGCTGTATGTAATTTAGGGATATCTGTAGTCTCTTTAGCAAAGCCACTAAGGCTGGGGGTATAGGACGGATTGTGTGCTCATTTTACTTGATTTATGTCAAAGATGTATGCAATGTAAATACAATTAAGATGTGCCTTTAGATTTATTTTTTTTTTTTAAATACCAAATACTTTTGGTCGTGACCCAGTTACGTGGAGAGGGAAGCCGGAAGAGAGCTTCTGTGTGCTGGTTTTGAGATTGCTGCAGTTTTGATACAGTTTGGTTGACTTGTAATAATAAAGAACGTACCTGTGATGGTAGAACCAACTGTCAGTCCACTCTCTGTGTACCACGGGTATCAATACAAACAAGACTTGTAGAAGACGTCACATGTCATATTTGCAACTGTTTTTATTTTCAAACTGACCAAGAGGGGAGAGGTTGGGTTATAATAATAGCAAACATTTTGCTTCAAAATATTGATTATTATTACATTTGACTTTGGGGTAGATAAAGGAGCACAGTTCAAGAGCAGAAGAAGGGATTAACATACATACAGTACGGGTAAGCATAGCACCATTTCACACTGAATACTGGTGTTCTTATTTTGTGTATGTGTACAGTATTATACTAGAACTAGGACTCTTAAGAATCAAACAATGTAGTGGAAAGATGTGTATCTGCATGGGGTGGGGAGGAGGGGCTCACTGTCTTGTCGATCGCGTCCCATTTCAAATATCCTACACCTTATCTTTCAACAGCTTTTAAACTTCTTTTACAACCACATATTGTCAGAAAATGACTGTTGCAAAACACAAACAAAAGGTATGTGATTGTGAAACATTCAGGGTATTTTTTTTTTTGTAACAATGCAAAGGCTGCAAATAAGACTGTATTTCAGATTCCATGTGTGGATCCTGTGGAGCAGTGAAAAACATGATACTCGTTTTCCTTCATCACAAAGCTCAAATGTTCTCCATAATCAACATTTACAACATCCATTAGTCTCTTAAAAACACCTTTACATTCTTTGGGCTGGGTATCAGTGACACAAACTATAAACATTTCGACATTAGCTTTTAGAGTGACGCCTTAAACACAAACTAATCTACAGAGGATCTACATTTGCTACGTGATGGTGGAAGACCTCGTCCAAGCAGTAAGACCCTCGCTATAAAGTCTTTCATCTATTTTTTTTTTTTTTTTGGTGAACTAATTCAAGAAGTGGATTAGCCCCTGCTAAATCGCGCACACTGCTATGGAAATCTAAAATAAAAACATATCGCTGAGGGTTACTATTTGAGACTGGCCTGATGTGTCGGTATTGTTATATGTGTTGAGTAGTCTGTCACTGGAAATCAACAACAGAGCCTATTTCTTTACAGCCTGAAAGGTGACCAATGCCATGCATTGCCTATCATCCATCCTGCTCCTGTCACACTGTCTGTTTCCGTATGAAAATATAATGGGTTACAGTGACAGTTAACATGCATACAAACTCTCTCTCTCATACACAAACATGAGCCCAACCTGGGAGGAAGTTTCTTGAATATTACAATTATTTCTTTATACTGCAACGCAAGAACTGATTGGCTATCGCCAGGGGAATCCAATACTGACCCCCGAGTGATACAAGAAGTAGGATCAAGAAGAGGAGACACTATATTCTTACAGACACGCACACACACACACACACACACACACACACACACACACCCACACCCCAACACACAGTCTTTACTCTACTCAAAGACAAAACAACACATTCTAAATGCTCCTTTACCAACCGTTACACTTCCTCCAATCCAAGGCTTTTCTGTTGATATGGCTTACAACTGTAGCTCAGAAGCTGAGTCTACAACCAAACAAATGGACTTGGGTCCAGTCCTGGTTTTAACTGCTGTTTGAGAACTGAGAGATAAATGAACTGAACTGCATGAGGGTTTCTGAGGCCTAGGAAGACAAGAAAGGATGAAGCACAGATGATACAAAAGACCGAGAGACAGATTTCAGTCTGAGGGAACACTGAAGTTTCTCTATAGTTCTTTACATTATTGCAAAAACCCCTGCCCCTAAAAAATAGTATATTATACTTATCTCTTTAGAGACTTTAGAGACACACCCCTCCCTTTTTAATTGGATTAGGTAACAAAGAAGGTTCTAATAAATTTTGGTCAAACTTGTTTCAGTCACTACGCGCCACTATGATATTTCTTTCTCTGGTCTTTGCAGCATCACATTCTAATCCCTCCTTGTCTGGTTCCAGACTGAGGCAGAAGCTAACCACATTCCTGAGAATACAAGTACCATCCAGCGAAATCCTTACTAAGTCAATTATTGTAAGACACAAGGGGCGACAAACACACACATACACACACACACGCACACACAGACAACCATAGACACTCATGCCCACTCATGCACACGAAGATTGTTTTCTCAAAAACACACACTAGCTCACAGAATCGCACCACAGATTACAAACAGGTCTCGACAGTGATTTACTGTACACAACCACATCAAGTGAGGATATACTGTTTGTTACGTATAGGGCTCTCTGTTAAAAAATAATCCCTACTATATACACACGCATTAAATTTATTAGGGGTAACATCTTGTTGGAAAATATATACGCCTTTGAATAGTCTGCGTGAAATAAAAAAAACAAAAACATAATTGACTATGTTATTGGCACTTCGAATCACTAAACCCCCTATTTGTACAGTGATCACCCCGCTAATTCAGTTGGACTGTAATCTAGCTTCCTGCCAAACATAATTTGTAATTACAAAGTTAAAAAGAGCCATTATGTCTCAGAGACACAGTGTTTAAAACACAAACATCCACAAAAACCAAACCCGAGCCCAACTTTGTTTTTAACTGACTGACAGTACTTTAAAGCCTGAATCTGGACTTTTTCTTTAGAGAAGTGGGGAGGGGGAGGAGGGGGCCTGAAGGAGCCAGAAAACACTTGAACAAAGTAAAAATTCAATTTTCAAAAGCGACTAGTAAAACCTTACACAGTTATTCTTTCCATGCAATCATATAAAATACTACATTTCCGTTTCCTGTTAGGCTATATTGGATATTTACAAGTTTTTCATATCATACAGTAAATCTGTACAAGGTCAGTCCACGTTGACACATCTTCAAGAGGAGTCCATTGTTACCGTGGCGATGAGGCAGATCTGGATTTTTGGAGCTCCTTCACATCTCTGCCTTCCTGTTGCCATGGTGACAATCCTCAGTGAGTTCCACAAGGACTCTCTGGCTTTCCTTTCCTATGATTCATTTCTTTTAGATGGAGAAAGGGAGGACAACGACTTCAGGGAAAAGGAAGTTGGTGTCAGCCACGTGACCAAAACAAGTAAATGCAGCAGTCCTTTAGGAGTTGCAGTTCCCCACGTTTCCTAATTTAACACATTTTCCTCCAGACTTTACTGCGGTTGACTGCTGACACTGTCAGTCCTGTGCGATGACACAGCTTTCAGCTGTTTCTGGGGCTGTGATTTTAGCTGCTGCTGGTGCCTCTGGTGGTGCGATTGTTGCTGCTGCTGTTGTTGCCTTTGCTGCTGTTGCTGTTGTTGTTGTTGCTGCTGCTGCTGTTGTCTTTGCTGCTGCTGCTGCTGCTGCTGCTGCTGCTGCTGCTGTTGTTGTTGTTGTTGTTGTTGCTGCTGCTGCTGCTGCTGCCTTTGCTGCTGCTGTTGCTGTTGCTGTGTGGCCTGGGTGAATGTGCCCTGTTGTTGGAGTGGGAAAGCTGCTTGCAGAATTAGCTGGGTTGACTGGTTACTATGGAGAAGACGAGTGCCCTAACAGAGAAACAGTGCAAATATTTTAGAAAACACACTGTTAATTGCCTGTTTTACTATAATCTTCTTTTTACGCTTTCCCCAAAGTGTGTATTAGCATTAATTTGCTGCAGATAATAAACTGCATTTACATTGTACCTTCTAGTCAGCAAAATAAAAAACAGACTCAATTCAATGATATCTGCTGCCCCCTGTCGATACCTGTAGGAATTGCTGTTGTTGCTGCTGCCCCTGCTGGCCGCTCTGAGCCACGACAGCTGTCTGGTTTTGGCTATCGGGCTGAACTTGTGGTGGTTGGGCAGGTTGCAGTGTCAGGGTCTGAGTCTGCCCTCCCTGCTTAAGTGGCACAGGGGTTAAAACAGAATTTAAAGGGACATAGTTATGAAAGGTAAACAAATATTTATACATTTAATCTCACTTTCTGAGCAAAATATGTCTTTGATTTACACTAACAATAACATTTAAGTAACAACAGTAAAATTTTTCCAAGGAAATACAGTAAACTGATATAACAAGCCAATTTCCCCCACTAATACCAAGCGTTAAAATACACTGATCTGCTGAGTGGTAATGTGCCTCCCACATGATCACAGTAGTGCAGAGTAGTGCTCATTCCTGACCTTAGGCAGTTACATATTTATTAAATCATTAAGGACTCATACAGTTTTGTCTTTACCTGCTGACCACCAAAGGGGTTGTATGCAGTGACCACCTGGCCCATAAACATAGAGGTGGGCACCATGACTGCACCACATGCCATTGGAGCTGTCACAAGCTTCGTCACCAACTGCTGCCCTGCTGGGAATCTGGAGAGAATAAAACAGGGAAAAAGAAAAAGAAGAAAAAATATTATTTAATTTGAACTTTGCTTATGGTTACAAAGTGTAAAATGTGAAAGATTTAACAGCATCTAGTGATAAGATTGCAGAATGCAACCCTTCTGATCACCAATCACACCCCACACCCCCATTTCGAATCACCTCATCCACTGGTACTATGTCAAGTGAAGAGATTACCTTAGATAGCGAGAGCATTTGTAAACTGGATTTAGTTGACCTATTAAGTATGTAAGAATATAGGCTAGAGTTTCAGTTTAAGATAGCAAATATTACTGTAACTTCAGTGTCACAAAATTTAAGCAAAACACAATTTCCTTTGTAGAGCCACTGTTTGGTTTGTCCATTCTGGGCTATTGTAGAAACACGGCAACTGTGAAAGGGGACCCGCATCGTATCTGTATATAAAAGGCTCATTCTACGCTAAGGAAAACTCAGGTGATTACACACAAATGACAACTCTATTTCATTTCTGCTAATAAATTTTCTAAATTAAATGGTTTGATGAATGCCAGTTCTGGTTGATAGGGAACAGTGTTTCTCTGAGTATTAGGTTGGATTTTTGTCTTCTTACCGGATCTGTCGGTCCTGTGTGAAGGTTGCCACAGCTGTGCCTTGCTGTGTGTTGTTCTGCGGTAGGCTGGTGCTGATTTGCAGCACATTGGGCTGCCCTGGCTGGGAAATCATCATGGTGTTATACAGTGGAGCAGATACAGAGCTCTGGGTCTGAGGCTGAGCCTGGGGAGGTTGCTGGGGCTGGCGCTGGGGCTGGAGAAAGGAGAAAAGGATGAAGAGACAAAATATAAATGACAAAAAACAGAATATATTACCTAAGGGCCTATTATTTTTTAATTACTGTTCAATTTCATACTTCTGTATCACCTGGTGCTCTTGCTGTAGAACACAGCTAGCGTAACTGATTATAAACCCAAAATATACAGAGAAAAAAGGAAAATGTACAAATTTATTGCTTTTGTTATAAAGGTTCATCATGATTATCTATCATGTGATAATAATAATAATACTATGGAAGGTGTATCTATGCAGTGGCAAACATATCAGTTTTACTATCTTGTACTACTGCTGTGAGCATTCTGTGAAGTGTCTCACATCAAATAACTCCCCATGGCTCTCAGAGTCATCTGAATGTTATGTATAACTTCACAGAACAGTACTGTGTTTGTGTAGTTGAATTCTCCACATAGAAGTGACCTAGAAGTGTCAAACATTTGCACAAAGCTAGTATTATCAGAGGACCTTGAATGTAGAGGATACAACTATATTTGGACCATTTCCTTAAAAAAATAAATAAAATAAATAAAAAGAGAAAAACTTGTAAATCTTTTATCTTAATGTTTTTCATTTTGATGTTGCATTCACAGATCATACTAAATGTTCTTATGTGAATTTGCAAAAAAGGAAAGAAGCATCTTCATAGGCTCCACAGGCGCTTTTGGACCCACCTGTGTGAGGGTGTTGGTCTGCTGCTGTAGGCTCTGCTGAGGGGGAGGAGCCTGTTGCTGGATGGTAAGTTGCTGAGTTCCTGAATGAACAGGGTTAATTGCTGTTTGCTGAACCTGACTGGTCAAAGCAGGTGTTTGCTGGACCGACCCCACCTGAGGGAGCTGTATGTTCATCGCTCCACCCTGCTGCAGCAACATCTGTTGAGATGAAAAAAACAAATATCACTGCATTCAGTTATCTTGGCAGATACAGTGTTTACTGCAATAATAGAACTTTAGGAAAATAAGTTGTGTTACAGGGTACACGTTCAGTTCAGTCTTTAACTCCACTTGCCTCTGAATGAGGAACAATAAATGTACATAATGCATTATTCTAGTCTTGATCTAGGTCAGGCAAAGTCAGGTCTGACATAACACAAAAAGACAGAGCACAACATGCTGACTAGGAGAAAATAAAAATAAAAGTAAAAGGAGACAAGATTCTGGAGAACAGTTCAGAGTTAGTGCACAACATCATAAAGTAAATGTCACGAGACAATAAAGAGTCTACATTTAATAACTATACAATTGGAAAACTAAGCCTTGATTAAGCAGTGTGTCTGTATTAAAATTTGACACATTTGACATTTTCAAATGCTACTACCTTGACTACTGGGTGTGTCCACATCCTTACCTGTATGCCCTGTCCCTGGACTCTCTGCAGTTGTTCCTGGATATGTCGCAGCTCCTCCTGCTGCCGCTGGATGTTGGCCTGGATCAGTCTGGTCCTCTGCTCCAGCTGCTCTTTTAAGTGCTGCATGGCATTCACCTGTGCGGAGAACTCCATCACAGGCTACGTGAGTAAAAAAAAAAGGTCACAAAGAAGTAGCAGTTAATTACCTTGTGTGTATGCACAGCAGTTTCCAATAACTGATTCCTATTATAAAACACTGTCAAAAAAAACACTACAAACTTCAGTAGGCCTGCGGATAGTGTTGATTTATGCTCATTAATTTATTATTTACTTACTCACTAACCAGTAAATTATTTGGTCTATAAAATGGCATCTATAAAAAGGCGTAAGAATGCCTGTCAGTTTTTCAGATCGCAGTGTAACATCCAATAATCCAAACTCTAAAAGGTATAAATTTTACTATAACAGTTCCCTAAAAACAGATTTTCTCATAAAAACTGTCTTTGTTGGTCCTTGAAAACCTGGAACCATTGAAATGTCAAACTGTTATGGACAAATTTTTTGTCAGTTAGCTAGTGATAAATCGATTCACTTCAGACAACCCAGGTGAAGTGCCACCATACTCACCTGCACATTTGTCGTTAGCTGTTGTGGTTGTTGTTGCTGTTGTTGCTGCTGTTGCTGCTGCTGTTGCTGCTGTTGTTGTTGCTGTTGTTGTTGCTGTTGCTGTTGCTGTTGTTGTTGTTGTTGTTGTTGCTGCTGCTGCTGTTGTTGTTGTTGAGGGACCATGCCTGGAGTCACACTCTGGCCTGTAGTCTGAGAGCTCATTGACTGCAAATGTACAGATGAAGAATATTAATGTTTCATTATTATTAATATTAATATTATTATCCAAAGTGTAGCAAATTCTTTAATGCCAATACATAAATAGAAAAACAACATAGTTTGAATTTATTTCCATCTCTATTTGTGCAACTTGTGGTCACAAAAAATAGTTTTTATTAAATAGAAAGTTAGCGTTTGCCACATGTAGTTTAAGTTACTGCTCACTTGACTGCTGATGGAAGACCGACGCTGAGATGTCATCTCCATGGTGGACGCCAACGACTGCCGAGGAGGCGTGGCCATGTCCATATGAAGCTTGGAGGCTGTTGCTGTAGAGACAAAAAAAAAACGATGAGTAACCGTGCTGTTCAGACCCAACATAATATCATGTTTTAGCAGAAAGCCAATCATCTCATTAAATCACCAGAGCTGATGTGTTACTGACTCTTTAAACATTATGTACGTAGATGCAAATATGTGTGCCCTTACAAGTGCAAGTGTTGTCAGAGACATGCGATGAGGACTTGCGAGAACTCCGTGAGGAGGTGGAGGGTGTCCGGCTGTGGTCAAATCGCTCCAGAGCTTCCTTCAGGCTGGATGTATTCAGCTGTGACTCTGACCCAGAGTCCTGACTCTATAGACAGGCAGAGGAAAAATATGCTTGATAGTCAAAAATGCACTGACTGACTATACAAAACATCCAAGCTGGTGAAAAGGTGAGCACAGGATAATTCAGGATAAAATCTATTAAATCTGATGAACCCATGGTTCAGGAGAGAGTAAACACACTGAAGCTTAGCATTGCCTTAGATACGATATTTGAACAATACATTTTAATTAATAGCTATTAAAAGCACCCCAAAGTGGCCACATTAACAAATTCAACTGGATAAATGTGAGTCTGTTTAAAGTCCAATATATGATACAGAAAAGAGTTGTTGTTCTCATTATAGTACACTGACCAAAGAAAATGTTGCCTTCATTGAGATAACATTAGGGAGCAGCAGTCAGTCGGTCAAAGATTTATAGATAGTGGGAAATGTTAATAGACCGAAGCCGTTCACCAAGAAAAGTTAATAGATAACTAAACTGGAGAAAAAGCCTTTGACTTCCTGTTGTATGAGACAGCATACATTAGAATATCCACTAATTAAAACCTTAACGAAGCTTAAGGATGGGGATGAGTATAGATGATTTTAGTAGTAACTGCTCACCTTATCCACAGTGGCCTCTGGGTTAGACTCTTCTATACCCAGCTCTCTGCGCTGCTCTGCCCTCACCTCTGCATAGCTGCATTTCAGACAGAAAACCTTGGTTAAGGACAGTCAGGAAGATAGGGTGCATGAGTGATATGAAAGAAATAAATGTTGTGTCACCAGTAAATTGATCAAAGAACTCAATACGATGACACTTTAAACCTTGCAGGCCATTATGAATGGCCTGGAAATGTACCATTAGTAAATGATAAAGAGAAAAACAAAAGATGACTCAGCATTCAGCTGCTGTACCTGACTACTGTGTGTGTGCAGACAATAAACTCAGGTCGAGAGTTCCACTGATGATAGGTGATGTAGTAGTGCGTCTGTAGCCAGATCCACTGTTGACCTTTAGTCAGGAAACGGTAGTAGCAAGACTTCCCTTTGCCGTATTGCATCACTGAACAGAAGCAAGAAACAGGCAGACAAGGGCAGGGCTGTAAGAACCATCATGGCTTCAACAAAGAATTTCTAAATAAATGTGAGTAAATGTGGGCACTCACAGTGTTCGTGACACCTGGCCAGTGTTTCCAGGTCATCCACATGGTAATAGTCGTACCCTGATGTTCCCAGAACCTCAAAGGGCAGGTAGCCTATGATTGGTGGAGCTCTAAATAGAAGAAAAATGATCACTATCAATCACACTAACACAAAAAGGTAATAACGCAGCCTTCGCAAGTCCTGCAACTTAAAAGTGTAGTACACTGGCAGCTTAAAGAGCAATGCACAGGTAAATAGTTTGCATGTTAAGTGTACCTGTGGTCTAAGAAGAGAAACTTCCATTCTAGACTGTGCCTCGAGGTGAATTCTTCATTGGGCTCCTCCACTGTACACATCTCCTATGAAGACAAAAGGAAAATCAACGATGGATTATAAAAAAGTGAACTGTTTAATAAATTAATAGTTCAGCGTGGTTGTGCTTGATGTGTTAGCATGCGTTTATAGCGTACCTTGATAAACTGAGGTTTGGCCAGCCGCACTGTGGCTACAAAGCACACATGGTCATCAAACGCAGGTTGTAGCGACCGCTGTAACACACCTGCCAGACCATTCCTTGTGACGTTGGGAACTACACAATACAGAACAAAGTCAAGAAATATACAGTGTGGTTCTGTGTGGGTCTGTAGGCAGGGCATGAAATGATATATACAAAGTGAGTAACTAATGACACATTTGTTTTGGATGTTTCACTTAACATAGGGCTGACAGAATATTTTATCTTTGTACTGGTTTACTCTTTAAAATACATTTGTGTTTGATATGGAAATAAGCAAATATATACATATTCTAACTTTTAAGAGACGTTCCTTACTTTCCTTAAATGTCAAGTGAGTTATCTTAAATTTGTCATATACAACAATATTTAAATAAATAAAATGATAAAATATGGGTGTAGCCACTTACCATTGTTGACTGACTTGAAGTTGCCAATGAATTTAACATATTCATATACAGGGGCTTCTTTGGGGTCAATGGCCCCTCGTAGTATGTGGCAGCAGAACTCCATATGATTCTTAGCTGGAGACAAAAAATACAAGTTACTGGAGAATGCACATTCAGTGGGGGTTTATAAGAAAATAGAGATGAAAGAGTGACAATTATGTCCAAGAAATGTGCAAATAATGTGACTGAAGAATAAATGTATTTTTAGATGTTCATGTGCTGCTGCAGGAAGAATTAACTATGGTTCTTTGTTTAGCTGTTCTAGTCTGAAAAGTTGGCCATCAGGGCCATGATCATTTTAAATCCACCAAATTACTTGAACAGAGCAGGATTTAAAATAAACTAGCAAAATAAGCTCAAGAGATAAGAAAGCCTTACACTTATATGTACAATATGGCTTATAATAGTTAATGGGATACACAGTATTTTGTCTTGTTTTGTTTCTGTCATTTCCTTTGACATTAAGAGCACCACACTCATTTATATAAACTGAAAAAACCTAATAATGGCCTTAAGCTTTACTTCCAGATGACAGAAGCAAATGTTAATCACAGCATTACAGCACAGTATTATTGAATAATGTTGAATTAAGTAGGAAGTATATTGTAACATGACTGGGTGTTACTGACTCTTCAGATAATCAGAGCTGAGGCTTTCTGGATCAGTGGGGTGTGTGGACAGAGCTTTGTACACATCGGAGTGTTCTCCAATAGGCAGAAAGTTTAACAGGTTCTGGTCCACCAAGTCCGCCTGTTACGAGCACA
Source organism: Anabas testudineus (assembly GCF_900324465.2). NCBI lineage: Eukaryota > Metazoa > Chordata > Actinopteri > Anabantiformes > Anabantidae > Anabas > Anabas testudineus. Next base: position 14,032,501 of record NC_046610.1, on the reverse strand, counting down.
AACACACATGCATGAAAAGACAAAGTCATGCTAGTCATCCTGGCATATTTCATCCTAACCACACAAAAAAACAGTTAAAGCTTGTTCTACAATATCGTGGATGACTAATATATACTAGAGAAAAGAAAGAACCTTTGTTACTCACTGGAAGGTGTTCTAGTAGTGAGGTGACGCTCTCAGAAACATAGAGGATGTTTCCATCAGTCATTATTGCTATAAAGAACCCATCCAGAGCCTGATTAAGGGGGACAAGACAAAGAGAACTTGACATTTTGCTCTGTAGCAGTAGAAAGGCTGAAAATATAATTGAATGTAGAAAAAAAAACTAATTATAAAGTATTTTGTTTAAAAAATATATATATTTAGGGTACATTATAAACCCTAGCACTTAGCAGTGGTAATAACATCTGTTTTGTGACCAGCTGTAACAGACTCGATTACAGTATAAAATGTGAGATTTCTGACCTCTAGCATGAGCTGGGTGAACTCTTCGTTGCTAAGAAACGGAGGCTTCCAGTCCTGCCTGATCTCACTTGACTCAGACTGAGCTGCGATTTCTGACAGAGGACAAACGAGCAATTAAAAAAATAAATAAATGTCTTTCAGAAAAAGTCAAAAGAAAACATGATGAGGCAACATGACATAAAAGAAACAAAAGAAAAACAAAGCAGGCATCATCACAGAATAACATACACTGATAGTTCAAGTCTTAAAGTTAAAGCGAGAGAGTAAAACAAAACTGTGGATATAACAGTGCACCAGTGCAGTGGCAGGTAATTCAGCAAAACAGTCATAAGGGCTATGATTAAAATGAATAGTTACCCATGCACAGTAATTAAATATGTCAGCATGAAATAATCTTTGTATTCAGGTGGTGATCAACTGGGATTATAGGGGGGGTGCATTATGCCAACAATACACAGTCTTAATTACGTTGTAATTTATGCAGTATCCACGTAGTGGTAGACAGTAAACAAGACCTGATAATAGTGCACATGACAGTGAATAGGGTTGTTCTAGATGAAGGCCTGACAACTATAACCTCACGAGCCAACTTTGCAGTACCTCCCCACTAACCTAAGAATACGGTGGGAAACGCCTGACTGAATACATTCATTTATATATAACACAGATCTCTCGTAGACTCAAGACGATCTATGACAGTATGCTGGTCTACAATATGAACAGTGCTGATTTAAGTATTAATTATACAACAATTTCTAGTAAGCAGGATTGGATTAAGATTCTTTAAATATAATCTGCGCAGTTGTGAATCTAAATGTCTGACAGATCAATAATGAAATCATTTTATTAAAGCAGGATTAGAACTTTTGGGACTGAAGTATTTTTATGACAAACTCTAAAGGTTTTTGGAAAATGTCTGTGTTGACTACAGCTTTTTTCACTGCTCGCTGCTGGCGCCATCTGCTCTCACCTGCTTTACAAGCGAGGCATGGTTCATCTGGAACAAGCCTGATGATAAACCACAATATGGAACAATATGTGTGTACCTTGTGAGGCATTCAGCATAAACACAGGAAATGAGGTGAAGCTGGGAGAAAGCCCTGACCTTTGTGTTTACACAGGAAGTCGATGCTTTTTTGTAGGATGGTGGACTTGTCCATCTTCCTGGTGTTGCCGGGCAACATTGTGCCAAGTTCTTTGATGAGGACATTGAACTGGTCTCTCCGTTTCTTCTCTGACTTGTTACGGGACACACTACAACCAAACGACAGTGATAAATTTGAGTAAAAATGTTATGCTGTCATAGTTTTAGCTTTCATGTCTGTTTTTATCCAGACTGACAATTTGGATGTACAGAAAAAACACAACCTCTTCCTTATATGACTCTAAAGAAACAAGAAAACAATGCGTGCCTTGTACGGCGTATGATAATGTCACTTTTGACACATGATATTCTCTACAGGACCTAAATCTTTACAAGTGTAGATCTGTTCAAAACATAATCATTTAAATATCATGGGACCTTTTACCGTTTTGCTTTGTCCTTTTCATCTTCTTCCATCAACCCATCAAAAATGCTACAATCATCCCTACAGGAAAAGAAAGAAAAAGCACACAGACTGTTCAGACCTTTTTCTCAAGTAACTTTGTGGTTTTCAGTGTCTGCATTCTTGCAGATTGAAAGCAGATATGCATTGTTAATAATAGCTAATGACGGATGTTGGCTAATGAGAGGATTCCTACATGCCAGGAGCAGGATTATTTTTAGGTCACACAAAAAAAGAAAGTGAGACAGAGAGAGAGAGACCCAGAGAAAATGAATGTTTTGTGCTTGCCAAGAAGGTAATAAGCACATCTGCATTTTAACAAGGTGTATTCTTGCCTACAATTAAATTTACTTTCATGCATGGAAGACAAGAAATATGTCTTAGAGTTTTATTGTTGCAGGCTATTTAATAATAATATTATTAAGTGTAAATAATTACATGTAAAAACAACAACAATAATAGTAATAATAATAATAATAATAATAATAATAATAAATATTGTGGTTGTTGCTGTTTTTGTTGTCTACTCAAGTAGAACACCTAACATCTATGACCTAAACAACATACAATTGAATTTACATGATGAAGTTTTTATGAAGCCTTAAAAAATTTATAGCAAACAGAGTTCATTTTGTGTGCGCGGTTGTTTTGCACCATACCCTATGCTTGATGTCATGGTGGCTGCTGATCAGGGCTGTGGCTGCAGTGAAATGCTCTTTAGGCGTGAGGTAGGCATTTGGAAGACCACCTGGGGAGAAAAACATGTATATCATGTATTGACAGCTAGGGTAAAAGTGTGCTGCAGCGTGAGACTCAAAATATGATCCATGTTCGACCAACTGAATGAGCCAAATAAAACACCAAGAATAGACATCAAATTGTGAAATGCCCAAACATTTGCATCCCTTATACAAACAAAACCCACTTGAAAAACAGGATAAGTGATCAGATCTAAAATAAGAAGAGGCAAAGCGTGTAATTATGCAAATTTGATTCAAACTTCTTGTTGATACAAGCATGTAATATATATATGTATTTGTATTAGACAGGAACATGTTACTGGAACATGTTACAAAGCTTTTATCAGTGTGATGTGTAGTAAATGCTTACCTCACTGCAGCTTATGCACGCCGTCAGTTAACGTTTTCTCAGGGATCGTAGAAAGGGTTTGGGGTCAATGCTGACTCTATGATCCAATCTGGCGTTGGGGTCATTGGGTTCAGGAGAGAGCACCAGACCACAGAAAAGATGCAGTGGTCAACCAAACCTGTGAAAGAAAACAGCGGAGTAAGCTGGGGTCACAGTAGGTCAGTGGGTCATCTTTTTGAAATTTTTGTCTTTATTGCCAAGGTGAAGAAAATATTTAATCACGAGAAGCAGAAGAGCTTAATGTTGGAATGTTAATGGCCCAATAGGTTACCAGCACAGTATACATCGTTACTCTTTATTTACTACTACTAATACTACTTTATTTGTCAAGAAACCAGTGTCACAGGGTGCAATTTGGCATATTGAATTAAACCCTGTTAAGTGTTAATAATAATATACTATTATATATATACTACATATATACTATACTGTATATACTCAATTTAGCACAGACGAAAACTGGAAAAAATCAGCTACAATGCTTATTATAATATTAATACTTCAAACACTTGTGGTGCATAGTAACCCAATTTTGAAAAAAGCACAGAGTAAATTAATTTTGACTTACTTTATGGAATGTTTCTTCGCAGGCAAAACTAACTGTTTGAGATCCTATCCTTCTTGACACTGACAAATCTTCATATGTAAGTCAGAACCTCCCTGCAACACAAAAAAACAAGGCATGTTCACATAAATATCACTCAGCATGTATCTTCACTGTTTTCCATGCATGCAAATTCTAAAGACCAACAAATAATGTTTGCTGGTTGCTGCTAGTTAAAAACAGGAAATTATGAGTATCACCAAGTAAAAAGTAAAACATTGTTGATTGTCTGATATTTAAATAATTATTGGTTTCTACAGTCTCACTGAAAATGTGTCAAAACTCCTTAAGGCCGAGATCTAGTCCAGATGGGGTCTGACCAACCATGTAAAACCCAAACAAAATGACGATTTATCATATTAGTATTTTGTGCGATAATTTTTTAATTAATTAAGTGTGTTTATCTATCAAGTCAGAAACACAATATATTCCTATCACATTATAAATAGCAGCTAATTCTCACAACTGAGACATTGTAGCTAGGAAATCCTAGTATTCTTGCTTGTGATGCAAATGTATTAACTAGTTATTATTAATTAGCAATTCATTTCATGTAAGACTGTTACTGAAAATTATTTTCTGGTTCGGTTAAACAAAGTTTCCTAGAGTCCAAGGTTATATCCTGAGATTGTAATCCAATCACCACTCTAAAACCTAATGATAGTCTGTTTGCTATTGTATATGTACAATAAAAATCAAAGTCTCCGCTTAGAAACAGAAAATATTTGACATTTTTGTTTCACAAAATAGCTAAAATAATTACTAACAAAGTAGGTGTCAAATAATTTTCTAAATCAGTTAATTTATGAGAGCTCTAATTTCAGCATGTCTTGTCAAGCAGACCCAGACACCAGCTGAATCACAGACCATCACACTCTGGCCCAATGAGCTCCATCACACAGGTTCTTGCAGAAAGATAGGACTGTAAAAAGCGAGGTGACAGCTGGTACAGGATATTAGTATCAGCCTGAGTCCTTATAATAATATAACTGCTTTGTTGAGCTATCTTTAAGACCTATAGTGGCCCCGGGACACTACTTTGGGAAGCACTGACCTGACCTACAGTCATGTTTTCCTCATGGCCACTAAATGAAGCCTCCTCCACTGGACGACTGTGTCCACTGCACACCACTGCCAATGAATAAACACAACCCGGCCAAGCGGAGACGAGGTAAAGCAGTCAACTAACACAACCCTGAACTATTATTCAATCCCAGTAACATGTTAATATATGTTTTAGAGCCACAGGTGTTCGTTATACAACCGACATAGAGGAACCCTTAACGTTAAGTGTACAGCTAGCTAGCAGGCTAACTAAGCTTGCTACTGAAAAGTGCCCATTTAACTCTGAGGTTTAATGCTCGCACTGCCCCGTTTGCTCCGGCTACACTCCCACAACACTGAATGACACCGTTAAAAGGTGTAAGTATGTCACATTTGTCAAATTAACAACAAGAATAAGCAAGTCTCCTCTCTGCTCCGAGCTGGCGCCGAGCCTCAAGCTGTCACGCAACTGACACTGGAGAAAAATAATCTGTACAAATTTCACCGTTGTACCTGAAACACCGCGAGAAAAGCTGAAAGGCTGAACATCAGAGCCGATCACCGTCCGACAAAACACACAAACGCAGGAGAAATGCCAGAAAACCCAGCGATGGTGGAAACATTTTCGCGGCAGATGTATGTACACACACACACACACACACACATACATACACACACAGTTGCTGAGCACAAACATGCGCACACGCTCGCCCACTCGTACACACACACACACTCTCACTCACACACACACTGGCTGCTCTGAATGTGGGTCACTGGGCCTTGCTCTCCCTCAAGCGTGCGGAAACAGTCCCGAAGCCTCCTCTGCAGTCCGACCGCTTCCGCACGCTAAAAAACACCGTTCACCGACCGCAGCCGCCGTGCTGTCGGACGATCCGCGACCACCGCCGGGTTTGAAACGATTTAAAAGACCCCTTACCTCCGTTATTAGTCGACAGCAGCCTCCGTGTTTTGCTTGCCTGAACGTTGCAACGAGGTGGTGGGGGCCAGGAGGACTCCGGGTTGAGGAAAAAAACAGGAGGCCTACTTCATATTACGACGTACAGTCATGCGCAATGGAGACAGTAGGGCGCACTATTTGTACAGTACAGTAGCAGCCGCACGGAGGAGATCGCACTGTGATATCCAGAGGAGAAATGACTCCGCGTATTTTAGTGGCTTTTCGAGTCAGACCAGTCCACTGTCACGGCCACATGCTTTTTATATATATATATATATATTTGATATGCAAGATAACAATTCTGCGTTGCAAAAAGGGTGCATCTAAAAGTGAGAGTGGCGCAAACGACCGAGAACAGGAGCCATAATTAGATGTTCCATATCCCAGCAATGTCAACATGAGTTACTGACGTCACTTTATTATTTCCAGGAAATCCCTGTTTTGGTTGCGGTGAATGGGAGGTGAATGTGACATTGGATGGTGGCTTGAAAGTGTAGCTGATCAGGTCGGGGATGGCCCCGCCTCATGACCAGGGGTTTCCCTGATTATCGGTATCCAATCACAGGCTCTACGGGCCATGGGGTTCAATGAGATTCCCCTAGAATTAGTGCACATTCACGTTATAACCCCCTTTTTCTGAGATGTAATGTGGAATTATACGCTCGTTCCACTATTGTTCTCAATGACCGTGTAATTAGTAATGACATAAACAGTAAACATAACTCAGAGAAAAGTATGTATACAAGTAAATGTGGCCTGTAATTTCCTAAAGTGAACACACAGCAGTCACAAAACAAGATAACATTAAAGAAAGGACATTAGTCTACACAATAATGTGGGAACTGTAGAAAATACAGGTTACTGTATATTGTCTATATGGATGACAGAATATATGTTTTATTGACATATAAGTCACATACTGTATAAACAGAGAAAATAAACAAGTCGTTAGGGTTAGGATCATGCCTCACTGCTGCAGTAAAATGGAAGCTGTCTTATTAGGATCAAACCACTGTTACTAAAAAAGATATTGACATTTAATCTACATTTTAAATTAATTAATACCTGTATATAAATCATTCAAAATTTAAATGCTGGCAAAACATAATTTCCACAGTGGGATGGCTGAATTAAACTTGTTGTATAGACCTGGGTCATTAATGTGGCAGCCCTGCTACATTTGTAGATGGGTTTTGGCTGTGTCATCCACAAACACATCAGTCATTTAAATACTGTAATACCAGCACCAAGTCCCTCAACAGAAGACAATTGTGTTTAAACATTTATTTTGTCCAACAAAATGTGCATAAGTACGCCTTTTTTAACTGCGACAGCCCTTCCACCATACTACACTAATTCACTGAGCACAGATGGTCCCTGAAAATGAATACTCTCATGAAAAGCAGGTAGTTTTGCCCCTTATATTAAATATCTGCATTACTGTCAAGAGTTTGGGAATGTAGCAGGAAAGGCGATCCCCTAGATGGGAAGATGATCTCATAGATAAAGTCACACATAGAAATGATGAAGCAAAGTTATAGTTGCAATGGGAATTAATTAGAGGGCTAAGTTCTTTGGTTGTGCTGTATAATTAATGAAATATGTTTTCTACAAACATCTTTGCTCCTTCTGGTATTTCCAAAATACAAGTCACAGCAAAAGAGTGAATTTCTAAATTGCTCTATGAGGCAAAATTAGCTAGTTTATATTTTCCTGAAAAATAGAGGCTGTAAATGAAGCTTGGCTTTATCTTAACTACAATATGAGTCATTCCTCTGCTTTAATACATGAGCACTCTGGCACAGGTCACTTTCCGCATAATCTCCCTGCCTTGACTGCTTTTATCAACATTGCATTCACATCTGTCCTCTGTCGTCACAGCAAAGCCTACCTGACCAAAGCTTAAGGCTGCAAATATAATTGCCTGGCCCTGAGCTTACAAGACATCATGAACATTGTTGCACCTGTGAAACACTTCCTGTAAGTTGTGACTCAACAAAAGACTTAAATACATAATGCAGTCCATAAGTAGCGTGATCTAATTTATAGGAATCTGTGCCATAAGATTATACGTACCTACATTCTTCATTCTGTGGAATTATGACCAAAACATTATAAAATAATAATAAAGAAATACATTACTACCAACTATAGTGTACACATACTATGTCTAGAGTATGGCTAGTGAAAACAGCAGTTCTCCGTACCAGCACCACACTGACACACTTGTAATTCCAGCCTTAAAGCTCATGCCTTAAACAAGTGTTTTCATTAACACTCTTCTAGTTTACTTAATATATCCCAGTGCCAACCTCATTAATTCTTTCCTTCTGCTTGGACTCATTATACTGCTGACTGCACCTTCACTGAATTCCTCTCTGCCTCCTTTTCCTTTATTACTCTCCTTCCGCTCTGTCAACTAAATTTGCCCCTAGATCATTTTTAAATCTTTTCTAGTTAGTTTGCATTTGTTGTTGCCTGCTTCTTTAGTATTAACCTGTTTTCCTATTATTTTCTCTGCTCTCTCATTGTTCTACATCACATTACTATTTCTCACTTGGATGTTTGCACATACTAAAATGTGAAGGATGATAGGAATGCTCACATAATTAATCACAACTCCTCTTCTGTTCTTAAAAATACAGATTCATTTGAAACATCATTCATTGCTGCAGTGCTTCCAATGAACATGCATGAGAAGTTAATGCACCCTTTATTCTTTTGCTTAAAAAAAATGCTGTTGTGGAAATTCTTGGATTTTTCCAATTACCCTGAAAAAAAAAAGAATCAATTTGATGTACATGACAGAGGTAGTGGGGTTAAAGTTTGTACAATAAACCTCATGTGTTATTCATGAGATTGAGAGAACGCTTGTATATTTGCTTTCCTCACTGCTTCCTGCCCATCCTCTCATTTTTCCATCTCAGATGCAGAAAGCCTTTCAAGTGAACACCCACAAAAAAAAAAAAACATCAAGAACAACAACGATAAAGCACTTAGCTGTGGACTGACCCATCTTTGTTTTCACAAATGTGACAAATCCAATGGAGCCACTCTTTCCTGGTAACAAATCAAATCAGTGCTTTGGTCTGCTTCGTTCTGGGGTTGCTTTACTCATGGTAACGTCTTCCCATGCTGCAGTGACCCACTGTCCATGAACTGGAACTTAAAAACATGCTCAAAAATGTTATATTGTGTTTTCTCCGCTTGTCAGTACATCTCCCTTTATGTGCTTGTAAAATCCATCTATTTAAGTGCTTCACCCCACTTGTACTTGTACCTGAGAGATTGAATTACTACAGGGTAATGGAAACCCTGCAGAGTGCTGTGGGACATCCTTTTCCCACACAACAACCGTTTAATCACAGACAAACATTGGGCACAGGGCCATAATATATATCAACGTCCATATGTGAGTGAGTGGAAGAGAGACAGAAAAACCACAGAAAGTCAGAAACAGACTGTCTTTGTGTGTCGTGGAAAAAAAAAAAAAAAAAGAACAACACATCACCTCATACAGTACAACTACAGGACAGAGTGTATTCATGTCAGACACACGTCAGTCAAGTAAGTACAAATTTCAAGAGTGAAATCCATATTCTCAGGAAACAATCTTAGTCAATATCAGCATCATAATGGATCTTAATTGAAGCAATAAAAAGCTTACATTGCTCCCATGCTAATAAATACCTCCTTAGCAAGTTGATACAAAGATAGTATTTTAATGAAAGACAAATATGGAACATATCATTAAATCACAACAGAGTGCTGTGTGTGTGCACTTGTATTGCTTATGTTGTGGGGACTCATTTTCCTTGCGGGGGCCCCATGTGTATGATTACCTGTACATTATTACATTTAAGGTTAGTCAAGGGGTGGTAAGTGGGGTAACTCTCCCAGAAATGAACATAAGTCAATGGAGTGAAGCCATGGAAATATATGTGGGGGAGTGTGTGAGTTGTTGTTGCTGGGGGTGGGGGGGTGTCTGAGGAAGAGTAGGAGCTTAGTTCACACACAACACATTTTTACGCGGTCTGACCAGAGGAAACAGCTCACTGTCACATTTCATTGCTGTCCATTATCCTTTCTTCATCTTCCCCCCTTGGATTTTCTCATACCTCCTCACCTCTCTCTTGGTTTTCCTGCCTTATCATTTTTAAAGCATTCTGCCACCGTCCAGCTTTGTGTTTTCCCTTCATATCTTCAGTGATGTCGTCTCTTCTGAGGGAGGAGATGCAGAGAGTTTTATTCCGACCTGCTAAACAGAGACTCGTGGAGTTTATTGAGATTGAAGAGCCGTCGCATGGAAAACATTTTCTCTGTGTTTCAGGTAAACAACTTTCTAAACGTTGAGAGCCATTTATATGAGTTAAATTTATATCCTTGAATGTAATTTATAATAATGGTGTTGTGTTTGTAAAGGAATTTTCTTTTACAGTACAGTTTTTGATTATAGAGAATCTGTAAAACAAAAAAAAAAACAAAAAGAAACTGCTAAAAATGTTCTTGTGTTAAATCATCTGTGTAAGTTTGCTCTTTTCAGGGTTCGGCACTGCAAATGGTTACATTTTTCAAAATTTCACTGTTTTTCTGCAGTTGGAAAAAACAATATGGTGCAGTTATGTATAGTGCGATGTCAAATATCTCAGCCATCCCTAAAGTCGGGAAGTAAAAAGCCAGGCACCAAACGCTCCAGCATACAGGACTCTTACAGAAGGACAGAGGTCTGGTCCCTGCAAGACCTGACTCTTGTTGACGGACGAGACCCTGACGTGGTAAATAAAAGCATTTGTATTGCAATTCCTTTTGCTTAGTTTTGTATTGTTGACAAATAGAACATGCAATATACATATAAAATGCAATTCTTCATAATTTTATTTGTCTAAGAAATGCAAGTATGTCATTTATCCAAAACTATATTTTCAAATATAATTTTTCATAATAATTCATGCAGTAATTTCTCAATGCTACATGTTACTGGTATGGTTTTGTGTAAATCCTAAATAGTCTCCCACTGGGTCCCTAAGTAACAGCAAACACACAGAAACAAAACTAAAAGAGTAACTACAGTGCCTATAAAAAGTATTCACCACCTTGGATGTTTCATCCTTTTATTGACATTATAAATCAATCATGGTCGATAAAAGTTGGCGACTTTGACAAACAGATTTCAGAAAAATACCTTATTAATGTCAAAGTCAAAGCAGGTTTCTACAAAGTAATGTCAATTAAATAAAAATATGTACGGTGAAAGCAGTGTTTGCATTAATATTCACTCCCTTCACGTCAGTATTTAGTAGATGCACCTTTGGCTGCAATCACAACATGGTGTCTGTGTGGATAGGTCTCAGTTAGGCTTGCACACTGGACTTTTATGCCATTCTTTTTTGAAAAACTGCTCTAGCTCTGTCAGGTTGCGTGGGGATCGGGTGTGAACAGCCCTCTTCAAGTCCATTCACAAATTCTCTATTGGATTGAGGTCTGGGCTTTGACTCGGTCCCACCAGAACATTCACCTTGATGTCGGTAAACCATTTCTGTGTAGCTTTTGCTGTATGCTTCAGCTCATTGTCTTGCTGAAAAACAAATCTTCTCCCAAACCGTAGTTTGTCGTGCTGGCTGAATAAGATTATTGTCCCATATTTTGCCACATTCATCTTACCCTCTACCTTAAAAAGCCTGGGGCCAGCTGCCAAGAAGCATCCCCACTGTAAAACATGGTGGTGGCAGCATCATGCTGTGGGGATGCTTCTGGTGTGTTTGTGGTGATGTGCAGTGTTTAGTTTGCGCCAAACATAGCTGTCTTGTCTGATGGTCAAAAAGCACCATTTTGGTCTCATCGGACCGAAGAACCATCTTTTACTGGACCATGGAGTCTTTCACATGCCTATTGGCAAACTCAAGTCATGTAACATGAGTTTTCTTCAACAGTGGCTTCCTCCTTGTCACTCTCCCATAAAGCTTTGACTGGTGAAGAACCCGGGCAACACTTGTTGTATGTACAGTCTCTCCTATCTCAGGTGCTAAAGCTTGTAACTCCCTCAGAGTAGTCATCAGTGTGTTAGTCGTCTCTCTCACTAGTCTCCTTCTTGCACTGTCACTCAGTTTGTGTGGACGGCCTGTTTTAGGCAGATTTAGACATGTAATATATTCCTATCATTTCTTGATGATGGATTTCCCTGAACTTGAGGGGACGATCAGTACCTTGGAGATTTTTATGTATCCATCTCCTGACTTATGCTTTTCAATGACCGGTTCTCTGAGTTACTCTGGGAGTGTTCTTTTGTCTTCTTAGTGTAATGGTAGCCAGGAATACTGAATAACCAGTATCTGGACCTTCCGGGCACAAGTGTCTTGTCTCACTTGAGACACATTCACTGCACTCAGGTGATCCCTATTTCACTAATTGTGGGACTACTAGCACAAAATATCTGTACCTCTGTTGTATTAGGTCAGTTATTTTCAAGGGGGTGAATATTAATGCAAACACTGATTTCACCGTACATATTTTGATTTAATTGACATTACTTTGTAGAAACCCCTCTCAATTTCACATTAATGAGGTATTTTTTTCTGGAATTTCTTTGTCAAAGTCGCAGACTTTTATTGACCATGATTGAATTATAATGTCAATAAAAGGATGAAACATCCAAGCGGGTGAATACTTTTTAGAGGCACTGTATAAAGATTTCCATAAATTCATTTTTGTGCATAGTCTCATTTAACCATTTTAATAATGTGGTCTGGGTTAATTATGGTTTAAAACAAACTTCGATTTTATGAAAATGTATCTGAAACCTTTCATTCACATTTCGTGTGTCAATAGCATCTTCTCCAAATGAGATCAGTCATTTAGATGCGTCGGCATGGCCTTCTCTATAAGTTGTGATAGATTTCAACTATGTAGAATGTGCTGCCGAAATGAATGCATGCATTTGTCAACATTATTTCGGGTGTCTTAGTCAAGTAATGTTTAAATACTAACCTTTTAATTAGCTGTAAATTGGCTTTTACATATTAAACACTTTGACGGCTCCCCCCACCTGTCCCTTGGTTTCAGGATGATCCCTGTTTCCTGTTGCACTTTGACAAGGTGCGGACAGTGACAGCCACAAGCTGCTCAGCCAAATACTCTATTGTGCGTGCCCTGGTTGCTCTAAGTGACCGACACTGTCAGAGGTCACTGAACCTGCGGAACTTTGACTGGAGCTATATCAAGCCCACCTCCTTCTACTCCAACAGAGGAGACTGTGTTGTTCTGTCACAGATATGCTTCTATGCATTCAATTTGGTGTGTCTGTCCATGTGTCCTGTGCCCCTGGATGCATAATGAAAAAAAACAATGTATGTGTTTGTGTGTGTAAGTGTACATTAACGTATGTGTTCTGTTGTATATAACTTGCGTTAATTGAGGGGTGTGGACTTACTGTAAGCTTTTGCCTCCCATTACACTATTAGTGTATGTATGTACCATGAAATATCTTCAGCATTACCTCTCTAGTGAATATATCTTCATGGAAAGTTCAAGTTTCAAGCAGCTCTGTAACTTTTTGGACCTTTTAAGTAGCCTACTTATTCAGTAATCTCTTCTGTGTGTAATGTAAAAATCTGGATTTCAGATGAACAAATAAAGCAGTAGCCTACTAAAGTCTTCATAATACTTGTTAAGTTACAAGTTAACTTGTAAGTGTTAAAAGTTACTTACCTATTTACTCCCTACCATCGCTGATGTTTTTCTAGCAGCCCGTCTCCGGGGATGATTTCAACGGGACTCGTTCGTTTCGTTACACCTGTGGTTAAGTATTCTGCCTATAGGTGGCGCCAGAACATTGACCCACGCAACTATTTGGGGGCGTTTAGTAGCCACAAAATCTGCCGGACGAAAATAAACAAACATACATATAGACGTATAAAAAATGTATGTTAATCTCTTTTTAAATTTAAATTTTAATTCATTTATATTGATCTAGTTATTAATATGGTGTTAGTATGCATACGTCGTGTTAAAATATTTTCAAATGATTTGTGTCGTCCCCGGCACAGAAGGGACGTACTAGCGGCTCAACGTCTGCCGCCAAAATTCAAGTTATTCGAGAGACGAGCGAGTTTTCTCGTTGTCGGTTGTAAACACTGGGGCACACGCCAGTGCTTCATCTTCTCTTTTACTGGATTATTAATTACACACCACAAAATATTAACCCCGGAGTCAGCGGAGAGAGCACAGCCTAAAGATGCACATCAAGTCTATTATTATTGAAGGGTTCAAGTCGTACGCACAGAGGACGGAGATTAACGGCTTCGACCCGCTGTTCAACGCCATCACCGGACTGAACGGCAGCGGAAAGTCCAACATCCTGGACTCGATATGTTTTCTTCTGGGCATTTCAAACCTCACCCATGTAAGTATGCTGTTCAGGTGAAAGCTCTAGGTTAGGATTTACACGGTAACTTCTAACTAAATTAACCGTAATGTTCAACTTAACGCTAGGTTAGCTGAGATGACAACGTAAATGTTAGCTAGTTAACCCTGTCAGTTAAGTAGCGTGATCTTACTTTCTACTACATTGAAGGCAGCTAGTTCACACGACAGTGTGGTCATTAATCCCTTTGTTTCGCTTTCACTTGAAAGGTACGAGCCTCCAACCTCCAGGACTTGGTTTATAAAAATGGACAGGGTGGAATCACCAAGGCTACTGTGTCTATTACTTTTGACAACGCCAACAAAAGCCAGAGTCCTCTGGGTTTTGAAACCCACGATGAGATCACGGTCACCAGACAGGTTGGCAAAGAAAGACGCCATTTTTTTAAGCTGTATTTACTGTTCAGAGCTAATGTAGTGTTCTACACGATCCTTTTATTCCTCAAGGTGGTAATTGGTGGCAGGAACAAGTACCTCATCAATGGAGTCAATGCCAACAACACCAGGGTGCAAGACCTGTTTTGCTCTGTTGGCCTCAATGTCAACAACCCACATTTTCTCATCATGCAGGTCGGTCTTGTGTCTGAAGCATGGCTATGGTTTTAATCTTTCACACTCATTTCTATACGCCAACAAGTTTCCTATATTTGCTTAGCAAATACATCATAGTGTCTACATTTAATATGATGTGTCATTATATATTTTAGGGGCGGATCACCAAAGTTCTAAATATGAAGCCACCAGAGGTAAAAGATACATGCAGAACGTACCGTACAAACCTCTTCATACATTTTAATGCAGTTTTAAGACCTATGAATGATTTTCAATTCTTTCTTTTTTTCAGATTCTTGCTATGATTGAAGAAGCAGCAGGCACCAGGATGTATGAATGTAAAAAGCTTAGTGCTCAGAAAACCATTGAAAAGAAGGAGGCCAAGCTGAAAGAGATTCAGACTGTACGTCAGACATCCCAAATCATATTCGCTGTCCATTCTACAAAAGAAAAAATAATTTAAAAATCTCTTTATTTACATTTTCAGATTTTGGATGAGGAAATTACTCCAACCATGCAGAAACTGCAAGAGGTAGATTATCTGTAAACTTACACTTGTGTGTATCCTTATTCTGAAACATGATTATTAAAACAATACATTTGATTTTTGAGTATACATTTTAAACTTCCTTCTCCTACAGGAGCGATCATCATATCTGGAGTACCAGAAGCTGATGCGTGAGATCCAGCACCTGTCGCGCCTGTACGTGGCCTGGTTGTTTGTGTGTGCAGAGGAGACTAAGCTGAAGTCAGCAGAGAATCTGAAGGTGATGCAGGACAACATTGCTAAGATGCAAGCCAGCATGGCCGAGAATGAGAGCAAAGTCCAGGAGCTCTCAGCCCAGATTCAGGAACTGCAGAAGAAAAAAGATCAGGTACAGCAAAACAGAGATGAGAGATAGGACCAAGATGTTCTGATGTCATGATTTACTTGTAACTTTTCCTCATTGTTTATTCTTGGATCTGTTTTTGACTATTTCCATCTTTGGCCCAGCATTACTGCCTGAGCATCAATATATAATTTGGGAAAAATGTTAAATTAAATTAGCATGCTTTCATCAAGCTACAACAAGAAGCAGAGTATATTATTTGCTGCTAATTTTTATCTGCATATATATCTGTAGGAGGTGAATGGTGTGTTAAAATCCTTGGAGGAGGGTCTTGCTGATGTGCAGCGTGTTGATGCCAAAGCCCAGAGTGCCCTTGACCTCAAAAAACAGAATCTGAAAGATGAAACCAAGAAGAGGAAGGAGCTTGTAAAAAGCATGGAGGAGGTAACGGCACCATGCTACAAATTCATCTGTTTACTAAACTAACATAATGATCTGCAAATTTGTATTAAATAACAAAATCGTACAGCCAATTAGACTCAGTGATTTCTTAAAACTGCTATTCCACACCCTTTTCCTTCCATCCTTAGGACAAGAAAATGCTTGTGGTAAAAGAAAAGGAGGTTTCTAAGTTGACGGAGCAGCTTCAAGCTCTACAGGAGGAGGGACAGAAAGAGAGTGCTGCGCTGGAGGCGGCTGAACAGCATTTCAAGGCTGTGTCTGCAGGTCTCTCCACCAATGAGGATGGAGAGGAGGCCACTCTGGCTGGGCAGATGATGGCCTGCAAAAATGACATGAGCAAGGCAGACACTGAGGCCAAGCAGGTGAGGAAGACAACTGGAAAATATCTGCCAGTGGTTTGAAAATATACCGTAGGCATGTTTCTCATTTCCCCATTTTGAAAACATTTTTTCATCTTGCTTTGTTTTTTTTTTTCCCATGGCCAGGCCCAGATGACCCTGAAACATGCTCAAGCTGAACTGAAGACCAAACAGGCAGAGGTAAAAAAGATGGACAGTGGCTACAAGAAGGACCAAGACAATCTGCAGGCTGTCAGAAGCAGCAGGGAGAAACTAGAGGCAGAGTTGGCAAAACTCAACTATGAAGGTAGTGTGTCTGTATTTGCTCAAGTAAAGTCTGTTGTACTCATGACTTTCTGCCAAGCATTCTGTAATTACAGTAGGGACTTGTCTGTCTTCACACAGATGGGAAGGAGGAGAGTCTGTTGGACAAAAGGCGGCAGCTGTCCAGAGAGGTTGCCAAACTTAAGGAGACCTATGAGAGTCGTGTGTCCCGTTTCCCCAACCTCCGCTTTGACTACAAGTAAGGACTGAGGGCTGAATTAATTAACTTTTATTCACTTTAAACTGTGTGGAATAGCAGATAATAGCTATTCACTTCTATATCACAAAATAAAAAGTAGCAGTGGAGTCTGGGACTTGTAAATGTTTTTTTATTTTTGCTTTATTTGATTGGATGGAGTTCAGTGACATTACATCTGTTCAAGCATATAACAGCTCTGCTCACATGAAACTGAAAAGATGTCAATTCTAGTCAACAGCATCTTAATATTAAAATAACCATATGTGGTTGTCTCACCTTAAGAAATGCAACAGAACAGTCAATGAGATACCAGTTAAGCAGTTAAGCACTAAGTTAAGAGTAAAACCTTCTGAAATGGCAGAAAAACAAATGATGCATTAATGTGGGAGTTTTATCTGATTTGATATAAAAATATTAACTTGACTATAACCACAAGTCTCTATGTGCAAAAAACCTCTTGACGAATATAATTTTGTTTCTTTTAGGGACCCAGAGCGAGGATGGGACCGTAGCAAAGTGAAGGGGCTGCTAGCTAACCTAATCACAGTCCGTGACGTCTCTTATGCAACAGCACTAGAGGTGGTGGCAGGAGGGCGACTCTATAACATTGTAGTTGACACAGAGGTACGTGTGTGAGAAGGCGTGTGCATGTTCTTTTATTTTATTCATCTTTAAGTGTTTATATCCTAGTATAACATGAGTTGTAACTTGAGTCTGTGCTTTTGTCTTTGCTAGGTATCTGGTAAAAAGCTACTGGAGAAGGGAGAGCTGCAGAGGAGGTACACCATCATCCCTCTGAACAAGATTTCTGCTAAGACACTCAATGAAAAAGTGGTCAACACTGCCAAGAGTCTGGTGCGATCTCAATACTGCAAAATAAAGGTTTTTCTGTTTGAACTGAGTATTTGCTGACTTATCTCTTCCTTCTCTCTCCCTTATGTGGCAGGTTGGAGAAGACAATGTCCACACAGCTCTGTCCCTGGTGGGTTATGAATCTGACCTGCGTAAGGCCATGGAGTACGTCTTTGGCTCTACGCTAGTGTGTGACACATTGGACAATGCCAAAAAAGTGGCTTTTGACAAACAGGTGATGACCAAGACCGTCACTCTTGGAGGGGACATCTTCGACCCACAGGGAACTCTGAGTGGAGGTGAGAACAAGGACATTACACGTACTAACGTATGTGCATTTAGTACAACACTGGCTCAAATGAATGTCCTGCTGAGAATTTTGTGTTTTTGAACATTATGCTCAGCTTACCTGCCTTAAATTAAATTGATTCGTACCTACAAACACTCAAAAAGCTACTCCTCAGTGTCAGTCAGCAGCCTATGTAATCAAGTGTATGTCTCTCTGTTTTCTTTTCCCCGGCTTTTTGTCTCCCAGGTGCTCGTTCCCAGTCAGCATCAGTTCTGTCCAGTCTGCAGGAGCTGAAGGAAGTTCAGGACAACTTGAATGAAAAGGAGGCCCTTCTTCACGACACTGAGCGACAGCTGGCCAGTCTTAAGGGAACTGCAGAGAAGTATGAAGACACAATACTTAAAATACTTAATTGCATTTAAATAAAGCAAGTGAGGTGCACACTATATTTACAGGTTCTTTGGTAACACCTTACTTTACACATAGCACCCTGCAACACTCTTTATTACTCCACATTTTATTTTTCTGACATTACCTCTCATCATTTTGTTTTCTCTGTACTCAGGTATCGACAGCTCAAACAACAGCATGAGCTGAAGGTGGAGGAGGAACAGATTCTGCAGGCTAAGCTGCAACAGAGCACCTTCCACCAGCAGCAAGAGGAGCTGGAGAGGCTGCGCAAGGCTATCGGTCAGAAACGAACATACATTTATATCACTGAATTAGTCAGTGGAAATACAACAAGCACTATATGTACTTTACTTTATATGTACTTTATTTCACTTGTGGCTACACATGTTTGATGGAATATAGAGCTTAATAGAGCATTATTTCTCTTAGTGTAGCTTTTTCTGCTATTTATATTGTTTGATTTATGGCAATTTTGATAATTTTTTTTCCATTATTAGAGGAGAGCGAGGAGACTTTACGTGTTACCAAGGAAGTGCAGAAGCGGGCTGAAGAAAAGTACAAGGTGCTGGAGAACAAGATGAAGAATGCTGAGGCGGAGCGGGAGAAGGAGCTGAAAGCTGCTCAGCAGAAACTCAATGCAGCCAAGGGCAAAGCTGACACCTTCAATAAGAAGCTGAAGCAGAAGCAGCAGGTACACTCACTCATCATTCTCTGCAGTACTAAGATATTTGTATTACATGGTATTGAAAGCACAATTTGTCTTTTTCATAGAAACAGCAAGAATCTGCTGATGCTTCTGGTGAATTAATCATATGTATTCGCTTTTTCTTTTCCTGCTCATGTGTGCAGGAGTCTGATGCAGTGGCCTTGGAGCTGGAGGAGATGCGGAGAGAGCAGACTGGTTATGAGCAGCAGATTCAGGCTGTAGATGAAGCCATGAAGGCTATCCAGGAGCAGATAGACAGCATGGCTTGCGCTGTATCTCAGAACAAGGTATTTGTTGCTTGTTAAAGAACCATTGCCACATAAACTGTGTAGTTTTGAGTAAAATAGGTATCCAAGTGTCTGTCTGTTTATGGCTAACCACAATGACCTGTCCACTTAATAAAACATCATTCACTATATTGCCAAACAAGCTGTTGTGCTATGGTCCTTCCCCTTCTCACCATTCCTCGTTTACCCTGTTGTTGCGCAGGAGGCAGTGCGTAAAGCACAGGAGGAGTTGACCAAACAGAAGGAAGTGATAATGGCTCAGGATAAAGAACTCAAGGTGAATCTAAAATTATTGAAATACATCTCGTATGTCTGGGAGGTTGTTATTTATGTAACTATTTACTCAACAAATGGATTTTTTTTTTTTTTTTTTTTTTTTTTTTATCGATCGAAATGTTCTAGGCAAAGAGCACAGAGGCTAATAAGATCAGGGAACAAAACAATGAAGCCCAGCTGAAGATCAAGGAGCTGGAGCACAACATTAATAAGCATCGCAAAGACAGCCAGGATGCTGCTGACAAGGTACACAATCATTTTTATTTGCAATACAGGTTTTCATAATACACTGGGTTTTGGCTATGATTTGGGTCTTATTATTTCTGCTACGCTTGCCTTTCTTTCTTCCCCCCAGGTGTCTCGGATGCTGGAGGAACACGATTGGATCCATTCAGAGCGCCAGTTCTTCGGTCAGCCAAATACCTCTTACGACTTCAAGACCAACAACCCCCGTGAAGCGGGCCAGCGGCTGAAGAAGCTCGAGGAGACGACCACCAAACTGGAGAGAAACGTCAACAAGAGGGCCATGAACATGCTGAATGAGGCAGAAGAGAGGGTGAGGACAGACAAAAGCGGCTGTGGGAGATTGTGGTGTAGGGCAGTGACGTCTTTTTTCTACAAGCTCACATCTGTCTTGTCCTACAGTACAATGACCTGATGAAGAAGAAGAGGATTGTGGAGAACGACAAAGCAAAAATCTTGCAAACCATTGAGGAGCTCGACCAGAAGAAGAATGAGGCTCTGAACCTGGCCTGGCAGAAGGTTGACTCTCTTTTAACGCCTACATTTTCTTCCTCCTTTTGCACTGTTATCACTTCCTTTTAACACTGGGCAATATGACAATATTCCAGTACAGTTTAAATTTGTCAACTCAGATGTTTTGCCATAGTAGCCTAGTCCTTTTATACTTCGAGATGTATTGGGTAATAATGCAAATACTGAGAAGAACTGTTTTTATGTTGATGTTTTTTTTTTGGATTGACTACTATTGATTAACTTCTTTTAGGTTGGTTTATTCATAAACCATTTCTTTTTTCCAAAAAATAATGCAATGTCATAATGTATATTGATACAGCAGTATTAAACTACATGTCTAGACTTTGAATACACTGAATACTTTGAACCAGTTTGATGCCTCTGTTCTCTCTGTCACATCATTGGCAGTGACTACTGTTACTTCAGTTGTCACGTTTCCTTGTCTCTGCAGGTAAACAAGGACTTTGGCTCTATTTTCTCCACTCTGCTGCCTGGAGCCACGGCAAAGCTGGCTCCTCCCCAGGGTTGTGGTGTCCTGGAGGGCCTTGAGTTTAAGGTGGCCTTGGGAAACACGTGGAAGGAGAACCTCACTGAGCTCAGTGGAGGGCAAAGGTTAGCAAAAAGCACTTATAAGACAATAACATATTCTTGAACAGCACATTATATACATATACAGACTGCTGTTCATTGGGGAGCAGGGAGACAATATAATACTGTCAATATGTTCTTTTTGTATCAGGTGACACATATGGATGGTAATGAAGTCAGCTGCTTCTCTTGAAACCCTTATTTCTGTCTGTTTCCAGATCACTGGTGGCCTTGTCTCTCATCCTGGCCATGCTGCTATTCAAACCTGCTCCGATCTACATCTTAGACGAGGTTGACGCCGCTCTGGATCTCTCACACACACAGAACATTGGTCAGATGCTGCGCACACATTTTAGACATTCCCAGGTACGTTAAAACACACAGGACTATGCACAAGGCAATGACGTTGTACTAATGTAGTCAGTAAAGTTTTTGCTACAGGACTTTTTTAATTAAATGGGTTTTACTTCTGTCCCAGTTTGTGGTGGTTTCCCTAAAGGACGGCATGTTCACCAACGCCAACGTGCTGTTCAAGACGAAGTTTGTCGATGGCATGTCCACAGTGACACGCACTGCACTCAGCCAAAGTGATACCAACGTTCCTCAGAAAGGTCAAGACAAAGCTCGTACAAAGAACAAGAAGCAGCTCATCAGCTAAGAATTGCACCGGCATAGCTGGTCTGGATGCCACTTATTCTGTCTTAGAAACATTATCACGTAACTTAATGATATCTGTTAATAATTGATGAATTGTGTATAGTCCTATTTCCTTCCTCCCTTCATATCCTACACACCTCTTGTTTAAGACTTGTCAAACCTTCCAGCTATACATCTGCCTCATGCTTTTTGTGTTTTATGACTTCTCTTCTTTCCTCAGCTTTTGGAATGTGGAATTTTTTTTGTTTTTTTTTGCAAACGTTTAAAACCTTTTATCTGTAAATTTCTTTTATCTAAACTGTCTTTGACTTTTCTCTTTTCTGGTCATTGTTCATGCTCCTGCTACAAATTACTATGTTTTATATGCAGCCAAATTGTCCATATATTTTTAGTAAATAAAGTAGATCATACTAATGATTGACTCTTGATTTGGTTCATTACCATAGCAGTGACTGTGATCCCTTACACACTGGAGGAGACTCACATTATGGACGTGAATGTGGGATTGGTAGATGCAAAGTACAACAGTTTCACATGAACCGTAGTTCCTTACATGTACATCAGTGTACATGAATATGAGCAGCCTGCTCAGCACCTCACAATTAACACTGTCCTGAATGAAGACAAAAGAAAAGTCACTGGTCCAACTTACCAAGGTAGTTTTATTTTCATCAGGGACAAATTCAAACAACTATTGCATCACTTTGAACTTAAAAGCAGAGATTTTAACGTATTTGTCTTGTTCATTCAACTTGCAAACAAGAGAAATAAAATTATTTAGTTGCTGTTTTGACATTTCATAAGTAGGCGAACCCACAGCAGTAGTAAAAAGTCCCCATTTTGGGGCTATAGGAATACAGTGTCCACAAACCCAACACATCAGTTTATATAGAATTTCTTATTAGTATCCGACTGTCCACTTAAATTAACCAAATAAAATTTGACACCTTCACTACTGTCACTTACAGGCTCAGACTTCCACAAATCAGCCTCAGAGCCTGTGGATAATATGGATATGTAATACAATGATTGACAGATTTTCTGTGAGAGAAGACAGCTGTACCAAAGAAGTCTAGAGAGTAGAGTGGAGTGAGACAATGTATTTGTTTTGTTTTAGTCATAAAGACGTTAAATGAAGTTGATGCTCCTTTCTTTTTTGTAGTTTGTGTTGGTTACTGTATGTAATCATGTGGCTCTGTGAGCAGAGTGTGTGCTCAGGGTTGACTCTGGATGTGTCTCCGCAGCTCCTGAGCCTTATCCCTCAGGTCCGGTCTGCTGTCGGACTGTAGCGTTGACAGGGAGCGCTGCAGCTGCTCTCGGCTCTTCACTGACACGCAGTCCCACTGTTCGCTCTCTATAAATCACATGCACACGCAAATATTTTATTTATTTATTACACTTCTGTCAATATCTCAGCTCTGCTGATAAAGAAATGAAGAATAATACACTTTAAGACAGCAACAACAAAACACCTTACCTCCAGTTCTCTTTACAATTAGATCCACAACTGACAAAGCCTCTGTCCGCACAGACGAGTAACTTTTGTTTTCTGGATAGAAAAACAACACATGATGATGAAACACATGTATGTTACAGATATATGTAAAATACAAACATCGTATATTCTTACCTAAAGCGAACGTAAGAGCAGCGCAGGTCTCTGTAAGGATCTGTGATAGTGTGTTGAAGTCTTTACTGCCCTTCTCTAGCAGCAATAACCTGCACAGAAAAAGAAAAAAACTCAGGTTAAATTACTTAAAAAAAAAAAAAAAAGTGATCTACTCTATCTGCTGGTCCTTACCCCTGGAAGTATGCCTTCATGGACTGTAGAACAGCAAGCTGGACTTTCCAGGTGCTTAGTCGGAGCTTCTCACACATTAGACTGCACACCTCCACCTGGAAACGAGCTGACACACAATTCACAGAATATCACTTTGTGGGAGCCACAGAGCTCAGAGTTTGTAAGAGCAGGAGTCAGGAGGTTTCAAAGGTTTTGATCTTTAATGTTTGTCGAACACATGCCTTTAACTGGTTGAACCTTTGGCAGCACAAAGCAGTTAACATGTAGCTGTGGTCCTGCTGTGTGCTTTTCCTTCTCTAAGCCGCAGCTTACCCTGAGTTTGTGGGTTCCTGGGCCACATCTTCCCAAGTGTCTCCAAAGCACAGAGGAGAGCTTCAGTCTGCAGCTCTTTCTCCTTCACATCTCCATCCTCATCATCATCCTCTAGTGACCTCGGGGATGCACCGCCACTCTCTGGGCAGCTCTGTTGGAAATAAAGAGGACTGACTGAGCCAAGTCCTTAAACGTCTCACTACAATAACAAAAGTTACAGTTAGTAGCTGTGATTTAACCTTCTTGATCATAGGGAAAATGATCGCTGCCATGTCACTGAAACTGTCCTCCTGGCTGCTGTAAAGCACATCTCCAGCACAGCGCAGAGCTGCCATTTTATACACCAGACTCTCTTTACGGCATTCCTTTAAAACAACCTCCAGCACCTCGGAGATGGTGGGTTGGCCGGTGCAAGGCTTCTGTAGCTCAGCGCTGAAAGCCAAGAAATAAATGTATAAGAGATGGAAAATGAATGTTGTCCCTCACAAAAACCTTTAATGGAGGGAAAAAGTTCAGCAAATCTCACCTGCATTTGGAAACTACAGATCCGATGGCTTTCAACAGCTCCTCCTGGAACGAAAAGACCAAAGAAAAACTCTTTTAAACACGATTCTTTGTTCATTCATTTGTTTTTCTGTTGGATTAGCAGTCGTTACCTTGCCAGCCCATGTGCGTCCAGACAGCCCCTGTATTAAAGCGTTTAGCACCATGCCAAGGTGTGGTGCAACCAGTGAGCCGGTCTGTTCCTTGGCAACAGTTGCCATAGCAGCTGCACCCTGAGCCTTCATCTTCCAGGACTGGGACTGCAGCGCTTTTTGTGTAATAGCAATCAACTCTGTCATGTAGAGTCTGATGCCGCCAAAGCTTCCTGGAATTAAATAAACGTTCAAAGTATATGTTTAACTCTACTCCCAAATGTCATGATCACCATTTCTAAACGCTATAAATGCTTTGTAAATTATACTAAAGGAGTATTTCTGATCACCTGGGACATTTTCCTGCCACACCTCAGCCCACAGAGTGGCATCATGGCTTTCTCCTTTCTCCTCATCAGGACCTGGTGCCTGATGCATTCCCAGGAAGGCCAATGGGAGGGCCACTCCTGCATGGCTCTTCAGCACATCAGGACTGTAGTGGCTGATAGCATGCACGGTCAATGCACATGATGACTTGTACACCGGCTCTGGAAGTAGTAGAGAGTTGAGGGACCAGAGAGAAATGACAACAGACAAAAGTAACCGTCTGGTTCAATGTGTCGTTCAATTGCATGTGTGTTCAAGTTTCAGTTGAGGAAATATGACCTGTTTTCTCACCTTCTTTCTCCAGGTACCAGGTGTTGAGCTTCAGTAGTAGTTTCTCCACACTGCTGTCTTTTGCTGTCTGATGGGGCAAAACCAAATATAACAAACCATTACTCAGTCACTGAAGACAACCAATGTTGTTATTATTGTCATAAGGTCACTGATGAAAAGTGGTGCTTACCCTGACTAGGTGCCCCAGAGCAAAGGCAAATGCTTTCTGTACTACAGTGCTCCTGTCATGGATTCCACTGAGCAGAGCACTCATTAGTTTACCTGTAAACACCAAAGATACTATTGTCATAAGCTGCTCCAAACAGTATGCATGTAACATGAAGAGATGTAAACTTGTGCTGTACCTGAGTATGGGGTGAGGTCCTGGGGACACTGCACTGTGAGTGAGACAATTACACTAGCACAGCCACCCTATGAAGAAGAGACAAGCATCAACAGGTGGACTTAGTACATGACATCTTTACAAAGTGCTGGATGGATGTGAAGGAGACGGACATGCAAAGAAGATAACAAATAATGTGCTGTACCTTGGTGCCCAAGCCTACTCCACTCTTGAGCAACTCACAGAGCCTTGGAACCAGCTCTCCCAGCACAGAAACATCAAGGTGCTGCAAACACTGAGCATGCAAACACACAAAACAGATCATTTTAAAACTTTCTTCTTTATGACTTTTATGACTTTTAAAGTAAAAAAACTTTTTTTTTTTTTTTTTTACCATATTAATGGTTTCCATCATTGGGGAGGACTTGGCAGCACTTAGTCTGGCAGCATCCATGGCAGTCTGGAGTGTCAAACAACACAACACAACAATTCATGATGATGTGGAACCTAATGTGATCAAATTTACCGGCCTTGGTCTCCGGACTTGGGTACCTTTTCTTGCTCTGTGGCTCTGAGGCTGAGGTAGTTGAGGACCTGAGGCTCCAGGGTGCTGAGGGCCTCCAACAGGGCTGGGATAAGTCGGGAAGCATGAGGCTTCAGTCTGGCACCAGCTGTCTTACTAATCTTGACAAGTGTCTGGATACTATTAGGGTATAAACAGTTGATAGATGGAGACAGGACAAGGCAGACAATAATTATTAATGTCACCAAAAATGATTAACACATGGCAAAAAAAAAAAAGAAAAATCACAATCTGGTATTCTGATGAGTGAAAGAAACATTTTGGAAAACTGCCCCAAATGTTGTGGCCTTCCTGATTTTGATTAACTTGGATTTTAGTGACTCAAAAAGCAGGAGATAAAAAAGAATATGCCTGTATATCTGTTTTCATTTTGATCTTGTGTAGGTATAAAATAAGTTTTACAGAGGTTTTAGTTGAATTGTTTGTTTGTGAACACAAACGCTATGAATATTACCTGAGTGAGCGGACCTCTGAGACATTGCTAACAATGCCCTTTTCCAGCAGGGTAGGCAACAGTATTGCCACAATTCTCTGAGCTGCGGACCCTGTAGACTCACACATACGAATACACACCTGGACACAAAGAAATAAGAGAGATGGGAGACAAGGACACACAATATCCACAAGTATACATACACTGCCTGTGCAAAAAAAAAGTCACCACCGGGATTTAACTAAGCAAATGGATAATTACTGCATAGATGATTATGTTTCAGCTGCCAACAAGTTATTACAAGGAAATTGATGAACCTGCTAAAACTGGGTAAAGAACTGTCCAACGGAAGAAAGTCATGTAAAAGAGTGGTTCAGGGAGCACTGACATCATTTGAGAATGACCACTGAGAATGTTTGGTATGTGCTGGATGGGAATAAATGTTGTGACATTGCAGAACATGGTAAACATGTGTTTAATCATACCTAAAGGTAGTCCAACAAAATATCAGCATGCGAGACTTTTTTTTGGACGGGCAGTGTATAAACAAATACTAACAAATAACGGATAAAGTATACAAATAACAAATACTAACACGTACTTACCTTGCTGAGTGTTTTCAGTGTTAGATCTGCAGCTTTTCTCACAGATTCCTGAAATATTATCAAGTCAAAAGTTCTCAAATATGCCATGTGGTACAATACATTTTTAATATGTAGATATTCACTGTTTTCATCATCTTGTGTCAAAACTAGATATTTATTACTTACAGTTTCTGGTAATGTGACAACTAATAAACATTAATGCAACATAAATTCTGAATTCTTCCCTTACCTTGATGTCATCAAGGACTCTGAACAGTGTCTCCCACATTTCAGCAAGATGCTCCATAAGGTCGTCAGCCTGGCGACCTCTAACTAGATCATTCAGTGCCAGGCAGCTGGTGGGAAAATTCATTCATTAATATACTTCTTTGGACTCCTATATTACAGCATAGACATATTGTTGACCCTGTTATTCAGATCAAATTGCTAAGAGTGCAATAACCGAACAAGTTCAACTGCTATGTTACTGCAGTGACAATAACAATGGTTATACTAACTGCTGTAGTTATTGTAATTACAAAAACCATTGCTATTAAAGTAAGGCAGGAGATTATAAGATGTATAGGAGATTATAGGAAGCATGAAAGCAGGACGCAAATACAGTATAACTCATTATTGGTGCATTTTCTGAGCCCCACTCAAAGTCAATAGTGATTATTGTTAAACAGTTTTTTAATAATCTTAATTTAAACATTGACATTTGTGTATGGTTGCTGTACCTGGACTCGCGTACTCTCCAGGTGTTACTGGTCAAGTTGGAAATGACATCCTGCAGGATCTCCTTCAGATACTTATCCACCTAAAGTACATCAGAATAATCAAACATACATGTATGCTAAACATGGCAGTTACTTACTTCTGAGTTTACATACATTTACTTTCTGAGGGTAATGTTTTTTTTTTCTCTCTTGTGAAAAATTGCTCTGAATCAAGGAAAAATACTGAGCAAACATAATACCAACACATCTATATTTCGCTCCATCTCTCACACAAACACATGCATGATATATTGACAAATGCATGAGTGCCCTACCAGGGTCTTGTCAGTGACCAGGGCATCCCAGATGCTGGTCATGGCCTGGCGAATACTCAGGTTGGGGTCAAACTGATAGCGGTATAGACGAGGCACAAGCTGGGACAGAAATGGTGCCAGCTGCTCCCCAGCTTTGGCAGCGATCATGTGAAAACCAAAAGCTGCTCCCTGTAAGGAGGAGAGAGGAAATGAGGTAAGGAATGCACATAAAATGTATGAGAAAGCACCTGAAATGTATGAGAAAGATGAGCAGTATGACACCTTGCGGGAGTTCCACATGGCATGGTGATTGGCCAGGTTCATAAACTTGTAAACAAGATCTGGTTGGTTCAGGTCACTGGCCAATGAGCAGAGCTCCTTGTATGTGGAGAGGCCATGGCTGCCAGGAACCATCAAAACAAGAGACAAAGCTTAAATCATGCACACTGAATCCACATGTACATAAATAAGACATATCGTATGACTTACCCATCAGGTGTTTTCCCCAAACCTTCTCCTTGGAAAACCTGAGTATCTTCTGAGACAGCATGTTTCACTCTGTTGTTAAAGATTAATAAATATTTAAAATGTATTCATACACAGGGAATGTTTGGAACAATCTCTTGTGACACTCTCTCTTGTGATTACTTGTTACTTCCTCTTTCATTCAACCATTCACTCACCTTTTGCCAGTCATGAGTGTTTCCACCAGGGTGGACACCAGTTCCTGCTGGTCACTTTCTCCTCCCATCTCATACACCAGACCAAGGCCTTTGGATGCCACATCCTGACTCAACTCTAGACAAAAGAAAAAGAAGTAAAAGGTGTGAATAAAGAATCAGGAGGAACAGACAGCAAAGGGTGAAGGCTATTTGCTTTGTAATGTTACACAGGTACATTTGAAAAGCACTAGCTGGAGTAAGTAATGAGCAGATTGATCTGGCTTGACAGAACTCTTATCTCACCATCTGGGTCTGAGAGAACAGAGATGAATGCCATCTGAATCTCCCTTAAATGTGACTGTAGAAATAAAAGAAGAACATGCATTTAATAAAAGTGATACAGACAGAGGATGACAACGTCTTTTTTTATCTCCCATCCCAAAAAACTGGTATGTACAGAGGCAAAAACAAGGCAAAGTAAGAACAATTGAAAAATTTTACATTGAACCAGAAATTCGACCCCATTTGGTTTTAGGTTCAGAGGCACAGAGTTGTACAAAACACTCACTGTGATTTCCTTGTGTTGGCTGAATTTCTTGACCAGGGAGAGCAGCCATATGCAGGCTGCCTGGCGGACATGTGGGTTCTGGCTGGTTATGTACTTGGACAGGATAGAGTTGAGAACCCAAGGGACCACGTCATTGTTTTTCACATCTGACAAGGAAAAGAAACAGGAAAGGCTGTTAAGGGACTAATACTAATATTTTAAAATTTGTTGAGATAATTAGACATTTGGAATTAAAATATTTGTAAATCATAAATGCTGAGCCAAATTAAACTTTGTATGCATTTTACTGAGACAAAGATCAGATTCAGCTAACAAACTGTTTTTGGACAGTCAGAGTTTTCACATATTCGACAAATCAGATTTGTTTACACAGCTTGAGAAATAGTTAGATTTTCAACAGGTTAACGTTACAGTGGAAAGAAAATATTCAAAATACAACTCCATACTACAATGTACTCACTGTGTGGTGGAGTGTACTGGTCCTCAGTGCAGATCCATGGGTCTCTAGCAGCTCCAGAGCTAGTGCCTATTGCAGCACTGGTGATAGCCTCTCCAACTGTGAACTGCAGCTCCACCTGTTTGGCCTTAAGAAAAAATAAAAGGAAAAAAGTTAGAGATGATGTCATTAAGCTAATTTCATAAGGGGTCAAGCAGCTCAGCAACGTATATATTACATATTTAATTTGTACTGTACTGACAGAAACACCCACTTCATCTACAGCTAGACAGACTGATAAATCACTTCAGGTAATACCTGACATTTAATGTTCAGTAACACAGCCACAGCAAATGCTAATGTTATTGTCAGTCAGCAGATGTTTCGTACCTCTACAGAGTCCATGAGTCCCTGCAACAGCTTCTTTTGGTGAGGGAAGTCTCCATCTCCCACTGGCAGGTAACCCAAGGTCTGGATTGATCGCTCCTTCATCTGGATCACATACAGTAACAGGACAAAAAGATCATAAAAATGTTACACAAGTCACAAAATTATTTAGCTGAGAATCTGACAAACTGATCACACTAAATTCACATAGTATAAACACAATGTACCCAACTGATGCACTTCAAAATATCACAGCAGTCACTTCCTTTTTGTGGACTTCAAGCTCACCTTTGTGCTCTCCTTGCCAGAGGTGATGCGAGCCAGCAGATTTTCAACAATGGAGAGTTTGGTGAAGCCCTCACCCTCCGCAGGGATCAGCAGGGTACCATTCCGTGCAATTTCTCCCACAGCTGTACAGGCTGCCACTGACAACAGGGCAGTACTGCTGTCCAAGAAGGACCCTAAATGAACACAAAGAAACACCTGACTGAGTGAACCCATAGACAGAAGATATTTGGATTACTTTTGTGAGAGATTTTATTTACATCTCATCACACTGTAGGCAAATTAACAACACTTTACTGACTGCAAGAGGTGTTTGCAAAATAACTACAAACCAATCGTCTTGATTGCCATGGCAACAAGTTCATCATCTGTTGAGGAGATGCTCATCTGCTGCCCCACATTGTGAGTAGAGTGACTAGAGGTGAGCACTTTCTTCTTGCTCATGTACCTTCCCACCATATAGCCCAGAGCCAAGACGGCACCATGCTGAGTCTCGGGACTCTATGATTAAACAAAATCAATAAGCATTCAGGCCAAGATTGAACAAAATCAATAAGCATTCAGGCCAGGTCAAATCAAACTAGCATACATGGTTGTCTTTAGTGATTTTGATCAGGTTCTGCACAGCTGTCTGAAGCTCGTTGCCAGTCATGGTGGAAACCACTACTGCATACAACTGGGCTGCAAACTCCCTCATGTCCTCCTTATTTGTGTTCATCAGACTCTGCAGAAGAAAACATCTATTATTACAAGTGAATACATCGACAGTTATGAAATGTGAATTTGGTGGATTTGAAATATCGCAGGACAAACAAGGGATTGACCTTATTGTTTAACAGTGCTGTTACAGGTTTCTACTGATTAGTTATAGACCACTAGATGTTACTATAGAATACTCTCCATCTCAAGCCTAGATAAGGACACAAATATGAAGTAAAACTCACTTTGATCCAGTCAATCTTGTCAACAAATCTGGTAGCCAATTTCTCTGGGCAGACAGATACTACCTCCAATAGACAATACATAACTGGGATTCCTGTTGAGAGATTAATGATAAGGTGGATTAATACAAATGTCCTTTAAAACTAAATAAGTAGGTAATAAGTACTCATTTTCTCCTACCTCCCACAGCTGACAGCAGCTGTTGTAGCAGATCCATGTAGACATGGACAGGGTTTGCTTCAGAACCCTTTGACACTGAAGGCTGAGACTCAGAAGAGAGCAGTGTATGGACATAGGGGCCAATAGCTGGTGCATCATCCTGCATGTCTGCAAGACGTGTGGACAAGGGTGTGACTCCGGCACTGTGGGCTAAACACATCCGCAGGTAGAGCACAATCTGGGGAAAACAGGAAATTAGGTAGATACTAAAATATTTATCTTCGGCATAAAAATCAACTCACTTCTCTATATCTACACAAGACCTGCAAAGCCATGAATGTGACAGGCTGATCGCCAATTAATATTTACCTCCCCAAATGCAGATGGGTTGAAAGCAATAGTGGAGGTCCCAACAATGTACTTAGCTGGAGTCTTGATCCTCTGGGCTGCCTGATAATGACAAGATTAAAAAAATGCAATACAAGATTTACGTTAGCAAAAAACTGCCACCTCGTAATTTTGATTTGCCTTTTAAACAGGCTGTTTTGCCTCCAATAAGAGGAGAACCTCACCTTCTCCTGGACATAGGCCACCATCTCAGGAAAAGAAGGCATTGGTTTTGGTCCCTCCTTCTCTGAGCTTTTACTAGGAAAGGCCCTCAGCACCCTCTGGGCCTCCGCAGACACCTCCTCCCTCCTAAAACACAGAAGAACAGCTCATTTTGTTTTCTGCAAGTAAAAAATTTACACTCTCACTTCAGTTGTATCCTGTTGTGTGAGTGAGTATATTTAGTTACATTAGACTTCTGGAGATAAGTTAACTGTGTTATTCACAGATCAGCGTCTTTTCCCTTAACGCTGATCATCACTGTTTCTGGATAAAATGTAAAAGAGCAGCTCAGATCAGCTGTCACTAACATTAATTCTATAATTTAAATGAATGAAAAGCCAAATGAATCAAGTTGTTGTTGGTGTGTTGGTGTAGAAACAGGTTTTGCCCCACAATCCCACCGGACCGCCTATAATGCGTTTAAGCTGTGACACAGTTTTGTTCAGTTGAAGGCCAGTCAGCTGTTATTAACATAATAATAAAATACTATACGAATGATATTTATTTCTACTACACATAAAGAGCATCTTTAGCCACAATCTTTGACAAACTTAGGTTAAAAAAAAATGTTGAGAAAAATGCTGTTACCTTTTTGTAAACCCCCAACCTTGTTGAAATAAAAAAATCTTTTTATATGTCTTTTCAAAACTCTGTAAAATGCAGAAAGTGATGAGACTTACGGATCTCCAGCAGCCAGCAGGAGCAGGTATCTTGATGGTACATGATCAGGAGCAAACACTGTGCTGGCAAACTTCATAGCCACCTGACGAACTTGCACCTCCGGCTACAAAAAAACAATAATCAGAGTATTTGATTTGCCTCACCTCGTAAACCAGGCAACGTTACGTGTTGCTGATAAACTACATACAGAAACAACTTGGGCTGTGTACACTTACTTTTCCAATGTATGCACCCACTAGGGCCTCCATCAGGTTCAACAGGGCCCCCTGTAGGTTAGCATAAGCTCCAACCATCATAGACAAAGCTTCCTGAATTGCAAGACGGACATCTGGCTCTTCCTAAAAAACAAACCAAAAAAATGGTTATTCAATACATTTCAAGTTTGTAATTTTGATTTTCCTATAATGTGTTTGTTGTTTCAAGTTTTCAGAGCATGGGATGTCAGACTATAGAGAGACTGTTCACCTACCTTACACATGGACTCAAAAAATTGCTGCACAAGTGCAATATCCTTTGTGAACAGCTGTGGCATTCGGCTAGACGAGAGGGGAAAAAAAAAGGTTTTTGATTTCCTGGCAATGAACTGGAAATACTTATGGAGAGAGGAGAACTATTTTACCTTGACAGCTTTCCAACAGCAGAGTAGGCAACACACAGTAACTTAGGATCCTGCAAGGACAAATGTTGTTAAGTAGGTATAAATGAAACTCAACTGCATGAACTTGATTAAATGTATGCTCTTATTTATAGTTTTACCTCCTTGTATTCATTGATGAGCTTTGTAAGTCCATTAAGTAGCATTAGTCCCAAAGGCTTATTAGTGTCAGGGCATCTGAAAAGCAGGAAAAAATAAACTTGTGTCAAAATGCAAACAATCTTACCTTGTCACTGAAAGAGACACATCCTGGTTGTATGTAAAAAAATGAAAAAGTGCACTTTTCTTACACCATGCAGATGTGATGGACAAACTGCAAGGTGAGAGATATCAGTTTGTTGTTGGTGTTGGCACCAAACAGACCATCATATACAACCTACGGAGAAAGGGGAACCAGTGAGAATGTTTGGATAATAACCTGGAGTGTTTCCTTTAAGATTAGTTAGCCAAAAAAAGAGTTTTCAAAATTGACACGCAGGAGCAAATATCATACCTGGATATTAGCTGGAAAACACTCTGCGGCTAGGCGTGACCGTAGAAGATGAGGAAGAATCTTAAGTTTGACTCTTGTGCTCACTGGCTCGTGTTTCAGCTCTTGCTTTAAATTTCCACCCTAGTACACACACAACAACCAGTATTATATATTTAATATAAATAAAACACAGTTACATATGAAAATATTGATTCTACAAACCTTTGTTTTAAGAGGAACATCCCCCAGGTACACCTTGTACATCTTGTTGACAATTAGAGGATTATTCCAATCAATGATGCTAGAAGGTAACAAAAGAAATAGAAACCCAAAAACATAAATAAAGTTTTCCTCTGTCAGCACACAGATACAAATGATTAGTCTGATAAACATTCATAGCCAAAGGATAAGACTGTTAAAAAGTGTATCTTTCATATTTGTAAAGTAATAAGCTTAACTAATAATTTCATAATTTACTGTATAGATTTCTGAGTTAGAGGAAGTGTTATTGGGTGAATGACTTGACTACTGGTGATGCTGATATAAATACAAAGATTAGCCCCTTCACATACCTCTGTTTACTCTTCAGTTCCAGATCAGCTGCTGTAGCCACACTATGTCGGGTGTCGCTGGATGCCACCACCAGGTGAATCACCGTCTCCACTTCTGGGACTTGCTTTGCCTCTATGAATTTCACAATGCCCAGCTTACACTGTTGAAACCAAATACACAATGAAGAGGTCATTAGCTGATCCTCAATACAAAAACAATACAATGTGCATTACCCTTCACATATACTTTCAGCAAGGGCTCAAACATAGAAGATCACAAGCTGTTGAACAGCTCTTGACCTAATACCTAAAATCTACATTTGGCTGAGAGTCAAGCTTTGTGCATACTTCAGCTTCAGCTACTGTACCTGTTCCAGCTGCTCAGCACTCCACTGAGCCTCTCCAATCACCCTCTTGGCAGCATAGACACTCATCCCTGGGGGAGGCTGGGGGAGTCCCTGGCCACCTGCAGCCACCGTCCCATCTGCAGAACTTCCTTGTGAGGAAGAAGGAGCAGGACGAGTCGGGGATTCATTAAGCACAAACCTAGAGGATCCAAAGACAGAATGAGTCAACACACTTGATCAAATAGCAGAGTGACTCTATACAAGCAAATATTACAAAATACCACAGAGCAGGAACTCACCCATAAGGCATCAGCAAAACATCTAACATGAATTCCAGCAGCAGCTGCACTGTCTTTGGCCGCTCAGTTAAGTTAAATGGAAAGGCATTCTTGGAGGTGTCTGCAGGATACTTCATATAGTAAAGAGTAGGAATCAGCAGATGCATCAGGCTAAGAGAAGAAAAAGAGGACGGAGAGGAAATGTAAAACCATAATCTAGTAAAGTAGTAAACGTTTAGGCCACATACCAGCTGTGTATAATTTTATTCATCAGTCATTCAAGCAAAAATTCAGTTGTATCTGAGAAATACTTTTTACGTTTTTCATCCACCACTGTGTAAAGTAAATATCCTTGAACAGGGTGTGTGAGTGTGTGTCCCCTCACCTGTCCTGCTGTGGCTGTGGCTTCCCTTCCATGGCAGTGAGGAGGGTTGGGGCCAGCTCACATTGTTTTCCCACCTCTAGACGGGGGTAGCCCATCTTAATGTAGATGATAGTGAAATTCTGGGAAAAAAATAAAAAAAATAAACGTAACAATCACCTTTACTCTTAAGTTACAGGTCAATTTTTAGTCAGTTCAAACAAAGAGCCAAATCTATCTACTATCACTGAAACAACCCGATAAACCTGTCAATAAAGCAACATAATTTTTGTTTTATTGAATTATTAACTAATATTTAGATGTAATCGCTTGTGGTTACAGAATATGCTGAAGCATGCAATGAAAAGTATTTCCCTCTCAATGGCAATATTTCTACTGATTTGGAAATGACTCAGTGATGTCATATTCAGGACAGCAAGCAATGCAAAGAGTTCACTTCATTATCACTGTGTTACACATCATCCTACATTGAACTGAAAATTAATTCTGAAAATGAAACTCTTACCGTAACAAAGGAGGCAGCTGCAGGGTCCTGGTACTGCACCAGCAAAGTTTCTACTGGTAGCTGAATCTTAGGCCTACTTTTTATTCTCTTGTTCAGGTGAACTAACAGCTCCATCACCTATGAGAGGAGACAGAGAAAGTTATTTAGTAGTTTAGTTGCATGAAACAAGCACATACATAGACACAACACTTAATTTCACTCAATTTCAATACAACAGAGTTGAGGATTTGTCTAAATGTTTATTAAAGAGAACCAAGCGTTTCAGCTGGAAGGTCTGATGACATACATTTATTCAAGGCTTACACGGTGTGGCGATAGGTTCTACATGTCAAGATAATGTCTTTAGGCACAGAGATAGGCAACACCCTTCTTACTTTCTTTCGCACACCCTCCTGAACACTGGAGAGTTTGAGGAGAACAGGGGGAAGGAACTTGGAGATAATGTCTTGTAGCTGTTCATCTGTTTCTGCATGGCCCAGGCGAAGAAACACACGTTCCAGTTGATCTGAAAAAAAAAAAACAACAAAAAAAACACAAAACACATTTAACACCTTCAGCAACTCTTATGTCTCCATTTAAAATAAATCATCTAACAATAGGTTTGAATTAAAATGCGAGAGTTACTGTTAGAAACAACTGGGTGCACAGCACCTTATGCAAAACCAATGAGTGTGACGTTCAGCTTCATTGTAGGATTTTGAATATATGAGGCCTACAGATTTCAGACAGACAGTTCGCCCTGCACGTTGCTCCACTCTGGCTGATATGTTGGGCCTGTCAGCTGCTGTGTTGGTGCACCCATCACCCATCACCCATCACCCAGCCCTGCCTTTTCTCTTTTGGCATGGCTCACACCAAACCAGCTAGCTACAACAACTGACACAATATCACGCATTTCATAAGGTATCTATCATACCGCTAGCTTTTTAATACCAATGACAATCTGCGCCATTAGTCCTAAACTCCCTAACTATTCAAGTTGTAAATTTACACCTTAAAAGGTGTCGTTAACATATTAATAGCCTATGTGATAGTTTCATTTTGACCATGACTGGGCAAACGGCCTCCTGACGATAGCTTACAAGCTAGCTGAGCTGCTAGCTTTCGCCCCTATCCCAGCTTTCTACTCAAGCAACACGTATCGTTGCTTAATAACTTGATAGTCATTAGACTGAACAAGTTTCTTTCTATACTGCCTTTCTGACACCCACGGACCAGGCTATTTAGGAGCTATGAATGACCAACAACGCAGAGAGAAACTTACTGAGTTCATCCTGGGCGGCCATGTTTGCAGACAGTCATTAGCGACCCCTCTGTTGAGTGAGTGTCACTGCACCCAGCCACTCCTCAGCAGCTGCCTCATCATCACTGCACATGACACAACAACACGATCATGTTTAAATATGGACTTTCTTCTTTGTCTCGATATAACACATGAGTTATTGTTTACTGCACTGAAAGCAGACTGCGACTTACACATCATCCCACCTTATGCATACACTTAAATCCTATAGTTTGTTGTGTATTCTAAATGTAATGTACATAAAATGACATTATAGATACAGTGAGCTATTAGTGCAGTGATATGATATCAGACAGCTGCAGAAATTACTAAATCCAATACATTACTAAACTTGCATTACTTATTAAGTAGCAAAAACAGATTGAATTGTTGTTAAATTGTCTTATGAATTAACTTCATACAACAAGCAGTCAGAAAAGTAAAATATCATTTTGACTTTAAAAAACAGCAACAGTTCTCATATACTTGTCGTAGAAAGTCTGTTTAGTTTTCCTAGACAGAGCCCCCTTGATGAGTTACAATACAAACATAGTAATGGAAAGAGTCAATTTAAAACTTGGACAATATTTACTGATATCTACCTAATGTGAGTAATTTAAAGATTTGACACACCTTTCAATACATTTTGTGGAAGTACATTTTGCAAGGGATCTTACAGCAAGCAAACTAGGCCCATGAGCACTTGATAGTAGTTTTAAAGTGGACTTTAAAATTGATTTAAAATTAATTGTTTGTATTTTCAAGTTATTAATGATAAATGACATGGTTTTCTGTTCTCATCCAAACAATCAATCAATTAATCTTTGTAGTTCTACTATGAAACGTGCTATAATAGAGTTGAATGCTGGAGCCCTCTCTACCAGAGGCTCCTCCGTGGTTGTCCTCCAGTTCATCGACTCTCCAGCTGGTGTGCAGATCGGACAGTGCGTGGATGGGTCTGCGGCTCCACGGTGTGCCGTTCATCGCTGCCGTGCCTGTTAGCACGCCGACACACGGTCGAGCTGGAGCAGAGGCGGACGGAGACACACTCCGCTCCCACGGCACGAAGCGGCGGCAGCAGCAGCAGCAGCAGCAGCAGCCGGAGCAGCTGTCATGTGAATCAGCTGGACGAACAAGGAAGGGGACCGACAACAACACCGCTCCTTCTTTCTAACTTGCGGTAAAACACTGTTTAATTTTTGGTGGAAACGACCCGTGATGTTCTGCCGACGCTCCTGCACCTCTTTATACGGCGTTGTTAGGAAGCTGTGTGCATTTTGTGACTGTTGTGCAGAGTTAGCCGAGCTATCAACAGCTAAGCGTTAGTATAAGTTGGCACAGTGGGTATTTTACACTGTGTGCTTTGTCAGTGATCGTTTGTCTGCTACTAAACTTGTGTGATGCCGAAATATTAACACAAACATGATACAAATATCAGGCAAAATCATTTGTATGTGTCATCACACAAAGACACAGCGAGGTAGCTACGGGCCTGTCTGTAGCCACCTTGCGAGGGACATTTAAACCCCATTGACTTGTGCATTAAGAAGTTAGCTAATGTGCTAGCTACGCTAGCTTTATAGTTAGCTAGCTGTGTTTTCCCTTTTCCTAACTGCTATTTCCAAATGCTGTGGAGTCAGGTCCCATGAGCACAGACCAAAATCAAGGCTAAGAGTGCACAATGTATGTGCCATGTCGCTATAACTTAGCTAGTCAGCTGAGTTAGCAAGATGTGGTATCAGTTCAGCCATTACTTGGCATCATAACAAAACGTAGGCTAGTTGGCTAGTTAGCTTGTTTGGCAGACAACAAAGATCAGTCCAACTACGGACGCTCAGCCACAAATAAAAGTAAAACTAGAATTCAAGCAAGATTTATCTATCCAAGTGTAATAACGTGTGTTTAATTGAAAAACAGGACGTGTCTGACTAAGGTTAAGCACGATTGAAATTATTTTTGAAATAACTAAACAAAGAGTAAGATTGTGGTCAGATTGTGTGTCAATACTGGCGCTTGTTTTATTTTCCAAAACTTTTAAAACCAGCTTGCTATTGCATGTTACATAATCGGGTCGCACGCCATTATAATGTGGTTTTGCAGGGAAGGGGTTAGTATGAACTAATGTAAGGCTGAAAAGACAACAGCTTCACCCGATGCAACGTGATCCTTTGTCTGGGTGCACAGTAAAGTCAGAGTTGGGAGTGGGATGGGTATGGGTGGATGGGACAAAAATCTGAAAATGGTTGTTGGCATCAGCAAGGATCAAAGGATCAAATCAAAATTTGTTGAATCTCTACTTCCATCTAGTGGTGAACTTGTCAGCAACACTTTGACTGACTGCATTAGAGTCAGGCTTACACACTTTTTACATTACTATTATGTCTAATGCAGGAGATTTTATATAATATGATATAATATAAAATAAGTATTAATGCATTAGATAAGATGAAATTGAGCAAATATAGTTTTACAACTAACAAAGTTATAGTGTGTTTAACTAAATAAATATCTGTCAACATAAAAATGCACAGCCATGTAATACAAGTATTATGAAAGTCAGTATTTTATTTTTTCTATTTTCCAGGTTACATCTGGTGAGGCAGCAGGATGGCGGGAGCAGAGGTGTTCACCCCTGCAAACCCCACCTGCAAGATTATGACCTTCAGGCCCACCATGGAGGAGTTTAGGGACTTCAACCGATACCTGGTTTATATGGAGTCCCAGGGTGCACATCGTGCAGGCCTGGCGAAGGTAGGTAGCGTTATTTTTTTTTATATAGATCTCAATTTGGTTAAAGTTTCAAGCACAATAGCAAATATATATCTAAGTGTGTGGAATTTGAGAACCAGGTGATGGATGAGAGGGATTTTATTCGGTCCATTAGGTCGGTGTTTTAAAGCGTCCTGTTTTGTGAAGCTACAGTTTGATGACTATTGTAAAGAAAAGCTGGGAAGGACATTCAGACATATATTGAATGATCCAGATATATAAATAAAATACTACTGGCCTATTTGGAAACAGTTTGTAAACTACTTCAGAGTCCTGATGATGCAGTTATCAATCCCTCAGGTGATTCCTCCTAAAGGCTGGAAGCCCCGTCGTACCTATGACGACATCGATGATCTGATGATCGATGCACCCATCCAGCAGATGGTGGCCGGCCAGTCCGGGCTCTTCACACAATATAACATCCAGAAGAAGCCACTTAGTGTGCAGGAGTTCAGGCGACTAGCCAACAGTGACATGTGAGTAATATGGACGACTTTTTTAATTGTGTCAAAGTGTCTGATGGATTATAGTGAGGGCAGGAAAATGCTCACAGCCATTACATTTAAAGATTGATGATGGTATATTCCAAAATTTATCACTGTCAAACTTTCATTAATAATTTAGATGACATAATGCTGATATTTTTGGAAACAGCATCAATGTAGCATAGTTATGTCTGTGTGATGTTAATCATACTGGATAGTCTGTTTCCAACATACAGCGGCACTTTAAAGTATTTCAACCCCACCTTCATGCTTCCTTACACAAACTTCCTTCCTTAAGGTCAGGACTTTGACTCAACCATTACAAAACATTAAATTTCTTCTTTAACCATTCTTTGGTAGAGAAGCTTGTGTAATTAGGGTCATCTATCAATGATGGCAAGCTGTCCTGTTTCAAAAGCAGAAAGACAGGTTCAGATCCTATTACCACCACCACTATCACTTTGAGTAAACTGTATAGGCAGCAATGTTCTTTCCCTCCTTTCAATTTTGCTATGGACAACATTGTTGTTCACTGTCTGCCCGTGGACTAATCAACACTGATATTAGCCACTGCAAGAGAGGCTTTTAGTTTTCTATTTTTTTTCCGCCAGGGTTTCTTGTAGCTCCCAGCACTGTGAGATGCCTTGCTTTTTGTTGATTGACAACTTCTGGCAGGCGCAACAGTGGTGTTGAATATTCTCCATTTGTACACAGTCTGCCTGACAGTTGACTGGTGGAGTCCAAACTCT
This sequence comes from Anabas testudineus, assembly GCF_900324465.2. Lineage (NCBI taxonomy): Eukaryota > Metazoa > Chordata > Actinopteri > Anabantiformes > Anabantidae > Anabas > Anabas testudineus. The sequence continues at coordinate 13,991,204 of NC_046610.1, read as the reverse complement.
TTACTGATTCTTTTTTGGCCATTCACTGGCTGGTGAGAATCCACAATTCTTTCTTTAAGGTCTTCAGAAAGGTCTTTTGAGAAGACAGAAAAGTAAAACTTCACATATTTTTGTGCAGATTTTTGGTTTGGATTGGATCAGTTCCTTTGTAAATACATAAAGGGGTGTATGTTTTGGTTTGAATTGTTGAATTAGGTTTGTGCGTGTATTTTAGCTGATGTAGTTTGTATTAGGAATGTTTTGTCCTGCATCCACATTAACCAAATGTAATATCTGTCTCCTCAACAGGTACTGTACACCTCGCTACCTGAACTATGAAGATCTTGAGAGGAAATATTGGAAGAACCTCACTTTTGTCTCACCCATATATGGTGCTGATGTTAGTGGCAGCCTTTATGACGAGGTAGATGAACTTTCTCCCTCTCTGAATGTGTCTTCCTATCTTTGTCTCCTTAATCATAATTCGTCTGTGTCGTTATTTACTTTGCATATCAAGTCTGTAATGCAGCTTCATTCCCTGTAGCCCAGCTCTAATCTCTGTTTCTAATTTCTCAGGATGTAGAGGAGTGGAATATTGGCCACCTGAACTCTATCTTGGATGTTATTGAGGAGGACTGTGGTGTATCCATCCAGGGAGTTAACACTCCATATCTGTACTTTGGCATGTGGAAGACCACCTTCTCCTGGCACACCGAAGACATGGACCTATACAGCATCAACTACCTCCACTTCGGAGAGCCCAAGTCTTGGTTAGTGTGTGATCAGATTTAGGTATGGTGGGGAGGTGGGGGGGACATGCATAAACAAGCAATCACCAAAGACAATTTTTGAAGGGATACTCTGTGCTATAACACAGCTGTACACTTGCAGCTGACCTGCCTCTGCAGTTCTATAAACGACGGCAGTGCTACAGGGTCTTTAGTCTAGAGGTGATGTCAGTTTCAGAGGACACATTCTTCTAGTTAGTTTTTTTCATTCATATCATGTTGATAATGTAAGTTTAAGAGCGTAATATTTTTCTGGTGGTTGGATGAAGACGCTCCTGAAAAATACAGTGTCAGACTAAATGGGATGCAGCTGTGTTATAAGTGTGTGTATTTACTAAAGACGTAGTGTAGGTAAATAAAAGTAATATTTTCAGATCTTAGATCAGGGCCAAGTTTCTTAAAAACCTTTTGATCTGTTTTTAGTTTGTGTCCAAATGCAAAGTACAACCCAATTAAAAAACAAAAAGGTAAAATCTAAATAAAAACGCAATACAATGATTTGCAAATCTCATAAACCCATATGTCATTTATAATAGAACATAGAAGAAAAAAAGAGGTCCTTTTGAAATTCATGGCAGGGGCACATCTAAAATGTAATGTCCTGTTTTTAATACAGTGCCATTTGCGGGCACTGTTGAGTGCCGATCATGGACATCCAACATTGTGTTTCGGCCTTGTCCCTTGTGCACAAAGGTTTTTTCTCAGAATCTTTTGATGACATTATGTACTGTAGATGATGTTAAATTTAAAGTCCTTGTAATTATACATTGAGGAACATTTTAAAATTTGCAGATTCAGATGTTCACAAATTGGTGAACACTTGCCCATCTTTACTTCTGAGAGACGCTAACTCTATATTTTCCCTGTTTAAACATTGGCTATGTTTTCTGTGTTCTACTGTAAATAAAATATGGGCTTATGGGATTTGCAAATCATTGCATTGCGTTTTTAATGTAGATTTACAAAAAATACCAACTTGTTTTCGGGTTGCATTTCCCCATATAGCACCATATCTATCTTTGATGCTTACATACAATGAGAGGCCTATTGCGCAGAATTTCCTAGTCTTGCATTGCAGAATCAATAGTTTTTTGTTCATCTACAGACCTTGTTTACAGATAACTTACTGAATAAAACTTAGATCATGTTTCAGATTTTTAAATGGACAAACCAAACTAATAAACTTCGTGAAACACCAAATACATTAGAAAAAATAGAAATTGAATGTTTTAATTAGTCAACGATTCAACCATATGGTATTCATTGTTTGTGTAAAGCTGCATATTGGTAGTATTTCTACTACTGCTACTCCTAGTGTTGCATACCAGCTTCTCTATTTTTCTACGAGTCATATTTTCATTATCTTGTACATAGTTTTTACTGAATAATACAATGTTTGATTTTAGAACATTCCCTTTAAAATAAGCTATAGGCCAGGGACAAGGATCAGTTCATAGTGAATGTACACCTTGAGACAGACATGATTAAAAACAGTGAACATGTGGCAATTGCCCATACGGGAGATTATCAGGTACTTACAGGTACAGGTATTTACCTAGTTTACCTACATTTACTCAAAGTTATTTTGTATAGTGTCTTCACAGAAATGTCTACATTGTAACACAATCAGTCGGTCACATAATATCTTGCATACTGTTGGTCTAATTGGTATTTGTTCTCGCATTGTTTTGTAGAAAAAACCTGGTTACTACAAAGTCTGGGTTAAAATGATAACGTGAAGTCGAAGAATGCAGGTGGATTAAAAAATGGAGTTTGCTTTTTTATTTCTTTGTCATCTTGGCTTGCTCTGTGTCTCTCTCCCTTTTGCCCTGGAGGGAGCTCTGCTCATTAGAGCAGTGAGCCCTGCAACCCCACAGGGATCAGTGTCACAGCCAGACAGTGACACACACATAGTCAGAAACACAGACACATAAACACTCACACTCAAAAAGCGCTGCCAAGTACCCACGCACATATACCCTTATCGTGTAGCGCACACAGACACACACACACACACACACACACACACACACACACACACACACACACACACACACACACACACAGACATACACTCTTTCATCTTGCTGCTATTTTGACATCTCGTCCCCGGTGGGGAGCAGCTTAAAGATGCACCTCTCTCACCTTTTTACAATCACCTCTCCAAGTCCCTGTGTCACCTCTACCTGAGTTTTTCTACCCCCTCTCTCGCACTTCTCACTTAAGCTGACAGGTGATATGATGATAGAAAAGCCACATACCCGAGGGTGGATGGTACTAGTCAAAAGGAATGCCTAGTCAAACCCTGAGGGAATTCTGTCACGCTCCCTGGGTTTCTCACTGGGAATCATTTAAATTCACACTACAGTCATGTGTCACAAGAACATGCAGAATAAGGTCAAAAGAAAAGTCTCTTAAATCTTAACTCAACAACAATCAATGATGGTTATTTTGCATCATAAACAAAACCATAGTTACAAAATATTCAAGAGACTAAGCTTTAATACACAAGGAAGTCAAGGCTGTTCATTTTACACATTTGCCTGGAAAACATAATAACAACGTGATAATGTAAAGGCCTTAAAATTTTGAATGTACAGTATGAGTTCAGGCATAAAATCTTGTGACGTAACACATATTAACAGTGCAGTGCTTGAAAGGGTTCATCAGCCTTCTTGGAATAATTTGTTTACTCAACACTTGATGGCAGTGTTGAAATTTTAAAGTCTGTTGCTTGAAAATGTCTATGCAGCAGTCAGTGTATGCCACATACAAAATGAACAATGCATGTTCAGAATTTCATATACACAGTCTAAAATAATTCTGTCTGCTCCACATCTCCCTGCTGTCTCTTAACAGGTATGCCATCCCCCCTGAGCATGGGAAGAGACTGGAGCGCCTGGCTACAGGTAAACGAGTCATTTATATTCTCTTTGTACTCTCCATCCAAATGGAGGCAGTAATTAAGTAATTATTAAATAACGATTGCAGCATACAGAAGCAGATCTGCTTTAAACAGCAAAGTACAGCATATAAATTACACTCCAGCAATGAGACGGCAGTAGAGGTAATGGCAAGGCTAAAGAAGCAGCGTGCAAATGAACTCTTTACAAACATGTGGAAACTGTACAAAGAGTCGTCGTTTATTGACAAAGCGCTTTAGAAAAATCCATACTTTGTAGAATAAGTAGACCTAAAAAATTGTAATGCATTCAATTACATGCACCTAATAAGTATTTAAGCATTCAAACAATGTAAAGTGAATGCCATGTGGTTAAAGTTAATGTAAACACTAGTTATTACAGACGACCATTGATAGAACGAGGAAATCATCTGAAACAAAGCTTGTCTACTCAGTTACTAAACTGGAGGAAAATCATTAAATATGGCCAGTAACATTGGCAAATTCTGGTTTTATATTATAGAAGAATTGTTATTTTAATAGTCATTAGTTTCCCTACAGTTGAAAATACTACATTCTTTAAGAAGAAGTAGGAAAAATGCAAACCACCATTCACATAGCTTTGTAGTGAGGCTTTTTATTCTTCATTTTGGTACACCAGTTTGTTTAGTTTTTTGACTGCTTTCCTCTCTGTTAATGGTGTGGGTGTGTGTTTCTTTCAGGTTTCTTTCCCAACAGCTTCAAGGGGTGCGAAGCTTTTCTTCGTCACAAGATGACTCTAATCTCTCCTTCTGTACTGAAGAAGTATGGCATTCCCTTTGATAAGGTAGGCTCTCAACCCTTTTGAAAAATGACTCCCTGCCATTTTAAACTCGTTTTTATTTACCAACTTTATGAAAACAGCTTTTTCCTGCCACTAAACAAGCAGTGCTTGTTTTGATTGATTGCTGTAGCTTATGTTAATCCTTTCTTTCTTTTTGAAAATTTTTGAAAAGGAAAGTAATACGTCAGTCTTCTGTCATCCATCTCTCTTACAAACCAGTCTCTCTCCCTTGTTCTTTCCCCCTCCCTAACATGAACTGTCAGATTACTCAGGAAGCTGGAGAGTTCATGATCACCTTCCCTTATGGCTACCATGCTGGCTTCAATCATGGATTCAATTGTGCAGAGTCCACCAACTTTGCCACTGTACGCTGGATAGACTATGGCAAAGTAGCTACACAGGTAACCTTCAATAGAATTTTATATATTATGTTCTACCACATCTCTTAAAAAATAATAAGTTTAATACGTTTATTTTTAGCTTCTCTTAAAGTTTAAACTTTGTACCATATTGGTACAGACTGAAATGATGTTAAGTGTTCCCACTTAATGTTTCACAAAGCAGAAGTATATAACAATCATCCCTCTCTTTCCTTCCTTTAGTGCACCTGTAGCAAGGACATGGTAAAGATATCCATGGAACCCTTTGTGAAGCGTTTTCAGCCTGACCGTTATGCTAACTGGATGCTGGGCAAAGATTCGACACCTATTGACCACACACTTGCGACACCCAGTACAACACCGGAGCTGCAGAGCTGGTTACAGAGGCGCCGCAAGACCAAACCTACTAATAAAGGGTACTGGATTCATACTTTATATTCTATGCCATGCAGTTAGAGAGAATAATCTGCCACAGCTAAATGTGCTGTTGGGGTTTAGTGGCTTGGTATACTCCCAATAGATTTTGATGAAGGTAGATAAATTAAATTTTCTTGCAACATTTGGAGATGCATCTGATTGTGATGGTCACCTTAGTGCATTAGCTTGTGATCTTATAGGTATTACAAGAAATATTCATATACATATTGTTTTGCAGTTAATTGGGTTTGAGTTAAAACAATTTTTTCTTAATCTCTCTCCCATCTTGTAACAGTAGTCATACTCGTATGCGCTCCAAGCGCCTCAGAACCACAGAAGAGCCTGTTGACCTGGGTGGCAGCTCAGCTCTGACCACCAGCAAGAGGAAAGGCATTGGCGGGCCATCTGGGCCAAAGGTGCGAAGATCTGTAACAGAGACAACCTGTAAGGAAGATGAGCTCGAGAAGAGAAAGAAGACTGAGTCAAAGCACAACCAGAATCAGAACTCTGTTCAGCTTTCTGGTAAGAGACTGACTGGTGGCACCGGAAGGTATTTGAGACTTTGGATGACACTTTGATTTGAAAAGTGCACAAGATTGAAACATTTTGTGTGTTTGCCTGTTTTGTCTTAGCTGATTACTTGTGTAAATGAAATTTTTACAGTGATTGTTTAAGGGATTTAGAATTTTCACCCCTTTATCATCAACAGGTCCTCCCTGCAGACAGATGTGTGTGGTCAAGGTGAATCGTGTAGAGAGTAATAGTTTGGGATTTTCAAGTAAGGAGCCACCCCATAATTCTGAGCCTAGTCCCATTCCCTCACATGCTTCATCAGTAAAGCCAGAGACTGTCATTCATACTGACCCTCAACACCTTTCAGGGTCAGGGGTTATGGCCAGGACTCCTGGAGAACTGAGACAATGGCCTGAAACTTCCCAAGTGGATCAGAAATCTAATGAGTCACGGTGTCTCTTACCTGAGCCACAAGACCTCCTAACTTCTCAGGACTGCTCTATCAGGGTCCCTCACCTGGACGTCAACAAACCCAGTTCATCTTCCCATGCAACCAGCACTTGTGTTGAGACTCAAATGAGCTTTTGTGCCACTTACTCTGAAGGTCAGATATCAGGTTCCTCATGTAGAGAAGACACTGTAAGTGTAACACCAAACACTGACAGCACAGGTGCAAGTACTGAGAAGTACACAAACAACACTAACACTAATCTAGAGAAATCGGACACAGTCATTGATTCTAAACACATCAGTCCACACTCCACTACAGAAGCACTTTATGAGCCAGTAGAGGGCGTTAGCACCACATCATGTTGCTCCATCCCCTCTTCAATACATAATTGCAGTTTAGAAAAACAGAGCACTGAGGAAAATCTTTTTCCTCCTCTGCTACACAGGAGCGCAGTGGATATGCCACAGCTCACTCCTGAGCCAGCAGATAAGGTTGGAGTCTGTCCTATGCCACCTGTACTGACCCAAGAGATGCCCTCCCTCACTCCTGCTGATGATACGCTAACTGATATCCCAAAATCCACATCATGCAGTGATCAGGTTGCACCTGTACTGCAGCGGGAGACATCAACTGGCTGTCTGCCCTCACATGGAGCCAAACAGGAAGTGAGAGAAACTCGCCTAATGATGTCAAATGAGTCTCTAACTGTAGAACATGCCAACTGGCATTTGCATTCTCCATATCATTGTGAAGAGGCAGCAATTTCTGGTTTAGAAAGACACACAAGTGATTTAACTGCCAATGCTATGCACAAAATTACACCTGCTGGTGTTCATGACATGCTAATAATGCCAAACATTGCTGCAGGAAGGGATCATAGAAAGCTGGAAAATCTCCCTCTTGGACAGAGCGATCCTACCCCTGGCTCTGTACCTCAAACAGAGCAGCAGTCTAACCTAATAGAGGTTGCAAATAAACATAACTCCAAAGACTCGGCTCAAAGAGACCATGCGTTCACTCTGAGCAGTGCTGGAAGTCTTATAACGGGTACCTCAAACAATCATCCCCCAGCCCCTCCTCCTTCATTATGCACTCAAAGTGATAGCCTCTCAGCATTACACCTCCACCACCACACTACATACTCCTCTTCACACTGTGCTTCTCAGAATCTGTACATGGAGGCCAAACCATTTTCGAGCTGCATATGGAAAAACTTAAATTCCCATAGCCCTGCAGTACTTATTCAGAGCCTGCACCCAGACCTCCCCTCAGACTTCACCCATGACCCTCTACCTTACACAATGTGGACTGAACCTCAGTGCAAAGAGGTCACAGACCTGGAGGACACAGAGCAAGATCTCCGTGAGTCAGAGAACAGGGAGGAAGGTGTGCCTCTCACCTGGGCCCAGCTTGAGCCCACCTCTCTAGTTTCAGTTGGTGCTGTGGAGCCTTTGGGGCTTTGTGGAGATTATGACGTCCAGAGGGGAAAAGTGGATGGGGCTGAGGCCCTCTCCCTCTGCAGGGAGCTGGAGAGACGGGGGGAGTCAGGGGAGAGTCTGCCCTTAGATACTGCAGTTTCACCTCTCAGGATGGGAGGAGGAGAACAGGATGGGGTGTCTGATATGGAAGAAGGAGGATCTGATGGCGAAGAGGCTGAGCAGCAAAGCAGTGCCAAGGGAGAGAGCAGTAGCGATTCATCTGATGAGGAGGAAAATGATACAAGTGACAATGAATGTGATGGATCAGGCCTGGAACCTGGGGAGGTTTGTGCTGTGAGTGTTATTTTACACACAATCGTACACATTCAGTCTCTCTTACAAAAACACTGTTTGCTCTCTTAATGCCTTACTGTAATGTCTCTACACAACAGTACCCTACCCTGTCAGTAAAGAGGACCACCAAGAGCTGGCGTCACCCACTCAGGAAACCTACTGCAAGGGCTGTACCCACTGCAGTCAAACAACAGGCCACCAGTGATGATGGTGGGCACACACACACACACACACACACACACACACACACACCCCGACACAGTTCATTGAAAGGTAGAACTGAGGTTCAGCCTTAACATTCTGACAGTGACACATGCACACACTGTGAGCCAAGGGCCACGCTCATTTCAATAAAAACTCAAGGACATTTCCTGTTGTGGTTGGTGCTGCATAAATGGTGGCACCGGTCCAGAAACCATGATACTTTGACTTCTGTTGGTTTAATTGCAGTGAACCAAAGAACTGTTTTTAATGTTTGTTTGTTTTTTTTTTTAAGACCAGTTGGGTTTATTCTTAAAAAACATGGTACGTTGGTAGTGTAACAGGAAAGTCTTCTAAGAAGTGGCTTGGTAGTTTTAATAAAGTTAACAACAGATATCAAAATAATAAGTCATGTCTGGTAATGTTAACATGTTTTCCCACAGTGTAGCTTTTTATAACCAGTGAACCATTCCACTCTGTGGTCCCCACTTCCCCTCCTAATTTCTCACATTTTATGTCCCCCTAAATGATACTTTGACGTCAATGCGCACATAAACCAAACAGATTTAACTCTCAGGCCTACCACAGTAAAATGACCTAGTGATAGATACTCTATTTGTTTTCATGGTTTTAACAGGATGGGAGGGGGACCCTCAATTAACAACTACTAATGCAGACAGAGTCACATTCATCATCTCCATGGTTGTGAAAAAGTGTGAATAATTCAGCGACCATTTCAGTTGTTTATCCCTGAGTAACAAATGACCATGAAATGACCATTGCTGTGACATGCCTAGTTTATGATGATGACAGCTCATTTTGTGCAATCATTTTAGGCAATTTTATAAACAGACAGGCGCCTATTCATTGAAAATGTTTTTCAAGTCACTGGAGGAAATTGTCACCGCTGTGGATAGATTAGATCTGGCTTAGCAGCAAGTCTATTAATGATGCTGAAGTCAACTGTGAGAATGATGCATGCTATGATTTAGATATTCAGGTCACACAATTGTTTCAGATTCAGAATACTCAATTAACAAACTACCAGATGAGAGATTTGCACTCGGTATTGCATGAATCATCACCTGGACCACAGGTGAATAGCGAAGTGATTGCAAGGTTGTAAGACTTGATTTTATCTTCACTTAGAGCCCCCTGAAGCAAGCCTGGCCGAGGAGGAGGAGCAGGAAATGGAAGTGTGGGCAAAGCCCCTCATCTACCTGTGGCAGAACAGGAAGAGCGGCTTCTCAGCGGAGAGGGAGTACAACGCTCATGCAGCCACCATGCAGCCATACTGTGCTGTTTGCACACTCTTCATGCCCTATTACCAGGTAAAAGTGAGTTAAATACACATATGTTGCGCTTGGGAATATATGTTTTTCAAAATGGCCCTCATCAGGATATGTACAAGAATGAATACTTATCCACATGACTGAATCTCATAACCACTGAGCTGAAGATGGAGAAATCTATATAAAGACAATGCAATTTTTCCTGCAATTAAGACAATAATGGGAAACCGATTCTGGCAAGATCATAAAGTGAGCTGTTGTAAAATCTACATTTGTATAGCCAGAAAGAGTGATTTTCTACTCATTGCGCTTTAAAGAACTAGTTGGCTTCTGTTATTTGCCATTGTCGAAATTAATAGTTTTAGTAAAACGAGGTCGGAAATATATTTTACCCCCCTCAACCTGTAAAATGTGTCTTGAACATGAAAATCACATTTTCTTTTTTACCTATAGGCTGAAGACAAAGCAGAGGATAATAGACCAGTCACTGTCATGGATACTTCCAAATCTCCCTCTCCAAACAAGGCCTCTACAGGTCTGAAGAGAACCAAGCCCCTCATCCCAGAGATCTGCTTCTCTTTCCGGGAACAGAACTGCCCCCCAACTCCTACTAACCCTCTGCTACAGGAAGATGGCACCTCCCCGCTGCTCTACTGCCAAAGCTGTTGCCTACAAGTTCATGCAAGTATGTATGCAAAAGGGACAAGTAGGTGTTGTATGTGTGTCTGTCTGTGTGAGATGGGATGGTGCTGATGAAGTATAGCTCATAGTTTCTAAATGTCATTGTATCGATTTATCTATCACACCAGGCCACACTGTTTGTTTCTACATGTTGTGTTTGTCTCGTCGATGTCACTGTAATAGGGTGAGTGGGTTTAAATTCTGACTCACTGCTTCTCAATGTTCCACCCCTCGCTCTGTTTCCCTTTCTCCCCCTCTCTCTGCGGTTTGGAGTATTTTATTTCCCTCATCAGCCGATTGAGGGTCTTCACCACACATACTTCCTGTCCAAAAGCCCCAAGCCAGTGCATCAGGCACCTCACACAAACTCTTGAAAACCTCTGGAGCCTTTCTGCTCCACTAGATGCACAAATGCAATATATTGTACATTAGCGCAAGCTCTCATTCAGACACTTTAACCACCCTAGATCTTTTCCCCCAGTCCATACAAAATTTGCCAGTATCTTATGTCTACAGTCATGTACTTGCTCACCAACACTTTACTTTTTAAAGTTTTATACACACTGACCTGAATCCATCTTTTGAAATTACAAAACTGCCTAACTTTTCACTTTTCCCCGTTTCAGTACCTCATAACTTCTCATCCATAGTGTTAATCCCTCCTCATTTTATTTTATTTTTTACCTTGAAGCACAATTTCAGGGCTATGCATGTACTGTGTCACTGCTTAACTGTATGTACTACACACATAATTTGTGTGAGTGTGTGGAGAAGAACTGTATGTCATCTGACACTGATGAAAGAGCCACAAGTTTGGTTTTGAGATGTAACAATAAGTACCAGTTGATGTTTTCTCTCCATACTGTTATTTGAACTAAGGAGAGGAAAGAGAGGCGAGGTTAGATTTTATGTTTGGTTTTGTGATATATAGCAGTGGCGAAGAACAGAGACACACACACATACACACAGTGGCAACAAAAAATATGCAAACCTTTTGGAATTTAATGGTTTTCTGCATCGATGTGTAGCAGCTTCCTTCATGGTGTCCTGCCATTGACACCCCGCTTGTTTACTGTTTTACGTACTGCAGAGTCATGAACACAGATGTTAGCCAGTTCCAATGATGCCTTTGGATCTTTGGCTGTCACTCTGGGTTGTTTCTTTACCTCATTAATGAGTGTTAGTTGCGCTCTTGGGGTTATTTTAACTGGCCGCCCACTTCTTGGTAGAGTAGCCACAGTCCCAAAGTGCCACCGTTTGTAGATTGTTTGCTTAGCTGTAGACTGGTGAATTTCTAATTACATCACTTTGTAACCCTTTCCAGCTTTATGTAAATCAACAATTCTTGATCATAGATTCTCTGAAAGCTCAAGTCATTTGAAGTAGCTCCACACACTAATCTTCTTAACTTATGGTAACACCTGACTCCGATGAGATCATTATTCAAACATTTCACATACAGTTTCCACTCACACTATGAGGTTTTTATGGTTGTTCTCAATAAAGAGATGAAAGACAATCATTTCTTTGTGTTATTATTTCAGGCACATTATATTTGTTAATACTCTTGACTTAGACCAAGATCAGATTTATGACAAATTAATACAGAAAACCACAAAATTTCAAAAGGTTCACATACTTTTTGTTGCCACTGTATACAGACAGACTTAAAGTGTTTCTTACAAATACAAATTCCCTCCAGCTTATGTGTCTGAAGCCACTAACCCACGGATTTCAACCAGCTGTCAGCTCTGAGCAGAATCAAAGTCTAGTTTCAAATTCAAAATGTTTTTCTATTAGAGACCACCGCCATTTTATTTTTTGTAAAACATTTGTGCTGCTCTGCCACATCAAAGACACAGACCAAAACAAATCAACAATATTTATACAAAATGGCTCATACTACTTCATGTTTTGCTGTGTCTGTCAGCCATGTCGTATGGGTTACAAAGGCCTTCTCCACAAGTGTCTGAAACGAAAGCATACTATCACGCCAGTGCAAGTCTGGCATGGCTGTGGCCAGCTGATCACACAAAGCGTTTTGTGATACATAGACGAGCGCACATTTAAAAAGGGCAAAGACGCATGGATCTATTAAAGCAAATCCTGTGTCTGTGTCTGCAATTGTTTTCTCAACCACACCAATGTTCCCATGCACAAAGATCTCCATTTCCACTTAGTCTGCACTACTGTGCATTTTGAATGGAACAAAACCAGCTTTCTGTCCAGGATCTGTGGAAATCTGTAGATGTGGCGTTTCTGTTCATTGTAACTGATCTTGCTGTCAGTTTAGCTCTTCAGGTCTGTTAAAGGCTCATTGATACGAAGTAGCAGCATTAAAGTGGTTTTAGTGAGAATGAGCATTTTCAGTTTTGCGTCTTTTCTCTTACTTTTCCTCTGTCTTTCTCTTTTAGGTTGCTATGGTGTTGCAGCAGGTGATGTCAGTGAACAGTGGTCATGTGATCGCTGTACAGAAGAAAGCTTTACAGCAGTAAGACTTTTTTTATTTGAATGATGTTACTTTTTTTTTAACAATTGGTACTTGGATCATATGATATTAAAATGTTATCCTGCTAAATAAAGTGGTGGTGCTTAATCATCAAAAATACAAAGGCCATACTACAGCATGCAAACCACTCAGCAGTAAGGTTCAGAATGCAAGGTTGGAAGTTACAAAGATGAGCCGCAAAGATTTGTAGGATAGTGGGACCAAGACTAACCTCTACTAAAATGATGGAAAGGCCAAAGTGTGGAAGAAGAAATAATCTGTTCATGATCTAAATCATAAAAGCTCATCTGTGCAGCATGATAGTTAGTAGTAGTGATAGAAGCAGGAAAGTCAATTACCAGACCTTAACCCAATTTAACATTCAGTTCACATACTGAAGAAGAGAGTGAAGTGAGAAATCCCTAAAACAAACAACAACTGATGGAGGCTGCATTTAAAAACCCAGAAAAGCATGTCAAACGAAGTGAATCACTGAGTTTTTACTCGCTTAAAATTGGAGTCAACTGATACAAAAGGGCGCTGTCTTCTTTGTTTAACATATCAGCATGTACATAATGGTGTTTTTAAAGGGACTCCCTCATTTTGTTAATGCTTAAAATGAATTATCATAATATCAGACAAGTTCATGTTTCCCTTAATGCTTCATGATCTCACAAAGAAGATGGTGCCCTTTGTCCCTCTTGCTACTCTGTCTCGTCATCACCTTGTGTTCATCACCTGGCTTTACTAAGGAGGAAAACATGCTGGAGCACATTTGAGCTGAAGGTGCAACTTATATGTTTAGTGCTACAATAAAACAACCTGTCCCAGACACTGTGTTACTATAATGTCTTTTCCTAAAGTGGATGGGAAGATGCAGAATATTGTTAAATATCTCTTTCATTTACTTTTCTTGTTGTTTTTCAGGAATGCTGTCTCTGTAACCTTAAAGGGGGCGCCCTGAAGAAAACCCAAAATGACAGGTAAGACAAACTTTTTGTCCTGTTATTAGCTCCCCATACTGATCTCTGATCTCCTGACTCCACACAAATGAATTGTCTGTTCATCTTAATCATCATGATGTGTTAGCTAATTAGTTTGTTTGTGCGTGTATAGATGGGCCCACGTGATGTGTGCAGTAGCACTGCCCGAGGCGAGGTTCACCAATGAAGCCAAGAGGAGTCCCATTGATACCAGCAGGATCCCCATGCAGCGATATAAACTGGTGAGATGACATGCACACACACAGACACAGAAGTAGTACTGGAATTCCCCAGGTCGTTGAGGACTGGCTGAGTCTAATTAATGAAGTGTTCACAGTTCTAATTAACAATGTGAGAAGAACATGCCTACAATCAAAGTTAGATAATTAACCACCAGTGGGTGTGAGAGGGGGTCTGTGTGTGTAGGGCTGTCCGTGTGTGGGTGCGTGTCTGTCTGCCTTTGTGTATGTGCATGCAATTGTGCATTTAGAGAGAGAGAGAGTGTGTGTGTGTGTGTATTTGCTTAATGAGAGAGCTCGAGTAAATCTCAGCAGACCTGACACGTTGCCACTATAGTTAGCTCTGTGCTACAGGCACCATGATAGCTCAGCAGAAACCAAAGTGTTGAAGAGGTACATCCTAACACAAGATGGATACGGCTTTCCATCACCAGCTTATATTGTAGTTTGAGCAATGAGCATTATGGAATGACAAGCTTAAGCTTTTTAAACAGGCTATAAAACTCATTGTGACAATGAAGTAATGGAGTGGCAAGGAAAACAAGTCATTCACATAAGCACATGAGTACTTACCTGAAAGAGTGCAGAGAATACCACTGTACTGTCACTCAGTGGGACACTAACTTTGTAGACACAGTGACATTGCTCACAGGGTATTTACAGGGATATGGTTCATATCTCCTCTCACCACATTGAAATTAAGCTCATTTGGATGTGACGGCACAAACCACAAAGTCAGTTTTCCATGTCCACAGGCCAAAACTTCAACAAAATGAAATTGTAAGGGTGGGATGCTCATAAAAGCCCTCTGACATGACCAAAATGGTGGCCACAGTGTTTTAGATCTTGCAATTTTTTTTTTTTTTAGAAAACAGAACTTCCGTCCTTTAGCTACTAAATATTGTCACAGTGTTGGTTTTTGTTTGACACCAAAACCTTTTTAGCAATGGAGCTGAAAGACTCAGCTGAAAATCATATACATATTATTTTTTTTTAAATCATTGTATATTCCCTTCTGGAAAGGTGTGTCTAATAGGAAGATGTGTCTGTGATGGCAATCTGTTAACTCAAACTACATGATGACACAAAGTCTTTACTTTCTGTTGCCAGTTTTCCTCTAATTAACACGCTGACAGAAGTAGTTTTTGGATGAGCCTGTGCTTCAGTTGATGATCAAACAGATGGGCTTCTTTTAAACTACCTCTTTGAGTTCTAAATTAAGATAAAACTTGAAAAATGGTGCAGCGTGTTCGAGAAAAGTCCCTTCATAGATACTGGAGTAAAAAAATACATGCAATAGTGGTGTTTTTGTGTAAATTGACATTTTGTTTGAATGTCAGATTATGATGGTATACCTTTTTCATTTTGGTCCAACTTATTTGGGTGCTTGCTGCATGAGTCACGTGTCTTAAAGCATTGGGTCCAACACAATGGACCCATTGCCCTTGCAGCAGCTTACTGCATTCATAATTTACTATCACACAACACGCACTCTCGCAGGCGCGCGCACATACACATTCATAATTTACTGTGGGAATGTTCTTAACGCATGGCTCAACACAGGCACCCAAATACACCCTGGAGAAGGCACAGGCATGAGGAAAGTGGGTTAGACTCACACAGACTGGCAAACATTAAACCATAAAACTGTGCTGACTTATTTACAGTTTTATGTTTTCATACGTATAGTTGTTGTTTTTTTTCCCACCAGTAAATGTAGATTAATGATGATTTCCAACATCAACAAACACACATGTGCCCTCCTTCCTCACACACACACACGGTGTGTTGCATGCCAGTCAGAATCTTGTCATTCTGGCCTCGATAGGTGGGCGAGACAGTCGGGCCAGTTCATCAGTGCAGTGCTGTCCATAATAGAGGGGGTATGGGAAAAGGCTTTACAGAATGTAGGCCAAGTTAGTCACCAAGAAATGCACTGAGTGAGAGTCCCTCAGTTCAGAGATAGGAGTTGCAAAGCAATAGAAGCTTCATTAATAAAAAAAGGATAAAGTTAGGGTTTTTCATGACCTATTTTAAATTAACATTCACATTGCCTTTTGGGTTGAATTGCAAGAATAAAAGAGGACTTCTCTGACAGTCTCTCTGTGCACAATACTTTGTGATCCTCCACTGATATCTGAATTAAGTAGGCTAAGCTGATAATTGTAAAGGCAAAGCCAGGCCTGTGGTAGAGGTTACATTTAATTAATGCTGTCTAGGTTAACTAATTAGATCAGCCATTGATTTTTCAACAAAATGAACAAAGGGCATTTATTTCAGAGGCTTAACTGATAAGGACAGAGTGTTTAAAAAAAAAAAAAAAAAAAGGTTTGCATTTGTATTCCTTTCTTATTTATCTGTGAAAAGCTGTGCCATTCCTCTCAGGGCAATGAAAATTCTTTATATATCACAGGATTAATTCTAATTTTTTCAATAATTTAGTATCTGTACTCGCACAAATGCTGTTTAAACCCATCATGCTCTTCCATTTAAACTACATGGGTGACGACAGCTTACATGTCATCAGACCCCTTCTGTAGACTAGATTTCAAAGTCCCACTTGAGCTCACTTACTGCTGAGGCACATGTTCTGGATATTACATATTATCTGTCAACTTGTATACATATTGGTGAAACCACCCCGCCATAGAGTGGAAGACAGGACGTGGATGAGAAGTGAAAATGAGAGCACACTACAGATGGGTGTTTTATTAAGAGAGTGGAGGGAGAAACTGGAGTAGATGGGAGGCATGGAAAAGAGGTGAAGGAATGGGGAATGAGTGGGGTTATAATGGGAGGATGTCGTCATTATTTCCCTTCAGTGGGAGAGCAGAGGTTTAGAGAGGAGATGCCACAGTAGAGGAAATGGACTTGATGGGCTGTTTGGTGTAGAAGACCGAGAGATCGTCTTAAAATTAGGTTTAAGGGTGCATGGAGTGTGAGCAGAGGATGTGTAAGTGTAGTCCAATGTGCAATTGTGTATTGCCCACAGACCTCAAATAAAGCAAGAAAAAACAAAACAAAATAGACAGTGGCACTGGTTTGTTAAGTAAACCTCAACTGATGTCATCCGATTGGTCACGTTTGAGGGTTTCCTTGCATTGTAGCAGTGAAACATGTTTCTGTTGACTATTAGAACTGAGGTCTTTCTCTCTCCCTTTTTTATTATTATTATTTTTTTCATCCAATAACAATGCATCAAGCAGATTTCACAGTTTGAAGCACTTTATGGTTTTAAATAATTAGAGGTTCAAGCCACAACCAAGCAATGATTCACTTAGCGATCTTTTACTTTAATTCACTGCTGTTTATCTTGAGCTTGTATTCAAGGTTTTTCAAGTGGAAATCCAGATTTGGAATTACTTTTTTTTGTCGTATTTTTTTAACCCTGTTCCAAATTTAGTCTGTGCATTGGCTGGAACACTTGAGGACACTTGAGACTTTCCTTGAAGCCACTTCAGTGGTCTTTACTGTATGCCTATGGTCATTGTCATTTTGGAAACAGAACCGCTGTCCTAGTCTCAGGTCATGTGCACTTTCAAGAACTACATTGTACTTTCACCATAGTGATAGTTTTTTGCTATGGTGAAAGTACTGCACAGTGCTTGGTGTTTACTAGATATACTACTGAAAGTATTGAGGGTTTCAGACTATTTGCCTCATGCTTCCAGTCATTTAAATGTAATTTGGCAAACTCCAAACAAGCTGTCATATGCCTTTTACTCTTATGCCTAGCCACTCTATCATGAAGGCCGGATTCATGTATTTAAAACTTCAGAAATTGTTCTGTACCGTTCCACTAATCTATTTCTCATCACAAAATTAGATCAGAGGACATTAGTTTCTTTCCTGATGCTCGGTGTGATTTGTGGGACCTTACGTATACAGCTGTGTGCCTTTCAAAAGTAACTCCAGTCAGTTCAGTCACAGGTGCACTCCAATCACACAGCACGGATAATTCAAGCAAACAGGATGCACCTGACCACAATTTGGAGTACTACAGAGCAAGCTCTGATTACTTTTGTAAATGTGATTTCAGGTTTTTTGTTTTTAATAAAAATGTACAGAGAAAATTCTTAAAACATAATTTTTGTCATTATGGGTCACTGAGTGTAGATTGATGGGCAAAAAATGTCAATATAATGTATTTAAAATGGGATCTACAACACAAAGTGTGAAAAATGAAGGGGTCAGAGTACTTTCTGAAGCATTATTGACATGATATTGACAATGGTAAATGCTGAGTGGAGAGACAGAAGAAGAGTGACTAGAGGCAACAAACATACAATAGCCGGTTGGAAGGGCCAATAACTGTCCTGTAACCAGGTTGCTGACAAACAGTAATGGAAAACTTAAAATGTCCATTGATTTAGTTTGCGTATTCCCAGCTTTTATCACCCCAGTGTACCTAGAGATATTTCATGGTGATATCTGTTTCTCATTGTCACCACATCTCTTAAGAAAAAAAAAAAAATCCAAAGATGAACAATAAATGGATCTTATTAACAGGTTTTCTCTGTGTAGCCAAATCTTGATATAGTTGAATCCATTACCAACTGTGTAAAAGTCTTACATTATGATGAATACAGGTACCTAAGTTATGTTATTTTAAATATGTCTTCCAAAAGAATGAACTTGAGGATCAGAGCCACGGACTAGATAAGGCAGTAAGAACTTAGAGAGAGACTTACATTGAGTTTCTTGACATTGTAAAAAGATACAGTAGAACAAAACCAGGGCTGTTCCTTTTAAGCATGTGCACATAGTGTTTGGCGCTGAAAGTTTGCTTTGGTTTTTGTGTGTTTATAGAAGTGCATCTATTGCCGTAAACGCTGTGCAGGGAAGAGACAAGCAGGCGCTTGTATCCAGTGCTCATGTGGCCGGTGTCCCACCTCCTTTCACGTCACCTGTGCCCATGCTGCGGGAGTAATGATGGAGCCTGACGATTGGCCGTACGTTGTGTCGATCACCTGCCATAGACACCAATCACGGAGCTCGTCAGCTGTAAGTTACACTACCAGTGCTCCCTACATAGCTGTCACAAATCCAACTGTATAGCCCAGTAAGAATTTGTTGCCATGTGATCCCAAAGTTTCACTACAGACACTTACTGATTTGTGTTATTTGCTGTCCATCACATGCTTACAGGAGTTTTAATAAGTGTTGCACCACCTTGTATTCCCACTACACTCTTCACTTTGTTGAGTTGCACCATCTTGCTTTAAACTTAATGATATGGATGCAAAACAAAATAATAAAAGGATTGACTACAGATGCAAAACTGTGGAAAGTGAATGACTTACACATGGTCTTGAAGGTTTAAATTAAATCTAAACTCTGCATTGGACATGGTGTTTTTGTAACAGCATAACTCATCCACTATGTTCAAACAAGATTTAAAATTTTAATTAAATGATCATCGCCACATCATCGCTTGTGCCACAGTTGCATACTAAGAAGTGTAAATGGTGAAATAGTGATTGAGTTTATAAATTTAAACAACATTTATGCAATTTGAGGACTGGTTATTCACTGATTAGTCTAATATTTTGGCTTTACCTGACAGAAGAAAGAACTGTGAAATACCTTTGTCTTACTGCAATATTACTTACTTTTTTTTCCACATGTAGTTTTCAGAGCTGTCACCAGTCACAAACTACATTTCTTTCATCTCTACTGTATTAGTGTAGCAGTAGATATCGGATATTAATAAAACCAAAATAAAACCAAAACTAACCACATGCATAGAGGTAAAATATTTTGCTATTGTAACTAAGGTGTTAGATGCTGTAAATATGAACACTAATGCAGTCATCACTCAGCATATAATGCTGTAACACAGATGAATTTACTTTGCACTATGCTGCTTTAATTGTCATACATTAGTCTAATTGCAGCTCTGTGTCTGTACTAGAAGCAGCGAGCATCCCAAGCGTCCATCTGTCTGGGACAGACTGTGATCTCCAAACACAAGAACCTGCGCTACTACAGCTCTAAGGTCACCCAGATCACCTGCCAGACGTTCTACGAGGTCATGTTTGATGACGGCTCCTTCTCCAACGATACCTACCCCGAGGATATAGTGGTGAGAATATGTTTAATTAGGCACACGCTCAAGAGGTCACCTCCCCGTTGTAAGAGGTCATATCGGATATTAAAACCTTTTTTTTTTTCTTTTCAGGGATTATTAATGGTTCATATATGGTCATTGCCTGGATGGTGGCCTCAAAACTTACTTTAACATTGTACTTTGCAAATCCAGTGTGATTGTGTAATTTTAACCTCTCACATTGTGAACCATTACCATGAAAATAGGATTTATGAAAAGGCCATTCAAATTAACAGAGTATCAGGACTGCTGAGTTGTCATGGCAGCAGCAAATAATCACTGACATGACCATTCTTGAAGAGCTGAAGTTCATGGATTTGTTCAAGTGATTATGTTAATGACCGAGTCTTGGTGAGCTTAGCACTGTTTAAGAGAAGTAGCTGTGACAAACAACTGCACACATCGCAGTTACTGTATTAGCGAGGGCATTCAGCTAATTTACATTCAATCCTGTACCTCAGCTTTAACTGACCTAGTTTTCTTGAGTTATACAGCACATTGTACACCTCTTTAATTCTTACTTTAAAGCCTTTAAATAGCTCTGAAATCTGCAGACCATTATGGCATTAAAGTAATGATAAAATAGTTTATTACAAACTTAAAAAAAAAAGTCTTAATGTGATATTCGATTCAACATTTAGTTACACAGGTGCTTACATGACGTCTGGTTGTTCTGTTGTCTTTTTAGAGCAGAGATTGTGTCAACTTGGGTCCTCCTGAAGTGGGGGAAGCTGTTCAAGTGAAATGGCCTGATGGGCTGTTCTATGGTGCCAAATACCTGGGATCCAACATCTCCTACATGTACCAGGTATGTGACCAAGTGGGTGATAACTGGAACATTTGGCAGATAATTAAGGAAAGTAGCACCAGGGGCTAAATTAATCAGAGGTATCTGTAAGTGTTTCAAATATATACAATATTCTCTTAAGTTTTTTATGCTGTGCTTTAGAATATATGTATATGATATTCATATAATTTAAAATAGGACTAAGCAGTGACCTTGATAAATAGGAAATTGTAGGTTGTTCCCCAATTTTAATCTCCAGTATATACAGGAAGCTGTCACATACTGAAGGCAGATACGTGGAGAAAAAGACATGCAGATAGCGAGGATGAGAGGAAGGTGACAATCTGCATTATTCAAACTCACTGAAATATTCACTAAGCTAAGAGCCGCACAGCTTCCACTTAAAGCTTTATTTAGTTGAGCTGGGCGTGAACCATTAGTTATGCACAAATGCATCTGTGACGCACATACTCAGTTTGAAGATGGGTCAGACTTTGGAAAAGGTCTGAACAAGAACTTTCCATTGTTAAGGTGTGTTTTGGTTTGTAATAGTTTCAGACAGTTATTTGCAGGGGCAAATAACTGTTCTTTATGTGTGAATAACTGGGTTATTCGCATGTTGATTATTTGACACCAGACTGGATTCTTTGACTCTAGTGTGAAAATGTGCTGTATTTAAACCTGAACTGGAACCTGATGTCAAAGAAACTTCATTAAAATGCTGGTCAAAGTGTTGCTATAAATACTATTTTTAGATGGGAACATTAAGTAAGTGCAGTCCATTTATTTAAACTGCTAATGCAACTGAACAATTTCATGTTGTCTCAGGTGGAGTTTGAAGACGGGTCTCAGGTGCTGGCAAAGAGAGAAGATGTCTACACTTTAGACGAAGACCTACCTAAAAAGGTGAAGCGTAGACTTGTAAGTATTAGAATTAATGTACAACTGATGTAATTTAAACATAAGCGTAATTCCTTTTTGCCAACTGGAACATTTTCTTATTTACTAATCTGTGTTTTTTCATGTCTCTGGCATTGAAAAAATTAGTCCACAGCCTCAAGCATGCGTTTCCAGGATGCCTTCTTTACCACACAGGGGGAGAGGAAACGGCAGAGAACACCCAATTCACGCTTCCAGAAAGACTATGTGGCCCTGCCAGGCCTCCGTACAACTGCCAAAAGCACATGGGAGCAACGCAGCCACAAAGGGAAATGAAGTCATGGAGAAGAGTCAATGACAAATGAATGCACTGAATTAACAGTGGGTGTAGAGGAGAGGGTGTGTGTGTGTGTGTGTGTGTGTGTGTGTGTGAGTGTGAGTGTGAGAGAGAGAGAGAGAGAGTGTGAGTGTGTTCCTGTGCGCAAGTTATTTCTGATCGGTTTTCATCTTGACAACTATTGCCCACACAACTTCCTGTGAATAAAACATAGGAAATAGCAAAAAGGAATGAGTGATTTAATTTAGACTGGTATTAAGTTACGTGTGCTTGTACATTTCACTATTAGTGATTGGTGGTCGGGTGGTGTGACAGGCTGAGGAAAGGCCGCTGGACTCTTACAAAATGGGCTAACAGAGGGCATAGTTGCCTCAGTTGCCTCGTGATTTCACATCCATCAGGGAAAATAAACGTGACTTACAATTGTCATATCACCCTTTTTGAAATAAACAACAAAAGCTTTTTTTTTTTTTTTTCTTTGTACATGAGAAATTCAAACTGAGATTTTTCTAATTAGCTTGCCTATGGTAGCTTTCTGGGGGTCTGTTATTTGCAAGTTTGGTTTTGAATATTTCCGCACTTTGCTTGTAGTATTTTCCTCATGTCTTACTGCTTCTCCCCGCATGTTAAACATCGTCTCCTAACTGCTTCTGCTGGGCCAAGTCCAATTACACTAGAAGGGCTTCCTCTCTTCGTGTTTTGTTTTTGTTTTTTTTAATTCATGCAGACAAAGCTATGTGAATTGTGTAATTTGACATTGAAAAATTAATCATCGGAGAGTAAAGAAAACAACTGACTTCATGTTAATCACTTCCTAAGGCCGAAGATTCAGAGAGGAAGCCGTGCCTGTTTGGATTTTGTGCCCTATTAATGTGAAATGCTACTGTTGCTCTGTTGAATGAAACACACTGTTGAAATTATTTAAAATTTGTATTTATTTTTTGGCTTGCTAAAACTATTGCTAACTGCTGTAAGGAAAACAATAAAAAAATACATATGTTTTTTTATGAAATTGTCATTTGTAATTTTAAGTTACATTCGATAAGAAGGAAATCAGCATTTCCAAGTGCAGTTTAAAATAATCTAAGAAACAAGTTAGGGTTAATGTTTTTGATGCTGAACACACACACTGGAACATTGGATGTTAACGTTATATTTAACAATTTTATTAAAATATACACTACACCAAACAGTGACTTGATCATTTGTACATATCAACAGGATATGTGAAGATCTTCTAGTGGTTTATTACATTTAGTAAATACAACTGAACCTTACTTTGGCCAGTAAAACTAACATTTTTATGTAAGGCACTTTTATCTTGTGGGTAGTATAAATAGTAGATTTATATATATTAGAGATGGTTTCTATATGACTATAAGTTAGAAGTTAAATAAACGTCTATAGAATCTGATATTTCTTTCTGGGGACTGTTGTTCTACTGGGGGATTTCAACGCCCACGTAGACAATGATAGTGACACCCAGAGGGGCATGATTAGGAGGAACGGCGCCCCCCATCTGAACCCAAGCAGGTTTTTGTTATTGGACTTCTGTGCTAGTCACAGCTTGTCCATATGGAACTCCATGTTCAAGCATAAGGGTGTCCATCAGTACACCCTAGGTTAGAGGTCGACGATCGACTTTGTGATCATGTCGGTCATGACCTCTGACCAAATGTCTGAGCTGTCAGCCGATCACCAGCTGGTGGCGAGCTGGATCTGGAGGCATAGAAAAAAAGCCGGACATACAGGGCAGGCCCAAGCATATTGTGAGGGTCTGTTGGGAACATCTGGTGGAACCATCTGTCAGAGGGGTCTTTAACACCCACCTCTGGCAGGAGCTTCAACCAGACACCGAGGGAGGTTGGGGACACTGAGTCAGAGTGGGCCATGTTTTCGAAGCTGTGACTGTCGTAAGGTCTGTGGTGTCTGTTGTGGCGGCAACCCCCAAACCTGGTGGTTGGCACCGAAAGTAAAGAATCCCATTAAGCTGAAGGAGGAGTCTTATCAGGCCTGGTTGGCTAGAGGGACTGATGGGCATCAGCAGGTCAAGGGTACTGGCCTAGTGGAGGTGGGGAGCAGCTGACTTCTGGGGACTGGGGACATTGTTGGACACTGGAAGAAATATTTTGAGGATCTCCTCAACCCTGCTGATATGCTGGAGGGTGTGTTCTAACTATACACTTCTCAGCCTCCCCGAACGTTTATGCCAGAGTACTGGAGATGAAAATTAGGCTGGTAGTCCATGTTCCAGTGCATGTTGGACTCTGACCGGGCTGCATCGGTAGCAGCAATGTTGTCAATGTACAGGTCTGTCAGGGTGAAGA
This sequence comes from Anabas testudineus, assembly GCF_900324465.2. Classification (NCBI taxonomy): domain Eukaryota; kingdom Metazoa; phylum Chordata; class Actinopteri; order Anabantiformes; family Anabantidae; genus Anabas; species Anabas testudineus. The sequence goes on along the minus strand of NC_046610.1, from coordinate 13,966,856 downwards.
TTTACTGAGTAGAGGCCCCCCAACATGTCGACTATGTCTCTCAACTGGCCTGTGAACAGCTCAGTATTCCCCTGGAAGAGCTGGAGGAGGTGTCTAGCGTGAGGAAAGTCTAGACATGTGGAGGTACGTACTGTTTAACACCTCCTTATGCTGAAGGACATCGAACAGACACAAAACTGTTCTTCGAGGAGATCGTAAGCATCCTAGAAAAAGAAAAACAGACAAGAAGTGAAATCTTTAAATATCTTAAGTGGCCATGGCTAAGCATCAAAAAGCTTTGTACTGCCATGGAAACCATGTCACACACTGCTTCACTTGGCTCTTTGTGATACTGGAGTCAAAGGAAGAAGATAAGCCATTCTCAAAGACACCAGGAAAAGGATTTTGTTCCTTTTTACACCTTTTTCATCGCGGCTCATACTGTGCAGCACACGACGCCTGCAGTCCTTTCTGGTCCTTCAGTGGCAAATGTGTGAAACTACTGTCAAAAACATAAAGTGCCTATAAAAAGTATTAAAAGCCATGGGAGTTTTCACCTTTTCTGTTTTTAAAACATGTAATCATTGGAAATTTTAGACTTTTTGACTTTTTGACCAATTTCAAACTAAATCATGTCAATGTCAAAACAGATCTCTTTAGTTACAGTATATATACAGGATATACATATATACTGTATATACATACAGTATAGACATACACACCGTTTGAATAGACTATTTTTTAAAAAATAAAGTTTATAGTTATATATGTCTTATGCTGACCTGGATTCCCCAAACCACTTATTTCACTTCTATAGGTCTATATCTATAGGTTCTCTCCGCTTTTTCTATTCACTTTCTTGGAAGACAAATATGTTCCTACTCATGCCATTTAACTTAAAATGACTAGAAAAAACTGCACATTTCTTATGGACATTGTAATGTAGGTTAATAATGTTGGTGCACCTGACTTGCTTTGCTCCTCACAGAAACAGTAATATCAACAGAGGAACATCTGGTGCTTCACTGTTTTACATGCTGCCGCACTTATATAAAGATCTGAGCCAAAGACAAATGGAGAAGGGTATTGGTCTAAATGACCGAGGCATGGATAGATTACTGAGCAGGCTCTTTCAGTCTGGGGGGTCCTCTGGTCTTTTTACATCTGTCCCCATGGGCTCATTTTCTCACAATACATCCATGGACCAAGTGATTTATTGTAGCTAAGTCTAATGGAGGAAACATTTAAGTCCTTAGATCTGAGCTAATGTTAAAAGGTTGATTTTAAAATCATTGTTTTGACATTTGAAAATCTACTTGAAGCCTAGAAGCAAGAAAGTGTTTTTACAGCCTGCTAGAGATGCTGGAATACAATTTGCAACACATTTACAATGACAAGTCAGGCTTAAATGATCAAGGCCTCTCAGTCACCACATTCTCTGTAGACTGGAGAGCTGTGACGGTGAGCTGAATGTTTGCCAATATAGATTTAACACTAAAGGTTTATAGATGTGCAAACCCTCAAAAGCTGGAAAGATTATGATGTGGACAAAAACAATGTTGCTTTAAAAAAAAAAACAAACAAAAAAAAAAAACAGCTGAAAATAAAACCCACTGGAATAAAAATAGCTGCGTTTCTAATTTCAACATTTACCACATGTGTGGGAGAGTGAGACGTATGATGTTGGTGTACAGTAGCACTAAAAAAAACAAGTGGTGTATCCATGTAGTGGCCATTTTAGGAAATCACAGACTCTCTTTCCTCAGGGACTCAGCATATTGCGACTGAATAGTCCTCCACTATGAGTACTGTCTGAACTATTAATTGCTTTTCTGCAAGCACAACAAAAATGTGAGTGCAACCTACCAATAAAATAATAAGCGAGTAGAAAAATTGCACTTTTACAACTGCACCAAACCACAAAACCACCATAGAATTGAAATCCATTCTAATACTAACTAATAAACCATACTTAACGATCCAAACACGAGGCCTGTTTGCTACTTTGACCAGAGATTAGTCACAGGTGAGATGGATCACCTGGACTCCACCCACTCAGAAATCAATCTAGGTCAGGTGGAAGGAGACAGGTGTGAAGGAGAGGAGACGTTTTCCACAGCTGCTACTCAGCCAGCTGACTGTCGCCTTACCCACACTCACCTTATTTGTGAATAGTCAGCTTGGCTGAATGTAGACACCCTGGATCTTTCACAGATACAAATAAACATTTAAACTGAATCAAACTTGTTTTCTCCATATAACATTTCTAAGGAATCAGATCCACACTATATGACATCTAAGCAATAGATGAACAGTTTTCAGATCTGTCTTAAAGATACCTAAATTAGCATTGCAACAGGTTGTAATCCTGTAATCGTAATCATTCCTCTTGTTCACACAAGCTGAGAAGAAAATATTCTTGATGCAATTTGAGGGGCACAGTGAAGAAGTCCTCAATCTTTGTTCTATCAAAAATCAATTCAACTCTAACTAAAACTACTTTGAAGCAAAACAAAACCAACACTGTTGTCGTACTGATACTGACTGGTCCTATGGAGTGACACAGAACACCACTGCCCTAATGTAACGTCCTGAATTTAATATGTATAGCGCCTTAAGATGATTCTGTTGTGATTTGGTGCTGTATGAATGAATTGCATTACAGTTTCTATCCAAAATGACATCCACCAGACTCCATGTTAAAATCCAGTATTTTTAAAATCAATGAATCCATGTTATCTGAAAAATGCTGATTCAGTATAGAAAATGACAAATGTAACAATTATTTCACTCGAGTTTATTTGTAACAAATGAAACTTGTGTCGACAAAGAACAGAAATCCATACAGACCAGTTTTTCGGTTTTCACGCACTCCGAGAACCAATGTAAGAAAAATAAAAAGCACTTGTTGACTCGGAGCAGAAAAACTAAACAAAACAAAAAAAAAAAAAGGTTTACATTTACAGACCAATTGGAGGTAACTGATCCAAGTAACACACCATTTTGCTTTTATACAATTTATAAACTCCAGTTTTATCCAACTACATGATACATCGGGGGGTAAAATAGAACACTGTTTTTTGTGAAACTTCTCTTTTTGTGGTACAACAAATCCACAATGTGATGTATTGCACATACTGCTGTGCCATAAAACTGTGATTTCAGGTGCATCCTTTTATATCCTTTTATTATATCACTCTATTTATCTGATACATTTCCATTCACTCTTTAATTATTTGTTCATTTCTTCATTATTTCTATGTATTTCAATTACTCTCTGTGTTTTTGTGTTATTTACATATACACAACTATGTGAGCATTACAGGGTCCATCTTTACTGAGTTCAAGTAAAACTCCTTTTTTTTGGGGGGGAGGGGGAGGGTCTCAGAGATAATAGGATACTAGTATTAGTGCATAGTACAAGGAGAGAAAGTGCAAGTCTTCCCATAACAGGTGCGACCAAAGGGGCGTCCGAAGAGTGGTACCATGCATACAAAAACGACAACAGGGTTACTTTGAGATGGTGGAAAACTGTCAATGATCCCTTATATGGTCAAACTTTAGTGGAGATAGAAAAAAAAAAAGATTATGTAGGTTCTGTATTATTCGAGATTTAGCACCTGAACTTCTCTCAGCATTTGTCATTAAAAGGAAAAATGACGGCACACTTCAAAAGGAGGAACGAACATCAGCCTGACGGATTTTAGGTGAAGGGTTTTTAGATGGTGCGCGTAACCGTGTGAGAATGGTTTGTGATTCTGCTGTTTCTTCAAACCCGACAAAGAAAGCCACCGTTGTTCGGCTTTATATAGCTTTTCACATAGCTGAGTAAGTATGACTTGTCCGAGCCAGCTCTCAGTCTGCGCCAGAGTCGCCAGTGCGGCCAGAACTTGATGGCTGTGCAAGTGTCCCAGGGAGAGAAGATGAAAAGTTGTTAACGTGCTCTCTATTCGAAACTGTCAAACCATCCTGCTTGTAGCTTATTTATAAGCCACATTTTTTTTTTTGGCTGTTGAGTTGAACCTTGTGTGAGATACGACTGTACGTTTGATTAAACGACAAATGGCGATTCAGTTGCTGGGTTGAACGCGATGAGCACAACTATCCAGCCTGGGCAGGGCCTTTTCCATTCGAAACTTCACAGCCGAAAACAGAACGCACGAGATACTTTCACATACGACGTAACACAACAAACTCATATACGCACACATTCAGTTCCCACGCGTCCAAGCATTCATACATAAAATAGACAAAAAAAAAAAAAAAAAAAAAACCTTTAAAGAACCTTTATCAAAATAGGCGTGTAATATAAGGCACTAGAAATCTAAAATCAAAATACTTATTAGATGCTGTTTGAAATATGAGTTTGTTCATTCGTTGGTTGCCGTGACACACAGAAGGATGACATCACCTACTGGAGATGTGACATGATCAAATATCTACTTCCTAAAAGGTCAGAGGTCGTTCCTCTGTTTGGACACATTAAACTGTGGCGGGAACCATATCGAGCGTAACATCCTTGTGTCTGGAAAATGATGCACCATCATCAATATTATCATCATCAACATCATCATCATAATGGCATATAACTGCAGTTAGTGACTCCACACAAAAATATATAATACATCTACTTATTGCACACTGAATCAGACAGAGAGAAAAGTCATAGGTGAGCATTCCAGTGAGAAAATTGTTCCTTCCCCGACCCCCCCCCATCCCACCCCTATGTTTCTACATTCCTTCCTCGCTCCCTGCTTGAGAAATCTATGTGAAGCTTATTTGGACACATAAATAGCTGTTTTTCATACTTCACTTTCTGTGCGTACCCTCTGCAGCTGTGTTCTATCTAGCTTTCTCTCGACATGCACACAGAACAACTTGGCGGGATTGTTCTCGGGACTTTCTTGGTAGCCGCGGGGTTAATACTTTAACCTCCCGGGGCCTTCCCCTGGGAACTCCATAATGGCAGTCCTTACGTCTCTGACATCACGGGCCAGATAAAAATGAGGGCTGAGAGTCCTGTGCGCATGCGAACATGTGTGATTTTTCCAAAAAGAGAGTGGGTAGAGAATACAGGAGTGTGACACTCAATGATGGTGTTTTTCATAGAATTGTGAACATTTTCCACGCTAGTTTTGATTTTACACTTTAAAACAGTACTGTATCACTTTTTTTTTTTTAAAAATCGCTACAGCTCATTGGATTACAAAGAAAAAAATAATACAACTTTGCCTTTGTATGGTCGGTGGGGACAAAGTTACAGCTCTGTAAAAACAACAAAACAGAACGTGCCATAAGGAATACGCAGTTTAAAAAAAAAACAAAAACAAGATAATCACATATCTATATATTTCTAAAAAAAAACACTACATGAATGTTTTTCTTCATGGTATGCATTTTAAACCTCTTTCAAATTTCCCTTATCTTGAATCGTGACGCATAAGGTTGAACTGGTGGTTTTTATTACTGTAGCGTAGAAATATCTTCTTTTTCATTCACAGGAAACGAGAGTCTGTTTCCAAAACAAAAGAGAAAAAGACAACAACAACAAAAAAAAAAAACAACACTTCTTGGTGTCTATTTTCTGGGGTGTGTGGTCTCATTAATACTGTGTGCTCTGTGTTTTCAGTCTCCTGTTGGCAATTCTCTGGTGCTCAAAGGACCCAGTTCATTCAATCCTCAAGGTTTCCATGAGATGGATTGGTCGACTCCTTCGTGACGTCCTCAAGGTATAAAAAAAATCTACATTTTCTGTGACAGCTAAGTACTGTAGCCAGGTCCTGTTTCGTATGTTGGTGATGCTACACTTGTGGTGGACGAGGTGAAAAGTTCCACACCCAAAACAATGTAAAGCAATCTGGGTGCTCGCAAAAAGCACTGAAATGAATAAAAATCTATATTTGATCAAGTATTCTGATTGGAACAGTGGTTGAAGTTGCTTCTTCAGACTGACCAATGGGTGTGTTTGGGCTGAGGGTGGAAGGATACACCCTTGTCAAGCAGGTTGCTATGGCTCAGTTAGAGGTGCTGTTTCTGGGTACGGGATAAGCCGATGGTCCCTCTTCTCTCTGCATGTGCTGGCGAAGTCCTCAAAGACACGTCGCAGCCTAGTGCATTAATGCGGGCCACGTGGGACCGGAGAAGAGTGCACTAGGTGGGATGTGCCATGAGAGACGGCCACTGGGTTTATGTTGCATAGTGATCGAAGCTTCCCAGGTACTCCAGACTGGCCCGGTAACAGAACTGGTACTGGTCCTGGAGGGGAAGCAGAACTTGTCAGTGAAGGAACAAACGAAGACTCGAGCGGAGATGAAATGCACTTTATGTTTGAAATGTAGAAAAATAACGGCGGGACAGCTCACCTCTGTCTGAACGGTGGCAGGTCTCTGGGTGCGCAGCATCTTGACAGTCTGGAAGATGTCGACGACTCCCTCATACCTCATTCTCTCCAGCACGATGCTGAGGGTGATGAACACACCGGTTCTCCCTACTCCAGCACTGTTGGTTGACAGGGTGGAAACATATTTAGAACTGTATCCCCTGCAGTCACGTATTTAAGTTAATTGCACTCTTCACACTGGTAACGTTATCGCCACTTCTTGCTTATATGCAGATCAGACACAGGATGCATTCATTGAGTACGAATGGAAGAAAGCATGTGCTCTCAGATCTCAGTCCCCAACCACAGCCCACCCCTCAGCTTGAATTATCCTCTCTTACCTGCAGTGGACAGTGATTGGACCATCCTGACCAAACTGTTCTTTAGTTTTGTGTACTTGGCCAATAAAGTCAATAAATCCCTCCCCTGACTTTGGCACTCCTTGCTCTGGCCAATCAGTGAATTGGAACTGACGAACTGTTCGTGATTGGCCATCCTAAAAGGAAGAAAAAAGTTATTCAATTATTATTATTATTATTAATAATAATAATAATACAACAGCACAAATTAAAACCGACTCATAACTCACCCTGGCATCAGTAACTTTGAACTCTCGGAGGATGTACTGGGGCATGTTGTACTCAGCCATGGGATCCACCACAAAGTACTGGTATCTGGCAGAGCGCTCTGCAGGCCAGTACTGGTGACACTTCTCCTGCAGGACAGGAGGCTTTAGTACAGAGCTCTACAACACGTCTGTGTGATTGAGTGTGGAAGAAGAACGATGTCTCCCTGACACGTGAAACTCATTATTGTGTGGCTGATGTTATATGAGGTTCATGAGCTCTAACTCATTTCACTAATATCTCTTGCTTTCCCATTTTTGTCTCAAAATCACTCTCGCTCCGTTCTTTCTCCCTCTGTACAGCCTTTCAGGTATAAGTTATTATCAAAATACAATACGTAACACAGCAGCAACACGTACTAATTAAGCAGACATCACAGAATTCTCTGAACGACTAGTAAAACTTAATAACTCCATAACTTTCAGAAACAACAGCCGGGTTGTTCTGTGAGCACACCTCCGCAATAAGACAATATTTGGAGCAGAGCTGTTATACAAACATGTTAGAGAAAAGTTTCTTATTTCATATTTCATCTTTGTTGCTCACATGATGTTCCAACCTTACAGTACACTATACTTTACAGAGTGCACTTGAGTAAAGTGTGTGTCTGTGCATCCATACCCGTCCCATTTCTCTCAATTTGGTTAGCATGACCACTATGGTAGAGTTGTGCTCCCACAGCATCCTCCAGTAGTCCTCTGTCGTCTCAGCCAGCGGGCCTTGGGTCGCTATGTAGGCCTTCTGCTGCCTACACACACAGATACAGGATATGGATTACTGTATATGACAGTAAATCTGAATGCCAATAAGCACATTACATGGTTTATCTTACCTGTATCCATCAATGAAGCTGGCATTGATGTAGTCAGATCCCTCCACTCCTCTGATTGGCTGCAGACACACACGCGTGGTCTCATATGGCATGATATTTACCAGCCGGTTCTTAAACTTGTTGCATGGCAGGTTGGCACTCACGAACCGTGATGTGTGGGCCTTAGCGCTGGCCAGACGCTGGAATAGAAAGAAAAAATATATTATATAAAGTCAAAATATCACACAGAAAGAAGAGAGTTAGTGTGAACACACAAAAGACAGAGGACGAAAGGATTAGAGGAAGGAAGGCTGAAAAGAAGAGAGACAAATTCAAGGGCCTCATTCAAATGCATTTAGCACAAGGCTCGGTTTTCCTTTGGCGTAGTGGTCAACTGAAACTAGAACATCTCTAGACACTGCAAGCCTGAGGATATTTAGTCAGACATCTTCAATGAAATAAACAAAGCAGGGGCAATATAGGGGGACGAGGGCAGCGGTAGGTAATGGAAGAAGGGAATATAATAAGATGAATACGAAAATCAAGAGTCGGGGGGGTAGAGGGTGGGGGAGCAGGAAACCACAAGGCCCCACACTGTCTCAATTCACATATGTGAACCACAGTTGATCCTGCTCCAGTGAAAGAAAAAAAAAATAAAACCCTGGAACACACACATATTCATATGGATACATGCAGACAGGCAGACGTGAGCACATCGTGTACACTCTCTCTGACTCTCAACCACTGGATGACACGGCTTAAAAAGAAAGAGAGAACAAGAGAGAATAGGCAGAAGGAAAACCGCAGACTCTGTGGGGAAACAATGGGGTCTCATGAATGGAGCCTCGAACATCAGTGGCTACTGGAGCGCTGTGGGAGAATCAGCAAGAACCTTATTTTCTTACAGACAGACCAGGCTGGAAAATCCCGCACTAACCACAGGTTCACCAGTTCACTTGGGCATTGTGAACCCCGTTTCCAGCGTCAACAACAGTAATTCTTCATGTCATTTGGCTTGAATTTGGCCCAGTCTTATCAATAAAAGTCCAGGAAACACAAACCTTTCATTGCTTTGATACATTATATTGTTTTGTATCTGTTCAGCTTGCACGCTGGCAAGTAAACGCTCTGTAAAAGGAAACAAAAACATTATGTCTTAATAGGGTGCTGGATTACCAAAAGCTTCCAGACCAGCTCAGTTTCTTTCTTTCCTTGCTTATATGCTTCGGCTCTCTGTGATTTCATTCGAGGGACACGACGCCTCTTCCACGAGAATTTCCATCCTCTTTGCTTTTTCGTCAATGAAAGCGGGAAAGTGCAGTTTAGGGTGGCGCTCCACAACGCGCCATAGGTGTTCAAAAGTGAGATGAAATCTGGTGACAGGCACAACCCCCGGGATATGTTTTACATCAACAGACATCTGAGCAAACAGTTCAGTCAGCACTCAGTTCATTGTCATTCTGGGCCGGCCACTGCCATTAGGACAGGAATGCTGAAGCATAGGATGAAGGAGATTGCTTATGGTCATGTTGTGTTTGCTTCGCCCTCTGAGCGACCAAGTAGACGTAAACCATTCCAGAAAAAAAAAGAATTAGGCCACCTGCTTTCAATATATACCTGTATGGCTACGGCTGATTCTCTTTGCACCCAACCAGACCAGACAGGTCTGCAGAGAACCCGTCTAGCGAGCGGTAAATAGCAGAGTAAACAACATAAAAACTGTGAGAGTAAAATGGAAATAACACACCTCTGTAACACTTTGAATCCCTTATGTACTTTCTCTTCTCGCTTGTATTGATGCCTATGTTTGGTGTTCTTACTTTGAATTCTGATCAGCTCCTAAAATGTTTGAAAATGTCCATATGACCTTTACCAAAGATTTTATTACAGGCTGCTACTTTCTGGCCTATATTTTATATTTTCGGAGTATGCCTGTCAAACTATGATGCTTTCTAAAACCCTCCATAGAACTGGATTCAAAAGGTGCAATCGCATAATCCCTTATAAATCCAACTATCCTTCCTGACTATATGAAACTCTCAGAGGAGGATGAAAAATGTAGAAACCTCAAACAGCCCTGGGAAAGATGCTCAGCGACTACCAAGGTCAGAAATTCCACAGTCATACATATTTGTACAGAGGGCTGTTCTTAAGCCGATTCTCCTGTGAGCATCTTCAGCAGCAACAATGTAAATCTGGAAACTGTTTTGTCAACTGCTGCTTCCAAGGTCAGGAATTCAATATATCAACTTTTTCATTTTGCTATGTTTTGTACATTTTGTTTTATTGTGTTGAGAAGTTACAATTGTAAACAACATCTATTTCCCAATATTAGAAAAGATTCCAAAATAATTTATATTCTAATTTATTTGCTACTTTTTTTCTAGATAGGTATTTGTGCCCATCACACATGTCACATGGGACACAATGTTTAGCAAATACAGGTATTAAAGCAATAAATTGACTCTGATGTGAACATCTACTATACTTTATACTTCAAGGGGGCAGGATTAGCCATTAGGTAATCTTTAGACACTAATTAATGCGCTTTACTGAATATCTACAGTGCCACATTCAGGGATGTTGTTGTTGTGTAGTTGATCCTGATATCTCAGCTCCTGTGTGGCAAAGGGCAAAAAAAATGAACTCTCCCTCACAGAAACAAGTGTCACATTATTATCATATTATAAACCATCAAAAATCAGATGTACTTTAATTTACAACCTTCAGGGACATGGGGAATAATCCTCACCTTGAACTCCAGCTCCATGCCGGTGACATTCTCTCCGGGTTCGATCTGCGTCAGCCTCTGGATGTAGGAGTACAGGTTCCGAGCGGGGACCTCAGTGTTCCCACAGGTCACGGCCTCCAGAAGTGCATCATGAATGAAGATGTACTGGTCCTCTGTCTGGACCATATAGTTCCTCTGGGAGCGCATCAGCGTGACGTGGCCGTAGATGTCGATGGTCTTCTCATGCTTGATTCGCTCCGTCATGGCGTCGATCACGATGAAGCAGCCCGTGCGGCCCACTCCAGCACTGGGGCCAAAACACACGGGGAAAAAGGGGAACACATGGCGGTGGTGATTTTTTCAGATAACCTGAGGTTGAGGTTTGTCTTTGACAAACAGTTTTCCTGAGTGGGTTTTGTGCCTTCTAACATGATACGAATCTGGCCCTTGTGCACTTTGCATAAACATACCTCAAACAACTAAGTATCATAAAGGTGCCAGCCAGCAATATTTTCAACAAAGGACATAAAAATTGGAATCAGCGATGAGTCAGCATCACCGTCTCACTGGCATTAGGAAGATATCCTCTCCTATCGACATACAATCCAGACATATAATACATTTAGTTGCCCACCCAAACACTTCACATTTTTGCTGTGCTAGTACCGAAATGGTGAAACACCCTGACCGAGCAACTTTCTGCAAGTGAATAGAAACCTCTTTATAGAGTTAAATTAATACCAGCGTGTATGTATATGTGTGTGTGTGTGTGTGTGTGTGTGTTGTTAAGGTGTAATGATGTTCGGTCCATTGTTTGATACAGAGGCTGGTTGATACGTTAAGGCACATTATGATGGAGTCTTGCCTGGATAATTAAATTTGACTGATAATCCTGTTAGATACTCCATCTGACTGCTACGGAAGATTAGGAAGAGCTCCTCTCCTGCCAACCTTTTCACCCCCCCCCCCCCCCCCTCCTCCCGGCCTCATCTCCCTGGCTCTTTATCTTCCCTCTAAGCACCCTTCCAACACTCTCACACCAGCAATACCACTTTTTCACTCTCACATTTGTGCGATCTTTTAGACTCCATTTTCACTCCATCTTTCCTTTTCTTTAATTCATCATTTCCATTCACTGCGACCCGGATTTGACCTCACCTTCTCTCTCATTCTGCACATATCTGCTCCTTTAACTCCCTGTCCTTCACTAACTCTCCCCTCTCAATCATCATCTTCTTCACCTTTTTTCTACCATCTGCACCTCACTAATTCTTCCTTCCTTCTTCTGCTCCATACTCCTTCCCTTACCCTCTGTATTTTTCTCTTCTTCACTCGCTGATAACTCGCTCAACACTGTGCCAACACCAACCAAAGCATGAGGCTGTTGATGCTTAGACAGCAGTTCATTTGAATATAAACCTATGAACTTAAATCTACCACCATTTTAAATGGTAAATAGTCAACAATAAAGGCTACTTATGGAACATATGGGCAGCATTTGTTGTCCAATGTTAGAGATGATGGAGGTTGTTAAGGCAGGAATGTGGATGTTTAAGCCAGTGAGGATGGTTTGGGGTTTGCATAATGGCTGGACCTATGAATGATTTTATACAAGTGTTCTTGGAGTTGATTTTCACAGACTCCCGGACTTTTCAAAATGACGTTGCCAAATAAAACCTAAGCACACATATACGCACAATCAGGAACCAAATGCATTTTCTTTTCTTGGTCAGGGACCACTGGTTTGTCGTTCTTGGCGATTTGAGGAATAATTTTGGTTCAGTTAATTATAAGAACTGAAGGCAGCCAAAGAACATGGATGAAGCACTGACAAGAACATATACACACACACACACACACACACACCTGCAATGCACAACCATGGGTCCTGCATCTGGAGGGTTGCAGGCCTTGACCCTACGAAGGAATGCCAGGAAGGGGGTAGGGTGTTCAGGCACCCCGTGGTCTGGCCAGGCTGTGAACTGGAAGTGGCGAACCTCACGCTTCTCATTGGAGCCGCTCTGGACAAGCAGAAACAGGTTGTTGAAGATACGGCTATAGGGTGGTGTATAGTTTAGGGAGAGTATCTAAAGTCTATGGCACAGAGGGATAAGCTGACATTACTAGTAACAACATCAGTCTATTGGTGGTTTGGGTTGTTTCATGGGATTTGTTGACAGTAGAAAAAATATAGAATATCACAAGACATATTCTTTAAAAAGTTCTGTTCTTGTGTGGCTGTTTGTCATGTTGGCTCACAAATACAAGCAACAGGACATTCAAGTACTAACCTGACATGGCCATAGTGCAAACACAAACTAGAACGATAAATATTTAATCAGGTCGATATCCACACACACAATACCTCTACACTTCGCTGCACTCTTCGCGATACCTTGTAAAGGGCAAAGGTCCTGACAGAGTAGGTGGCCAGCTCCACTGTGTCCAGCAGAGTGACCTGGATGAGGCCGTAGGTCTCTGTGCCCCGGGTTGGCCAGTACTGATCACACTTCACCTAAAAGAGGCAAAGAGAGAAACAGTGAGACATGCAGGATGATTTGTACATGTTAGTTCATTTTTTTTTTTTTTTGAATGAAGAGAGAAAGAAAGCGCTGACTGTGGTGCGTGTGCACATTTAAAGAGGCAAAAAAAGAAAGGGGAGTGTTGAAGCAGATCAGCGAGACAGTTTGCAAAATTCAGACAGTAATATTTGGAAAAAATGTGCATTTAGAGACGACCGCGCAAGTGAAAGGGCTTTTATTAAGTATGCAGGGTGAGGAGTGACAGAGAGAGACAAGGGGAGAGGGTTCTGCTTTCTGGGGTGTGTTTAAAATACTATAAAAGTCTGGCCTGAATTTGCCATAGGTTGGTGGGTTCTTTCAAGAATCCACCACAGCGTTCAGAAAAGTTCAGCCCTCACGTATTTTATTCTGTACATCGCCCTACATGCCAACTTCACAAATCCCAATAAAACTACATCCTGCACACCAAATCCCAGCATTCCTAACCTCCAAAAACACCTTGAATACCCCTGCATAAAGCAATCATATTTGTAGTTCTTCAGAGACCACAGAGATGAGAAGAAAAAAAAAAAAAAAAAAAAACATCCCAGAGGAGAGGAAAAAGAGGAGGAGGAGGGCTTGGCAGAATCAGGCCAAACCAAATGCTATGTGCTGATCCCTCCAGTCCTCACATCAAAGACAGTAGGGAGCTCAGCTCAACTTGCTCTGCATTCCACTGCTCCAGACTGGGGATTATGTGTTTTGGCCCGGGACGTTCAGGCTGTAATTACAGCTTTTCAACTGTTGTTTTCCCAGCAGACCTTGAGACACCATAGGGACAGGAATGGTCGTCCATGTAGGGGGGCTAGACCACTGCCAACGACTAAACAAGATCGCAGTAAATGCCTGGTGTGACGGCTATATTATGCACTGATATATGGGCTAACAGAATAACTGCGCCCCGCTTTTGATTGGTGCTAAAGGGAAAGAGACTGGCAAGATTCCTACAGTGGCACCATCTGTGATCATCTGTGCTGTTAATGCGTAAACACATAATGGCATAATGTTGAGAGGTGTTAAATGAGATTAAATCATTTTCTCCAACAAGCAGCCCACTACTCCAACAAACAGCACATAGAGAGGGGGTGGGCCGATGATAGACGGCTAAGTATGTTCAAATTTAACGTTTCCAATGTTGTGTAACGTTGTAACTCCTTTATTGGATTGAGGAAATTTAAAGCTAAGCATTCACAAACTAACGATTTATCATGTTTACAATAAAGTAGCAGTATCAGTCATACTCCCCAAGCCAGAAAAAAACCTGTCTGTATTTTATGGATGTATTCTACGCTCTATAGCATAAGACAGCAAAAAGGAAAAAACAGTTGTGGGTGTGATCATGCAAACTACAGACACTAATGTGCACTGTGTCTGAACTGCAGTGGTTACAATAAACCCAATTTCAGACCTAGTTAACTATGAGTGCCTTGTGGTGAGTTGAAAACAATCGAGCATTCTCACTCAATGTACTGGCTAGAAAAAAAAAAAAAAGAACAGCTGAATAAAATGCACTGGATAGAGAAAAAAATAAGGAAGAGAAAACCGTGTGAGTTGAGGTTATATTTAAAAAAGGGATTAGCAAAGGAGAGAAAGAGAGGTCTTGCCTTAGAGAAGAAATAAGAGGGCATCTGAGGGACAAACAGACACAACAGTGACAGTTGGAAAAAAGTTGAAAAGGAAACACAAGGCACAGGTTAATAAAAAAAGAAGCACAGATGAGAGGAAAAAGGATCATTTTCTCAAACAGGGCTCTGGACATAATTGGACGGCACTTCATCACGATTCATACCTCAAGCCATTCTTGCTCATTTTATTTTAACATGACATTCTCATTACATCGGGTTTTTATTTGTGTGAATATTCTGTTAACAACAGCAAAATGCCTCCAAGTCAAATGATTTTCTAATTCATTACCTAACCCCAATTTGCTATACTTGTATTTGCCCCAGGTCTCACTCCCGATTCTACTCTAAGTCATTTTCTGTATTTTATTCTGATTGAGTAGATGCCACTTTTTGCTGCACTATATCTCCACCCTCCTTCCCCTTTACTGTCATACCCTACTCGCACTTCTAGCTCAGTCATCAGCTGATTTTTGGTTTATTCCAACTATTTTCGTACTACATGATACATCCTGGACCTTGATCTTCTGTTCTCTCTTTGTCTGTCCTGTTCTGTTGAAACCATCTGGAGTCTGTTATCCTTCCACATCCTAAAAATGACTGTCATGCCCTGCCTTGCTCTGTCCTGCACCTTCTCACTGCTGTCAAACCAACCATGTCCAATCCTCTTCTCCCCTTGCTCAACCCTGACATAACTGTACTTGTTTCTTCTCACATTAGTGAACGGTGACCCTTAATACTGATCCTCCCCTACTCAGCTCTATCCCAATTTCTTTTTATCTTTATTATGTCTTTTAAATCCAGTTATTTTCCCCTGTGCCACCCACATTCTCCACAATACCCAGTTTCTCCCCTATGATCCCCCCTCCCACAACACACTGTTTTACTTGATCCTGTTCAACAGGTCTGTATGTGCTGTACAGTGGACTTCTACCCTGTGCCACATACGCCCACATTTTATCCCACCTCCTCCGTCTTACCCGTGACTTTTCCTCCAGCTTAGTCATCATGATGATGTTGGCTGTGTGCTGCTCCCAGACCATCCTCCAGAAGTCCCCGAATGTCTCAGGGAGGGAGCCCTGAGTCGCGATGTAGGCGTTCTGGCGACGGTAGCCGTCAATATAGTTAGCGTTGATGTAGTCACTGCCTGGGACACCTGTGGGACAGGGACAGAGTGGACATGATGGAGGGTGGAACAGAAGAATAGAAAGAGAAGTATTCAAAGTGAAATGGAAATAGAAAACGGAAAAGAAGGAAGAACAAACCAAGTGGAACAGAGGAGAAACAATTTACAGTTCCACTACTGCATCATGTGAATGATGAATCGCACTAGGATCATGTCTCTGCACTGAAACATTCTTTGACCATGTAATTTTCTTGCAGATAAACCTGGCTCTTATTCTGATACACTGTGAAAATAATCTATAAGGATTATTCAAAATCTACTGCCATGAAAGCAGTTTTATGTCCAAGTAATAAAGGGTGTGGATCATTTGAGGTCATGGCACGAAGATTAATGTTTTCACAGGGCCCAGCGTCCTTTGGTGTTGGATTGTTCAGCCGTCTTGTTTTATAATACATGCTAAGACGATCATGGGCCTAATCTGAGGATACTCTGGATGTGTCGCTTTGAATGGCAATATGACTGTAGGGCCGTCTCTGTGTAAGACTCGGCTGACACTGCTTGTCCAGGAAGGGATTGTGCATATGTGTGTTTGTGATGTGAGACACTGTCTGTGTGTGTTTGATTTAGGATCAGTCCCGCTCATCTGGGGCCTAATACCATAATCCCAAAAATCACTGAGTCACAGCTCAAACATGCACACATACACACCAAAACGCAAAAGTACACACCCAGACGTACACACAGATGTGTACGCGTACATTCAGCCGTGACCCGATTCTGACGAAGTGGGACACAGAATTCCTTTTGAGTCGTCCGATCGCAGTTTACATTTAAAAAGACAGAAGTCAAACAGTGGAAGCCCAGGCGGGGAAGAAACTCCCGCCACTGATTCTCTTCTAGCAGCATATTTTAATGAGCGCGACTCATTCCATACAGTCGTAAAACCCCAAGCCACCATCCAACACACACACACACACACACACACACACTGAAACAACAGTAGAGTACAGGGTGTTTGTACAACTTCTTTTAAATGGGATGGGAACAGATGGCGAGAAGAGCTTCGAACATATGTTTATCAACTTCAGCTTTTAAAAGACAGCTTGGCTAAACGCTTTGATGTGCTACAACTATATTGCAAGGGACTACAGCAGAAGCGGCGTGCAGATAAAACAACACACACACACACACATACACATACACTGCCAGTCATTTTGGTGGCTACCCCGGCTTGGCAGAGAGCGCGTGTTCATGAATGTGTGGAGAAGACTGGGAGCAAAAGTGCATATCTGTGCTGCACATCCCGGGCATGTGTTTTGAATCTATAGTGGAATATGTGTGTGTGTGTGTGTGTGTGTGTGTGTGTGTGTGTGCGCAGGCTTGTGTGTTTGGACATGCTCAAGAGTATATGTGTTTTCTAAGCTGAAAGAAAAACAGGCAGCCAGGGCTCCAGGACAGGCGGGGGTGGAAGGACTGCTCACACATGCTCTGCCCAGATAAGGCTCATCTGTTTGGGCTTGGCCTCCCACTGCCTTCCTCTCTCCACATTGGAGCTGCCAGTTTCTCTGCCTCAGGTCTTTCCCTGCTGAGGTGGGTGAGTGTGCTTCAAAATGTGCTGGGAACAGGACTAAGGCACATTTTTCTTCTAATTTCATAAAGACCCAACCCAGGAAAATGGTTGCACCACGAACATATCGGCTATAAACAAAGTGCGAGCCCGATTTATCGCCTTACAAATTGAAATGGTCAAACGATAGACCATCAGTTGTGTGATGTGTTGCCACAGTTAGTTTGAACCCTGAAATGATCATTTTTATGGTGAATAGCTCATGCAGCCACAGCGTTTTGTATGTGTTGTTAGGGAACTGGCGATGAAATTGGACTATTAATATCCCATTCGTCACGGATAGCAGTCGCCACACAAACAAATGAACGCTGACACACTCAAACACATGCAGCGCACACTCGTGTGCTTGTGATGACTCTCGTTGACATCATCTACTCACCAGCTTCTAACCCCAACCTCAACCTTCACAAACAGATGTCCAATCTCAACACTTTACCTACTCTTAAAGCAACTCATAAACCTCACATAGACCTTAAAAATAGTAATCATAAAGACCTCACCTATTAGAAATGCACCTATTCTGGCAAAATCTAGTGCAAAGAACATAAATTCACACAAACACGCCTGCCAGTGGGTCTTACCCTCAATGCTGGAGAGTATAACCCTGGAGTGATCATAGGCAATGACGTTAGCGTAGCGGTTCTTTGGTTTGTTGACCTCCAAGTTGGAGTTCTCCCATGTGAACTGCTGACCAGGGTCGATGGACTAAAAGACACAAGAGCCAGATCAGAACAAAGAACAAAGATATTAAAAGTAATATTCAAGTAGTTTTTGTTCCCAGAGTTGCTGAGATTTTTATTAAAACATGTTATCCATTATTATTATGTTTGCAAATGTACTATATAATTATGATTAGGATATTCAATATAATAAGGAGGAATCAGGTTGTGTTTGCAAAAAGAAGAAAAAAAAGTCATAATCAGTAATTCACTTTTGAATAAGTCAAAAACTTGCATCTAAAATGTCAAGAACTGGAAATGAGCTTGAGTTCCCGTGTTGTTTTATCATAAGACCACCACTAGAAACCAAATACATATTGAAAATTAACCAGAAAAATCTTGATAATGGACATGAATGCAGGAAAATACAATATCTTATTTCAAGAAACAACAGTGGAGTCGGGACTTTCCCACTATGCAAAAGAAAAAAGAAAAAATGTAGCTACCAGAGAAAGATAATAAAAGCACAATGAATTCCTATGGGAGAGAAAGGATGGTTGTGTTAGACCAACGCATTAAGTTCCTGGAGGGTAATTACAGCGTAGCCATTGCTGTTAGTTGGGAGAGGCAGACATGAGGTCATGATGGGGCTGTCAATGGAGAGGGACGAAGAGGAGAGAGCCAGAGCAATTTAGCAATTCTGAATATTTTACGACACATAATTATGGTTTGGTTGGGAAAAAATGGACAGGAGTGATACTGGATGAGTGCACATGTGTGTGTGTGTGTGTGTGTGTGTGTGTGTGTGTGTGTGTGTGTCTGTGTGTGTGTGTTTGAGGCTCCTTTCCGCACGCTGCCCAACATCATGTGTGCCTGATTATTACACCGCAATCATTTCTGGCCTCTCTCTCCACCCCGGTCCCTCCTCCATCCATCTCTCTCGTTCCCTCGTTAAGGGCTCAGTACCGAACAAAGCACACAGTCATGCAGAGAGAATGCGAGGCTCAACTCGGTGGTTCCGACTCACACCACAATTACATACGGCTTCTCTCTCGCTGTCTCTTCCTCCGCCCTCCGTTATCCTTTCCCAACACTTTTTCTCCCGAAAACCTCGGCTCTGTTTTTCTACTCTTTGCATAATGCGCTCTTGTCTTCCTCTATATACGCATCTCTGTCACACACAATTTGTCTCTCTCTTGTGGTAGCCAATTAGAGCCTTATGTCTACTGCTTCACCCAGAGGTTTAAATGATCTAAACAGATTTTTTTGCAAGGGGGAAAAAAAAAAAAGAAAAAACATTTTTACTCCTCTAATAGCTCTCTGTGGAGCACACTGTAATGCCAGCACCATTTGCAACACAGCCAGCATATTGGGAAATATCTCTGCATATGTCTGTTTTTTTTTTGAGAGTGCCACAGTTCAGCACACTAAGTTCAGGCCTATTGTTATCTCCAAGCTTTTTTTGGTGTTCCACATTAACTGGAAACTAATGAAGAAGTGTGTGCATGTTTTTTTTTTTCAGAGAACACTTGCTTCCTGTATCTGCCTTCTGTTGCTGCGTCTTTATTTCCATCTCCTCTTTCTCCACCAGAGTGTAGAAATGAAGGCAGTCGATAGTCATCTGGCTTCAAGCAAACTCTCTTTGAGCTTGCAATTTCGATTTCCCTCTTTCACGTGTGTAGATAACAACAAATGTTCCTTCATCTCGTATCATTCTGATGACGTTCCGACGAATCCAATTGCAACTTAACTTGGAGACTCTGCGAGGCGCAATCTGCAGCGCTCGTCATTGAAATTGAATCTGAATAAAAAATTACGAGTCGAGGCTAAATATTTGTGTGACTGCCTCAAAGCCAGATGAATTTCCCAAGTTAAAGATTTTCAGGGACAGATAATCAGCATTCCTACCTCGTACTCTTGAGAGAACTTGAGATTGTCGTTTGCCTTGAGGCGCTCGATGTGATCTGCCAGCTCAGACATGGGGACGGGCGGGTGACTTGCCATGCCTGCCAAGCACAGAAATAAATAAAAAAAATAGGCTATTTTGATACACATACAACTAAACTCTTTCGGGGGAAAATGTTAAGAGTTAGGAATCTCAGAGGAGGTGTTGTTTAGTGTTCTGTCCATGGTCAGCAGAGGAAGCAAATGGAAGTGTTTTCTTTTTCTTTTCTTTTTTGTTAAGTGACCATTTTCTCTCCCGGCAGAAGGAAAGAACAATGTGTGTGTTCTGAAAGTTACTGAGGCACAATAACATGTCCTCCGAGTATATGCACACTGCTGGTGAAGATAAAAAAAGACTATGACAGAGGCAGTTAAAAATTTAGCATGGAGAAAAATGGGTTTTTAAAGAAGTATTCAAGAGGCAGGTTTTATGAAATGTTGTCAATTCAAGCAGCTTCAACCTTTGTGGGATGAAAGATTAGTATGAAAATGAAAACAAAGAAAGAAAGAAAGAGAGAGAGAGAGAGAGAATAAAAAGAAATGTTGCAAGAGGGCAAGTGATGAATGTGGAGAGAAAAAGGAGATCACGGTTGACTAAGACCAACTAACTTGACAAACGTCGATAACCGCGGTACACTGATACACGGTAGGCTGAAAAGGGAAACAACACCAGGGTTAATCCTATCGACAGAAATACGACTAATACTTAGGAAATCACGCATCCAACTACATGTGAGTCTGTGCAGTCTACCTGGAGTCTGAAAGTTGATTCTGCGCAGCTCCACGGGATCAGTGGGATGGTGGGATGACATGGCTTTGCTGCAGGGGAAACTGCCCTTCCTACCTTCAGCCTCAGCTCTTTTCCTGGAATAACATACGATCAGACAGCGTTTACATGATACACTGGAGCGTTTACTGCATATATCAGGAAAAAACAGTGTGGGATCTGTAAATGTAAGCTGGTTTTCCTCTATATGTATCACAGTCACACACACTCTGTCTCTTTTGCGGTGGCTAATTAGAGCTTTCTGTCTACTAAGCGTAACCTCAATTTTTGTACATTGTATTGAAATAAATAGACCACAGTAGAGAAAGAGTTGAATTTCCAAGAAAAGCCACATAACTAAAAAGCAGAATAGTTACAACTCTCCTATCTGACTGCAATTTCAGTTTTAAATTTCACCAGAGGGTTTTTGTTGACTGAGTTGTGTGATTTTGCACGGGATACAGAAAAATTGTACACTGGAAGCTTGTGCAATTCATCCACTACACTCTAGATTACTAAAAAATCCTCAAAGAAACAGACTCTTCTGGAATCTATAACCATTATACGAAGGGAAATGATAATAGGCAGTGTTTGTTTACCTGTCAGGTTTGCTGGATCCAAGTGGAGGAGCAGATAAAAGAACAAAAAAGGATGAATATTGTTAGTGTCCAAGCAAAAAACAAACTGAACTGAAGCTAATGTGCACTAAAAATTTGGCAAATGTGGATCAAAAAGACAATAAACTGTATCCTCTGGTTTAACACATCACTGCATACATATTTTGTGCACCTCAGCTACAAACTGCATGAGATATTAGTGCATGCGAAACCACCACAGGTTGCACCCCAGGGCTCGTGAACTTTAGATTATTACCATCAAGGTTAATACTGCTGCTATGCCACATCGAGTGCAGTAATTATTCATATGCATTAACAAAGATCTAGCCAGGAGACCTGATGATTATCATGAATAATGCTAATTGTGCGCTAATGTTATCTTCTCTGTCTGCTGTTAGTTACCTTTGCTTCCTGTACAGATTTTAAAAACAGATTACAGAATGTGCTTAACTCAGCCCTGACTGCTAACACACACACACACACACACACACACACACACACACTGATGTTAACCGTGTTCCCCACACATATACCGTGATCTTAGTTCTGTATGGTCCTTAAAGAATTCTCGACTCTTTCATGCTGTCTTTACCTCTTGAAAAGAAGAATGGCGATGACAATGCAGACGATGAAGATGACAGCCAGCACAGGCCCCACCACCCACAGCAGCCCCTCCTCCTCGTCAACCATTGGCTGGGGGTCCACGTCCGATGAGGTCACGGGGTCAGAATAAGGACTAGTTGCATACATGGTCTGCAGGAAGACATGATCAATTGTGCATCTTCACACAGACATCATCATTTAGATCGATGAACTGCGCGTGCTTTTGTTTTGACTCACATTCTCAGAAAGGTCGAGCATTGCGAGCACAAAGAACACATACTCCTGTCCGTTTTGCAGAGGGCGGTTGCGGAAGTCACCATAGTTTCGTCCGTCGCCTAGTGTGAACTCCAGTGGGAGGGTCTTAAAGTGAGCAGTGACGTAGGCCCTGGGATCTGACTGAGCAGCCTGTCTGCGGATGCGAAGGGCGTGACTGACACTGGTCCTGTTGATCTCTTTCAGCAGCTGAAAAACATAGGATTGATTGACATTGATAAACAAAGGTGTCTATGTGTTAACATGCAATACAAAGGCTATCACACACTGTGCAATTAAAAAAAAACTTCATTCCTCTGATATGTTAAAGGCAATGTAGTCGTCTTTTGCAGTAGTAATAATACCCCCCCCCAAAAAATAAAATTTGCTTAATATGTGTGAATTATAATTGAGTTTTTAAGACAGGAATAGCTTGGGGAAAAAAAGGCATTTTGGCATTTTTACCTCACACAAAAACACCCATCAGTGCAGGAACAATGGAGTGCAGGAAGCATTATCACTGAAGCACAAACGTCTTCATCAAGCAAATTGCCACCACATTTATCCAGCGAGACAGTGGGCACTATAAAAACTCTATTGAAACTCATCTCTAGCACATGAATGTGTTTTCAGTACAGCACAAAGAGAAGATGAAGTCTTTAGAAAAAGGCAGGAAGTTGAAGTAAATGGGAAAAGGCATGTGAAAGTGTAAATTGTCTCATACAAGAGAGGGGAAGAAAACCCTGCTCAGCATTTTCCGTTGTGACTTTATCATGCTTGCATACCTTATTACAACACATTGCCTATGTACTTCTGCTTATTTCTGTATCTACTCTGCTACATATTTAACTGTTGGCATCACCGGACGTCTCACCTCGTCCAGGTTCATCTGGTCGGGCTCCTCCCAGGGATTCAGGAACTTCCCCTTTTGCTTTTTCAGTGGCACCACCACCACATAATAACCCCTGAAACACAGCACACACTGGATTTTAGGCTTGAAATGCTGCATAACAAGAAATAGACACTTCCTCAACATTTCTGTCTTCAGCTTTGACATTTAAAGGGCTAGAACCAGGGGGTCAACTAATCACAGAGTTTCATCACAATCACAGAGAATGATTAGCTCCTCCCGTTGTTATAAGATGCTGAACCCAAATTATAGCCAACACAACCAACACAGTACACAGTACAGTAGTTAACAGTTACTTAACTACTCTTGGTATGGTACTGTTATGAAGCCAGCCTACTTTTCCAAAGTAAGCACAGCTATTTCTTTTATGCTCTATTTTACATTGTACTATTATTATAGTACATTTCTGTAGGAGTAGCAGCAGCAGCAGCAGCTCTGATATGATGTTGTAAACAGTGTGGTTGTTTTTGGAACATACAGTAGGGCCACGTCTGAAGCCATGAGTGCAAAAAAAAAAGAGGACAATAACATCACTAGAGCAGGAAATTTTCAGTAGCACTCAGACCATAAGCGCCCGTTAACCAACGAGGGCACAGACACTGAAATCAACCAATGTGTCCTCAGTCGATGACTCACTCGAGTGTTCCACGCTTGCACTTAAGCGTACACTGTGGTGAGTGGAACAGAAGAAAGTAGCTGGCTTTATTTCAAATGGGAGAAAATAAGAATGTGCTAAACATTTATAGATGAGTAAAATCAAATATGTGCATATATCAGGCAATTTGCATTAAAGAGAAACTGATCAATCTTCAAAGTCCTTATCACATTTTGAAAAATGCCTAAAGAGTGATTTCAACATCCATCTTATTTTTTTTTATTATCTTGGACCAGGTGACGTAAACTGGGAAAGACACTAAAGATGGAGCAAAACACTGCTTCAAGCTCCAAAACACTTCCGAGGTGACAAAGACAAACTGCAGGAAAATGGCTGTAATAAAATGAGCAAATGGTGGCAGTCATTCTTCTAGGATGAATAAGAAGAACCGCTTCCACTTGGTATCTACTGCATATTTGTTCTTAGTTATAAACGAAGATGAGATTATCAGCTTTGTCCTCCCATTTGTCCTGTTGTGGGAGTTCTCAGACTTTGATGCCAACTCCCTCCTGGCAGACCAATAAATAAAGACCAGCATCACAAGAAAGGTGAGATTATCTCACAGGGTCTATAGAAGAATTCATCTGACAACAATGCAAATTCTGTACAGTTACCAAAACACAAACCTATTCATTAAATTAAACCAGCAGTTTACCATTCTCACTAACATCGTTCGTATGTCTTCCATCTCTACCTGACTTTAGCTGTGGTCTGCACAGTCGGTAGCTGCACTGTCACCATGCCATCTGCATTGGTCTTTCCCACCACCATAGGTTTGGTCTTCAGGATGTCTGGCGCTGTGGTGGCAGTGACGCGGTGTTGCAGACCCCCAGCGCTGTTTGCCCGATTGGTGAGCAGGAAGGAGTACTGAGTGTCCGGCTCCAAGCCACTGATCAGCTTCTGGGTGTGCTTCCCATCCACTTCAACGGACTGGCCCTTTCCGTACAGGATCTGGACATAGGATGGGTAAGACCATTTAAAAGTTACATTAAAAAAACACGCAGTACAGCACTTTATAGAGCAGTGTTGGTCACATACAGGTTTAACATGAGTGGCAAGGCCCTACATTCAGTTGACTTGGAGGACTGTTGCATTTTGTAGGAGCCAAATGGTCTATAGCTAACTCCAATGCCGTCAAAACTGAAAACCAACAACGAACAAACTCTCCTGTCACTATTTGGGTCCAGCTGTAGTAACATGTGAATCTACTTACAGTGAAAGGCTGGGCAGGGTTCTTGTCTCGGATCTCCCATGAGAGTAGAATGGAGTTTTTCATGGCAGCTTTAACTCTAAAGTTGGTGGCAAAAACTACAAAACCAAAGAAGATAAAACAAAGAAACAAAAGACATGAATATTATTATTATTATAAACTATAATTATTATTGCACAGTCTCACTTAATGTCTCTGTTAAACCAAACACAACGATCTTACCTGTGCACCATTCTCTAGAACCAGTCTAGTCTCAAGCTAACTACCTGCTCTTTTCAGCGCACAGGGAGTGTGACTGGACAGGGACACTTTCTCAAGACTCAAGACTCTTACCTTGATTTGGGAAAAGGACGATGGGTCTAAGACTACAGTGACAAGACAACGAAAAAGGACACTTAGGACGCTGCCGCCAGACGCTGTGTGTCTGAGTGTGTGTGTGTGTGTGGAACTTGATGTGCACAATATATACACAGTTAGGAAGTGCGACTTGCATCCTGAGTAATGAAGATGGGTTGTTAGAAAGCGAGTGCGAGTCCTACCTTGGTCTAGCCGTTGCGTCCTAAACTGGGCACTGGGGCTGTACGGCCCAGCACCAACAGCAGTGAATGCGGACACCCTGACATCATACACAGTATCTGCGCTCAGACCCTCCAACAAAACACTTAACCCTGGAGCGGGCACCACAACTTCTGAGGCATTCCCTCGACTGTTTATATCCTTATACAGCACTGAGTACTTGGTAATTTTTCCATTTTGCTCAATTAGAGGGACTGATTTCCATTCCAGCTGGAGGGAGGTGGCAGACGCCTCCTCGCAGATGATATTTTCTGGAAATCCACTTGGAGCGTCTTCTGGAGTAGACACCTCCTTTACTGCCTCCTCTCCATAGCCCATTTTGTTACGGGCAGAGATTCTGAACACATAGTTGGCTCCCTTGTGGATATCGTGGGCAGTGTAGCGGTTCTCCTTGGTGGGGAACTCAACCACTGTGTAAGGTAGAACGTCAATGCGGCCAAAGGTGAGGCGATACCCTAAGAGCGGGGTGGGTGGGTTTGGTGGTGGGTACCACTGAAGCAGAGCAGTACCTGAATCAGTGGCACTTACCACTAGTTTAGGCTTCTCAGGCACTAGAGAGAGAGAGAGAAAAAAAAACAAGGAGAGCAGGAGATAGAGCATCATGAAACGGTAATTAGAAGATAATGGCAAAGCACATTATTCAAAACCTCAAGCAAAATAGCTAAATATGATTAATATAGCATCAAATGACTGGCTTCTTACTGGTATAGTGAGGTGTGACACAGTGAAACATTAACCAATCCAATGATTTCATGTCATCTAATAATCATTAGTGATAGTCTCGAGGATCATTACTAGCTACTGTATGTGTAGCTCTGTCTTTGTGTATGCTGCTGTAGTGTGTGTAGACACACTTACGTGGCAGGGCAGTGCAGACTGTGACAGGTTTGCTGCGAGCACCATCCCCTTTGGCAGTGTAAGCCCCCACTGATACAGAGTAGGAGGTGTCTGCCTTCAGGTCTCCGAGAACCACCTCCTGCAGCAACAACAAAAAAGCACGGTCAGCTGCAAAAGGCAGCTACTTTTGTGTTCCCTCAGGACTGCAATTTAATAAAAAAAAAGTCTAGGTCAAACTGGTCAACACCAGTACAAAAGCTGACTTAAGGTGCAATTGTGTGTTGTTTTCTGACTATGTACCAGTACACACTGCTATTCGGGACGTTTCTTGGGTTACTTTTGGAAGTTGTTTGTCTTTCTTTCATTGCTCACTTGCTGCTGCTGCTTTTGGGAAATATACCAGGAATTTGGTTTTCGTGATCACTTAACCGCAACTCAGAATTCAATATGTGTATATCAAATGATCTGACGATGAGTACAAAGTGTGGTTCATTCTCTACACAAAATTTCATTTAACTACACAATCATTCAGAACTCGTTTACATTTATCTCCATCTTAACACTAAACACAATTCTTCCTTCATTTCTGACTGCGTGGAATGCTAAATATAATAATCACCATGTTTTGGCAATATCTACAAATCACTCCTATCATCAGTCATCTTTGTATTTTTCTACGCTACTTTATTAAAAATCCTGGAGAACACACGATGCAGAAATGAAAAACTAATTTTTTGGCTTTTGGGTTTTAAGCTGTTGTTCTTGTCCTAGGAGATTTTAAATCTACAATCTCATAAAAATGACTCATCTACTTCTCATGCTTTGTTATCATTATTATTTAATAATAGGTTTAAAGAAAGCTCTACTCACATATTCAGCTGAGTCATCATGTGCCCACTGAACGATGGAACAGTAAAGATAGGTGAGAAAAGGAGAGAAATATACAATTATTGATTTCGGGGATCAAATCTAAATATTACAACTCACAACTAACAATCTTAAGAAGGGTACATTTTGCATCTTATTTATTTTTTTATGTATATACTATTAGCTGTGATGGATTGCTGAAATACAACTGTATAGAGGCAAAATATTTATCTAAAGGAATAACCAGATGGCTACTTGATGGCATATTGAACATACTGATATACAGTGTGTGTGGTGGACTTATAATTTCTTTGAGGCTTTACAAATAAACTATATTTTAATACACATATTAAATATTGCAGAGTAATAAAGCTAAAGTTAAACTGGACATGCCAGTGGTACCTGTGAGTCCTCTATGAGGATGTCCTTGATGAAGGGCTGTCCCTGAGGTTCCCCGTAGTTCATTCTCACATAGTGGACTTGGTACCCTCTGATCTGACCGTGCTGCCGCTCGGGCGCTGGTGCTCGCCATTTCACCCTAATGGCCGAGGCGTTCACAGTCTCGGCCTCCACCCCTCGCGGAGGACCACTTGGAACTAAAAATGCATTTTGGGATAGAGGTCAAGGGTCACAGATGATGGGCACTCAAACCTCTCAAGGTCTTTATTTTAAAAAAGTATCTTTGTATAATCAAAAATAGATTTGGTTTTAGGAGCAGGTAAAAATACTCAAAAGTTGAAAAAATATGTCAAAATACAACAACCCAAAAAGTCTAAAGCTCTGATGTCTGGGAAAAAGTCAAAATAGTAAAAAATGAGAGTGCTTGAGGAAAAAACATGGAGGAAAAAAGCAGTGGAGGATAAGAAGCAAATGTAGAGAAAGATAAGAATGGCAGATAGATAGAAAAGGATTTGTTGCCAGGGGCAGATAAACAGCGGCAGGCAGTCAAAGAGAAAATACTGTTATCAAGAAAAACCTCTCTTATGCTGCCAAGAACTACACTTCTCCCAAAAAGGAAAAAATACTGAAAGAAAAAACCTCCAGCCACCTCTTGTTATCTGACTGACCCACACATAAGCACTCGGAAGAAAGTGGGAAAATGTCTCAGTGGAGAGATTGAACGAATGTGATATTAAGCACGAATATCAAAAAAATCTGGAAAATATTTGAAATTGTTGTAGGCACAATCACAAACATTGATTAAAGTTAGCTAAAAGATATTCAAATAGCTGTCATGGATTTAGAGAGGAGTTGGAAGGGCAGATGGTCAGTAAGAACAGCCAAGGTGAGGAAAGTCCAAGGTACAGTTAAAGCCATAGGGTTTGTTTTGGTATCGGGGGCGGGAAATTCCCATCAACCCTTTTCCCAAAAATGAGGGGATTTTTACAAGAGAAGGGCAGGTGTGGAAAAATTAAAATGTCAGCTGGTGAAAAAGGGGTTGTTGTCGACAAGAGAAAACAGTGGGGAGGGTAGAAGCAGGAGAACATTTCTGGATTTTGAAGGTTTCTTGTGGTTGTGTAGGAATAAAGGGGAGGTTTTCAACTAGAGGGTAGTTTTAGTCGCTCTTAAATGCATCATCCATTTAGAGTGCAGCTCCAGGATAGATATAAACGCCTTTACTGGTCAGTGGAAGAAGCTTGCTGTTAGTTGAGGGTGCTTGGAGCTTATTAGGGCTGTATTAGTGGGTGGCAGCTAGGCATGGTTAGTGAGGCGGACGACTGTAATACAGGCACAGGGTTTGATTGGAACATACCATCTTCCTCAGTGCGGATAAGCAGCTGCAAACTTTCTGGTCCGTCCCCAGCTTCCGTCTGTGCCCGTATCGTTATGCCATACTCAGTCCATTTCTCCAGGTTTTCCAGGAGATATGGAGAACTCTCCGGAGGAATGCCATCAATTCTTTTAGACGTTTTGTTGCCCTCAGTATTGGAGTACTGGATGGAGTATCCCGTAATGATGCCATTCTGAAACTCCAGAGGAGGTGGAGTCCAACTTACCAGGATGCTGGTAGAACTGGGACTGGTGCATGTGATGTCCTGGGGTGGTGCTGAAGGAACTGATTGGCCAGTTTTGAGGTAGCACAGTAGGGTTTGTACGGGTAAATGATAAGTGGTTTGTGTGCAATTTGTTATCGGTGGGTGAAGAGGCAAGGATGTGAGGTTTGCCGTGGAGGAATGGGGATGAAATTGAGCAGATGAGAGACAGAGAACAAAAGACAAAGAAACATAAAATGTAAACAAAACACTGGAGAACAGAAGCTCTTGCGAAAAATGACCCTGTGACTAGAGAGCAAGATGGCTGATCAAAGATACTGAATGATGGGTGTCAACTTCTGTGTTGGTAGAAATGTTTGATTAATGAAAACGAGTGAATGATTTAAAAGAGATGCAACACAAAAACACTGACTAGAGCTTTAACACACAGACATACCTGCCCATAACTTACTTGTCCTTACAGCCTATTCAAGCCTCTGTGCTTGATCCATGATGGAGTTTCATCATCTCTATCTACAAACTTCTGGCTTCTTACCTTGATTTAGTGAATCTCTTACAGACCTCAGGTTGATAGCCAGCAAATTCAGTATTGCTATCAGTCGCTTAGTCACTCAGTTACTGCTCTATTTGCTGAATCCATTAATGGAGATCAGTCAATTACAAATGTAGTTTCTTCTATATTATTATTCTATATTTGTTGGGTGATCAAATCTGAGGTCAGTTTAGGTCTGGATTCGTGATAGTCCCTTTGTGACAATGCAAAAAAGCAACAATGCAACTGCCGAATGCTTTGCCAAATACATTTTGTAACACAGTTGTGTGTTACAGTATGATGGTCAAATCTTGATTCGGATACGTTTGTGTTTGTGTTTTTATGTGAGATCACTTTTTTTTTTTTTTACATTGTCCAAACTGGAACCTGTTTCTCTCTCGTTCAAACACACACAGTCACACACGGCAGTGTGTGTGTTTCCACCTACGTGTCTGTGGTGTGTCAATGGACACTTCGTTGGTGTATGCCCCTATTCCATGCTTGCTCCTGGCAGCCAGCTGGAAGGTGTAGGTGGAGAAAGGCTTCAAGTTCTTCAACAGATAAGAGGTGCTAGGCTCAAAGCTCACTTTTTTCTGAAGGGAGATGAAAAGAATTACATTTTAAAATTTAGATTAATTGTAAGGCAGACATGACCGTCAGTCCATCCATCCATCCATTTATATATCTGTGATTTCATCTGTTCTCATCCTGCCAACCACCCAGTAATTTATTATCTTAACAGCTAATCTCATCTACCTATCCATCAGTCTCTTGCTCCTTACCTCCTCTGTGTCATCAGCTCGTCGGTAGACCAGTTCGTATCCTGTGATTTGGTTGTCAGGGCCACCCTGGGGTGGGGCCACCCAGGTCAACAGGATACTTGTCTCAGACTTGGCTTCTCCCTTAAATTCTGAAGGCTGGGATGGAACTATAGAGTCGCAGAAAACCATGATTAGTCAAAGAAAACCCATTTGTATTTCTTTTCTTTTACTCTTGGAATTGCCATTTGGTTGATGGTTGTAATGTTTCCTGTAGTCCAATACATGCGCACACTGCGCAAACCTGACATACTTCCCCTGCTACCCTTATCTCACCTCCAGTTTTAGCTATAATCTGCAGGTCCTGGGAGAGGGGTCCATCTCCTACAGAGGTGAAGGCCAACACTCTGATGTAATAGGTCTTGTTAGGAGTCAAACCCTGGATGGTGATGAAATTAGCGCTGCGCACCATCTGCTTCTCCCACTGCACAACACAGACACAGAATACAATGTGTGAATGTAAACAGACACACATGTCTTGGGCACATGCAGACAAATGGTTCATAAAAAGAAACAATGCACACACAGGTACACACCTGGTTGACTGGCAGCGTGTTGTCCGAGGTGTAGTACACTCTGTAGCCGACCACCTGTCCGTTAGGTTCCTCTGGTTCGTCCCAGTGGATTATTGCTGTGGTTGTGCTCAGCATGCGACCCCTGACCTGCAAGGCAAACAGGAAGAACTTGCACTGAAAAGATAACTTTAACCCCAAACAGAATCAAAACTGCATCAAGTGAAAACAACATGCACACCTGTCGTGGCGGGGATGAGGGAGCCTGCTCAGCTGTGCGAGCCTCCACCACATCGCTGGAGGGGCCTTGGCCAATGGTGTTAACGGCTGCCACCCTAAAGTCATAATGGGAGTAAGGGCTCAGGCCACCCACACTGTAACGCGTTGTGGCGATGCCATCAATCTCTTTATAGGGGTCCTCTGAACCTTTAGCCCGGTGCTAGAGAGGAGGAAGGAAGAGCAAATACGCTGAATTAAAGCCAGCTCCGTAGAGAGGATGTGCTATGTATTTCTCTATGCGTGTAGATTATACACACCAACACCACAATCTGGTTTATGTAATATTTATGCTACAACATAAAGATACGAGATAGCACATGTTTAAAGTAGGTGTCCTGGTTTTAGTGAAAGGAGTACTCCATCACTGCTGTTCAAACAGGTCAAGTTTCATTCTCACGTTTCAATTCATTACTTCTTGAGGGAAGAAAGTACTCAAAAGACACAAGATCTCGTTTGAGCAGTTTGGGTGATTTTATTACTATGGGGAGACACAAGAGGCTCTTTTCATTTACTGACCTCCTCAGTAATTTAGTTTATCTTCATGTAAAGTCCTGTGCAGCTTCAGGCATCTTAACTTTCTCTGAAACCTGTGTGCACGTGCTGCAATGCTCGTGTGGTAGTGTGCAGGTAGGTGCAACCCGTGTATGCATTTGTGTGTCTGTCACACACCTGTATGATATAGTAGGACACAGGTTCTGGGTTTCCAGAATCCCAGGTAAGAGTAATGCTTGTTGCTGTTCTCTCCGTCACCACAGGGGTGCCTGGAGCCTTTGGTAGAGCTGAGAGAGATAATGAGAGAGAATGAGTTTTAGAATAAAAATATGATTTTGGAACTTTTGGAAAGTTGTAAACTAAATTAAATGGGGCAATCGGCACAGTATCAGAATGATACTGTGGAACTAATCTCTACACAACAATTACATATCTTGGAAAACAATAATGAACTAAATTGGCTATGCCATAGGACCCAAAACGCAAGGAAGTCCTGAGTCAGCAAGTTTAAAACACTCTATAATAACTATGCATATTGATAAAATAAATACAGATAAACATGGTTGACTTTTCTCTGTTTAATTCTACAATATAGTGAAGAACAATTTCTCCTACACATCAAGTGCGTGTGCATCTCAGACAGAAGCCACTGTGGTCTGATCTATTAAATTAAATAACCAACATCTCACTCGAGGCAAAGTCAACTCATGTACATGCTGACGAACTGACCTTTCACGATAATCTGTGCGACCGCCTCAATTACACCAAGTGTCGACATGGCGACACAAGTGTAATTGTTAGACTGTCGCACGTCTGTCAGTTCAAGGACGTTGCGGCCGATGGGCATGTCATCCTCTGGTGTCAGGTCTTCTGCTCCCAACATCCACTTCACATAAGGCATGGGTGAGCCCACTGCCACACAGGTGATGTTGACATTTCCCCCCGGCATGATCTCGCTGTCTGCTGGGGGGATGGAAAAGCGAGGGGGGACACGACGCACTGGACAAGATAGCAATGAAAGAAGAGGGAAGGCAGAGGAAGATAGATGATTAAAAATTCATAATAGTGTTGTTTAGTAAAGTGCAGTGGGCAGCAATCATAGGTTATACACTGTAGGGTTATTTTTTTGTTGTGCAATGTGTTCTCAGATTAAGTTTTCTAGCATTCAAATGAAACAGCAAGCATTCACACAATCTGATACATCATCATAGGGTGCATGTGATATCACAATGTTTTATTCATGGTGTTTTTAGGTGTGCTCCATTAAATATTTAATGAACTGAAACACAAAAGACTCTCACGACAAACTCACAACAAACACACAAGCACTGACAGGGGAAAAAAAGAGGAAAGATGAACACAGGGTACAGTGTGTCTCAAAGGAGTAAACTGTACAGGTACGTTTAAACCTTCAGTACCGCACATAAAAACAGACGAGACACACAAACGCAAATGGCAGTTTAATGGAAGAAAAAGTAAATACTCGGGAGGGACTCAAAAAAAAAAAGCCACACGGTTGTTACTGTACCAACCTTCTCGCAGCTCTGCAGAGGGAGGTAGGACAGAGTACGGCAGTAGAGTAGGAGGAGGTGGAGGACGAGAGAAAAGAGAGGAAATATCAGAGAAGAGACAGGAGACACGGAGAAAAAACAAGTTAGACAAAGGAGCACGGCATGATGGCAACAGACAGAGGGATAGCCAAAGAGCGTAAGGAAAGAAAGAAAGAACTGAGCAGAAGTGGAAAAAACAGAAGCCATAAATGGCCAGTGTGTTGGTGAAAGCCTTCCTGTTTAAGGAAGCCTCCACTGCTGACTGTCTCTGTAGACCTCCTGTCAAACACTCACTGAGCAGCACCGCAAGATTCCACCGGCCCTGCAAGCACTGTTATATGCACATGACTGACTCTGTGCTGTTAGTGTGTGTGTGCGTGTGTGTGTGTGTGTGTGTGTGCATGTGGGCCCATGTATACATATATACATGAACACACATGCACATATATATTTTGTGTATGACACAGACGTGGGAATGATTCTGTGTGTGTACGTCCAGTCGTGTGTCTGCTTGTTCCATATCCCTAGGAGCAATGTTGCAGTCAGATAAGCATGCTACACTGTTTAAAGTTTTTTTTTTCCAGTTTTGGGGGTGGGGGGGCAGAAAACAGAGCAAAAGGCCCCGGGAATAAAAATGTCTCCAAGACTCAAACATTTGGTGGGTATATGTGTGTACCCCTGCTAAAGGAGACAGTGCCTGAGGAAGTAAGGTGCCTGTCAGATTTGGGGGAGAAACACAAGTGTTAACCAGACAATGATTTGTTTTCTCTAAAGGTCTAAAGGCTAAGGAGGGAGGGCAGAGAGATTAATAGCCCGAGTGAAGCTTTCAGCTGAGTCTAAACTTGATGCTCTCCTTTCAAAGTCATTCTGTTTTCTGACTCTACAGCTAAATACAGCAGGTTTGACAATATAATATCATATAAACATGTGAAAAAGCACAGTAATTCAATATGTCCATGTCAAAAAGTTCTATATCTTCTTTGAAAAGATGTTCAAAAGCGCACTCCCATTAACCACGTGATCTCTACCTCTAATGGCTTTTTTAAAAATCCCCATCTTACCTCTGACGTAGAGGTTAGCTGGGGT
This sequence comes from Anabas testudineus, assembly GCF_900324465.2. Classification (NCBI taxonomy): domain Eukaryota; kingdom Metazoa; phylum Chordata; class Actinopteri; order Anabantiformes; family Anabantidae; genus Anabas; species Anabas testudineus. The sequence goes on along the minus strand of NC_046610.1, from coordinate 13,932,235 downwards.
GGAATATCGTGTCCCATCGCTGTTGGTGGCAACACACTCATACTTCCCCTGGTCTGACTCCTCACTCATCTCTATCTGCAGGGCACCTGGGTGAATGAAGGGATGAAGAGGAAGTATAGATAGAGAGAGAGGAGAGTCACATAGATAAATAGAGAGGAAGAAGACCAATAGAAATCAGATAATTGGTTAAACTCCACAAGTACATTCACATATAAATGGTAAAAAACTGCAGAAGGGGTAAATGAATTTGAGGGAGTTTTCAGCAAAAAAACAAGCTGAACTCTGTATGAAGGACACAGGGCTAAAAAGGGAGCCGGATCTATAGGCACACATAAACAAGTTTCTACCACTGTCAGCAAGAATCTGCCCAAAACAAGGGTCAGCTTCCTGATTTGGAAACAGGAAGAAAACAAAAACAAACAATGAAAGAAAAGCACTGACATAAAGCCTACAAAAAACAGAGAATGTAGTTTCCATGCAAGGCAGAAACAAATAAACCAAGCAGCCAGAATGTGGAGAAATCCAGTCACAAATACATTATTTGGAAAATTCTTTGCTGAAAATTGAGATGAAGTTACAGGGAGTAAATCAGGTTTCAGTTCTCAAGGATAAAATTTGACCATGGTGTTAAGATATCCCCAACCCTTTCGGATCCACCAATGGGATCAGGAGTGTGATGTCATTTAAAACACACCCAACAAGGAGGTAAAGAGATCAACTGACCTCCATCAAGGCCAACAGATTGAAAAAAAAAAAAAAGAACGACATACGCAAAGCCTTGGGAAGGGACCGATGCTTTCTCGCTCCCTGAAAATAGAAAAACTGTCAAAAAGGTCAACCAGAGGTTCTTTTAAAGATGGTGTGGTAAGGCAAAAAAGCGCCCATAAAAACTTTATCAAAAAAGTGGTTGTTTGGGGCTTTTTATCGGTAATGAGAGAGAAAACAGGACGTAATGGTAAAAAAACTACGGAGAAATGTGTGTGTGAGTCTGTGCATGTTTGCGTGTTTATGCGCGTGTGAGCACACTAATGTCTGCAAGTGTGTCTGAGTCTTCGCCATCTGGACTTTTCAGGTTGAGCGAATAACAGCTGGGAGGGAAAACAAAACTGGGACGTTTGATTGGGCAAATATAGACAAGGTAGAAGAAGAGGCCGGGTCAAGCTAAGGTCAAGACCCCGTAAAAAAAAAAAAAAAAAAAAAAAAATTAAGAAAATTAAGGAAAATCAGATCATAAAAAAAATTAAAAAGCAAACAAACAGAGGTAAAAGTGGTATTATGTTTTATCACCTCAAACGGAGCAACAAAGAGTCATAAACACAGCATGCTTTAGACTGAATACAAAAAAAATGTGTGGGATGTTAAACTGATGGATAGAAAAATAAAACGAGATCACAATATGGTGAAGAAGAAAGCAATGGATTTCTGTGTTAAAGAGTGAACACTGAGGCTGAGATGGAAAAAATGAAAGAGATGAGGAGAGAATGGAAGACGAGAAGAGGGGAGGTGATTAAAAGTCAGAGTATTATGAATTGCTGCTCAATTCCAATTCCCCCTGTTGCACCTACCGCAGATCTGCGCCTTCTGGATGAGTATTACCAATATGGCAGAGTCCTGACTCATATGGACCCAAAACCCATATTGGTTAACCCATGCAGAGCTGCATTTGTTTTGTTTTTTTCAGATCTGTGAGACAAGTAGGAACGAAGGGTTGAAAAGGAATCAGGCCACTGTGTCATGTTGGTCCTCCCAGCAGTCTTACCTCGTATGGGCGTGCCACCTGAGTGGGCAATGAATGCACGAGATTAGAGAAGGAGAAGAAGAAGAAAATGTTAGTACCACAGCAGGGGAAGGGGATAAAGGAGAGAGGGACTTTGGGGTAGGGATGTGGGGGTGGGGGTGGGCTAGGGGGGGGGAATCAAATTAGGGAGAAAGACTCAAAATATAGAACCTTAGAAAAAGAGAGGAGTAAGAGGCATAAAAGAAAAAAGACAGATTAAATAAAGACAGAATAAGTCTGAGAGGAGAGAGATACTAGATAGACAGAGAGATAGACAGTGACAGAGTTATAAGGAGGAGGGTTATAGATTTGATTTGATTGACTTGCAGCGGGGGCAGATGTGGCTGTAGGAGTAAGGTAGTGTCTGCACTGCACTCAGCTGGTTGGACAGGCAATCTAAGCAGAATTAACTGGCCTATGTCTTAACCTGCTAGTCCTACTAGTAGGATGGTATACTGTGTAGTACTAGTGTGAATGTGCCTAAAGGAAAAATCCACCCTCCAGCACTTTAACACTTTCAAAGAAAAAAACAAAACAAAACCCTGCATTATCCCTATTTGTATCTGTATTGATTTTATGTTGTGTGTGTGTTGTACTAGTTTTTTCTCTAAATCTGCAAGATAACTGGCAAAAGGTTGACAATGTGACATCAACTCAAAATCTTTCCATTACGGTCACAACTAAGTCTGACAGCAGACGAAACTTCTACATCGAACACAGCGGTAAATGTCAAGCTGGTATCTTAGCTGCTAAAGACCTAAAACTAAGCAAAAGTGTGTTTGTGCACTCGATACCTTGAATGGACTATCAACCATGTGTGAAAGGTCCAATACAGAAGAGGACACGCACACTAAACTCTTTCTAACAGAAGAAGTGTTGAGCTGCAACACAACAACGACTGAAGAAATGCAAAATTAAGAGTACTGAAGAGTGGATTGTTTTTTTATTAATATATCTAATATATTACAGTGACAGCCAGACCACAACTTCTACACTGTAGTGACCAGGTTTAATATATATTGTACATACACTACTCTGTCAATGTCGAGAAGTCTGAAACCTGGTAGCCAATTGATTTTCTTACAGTGGCTCCACCAGAGGCCTACCTAACAGCCATCTAGAGTTGATGGCTTATTGACTGGTAACTCTATACAGCAGAGTGGACAGAGTAAGTGGGTGAGTAAATGACACAGTGAGTCAGTGAGTGAGGGGAAGAATAATTGATTAAGTGAGAGGAAGTGAAGAAAAGGTGAAATAAATAGGTGAGTGTGAGGAGAGAGTTATTGTAATTCTTTGGGTGCGGAGAGGCTGCAGGTGCACAGGTGAAGGTGTGGCCGCTACCTCTAGGGTGACGGAGATAGGCGCCAGGGGTTGTATATGTGTGTTGGTAGCATTTACAGTACGAAATCTATTTGTGGGTGTCTATGGAGTTTACTGTGTGTGTGTGTGTGTGTGTGTATGTTTCATATTATCTCTGGGTGTGACTGTTAGTAAAATGCATGCCATGCATTTTAATAACACGCCAACATTTGTAAAGGTGAGCAGCAGCAGCAGCAGAAGTAGCAACATTAGTGAACAGTAAATATAGAGAAGTGGACAGTGAGGGTGTGGGCCTCGGAACAGAAGCACTTACCAAAGGACTCTGTGGTTAAAAGATACAAAGAGAAAAGAAACAGCATAGACACGGCATTACAATGGGACCAGTGGTTACACAGACGAGTTGACTTAGCAGAAAACACCTTGAAAAAGCAGTGGAACTCCAAGAAAAAAATGTCATGAATATTGATTATCTACACAGAATTAATTATCACCCTAGAAGAAGAAAGGTAAACATGTTTGACACTTTAAGTTGTAGCAGTTTTGTAAAGCCTTCTAATTGTCTTCACTTCATTTCTTTTGGTTAAAATGCACATCAAAGAGACAGTCTGAGCAGGGCAGTAGGGGTTGAGCCAGAGAATTAAAAAACAGGGACAGAAGCAGAAAAGGTTTGTTATCCACAAAGAAGCCAGAGAGTCGGGTGTCCAATCACAAGAAAAGGGTTTTTTGGGTGGAGAGCTGGTCCCTGGAAGCAGAAGGAGGGCTGAGGAGGGAGGGGAGCTTCGATTTGACTAGTTGTGGTTTTACACACTACTGTGGCTATAGAGGAACTGATGGATGGACCGAGTGATTTGAATTTATTCTCTGTGTGTTTACAAGTAAGGTGGATATATTGTCTGTGCGTCAATTTCACACCCACACGAGACTTTCAAAGGAATAAGGGAAAACAAAATGTTATTTGTTTGTTTAGTCACAGCAGTGAGCTATCATAAGGAGGCCACTCCCTCAGTACATACCACCATCACCTGGGTTTACCTCACACATTCTGCTGGTAAAGAAATGAGTTCAGATATGTGATGCAACCTGAAGTGTGTTGCAAATGTTTGAAATAGTTTTCACTGAGAGCAAGAAGTGAATCATTTGTGATGGTGATTTGCACAGGAAGAAAGTAGAGAAAAGATGGGAGTTCGCTTTAAAAGGCCTTGAAGAGTTTAGAAGGGTTGGCAACCATACACAGTCAACTCATACTGCAGCAGCAGAGACGGGCAGCTGAGAAACACAGCCAGTAACCACGGCACGAGGAGAGTGGAACAGCAACAGGACAAGGGGTGAACGAGGACAAAAATAACAGAGGCTTTGGAGGGACAGAGATTTCCAAAATTAGTTGGAGGGGTTGGGAGGGCTGGATATTGAGGAAATGATAAAAGCAAAGTAGCAGGGAAAATAAAACCGAAGGGAAGGGAGAGATTGGGAGGATAAAGGCATTGGTTACCTGAGCGGAGCTGCTTGATTCGTCCGTTGTTATTGGACGTGTTGACTGGCAGAAAATCCTTGAACCAGGTAATTTCTGGGTCAGGGTTTCCACTAGCAGCACAGAGCATTGTGGCAGTCCGAGAACGTTCCACCACTTTCAGCTGGGGACCCATGTCAATGGTGGGGAACCCCGAGGGCAACTGGTCCTCTGGAAAGATCAAATTAAGTCAACACAGAGCCATAAAAGTCTTGTACAGGCAAATGTCTTACCAGCAGCTAAAATACACAAAACATTTGATATAATGACTACAACCAATTCTTAATATTCATTTTACAGTTTATCCACTTTTCACATTCTTCCTGTAATCAGTGGTGTCAGGCCATTTTGCACCAACCTGCAGCAGGAAGACTGTCTTCAGAAGAGAGATAACATGTTGCTTATACTTGAGGAGTCCGTTTAAGCTCTGAACTGACACCACACAGGTTTTGAACTTGAGGTTACAGTCTACATACAGCGAGTCTACAGTGAAGACTGTTTTAAGAGAAACTGACCAGTCAAATACAATACTCAAATTTAGATTCAAACCAGAGTCAAAACATGTTTTGCATCAGCCTTGAGCCTGGAGGCATAACTTTTGAAGAATCCTATAGTGAGGTCAAATGGAATAACTAACATTTGACTGCATCTGACAAACTACTTCACTAAAGCTTGAGGCAACCGCTCTTCAAATAGGAATCAACTGAAAATCAAATACTCTCTATTCTGCTGGGAATCCAAAGTTACGCTTTTTGTCCAGCTCGGTCTATTGCACACAACCCTCTCTGGCAGTTCACTTCTTGCATAAAATCAAATAGGCAAGTGCAATAAAGACAGATCCAGCGGGACTCACACCCTATTGGGATGGCAAATCAAATGTGAATTCATAGACATTGAAGACATTTAAATCAAACATGAAGAGCCATTTGAGTGCGATAGATGAAATCAAAGGCAGCGAGCCAACCTCATTCAGCAGGAGTGAGAGACTGAAAAGAAGGCGAGGGACAATGCTTGAAGGAAGGCGGGGATCAAAGACTCGTGAACCCAGTCAAGCTGAAAAGATACTGTACTCACCCTCAGAATCAAATGGGTTCAGTTTTTTTTTTTTCAAAACAAATTCTTAACTTTGTTCAAGGCTGTACTTTAAAAGGTAAAATATCAGATTCATGAGTCATCCATAATAAAGTGCATAAAGATGGACGTGGATAAATAAGGCAGACAAGCAAGGCGTGTGTGTTCCTGCGTGTGTTTGCGATGTATTTGATCTAGAAGGCAGTCTATTTTAATTTTAGCCCGTTTTTTTTTTTTTTCCCACTTAGAATCCCTTGCGACTTTATCCCTCTCAACCACACAGAGCCTCATTAACGGGAAATCCTAGCACTGAACCTCGCCAAGGAGATGCTAATTCTGGTACTAGCCCATCGAACCGTAGCCGACGGGTTGCGAGACACCGGCTTCGCAAGTGTGTGTGTGTGTGTGTGTGTGGCCTTTTAACAGCTCCAGTTTCAATCAATCACAACGCCCGACAAATGGAAACATGGGCACAATAAAGCAAGGGAACAAGATGAGAAGGTGTTTGCGTGTGTGAGTGTGTCTGTGTGGGCGGCTGGTGAAGGAAAGCAAAAGTCTAAAAACAGGAGGAAGAGTGGAAGAGAAGAAAATAGAGTGAGACACAATGACAGTAAGGAAAACACAGGCAGAGCGCGAGAGAAAACACAAGAGAGGGAGAACACTGGGGAGCCATACAGCATAATAATCCTTCTCTCTGCTTTCATTATGCAAACGCTTACTTCAAAGCCAGCCCCTTGTAGGCAGAAATAATGCATTCTATTTCATCTACCTGGGGTGGGACGCTGCATTGAACACTGAGGATGCACAGTTAGAATGCTACTCCCTGACATCATGCATCTCTGTCTGCCCCTCTTCCACAACCCCTTCACATGTGCGGGAAAAAGAGAGAGCTGCAGATGTGGGCGTGTGGGTGCAGGTGTGCAGAGACTTGAAGACAATCAACACCACAGCACACAGCGCCGCTGCACAAGGTCTGGATGAAAATGCACACACACACACACACACACACACACACAAACACGTGTACAGATGCACAAACACACACGCTATACTGTGAAGACAGAACGAAAGTCTTTCTAGTTTAAAAATGGAACCGTGTGAAGAGATGTATTTGAAAGCATTTTTTGGGCTGATTGAAAGGGCAGATGGATGTTAACACATGCACATAACCAGTCAAACAGGGACAGGTGTAAGTAACACCACAGTGTATTTGGGACAAAGCTGCTCCAGTATATGTGTGTGTGTGTGTGTGTGTGTGTGTGTGTGTGTGAGAGAGAGACTGTGCTGCTGAACAGTAACGGTTACAAACCCCCTGAGGTCAGACCAGATGCGTAACCTTACACTCCGCTGAGTGAGGAGCCTTCCACACATCCCACTGTTTCATTTGGATGTGCTCCCACTTCAGTGTTTCCACTGTGAGTGATCCAGATAATTTCACAGCTCATAGAAAAGCCTGATCACACAATCATGGGAACTGCTGTGCGAACACTGCACTCTTTATATCAGACCCACAATGTAATCCACACACACACATCGCTCGCTGGGTTTGTCATCTGGAAATCTGGACGGCTCCACGTAAAATCTGGCCTTACAATCATGGGAACTAAAGCGTGACCTAGCTGCTGCATTAAGATCTCATGTCTAATCTGTGCACCTGCATACAAACCTGCTTGGTCAGTCAGGACTGACTCACAGGCCAAATTATTTTGAATGGGGAAAAAGGCCAATAAGAAAAATTACCAGTTTACCCAAACTGTCCGCTGTAACCACTGGTTCAAATGTGACTTACTGTACCATTCATATCAACACCTTCATCTTTTCCAGTCTGGACTCCAAATAAATAGTTTTAAATCATCTGCTCTTGCTGCTTCAGTTTCTTTCCCTATTCACTGCCGTGTTCACAGTGAGGAAGACTGAAATTCTCCTCTAGATGAAATTTGAGAACATATTAATTTGTTTCTGTGTTCATTCACTTTTCTATTAGGGCCTAAACACTTTGCAACAAATTCCAACAGATACACACCAAAGTTTTACTGAATCATGAATTATATATTGTCGTCCTGTACACTGGATCCTAAAGGATATAATTGCTCTGAAGTTCATTATTATTTCAGCTATTACCAATCACTACCATTTACTGGAAGCCAAGATTTCAATTAGGCTGGTTCTAATCCTCAGTAATTAAGCCGGCTGACCTTAACACTAGATCCCTCCTGTCAGCCAGTCAGTCAGCCATTCAGTCAGTCACTGGAGCTGTGTCTCTACACAGCCAGGGGAGATGGGGAGACATGACTGACAAGACCTTGTGTGTGCATGCACAAATCAGTGTGTGTCTCTGCGTGGGTGCGCAGACACACACTTTATAACTGACATTTGGACTGGCAGCCTATCAGGGGCTATTAGCTCCTCCCAGGTGGCCTCTTGTTCATCCACAACAAAATGACTCCTCAGAGAGGTAGAAAAAGGCTAATCACTACATAAAGACTGACTTCTTTAGATTAAGGTATATGTATATGTATATGTGTACTCTATGTATATGTATAGATGTGAGAGATGAGCGAATGGGAGCTTCTGTCAAAGGTGGCAGGCAAAATCAAAAAAATAGATGCAGAGATACATAAGCACATAGAGATGTGCACAAGCAAGTGAGTGTACCTCCATGCACACAGGAAGACACACTCAAACATATACAAAGACAGCCATGTGCGACACGAAACATTCTGGATGGATGGAGCGGAACAGCACAGAAGATGCAAAGAGTGGTCTGATGTGAATAATTTAGAGATTGCTGTGTAGTGGACCTAAGAGCATAAGGAGAGACAGTGGAGAGAAGAAGAGAGAGAGTGAGTGAGAGAAAAGGAGAAAAGTATATAAAAAGATAAGAGAAATGGGGGAGTGGAAGAAAGGGAAAGTAACGGGGAGTAAACTTGGAGAGACAAAAACAAAGACGAGACAAAATAAAAAAGGAAGTAGAAAAGAACTGTAGACTAGATTATTACCCCTCAGAGAGACACGAAGGAGAGAGAGAGAGAGAGAGAGATGAGATGAGATGGTAGAACAATAGGCTGCACGCCCTTTCCCCACGAGTATGTACTGTAAAGGCAGGCGATGTGATTATCCACACTCGAGCAGCTTCACTCACTAAGACACTCTTGAGCTTCAAACTACCGGTGCATAATGTTCTCCTAATGGACTCCACTAACACTAACATCACTATCTGCATTGATGGACTCCTGCTAACACTAACAGAACCATCTACCGCAGTGGACCCAGCCTCAGACTTACTCAACCTCTGTATCTACATTGAAAGAAACATTCTCAAGGCTACATAAGGCTTCTACATAAACTACATTGCAAGAAAATCTCCAATCTTCAAACATTATAATCTCAATATGATACCAATCTACACACACTGAGACTGGCTGTATACACCTGACAAGTATATACTTTGATTTAATTTTTAATTATTGGGTTACAACACACTATAATATGTATAAGTGTTTACTGTCTTGTATATAGCAGTCAACAAGTACAACTCTTCCTGTGCATAACTGGTCAATTACCAACTAATGAATGATAAAGGATGAATGAATGAGTAATGAAAGACTTGACTGTGTAATTAATATAATAAATTAATACTTAATATTTGATATTGAGATGTGTTATAATATCAATTATTTAAAAAAAAAGCTTATATAACACCTGTGTCTATGTGCAGGTATGTGTGTGTGTGCACACATGTGGTCACGCTGACCTCGTAGCACATTTAGCCTGGTGGAGGCAGTGATCTCTCCTGCAGAATTGGAGGCGTGACATTCGTAAATAGCCTCGTCTCTTGGGGTTCTCAAAGGCTGAATCCTCAGGACCGAACCGGACCCATCGTCAAATTCTATTACCTGTCAGTAAGAAAAAAATAAATAAATAAATAATTGAGTTGGATTTTGCTTTGTAACAAGTGAATTTGTCAATAAACAACTTTAATGCTATAGGACATACATGATATACACATACACACATACTGTAGTTATTTAATATTACATGTGCACTTGAATGATAAACAGTATTTTCACAGAAATGGAAATCTAAGAACACTAAGACTGGGCAATATAAGCGCATAAGTCAAATTTAATCCAAAGCCACTAGGTATACCAGGATCTTTACTTGGAACAATCACACTCTCACACTGAAATATATTCCACCGGACAAGCAGTAGCCGGGTTTGTTCTTGTTTATGCCCTTTTCATATTTAGGGTATGCATGATTTTTCAGAACCACTCGATTGCACATTAAAAGTCCTCTTGCATAACTCTAATACATGTGTGTAGGAACAGAGCTGGATTCTGAATTCTCAGAAGATTTCCACTGACTGAAATCCAATAAAAAGAAATCCCACAACAACTACTGACAGACAGGGCAGTAAAGAGAAATATACGGCAGCTAGTTGCAGCTTATATAGGGTGGATTAAAAATAAAATATCTCCCCGAGTGATTTAATCACAAACAGGTGGACACTAAGGGAGGGAACTCAACTTATTATAGTGGAAAAGCACCCAGAGCTCAGGGTGACACTGGCTGCTTCAACATCTCCATCTAGGAGTGACTTGTGAGGTGGCGAAATATAATCTAAGGTTAGAGCCTTCAGGAAACTAATAAGGCTGATCATATAAGAATCTCATATACTGTTGCCCAAGGCATCATCTGACATATGAAAGAGTTTGAGCAGATAGCATTTTCACACAGTTGTATAACCTTTGGAGTACAAATGGGGAGAAAGAAAGTAAACTGATCAAATCTTAAACGGTACAATTTTAGCTTTACATGTAAAGTGGAGCAAGTCGTGAAAAAACCTAACATATTATTGATTTAAATGTCAGCTCTCATTGCACTAAATACAGTACTAACAATACACCTTGCTCACAGCAGGCACTCTGATTAGTCATCAAACAAGAAGCAGCTGATCCAATAACACTGTTGATTTCCATGAAGTCAGCATTCACAGGGCTTTTTAAAGTGGTTAATCTCAATATCAAATGTCAACCTGAACTCTATTAGTTCATTATTTTTAATTATTTTCTTGATCAATAGTTTGCTCTGTATAAATGTAAGAAAATGATGCTTTTCATAATGTCCACAGTGTCACGTTTACCTTATTTCATCACCAAAACTGAAAACAGATAGCCTGGCTCCGTCCAGAGCTTTCTAAAGCCTCCGCATACTTTATGAAGTTAGGTTGGCTCCACCTCAATATTTAATGGACAGATATGAGACTATTGATCTTCTCATCTAACCTTCAGGAAGAAAGCTGAGAGTACAATTAATTGATTATCAGAATGGTTGCAGATTAATTTTCTGCAGATTGACTAATTTAAAAATGCATTGATAACTTCAGCTCAGGTCGGCGTATAAATAATACATAAATAATAAAAAGAAAAGCAACTAATAGCAGCAGGGACGTCTTTTTTTAAGACATCACTGCCTCTGTTGAGGCGCTGTTGTGTGATGCTAACATATAACTTTTTCAGTTTACAACACTTCCGGGGATCAGTAGGTTGAGAGTTTCTGAATCAGTGACTCTGCTTCATACCTCAAATCTCTGGTTGCTGACTTTTTTGCCTTTTTTGTTCCAGACAATCTTGGGCTGTGGATCCCCTGCGGCCTGGCACACAAAGGAAGCCACTCCCCCCTGGACTCCTGTTTGGTCTTCTGGGGTTCTTGTGAATCTGGGGGGTGCTGCATGGAAAGATGTCATTTAAAAGTTAGGTCAACACACAATACTCTCAATAGCACAATTACACTGTGAGGACATTCATGTATCTCTGTTTTCCAGTGCACTTGTGCATGTCGGTGTGTTTGTGTGTGCCTTTTCTTTTTCATACACGTGTGCAAGTTCCACCAAATGTTCCTGTACCACCAAAGAAGCTTAATATTTCTGTGCCATAAAGGAATTATGAAGACTTACTCCTGACATGACCACTAAAGCCCCTCGTTCTGGGGACGCCAACAATATCATAACCACAGCCACCGCTGGATTGTGACATCGTGACATCAAAAAGATTCGGCACGTCAGTCACGGCACGTCACTGCCAGTTCGCCTAATGGCATTCCAGCCAAACCAGAAAATCCCTACTTAAGGGCTTACCGCCAACCGCCCTGACAAAGGGAGAGAAATTGCTTTTTGCTGTTTAAAAGGAGGGAGGGGGAGAGGGAGAAAAGCTAAGCTTTTGAGAGAAGGAGCGAAAGAGAGAGTGTATTAAAAGAGCGGGGAGAGCAGAACAGAAGTGCGGGCGAGATAAAGGGAACGAGTGAGCGAGACAGATGGAGAGCAGAATGGGTAAGGAAGAAAAAGCATGAACAACAGAGGTGAAGGGAGACAGGAAGATGAGCAGGATGCGGATACGAAAAAAGGAGAGCGAGGAACAGACAAGGTGAGATAGAGAGAGAGCGAGCCAGATGTACTGGCCAACATGGTCAGAGAGCCCCAAGCTGTCCAATCACCTCCACACCTCACTGGCTCCCGGCCAAATCTACTTCAATGAGTGAACAGAACAGATTGTGTGTGAGAGCTCAAACAACACAACTTGAAAACAAGTATTATTATTAAATGAGAATTAAAAAGCTATAAATTGCATTTAATATTTACTCATCCCTAAACGTTACCATACTTTACATTCAATAGTCACCTCTGCTCCCCCACACAGCAGCAGCTAGTTTAGCCTCTATAACTGCACATGGCTGTGCCTTCAGCTACAGTAGGAAAAGACATGGAACAAATTGTTGGTACCCTTCAATGGTCACTGAAATAACTTAAAACTGATGAAGAAAATAATAAAATAAATAATTAAATTATAAAATTTAACTAATTAAAATCAGACATTGCTTTTGATTTGTGGTTCAACATATCGTTTAGAAGTTAAAGTCCACAGGACTGTAGGCAACCTCCCTGTACGTGGCTGCAAGATAAGAATTTATGAGAAATTATAGAGACAGATTCCAAAGAGGTAAAATCCAAGGTCCAGGTCCATCAGTGTCGGATCAGACCATCGACCACTGTTTGGGCCAAGCTTTATGTTCACAGATACAAAAATGAAGAATACAAAGAAAAGAACACTGTACCTACTGTAAAACATGGAGGAGGCTTGGTTATGTTATGGGGCTGCTTTGCTGCATCTGACACAGGGTGTTGTGAATCTGTGCAGGGTACAACCTAATCTTAAGACTGTCAAGTCATTTTGGAGCAAAGTGTGCTGCCCAGTGTCAGAAAGCTTGATCTCAGTTACAGAACATGGTCCTCCAACAGGATAATCACCAAAAACACAACTAAAAACACAGGTGCAGGAGCATTTTTATTACTTGCTCAAGATGCCTCTTTCATCAACTACCATTTTCCTTGGCCAACCTGCTCTACTGCATGTGTGCTGCTCAGTACACAGTACACCAGACATTTCAAATTGTTGTATTAGCTATACACAATGCTGTGTAATGAGTCTGTTAGATTTTCCCTCTTTTCCCAGAGACAAGAAACTGTGAACATTACTGTTAACAAGTTCAGTCTCATATTTATCTTTTGAACTTAAACACAAATGTCTTCAATCTACAGCAAACCTTTCCATTCCAACACTGTATATATATATATATATATATATATATATATATATATATACACATATATATATGGGAGAGTATTATATATTTTGATTGATAACAAATAAGTTATTTCCCATTCACTAGTTCCTGCTTTTCAAATGTGAGAAATTTTAGGGTGGCTTGAACAAGACAAGCACTTTGAAGACTTGACAGTGGACTCTGAGAAACTGTCACGGCCATTTTTTTTTCACCCTTTTCTGACATTTTGCAAACTGGACAACTAATGAATTTCACAGCTGTACATGCACACCATAATACTGTGTGTGTGTGCGAAGCAAAAGTGTGTGAGCAAATATGTGTGTGCCCATCTGAGAGCGAGAAAGGGAAATAAAGAATGAGGAGCGGGAGAATCACTCTCTTAATCCTCTTGCTAATCTCTCCCCCACAAAACAAATGAAAAGTGTAAAGCCAGCAGAGCCATACTAAAAGGCATGGTAGACCTTTCAATTGCTTTTTTATCTTTCCTCCCTTCTCTTTATCTCTCTAGCCCCAATCCCTCTTTTTCTATATCTCCTGTTTAATTGTCTTATGTTCTCTCTTTCTTCTATTTTCCCCCTTTATCTCTACACCCTGCTCCTAATTCTTTACCACTGAATCACTTCCTTTCCCCCGTTCACAGCTGCTCTCCTAGTGCCGTCTTTCATCCTCCTGCTTGTTACTCTTTCTCCATCTCCTCCCTCAATCTCTGGGGTATTACATAAGTCTTCCTGTCACATTGACTGACTTAATAAGGGGGGTGGGGGGTATGCTCCACACATCTCCCAACTCACTCTCACAGTTCCTCTCCTCTCTCTTATTTTTCTCCTCCCTTTCTTTATCGGCTGTCATCCTTATTCTCTTTACTACTCTTCTCTACTCTTCTCACGCTCGACCATTTTTTCTCCAAATTCATCCTAGTCCTCCTTCTTCTATCATCATTGCTCCTCTTTGCTCCCTGTCTCTCCTTTAACTGTTCTGTCTTTTGCTAAGATCATCAGGGTCTTATGGTCATGCTGCTTGGTAGGATTAAGCATTGACATTTGGGCCAAGGGCGAAGTGGGAGGCTCAGGCTCATAAGGGCACTTCAATATTTTTCATTTTAGGGGAGGAAAGGGATGCTTCCATGCATATTAGTCCATGCCTAAAATTGAAAAGGATGATGACGCTTGAAAAATCTACACAAAAAGTGGACACTTTTCAGCTCTGGTCATCGTGCATGACGGTCTCCCACTTTTGACCAAAGATGGAAGTAAGGGAAACCTACCGAGTTGGTTCACAGAGAGATTTACATGGAATTAGACAGTGCCAATCAAAGGGGTGGATGGAGTGTGGCCTACATAAAGCCCGCCATACAGTGGGATGTGATCTACACAACAGATGGCAGGGAGAGGGATTACAAACTCCACTCTTTGCACCACTTTCGAGCCATGGCTGAAGATGTGTGATAAACTTTGACTGAAAGTTAATTTTAATGCCTTTTTGGTATTTCAAATTACAGAAATAGATACAGCTACAGATATAGTTGATTGTATAAGGAATTGCAACCCTTTTAAATCATATATCACAAACATATTATCAGACAATCAGGAAGGAAATGAACTGTTGACAGGCTGCTATGATTTACTTCGAACCGCTGCACTATTTTTGGTTTAAAATACTCCATATTTGTATAAACCTTCCTCAAATGAACCTGTAAACCGTAATGGGGTGATAGAGGTTCAGTGGAGTAGCACTCCAAAAAGACAAATGGCTAGACTAAATGAAGCTAATGTTGGAGACTACAGAGACATACTGTAGCTGGCAGATGCTGTCTTAACCCTAGAGGGACACACTGAGAGAAATCGTGCTTGTAAGAACAGATGCTAGCACAAACCTTCAGGGAGTCTGCTTTATGAATACAGTGAATACAGAATTTATGATAATTTTAAGAATGTAAAGTATATATTTGTCGGAAAAAACAGATGGAACCAACCCAGAAATATGTACATCTTAGGTTGTAAAAGCAGAGCTTTAAAGGTGTGAAAAATGTCTGGCTTCCATACTATTTATGACACCGAGATATTTGTGCGATGTATTGAGTAACACGTGGATGAAATGTGTGTTAGCCAGCATCACTGATGGTATGGGGGTGCATTCTGGCAAATATTGGGATTTTGAATAGACATTGCTGTCATAAAAACATATTTTCCTGTGAAATTCAGAAGGACATTGATGAAATCCCCATTCTGTAATGTCCAGTACTAAAACAGCATACTTTCACAGACACAGTATGCTTGACTGGCCTGGCCTGGCAGTTCAGATCTGACTCCTTTTGAAAATGTGTAGTGCATCTTGAAGAGGACAACCAAATGAGGCCAACCATGGACGGTTAAGCAGCCGAAATTGGCAAATTTTCAATTTTAAAGTTCTGTTTTTAGCTAATATCCTCAGTATTAAAACATGCAATTAAATGTGAAATACTGCAATAAACAGGCCTCTGTCCCAACCTTCTTGACTGTTTGTATTATTTTTTGCAATTAAGAAAAAAGTTCTGAAAATGGGTTTGTAATTAGAACTGCAATTAATGAAATGTGGTGTTTGTGTAATTTATTTTTGGGGGCACTATGCTGAGGGATCTTTTCCAAGTCTGTAAATTTTATGTGCCCTGGGGCCTCATATTGTCCCTCAATCAATCAGCTGATCCAATGTAAAAAATAAAACATAATACAACAGGCCTATCTGCACAAATCAAATCAACAAAAAGCAAAGCATTCAGCAATGCACAGTTGACCAACCCTTGGTAACAAATTAGAAAAGGGAAGCTCTGATACTCTGGATTACCAACTACGAAAGTATAAAATCAAAGCTAAGACTATAGGATGAGTAAGCTTTCATTAGGAGGAGTCCAGACATTAACAATAGCTAATCCTATGTGTGTTTGAGGTCAATGCTATTTGTGCTCACAAGGTTGAATAGTGGATCATTCCCCAGAGGAGGAAGGAGATAAATGGTTATTGAACTTCCGGATCAAATCTATATCAGGCGCATTCCCTTCACACACATTCCTGGATGATCCTGAATGTGTGTGAACAAGTGTTCATGTGCATGAATGGCTTTTGTGGGTATTTGTGTCAGAATATTTAAAGTTTTGATCACGTCTGAAAAGGCTGCTCTGGTACAACTTGCCAAGTAGCAGTGCCTGCATCTCACATTTTGCCTTTGTGTGTGTGTGTGTGTGTGTGTGTGTGTGTGTGTGTGTGTGCTCACATTGATAGTTAGGCATGTAATAAGTAATTTGCAGTCTTTGCCAGGGAAAGATCCAGCTGTATAGTGTTGTATGTGGTGGTGGGCGGTTAGCTGATGACTTCCCAAATGAGAATTGAGTCAGGCTTGTCAGACAAGTTGAGGAACGAGGCCAATATCGGGGCTCGAGCCAGGGCCATGATAGTCAGCCTCAAGAGTGGGTGGGCAGCTGGCCAGAACCATAACTTAAAACACATTAACATCAAACCGACACATTAAGAGCAAATTATCAGCTGCTGGCTTTCGTACTGCAAATGAAATTGGATTGCGGGGGCCAATAAACACAGAGGGACAGCTATCATCCTTCTGTGGCACACATATGTGTCAACTGGAAATCATTTAGCAAAATTGGCAATTTCAAGCGAGAAAATGAAATTAGGCACAATCAGGCGCCATAACTTTTGATAATATTTTATGTTCGAGATAAGAAGTTATTCAGGTTTGACGAAGTTTAAGTGTCCATCTATCTGAATAGTCTGAACTAAATTTGGAGCATTACATTATTCAATTCAAACTATGGGTTCTTCTAATAATAATAATAATAATAAAAAAAAAAGCTTGTGACTTGGGTGTGTCGTGTTATTCACCCCACAATCTGCAGTTTTTGGACTTCCATCATTTCTAAAGTGATGCAATAGCATGGGATCAAATGTACTTTTTTAGTAATGTATGTCCAATTAGTATGCCACTTAAGCACCGTAGCTGCCCCAAGCCCCGGCTAGTGCCGGGTTAATCAGGGTTAATTTGTTAGAAACACAAGGGGAGGATTTAATCAAATAGGGTCTTCTTTTACACGCAGGCCTTCAGAAACACATGGGCGACCCACTGGGTGCACCGCTTTACTGGGTCAGAGCTGGCTTCCCCGAGAAGACGAGCAGAGGGGTATCTCGGCGCTGGTCGCAGCACATTACTCACAGGCCGCTGCTCGGCTACGTCGGGGCTAACGCTAACGCTATGTATGGCTCCTCACAGATGGCTGCACCTGCTAAGCTAATGCTAGGCTAATGCCAGTCAGATCGCGTTCCTCGCAGATGAGTGCACAGCTATGCTAGCTGCTAAGAGGCTCTCTGCTGAGAGCCAGCCATGCGGCATGCTGAGGCGCTTTGGCAGGAGAAGTGCTTTGTTTCTTTTCCCATCAACGCTCGTTCTTCTCTCAGACCAATCTGTCTCCCTCCGCAGATTGATGATGATAGATGACGATGGAGAACTTGTTGAGGGAGAGTCCAAAGGGTCACTGTGCTTTAAACTGAGTATGGCTGCTGACTCAAAGGTGCATGTTGTGCTCTTTACCCGGAATATAAACAGCGGACTGCTCCTAAAACCAACAGTGCCAACGATAAATAGTATAAAATAATAAAATAACTGTGACTGGCATTTTAATTATGTGAGTACACGACTTCTGGAAATGTTTGTGATGTGACCCCTTTCTGTCACCTTCCATAGAAAGATATTTGCACTGGAGTTGACTCAAGCATTTAAATTAAGGTTTTTTATTTTTTTTTTATTTTTAAGTTTTAATGTCATATTCTGGAGGAGCATGGCACATGGCACACCATTGCTAGAGCTGAATTTTTAATGCAATAATGCGTAATACGTTCTTCCAGAAAATATACCATGAATAATTCAGATAATGACTGTAATTAGTTCAGTTGATAAGTGGCATGTTAATTAAAAATAAGAAAATTAAAGGACAATTTCAGAGTGATTAGAATTATGCTTATACTTTGTACTTGTTCATTTTCTTACTGAACTTAACGAGACTTTTCAGGCACAATAAATGTCTTTCCTCTCATTTTAAATAAACACTCTACAATGTAAGGGCCCTGGTAGGAAAATTATTTCAGTTGATGCTGTGTACCTGCAGTGAACTGGGTTTGAGTCTGGCTGGAGTGTTATGCTCATGCATCTTCACTAAAGTATCCCCTCCAAAACAAAAGAATCATCCTGAGTTTACAGCAAAGAAAATGTTCCTAAAATTAATCTTCTGTCTTCAGTTTTTTAATAAAAGCTCCAAAGTATCAGGGTACAAATATCTAGGGTCCCTCTTGCGCCTTTAGATGAGCATACTATATTTTCTAATTATACATGCAGTAGTACAAACTGTATTACTATAAATACAATGTGAAAAAATGCCTACCCATTGCCTAATACACCTATTTTTACAGTTTAAATAATAAAAGAGGTAACAATTAACAATTAATTTCAAAGCAAAAAAAGAAATCCTCTTGGTCATTGCATTACCACTACCCATTCAGCAGGAGAAATCAGTCAGTGTCTCCATCTTGATATAAACTGTCAAGAGGGCTGTTAGCGGATAATAATGTCAAGCAGGATCTCGCCTTGTCTTTGCACTTTCACTGAGCCAGGCAATACCAATCAATCACAGAAACGAAACAGAATCCATCTAAGAAAATAAGTGGTTCATCCTGTTTCACACTCTTAACTAATCCCTGGGGCAGAAACCTTTAACCTTTTTGACCCTGCCTCTCCATCTAATTCCAGTGAATCCTGACAGTGCATCATCAATCAGCACCATGGGACACGCACAAAACGAAATACTTAACACAATCTAATCTTGTGTCTACTTTAAGCAACACACATGCTTGAATACACATGAAATGGACAATGATAAACATCCCAAAAGGGCACACACACATGTACGGCCTCGAAATACAAAGCCTTGGAACTCGCAAATCTTAAATGCAAGTGTTGCAAGTTGTTTGTGTTCCTCTTGTGTTGTTACAAAAGTATAGCCTGTCACAGTGCACACTGCACATAACAATTAGCTTTGAATATGCTAAAACCTGAACTAAAGTAATTAACACTTGCATTATTTGTTTTGCAAAGGACAAACATTAGCTGAAATGTAAACTCAAATCGAAGCTAAAGTAGAGTCATGGAATTCGCAAAATGTCTTTTCATTTCAGAAAGTCAGACACCAACGGGGTACCTGAGGCAAAATTAAATAAAATACTTGGTAACCAAAGAGGGTTGACATTTGGTGCCTTGCTCAAGGGCTCCCAAAATAAGCAAGAATAAGCAGTGATGGTGTCACTGCCGGAAATTGCCCCAAATACCTTATAGATTCCAGTGAGCCTGAAGGCGACGCGTGTGCTGGCCAAATGGCTGAACGTTGACAGGTTAATCAGTCACAACATGAGCAAGTTCTATGTTTTCGGTGTACACAGGCCTAATATGTCATGTATGAAAAGGTCATATTTTCAGTGACTGAGAGTAACTGGTTGAGTTTTTACTGATGGCCCTGTATTTTTTTCTACCGGAAGTTTTGTGGGAAAAAACAGTAAATGGGAAATGCACTGTTTCCACAACACATGAACTGTGTGATGGGAGCTGAGGTAAAGAGTTTCACATTGCCGAGAGCCATCGTAGGCAGAATCCTAAACCACTCGCTCTTGGTTTCAAAATGTACAGTCTGCTTACTGAAGCACTGGGTTGCAACTAAAGCACCGGCAATGCTTTCCTTACTGTACAGCAGCTTCTGAAAAAGGAGCTGTTTTGTTGTTACACACACACACATACACACACACACACACACAGACACGCATGGAGTTACGTTTCAGCTGGAATTTTTATTGCTACATCCAAGCTGCAAAGGGAAGGACGACAGCTTGTTGGTTTGGGGGGCAAACGAGGGTCAGCAGAGAGAACCCTGTTGCTGCATTGTTTCCTGTCGTTCTTGTCAGTGACACATGCAGAGATGCCTTTTCTCACACAGGGCATCTCGTTGCGTACATGGAGCATTGGCCTAGTTTGCCACGGGATCAGGGCATTACTCTTAATCCACCAGATAGATGTCATTTGCATGCACGCGCGTACAAACACGGTGAGAAACGCAATTGGTGGCGAGGGGGAGCATGGCCGAGAGAGGAGGGAAATGTGATTCACGCACACAAGGCTCAGTGCACTACTTTTTATTGTTACGCCAGCGCTTGTGTGCAGAATGCACATATGGTGCAGTGCCATGCAAAATTTCCTACTATACCACCTGAGTGCATCAGTCCACTCATATACATTTGGGTGTAACTTAACTTGTGTAAAAATTGCATATGCTGATAGGGATTCTAAAATGTAATAAAACTTATTCCATTGTCCAGACTCAGAGAAGCAAAACCCTATTCTCCCTCAACATATTACATTCATATGGCATTAAGTCTGAGTGATGATAAGGATAACTGAAAGCAATTTTTCAGAGTGCATTTAACATTTCAAAACATGTAGACACACAACCAAAAATGTCAGTGCCCCAGCAGCCTCTGTTTGAATTCTCAACATTCAAATCTCTGAGTCCCCACTGTTGATATTAAAAGAGGCATTGCATGTCATACACAATGAGATAAAAAGAGAAAAGAACAGCCTTTTTCTCCCTTTCCCCCCCTCAAGCCCTCTGTCCTTCCTTTCTCACCAGATTATATGGATGTGCCGAGAACAGGCTGAGAGCGGGCAAGGAAAAGAGCAATGGAACAAGCCACAGCACATGAGATGAGGGCAGGGGAAAAACGAAAAATATAGACAGAGGGGACAAAGTACGAATCCTTTCCACCCTCGTCGCATCTGTGCTGCTCCCTTAACCCTCACAGAGGAAGTCTGGGAGCATCATCGTTTTGATGAATGACTGGGCCTTTACCTGCTGACCCTGGAACTTACGCAGGGGACAAGAGGGCAGGAGGCTGAAAGGAAAACAAGAGTGCTGTGTGGATGCGTGTGCTTTTACCAGGCTCTATGTGACTGTGTACTTTAAAAACACTAAAAGAAGTGAACGGCTGCCTCTAACCTACTGTACACTTGTGTGTTCACATGCTTGTGTAGGCTCGTGTTGACACATATGTTCAACATTGCACAACCGCAAGCTTGGAGCCATGCTGCATTTTCCTTCCAGCAAGCAGACCATACGGTACACGCTGCACGTTTTCTCCACTTTACAATTGTTCTTTTTCGCCACTATACATCCACATATACGGAACAAACATCTTCAGGTGAGATGCAAATGAAAACGTTGCTAGATCCCGTTATTAGTCACGTCTCTGACAGGACAACGCAGAGATATATAGCAGTCTGCATGGTGAGCTTGTTTGACTTAATGCTCCATTCGCCATCTTTCTCTTTCATTATTCTCTTTCTGTCTATCCCATCTTTTAGTCCTCCCACACTCTCCTTCTGTCTTCATATGTTTTATCCTTAGTCCTTAGGCTATTTCATCATCCTGATAAATTGACAGGGAAGTCATGCAGGGCATACATTATCTCTTATCACAGGTAGCCACTAATACCAAGTACGCTTACAAGCACACTAGTGTCCTATAATCATCAATTTTTTGAAAAGGCCCATTCATGTGTTTGCTTATGTGAACATCACATTAAGTTGGGTGATGATAGTGAAGCCGAATCTACCAGTATTGGATGCACCAGTGTCCAGAAAGGCACCTCACAGTTATTAATTCAGTTGTTCAGAGTGTCTGGCATGTCAAGAAATAAAAATAATAATAATAATAATAAAAATAAAAAAAAACACCCAACAGACACAGATGATCAGAAAACTATAGACTCACATACACAGGGATGTGTGGAAGTAGATTTTTACACCACACACAAGCAACATAAAGGTGGTATTCTAATCTCTGGAGAACGGTTTCAGAGATTTTACAAACCAAATGATTAATTAAGAAACGTGATCAACACATATGTTAGTAATGAAAATAATCCAAACTCGCAGCCCCAATTTAAACTCCTAAATAGGATATTGATGTGCGTGTAAACCTTCCTCACTGAGGAACACATTGTAAAAGCCACAATCAAGGACCACACACACATTATGAACACAATCACACAGGGTGTAGAGAAATTATCTGATTTGCCATATGTGGCGTGTCAATCCATGCCAAGTAATACTGGGATGGACAAAAACAAGAATACACACACAGCTAAAACACAGTCATACAGTAGGGAGGTGATATGAGATAGGAAATCGTGTTCTTAATAGCCCGTTTATGTATGTGTCTAAGGACAGATATTATATAATCCATGGGTATACGTGAGCGTTTAAGTGTGTATGTGTCTGTTGCCTAAATCTAATTCTAGCTTTAGGGTTAAGTTAAGGTATTAAGTCATAATGGTTAAAGTTTAGAGCTAGAAAATACATTTGATGTTCCACCGAATGTCCTCAAAGCGATGGAGAAATGTGTTTATGTTTAAAGCAAATGGGTCAGATTGTGAAAACACTCACAGTCGGCATCAGCGAGAAAGAGGAAGCTGAGGAGGAGCAGGCCTGGACTGGCAGAGTGCATCGTGGGATATGTCGACACATGCATGCTGTATCCACCGTGAGCTCACTGCCTCACTGTACAACAGGATGACAGAAACGGGCCCTCACAACCTGGAGAGAGAAGCAAGAAGAGGGAAAAAAAAAAAGTGTTCTCATTAGTATCCTTCCAAAGTCCAAATTAAGAGAGTTTCAGATATTATATATAGTCTGTGCGCACATGCAAACACACACACACACACACACACACACACACTTGAAGTGTGTACGTCCCCTCTAGGCCACACACTCCAGTTATGCAGCTGCCTCTCCTCTTCTCGCTTCATTAGGACCATACACTCATTGCCGGAGGTGTGTTTTGGTGTGTGTGCTTGCGTGTGTGTGTGTGTGTGTGTGTGTGTGTAGGAGTTCAAAAAGTAGCTGATGAATTTCAACTTATGGCAAACACTTAGCTTTCAGTCGACTTTCAAAGTTCATTTTTTTGTCTCTCAAGTAACCACCGGCCTCATTTTTCATTTTTCAGTTTCAGTTTTTACCTGTTATACAATCTGCAAAGCTGCAAAACGTCTGTGCCGGATTTTTTTTTTCCAAATGTACGTCAAAGATCCTAGATTGATGAAAAAGGAATGGCTTCACGATGGAGGGGTGAAAAAGGATGGAGCGGGAGATTGATTTATGATGGCGAGATTAAAGTGGGAGGAGACTGACAGGTCTTATCTCTTATCTGCTGGCTATGTTGCGCACAACGTTGGATCAACAAACAGCTCAAAGTCTCTATCTTTTCATCCTTAACTCACGGCCTTCCTTGGACTCGCCCACTGGTCGTTTAGTCCTTTTACTCACCTGTCTTTGTGCCTAACACACCTGTAATAACTTCACTGTATTTATCTGTTTCCCTAATATTCAAACGTGAAAATCTGTACTTCATTTCAGATTCGTCTCCTATCCGTCTTCATTTTTCCCTTTTTACTCTCTGTGTCTATCCCTGTATCTGTCTCCCTGCCATCTGCGGTGCCTGGTATGAGTGTCTGGCATTAGAATAGACAGGCGTCAGTCTGTGTGTCAGAAATCTCACAGCTCAGATCACATGGCACAATGAGACATGGCAGGTCACTGCTGCTGTCCAGAAACTGACGCTGAAAGTGAGTGGAGAGAGACAGTGTTAAGCTGTATAATGTGCATTAATGAATGTGTAGGCCTGTGCTGTATGTGCATGCATGATGCTTCAGTGTCACTGTACGCACTCTGTGTGCATGCATGTGTTTATTACTGCTGACTGCCTGTGCCTGTACTAAACTGCTTGCGCATAGCAAGCTGTGGGTTCCTGTGTATGTGCATGTGTTTGTGTGCTTTCCAAAACTGGACAGAGCCATCAGCGGCGGCAGCAGCAGCAGTCTTAATCCCCTCCACTCCTGAACAAGCCATCTGATTAAAAAAAGACAAGGGGGGTGGGGGTAGAAGAACGCTGGAACCCAGAGCTCTTAGAATCCCTGCAGCCAAGGCAGCAAACAACTAAACCCACACTAGATTTTCCATTTGGTTTGGTCCAAAACAATTGCTTTGGTATAACCTAGATCTCTCTCTGCACAAATTAAGTCCCCTGCACTGCGATTTACAATTACTACACCAGATATGAGAACTCAGCAAGAGTTTGAAAAGCCTCAATAGTAAGGTATCTATTATCTGTATGCACCTACAACCCAGAGAAACCTTTTCCTTTCTTTTAATTTAATGTTCATATTAGAGCTCAGTTTAAATGTTTTTTACTGAGCTCTATAAAACACAATTTCTTAAAGATGTGTTTTTCATCACATAGCATGAATATCTATACACATATTTACCCTTATTGCAGTGAATAACGGTACCACAACCACTCCACACTGTGATCTAGTGTATGTCTTACTGGAAACCACTCAACAAAGCTCTAATGTGTACATTTGTCTGCTTCAGCACAATTTTGTTTCTGAAAAATGATTATGGTTAAATCACTGATAAAGAAGGGCATCTGTTTTGGTGTGTGTGTGTGTGTGTGTATGCGTGCATGTGTGATTGTGTGTGGCCATTAATCACTCTGGCTGATTTGATGTCACTGGAAAACACGTGACACTGACATTGCATTATTTAGTATCTCACTTCACAGCATGTCACGTTAATTAAAGAGCTAAGATAACAGGGAGAGAGAGAAGTGAGAACGACAGAGATGAAACGAGAGAGAGAGAGAGAGAGAGAGAGAGAAAGAAAGAAAGAAGACGAGAGAACCACACAGACGCGCTCAAACACAGCCAGGTAGACTCAAGATTGTAATCTGGGCGGCTGTTGTTGCGAGGTATTACTGAGGGCCTAAGTGAAAGCCTCCCTCAGTGTCTGAGCTGCTGTTGCTGCTGCTGCTGTGGATCACAGTCGGCTCTAAGCCATTCACTTATATTAGTCCCTATCACTCAATTATACACTGTCTGTTTGCCAGAGCCTGCAGCGATCAGTCACACTTATCTCAGGGATAGCTTCTGACAGAACAAAAACGGACTCAACGAATGACAGACTGGCTTATGTTTTTCACAGGATGGACAGAAGGACACATGGAGATGGGAGAAGAAGAAGAGATGCAAATAAGGAAATGAGAGAGACTAACACAATTTACTAACTGATAAATAAGAGTATAGGAGCACTTTTCCTATAATACAGTAGCTTGTTATGTCAACATCACAGGAGAAGTTACAGTTATTGATAAGTACATTAATAAATGTTTATCACATCAAGATATCATCACATATATCTGCTTACAATCACTTACAGTTGTTTGCGGGTTATAAAGACCTTATTGAATGTTGACTGCTAAATGGAGTGGGATTAAAGTGTTGCTGAAACTAAGCTATAAAAATATTAAATTGCATCATTCTGAATTGGTTTCAATGTAATACCACTCATGTTGTAATAAAAAATGAATAGTAAACAGGTAATTTTAATATTAAATATTAAATATTGCACAACACCCAAGATTAAAAATTGCTGGTTACATCATTGTCAGAAAAAAAAAGCCATGCTAATCATAAATTGCTATTACATTAACTGGCTGTTTATTGGATTAACACGTTTTATATATTTTTTATCCCATTTAAAAGGTCAATTTTCAAACATTTTGTCCAGTTAATCCATTTTCTAGTGCATCTTCCACTGAACTAAAAAGAAAAGAATTCATTAAGACAAGAGGATAAAAAAACTTGTGAAAATGAGGAAGCAAAAGTGAAAGAAAAAAAGAAAATTAAAAGAGAGAATGATATCTAAAAATGGAAAGAAAAACAAAGACAATGTGGGTGGTTGATGAGGAAGAGAGGAGGATAGACTACAAAGCGAAGGCCTGGTACAGCTGGAAGGGATGTTGAGAAAGAAAGATCGAGACAAAGACAAAAGACAGATCCTAAAAAGCACAGCTTAAGGCAAACCATGTTCCATGGAGGAGAACACTGAGTATTCTAATTTGATTTGATATTCCCAAAGCTGAGCCACCAAATGCAATTAGACATACTAATTAACTTATACTATTTGCCCTATTGAAACAGTCGTAGACTAACATAAATGTCAATTTGTATTGGTTGCATCCTATAATTGCACGAAAAACAAGATAAGCTGAGTGGGAAAAAACAAGGTTTGTGTTTTTCTCCTTTTCCGTGAAGGATGGCGGTGTGTTCAAGTGTGGGTGCGGTGTGTTCAAGTCCTGCCAGTTTCTTAAAATGTCTCTTTACTGTTGCAGTGCTCCACACTGGTCAATTCTATGTTTTGGGCTGGTGTGTTACAGTTGATGTAAATCGAACTGTGCAACGAAAGCAAAATGGACTAACCACAGGATTTTATGATCCTAGAGATGAGGCGTGAATTGAAAATGGGAGAACGATTTAATTGCTCTTAAATCCATTTTCTTGGCATAAACTGTCAAAGAAGTGCTCTTACAAGCAATTTATATAAATGCAAATATAGAGTACAAGATGATGTGGTAACCATGGTGACACATAGAGTACTGTATGGACTTCGGAAAGTCAAAAGGAGATAAAACAGCTGACCTCTGTCCACCTGTTGGTCATTCATAATTTATAAAATATACCAAATCCAGAATCCTTAATGTTCACAATCAATTTTTTTTAGTGAGCTCACAAAAAAAAATCATTAACACCTGTTATGGTTCTGTAACTGTATTGTCCTAATGTCTCCTTCCTGAAAGAGCTGTGTCTGAGTCTGTTTCCATTGCACTCCTCTTGTAAGGCAGCACTGAACGCTGTTGAATGTTACCTGACTAACTTGTATCCTAAAGGCTTTAAATTCTTCAGTTCTCAGCTTTTCCTTTGTCTGAGTGTAGGTGTTTTTTTTTTTTACTATGACATGTCGTTTGATAATTTAACAGCTCCTTAAATTGATACCAGAGCCTTACCAAACAAGCTGGAGATGGCACCTTTTCATTCACAGAAGGCAAACACTCAGACAAGCTTGTAGCGGACAGATAACAAGCAGTATGGAAATACGATTTGCAGAAATGTAACAGCGCAACAAACAAAACAGAGTTGCAAATGGCTTGAAGGGAAATTGTTTGATGTACTGTATTTAGCATGTGTGCACACACAGGCTCGTGCTCGTGCTGATTACCAGCAGTCTTCTCTGCTGCATACAAAGACTCCATTAAACCCCAGAAGTCCCCCTAAAGTGTATCTAAAGAGAAACGTTGATCTTTAAATGCACAAAAATCCAGTGTGAGGGTTTGTGGGGACAGTGGCTGATGACATCATGCTGTGAAAAGATTTGAACTGCCTCTGCACAGAGTGACTCACCTACTTTTGGCACCCAGGAGCAACAGCTGTATGTATACTGTACTGCTCCGTTACATGGTCTTTCAAACCTTTGCAAAATCGTGTCAGATGTTGTGTGGGCAAAGACAGGCACATAAATTCTACATCTCACAGTCATATACATACATATATATATACCTTTTACTGTACATACTACTGTGTGAATTAAATCAGGCCATCAGGATGAATTTCACATGATGTACAGTTTGCATGGTTGAATGGGAATAATGCTTCTGCAAAGATACCCTTAACATGTGTGAATTTTCAAATAGAAGCAAGCATTTTTCAGCCTTCAAGGTTTTGGCACATTCTTCATTTGGGTTAGAGAAATATTTTAGTCATGGTTCAGTGTTTAAAATGTTATCACGACTGTGTGAATTTCTCAGGCTAATTATGTGGGGAAAACACTACCCCAAAGTCCACGTCCTCAACTTTAACTGCCTTACATCCACATCCGAGCTGCAGCCCTGACAGTTTGACTCAAGCTGGAAAGTTACAAAAATGAGGACTTGAGATGAGGAGCTATAAACATGCTGTTCATAGTTTATAAAGACTTGGACTTGCCCTTCAGATAGACTTCAAATACTGTACCTGTGAACGATGCAAAACTATTTGATGAACTGTTAGTTATTATTTCAAAAGAGGGGATAAATGTAAAGTAGTTTGATGTTAGAGTCCTTTGTAAGAGAACTATCTGCTTCACCATTTGCTCTTTAAGAGCCTACTCATACATCACCTTCCCTCATATAGCCACGAGGACAAATGTCCAAATAGTAGTTTTTACTGGGAGATGAAGCCCCCAAAACTCTGCGAAGTAATTTGAGGCAGCTTTCAGGAGACTGGGAGAAACAAGAAATCAATAAGACAAACTGAGAGGAGAGGAAGGGAAAATGTGATTGATTGAGATGAAGATTTAAGCTGTCTGGCTGTACTCAACTTATCACTTCCTCTGGATCCCCAAACAGTCCCCCCCCTCTCCTCCCTCATTCATTTTGACCTTCTTTTATTCTTTCCTTTCACCACATCTCTCTCCCTTGCATGTTTTCTTCTTCTTCCTCTTCTCTCATTAAAGACTACCACTTTCTCTCACTCGATGTCTTGCTGACTCTCTAAAGGCCCACAAAAACAAATATTTCACCTCTGTACTTTTTTATGCTTTTGGCTGAGTGACTCGCCAATATTCTATTTCTCTCTGAAATAAGGAGGACCAGAATGTCAAGGAAATATCCTTTATTGGGGATTATTATATTACTTAGTATTTAAAATGGGCATTTGACATTTTTATACACCAATTCTCAATCCAGCTTCCACTTCCATTCAGAAGACTTTATTTTATTTGGATTTCAAAGTTCAATTTGCAGGTATGACGCGTGTTTTTTTGTTCTCTTACAGCTTTACAGTTGGACCAACTGTTCTAGTCCTTTTCAGAATTTGCTTGCATGATGGCAGCCTGGCCCCAACACATGAAGGATGAAAATCTACATTGTTATGACACTGGTGAATAATGGGGAGACCTTGACAATGGGAGAATTTGTGGGCCTGCCTGGATAGATGGTGTTGAACGGACATTTATATATCATAGTAAACATTGTTGTTGTTGATTTAACAGATGAGGACAACCCAAAGACAACGCTTTTGTGCCAATTTATTTCAGCTGCAGTAAAGCTGATAAATACTCAGCTTCCTTTCTTGGCTTCGGCAGACACAGGCACAACAATACATTCCACCAGCTTCACAGACTGCTTGTGGACTATTGCAGCGAGGCAGGCAATTTGATCGCATCAATAGCAATCATAGCGCCCACGCTCCCCAATTGTCGTACAAAAAGTACAACTCCCTCCTACTATGCATTCGCCTGTCACCACTCATTTCACCTCTCGGTCTGGCGTTTTCTGACAAACAATAACACCTGGACCTGTTTATCATCTCTTTTTAGCAGGTGGGATTTCATCACCATTTAGTCAGTGGGTGGTTCTGCTTTACCCTTGTGATGATAAACAGTCCCAGATAACAAAGCTGACAAAAGTCTACACTGTACACTAAGCAAAGTGCTGAATATGAGCAATCGAAGAGTTAGGCCAGCTGTGATTAACAGCTCCGTGCTGGGCTTGTATTGGACCATCCATGGCAGCCATCCATGATATTGAGAGAGTAAGAAAGAGAGAGACATAGAGTGGATTGGAGTGAAGTTGAGTGGATTAGTGAGAGGTGGGGGGGGAGGGGGGGGGGGGATGACAACATGTAATTACCTATGTACCCAGCCTTTAGTGGAAACCTCATCGAAGGCTAATTGAGCGGTGCATTAGTGAGAGGATCGTAAAGATAGCAGCAGGGTTGCAGAGGGAGGCATGGAGGGAGGAAGATGAGAGATGAGCACCAGCTGGGGGGCAAGAAGGTTAAAGAGAAGGAGTTTAATAGCACGGTAACGAAGAAAGGGTGAGGGGGAGGAAAGAACCGAAAAGAGGAAGGAGGTCAAGTAATGTGGTCAAGTGCAGAGTGATTCTATATGTGTCACAGAGTAACTGCAGCTCTGATATCGTCTTTTTTCAAGTAGCATACCCACAATGGAAACATATTGAAACACTTATTATGAGTAAAAGTCACATAGTAATGAAATGTCACTTAAGATTAGTGTTTTTCCTTTCAAAGTCCTGAATGATTTGAGTCCTATTCATGTGGTAAGCAATATGATCCATGTGACTCTACTTTATGTTAGTCGATTTAACTATCTAACTATTTTTATATTTTGCAATTAAAACCTAATCTGCAGACTAGGGTCCAATGCTAATGCTAAATGGAATAAAACGTCCAATATTCTCTTTGCAATGACGTGCAGTAACAATATAAAATCCATAAATACAAAAAGGATTCTGAGAAACGTAAACCAGTATATGAGCAAATCAACTAATTTCATACTTGTGATACACTTGTGTGAATATTTTGTGTTTGTGTTTTGCATTGTGGCCAAAATACACCCTGACTCCAGAGGCATACCCTGTACAGTAGAGAGCCTTTAGTGCTGTGGGGAAAGTGGCACATCGGAGGCAGTCATCTCTGTAATGTGCTTTAGTTCATGGATGGATGGAGGGAAGGCTAGATCTATGGATGGATGAGCCTGCAGTATTGTTACGGTATGACTGCAGTGGCCCTACACATACTACTACTACACACACACACACACACACACACATACACAGAACCACCGATCTAGCCGGCTGGATGACCTCCACAAGCAGGTGGAATGCACAAGTAATAATTTACAGACCTTCAGCGGGTCTCACGTCAAATAAAATATGAATTTCCTTCAGACCAAAAGTGGCCTAGCCCTTCGATAACTGAACCTTTTATCCACACACAGTGCTCCAGCTATAACCCATCTCCCATATCCTCCTCTGTTATACAGTCTTCTATCCTAACTGGGTGTTCAATAGATGGTGCTTCTTCACTCTGGAATAAACAGTGCAGCCCTTGACCTTCCACATTTTGCCCTATTAAGCACTCACTGCGTTTACCTATCATATTAAACATGAAGGAAGCATGCATGCATTGACAGAAACAGCCACACACATGCAATGACTAAGAGAGCCTCCTGTTTCTTTTCTGACTCAGAGGAGGAGAACGACACACAGAAACCACACAGCAGCCCATTCATTGCATTCCACTGCGCACCGCAACTCAAGAGATGGCCTTCCTATTGTGCAAGGAAAACACTTCCCTCTCTAGTGAGCACTAGGGTGACTAATGCCAGATAAAGAAGAAGAGGTGTGTGGGGAAAAAAAAGTCACACTTCCTCCATGAAGACAGATTAAAGCAAAGCCAAAGCATTTCTCCTTTTTTATTAATTCATGGAGAATCCAGAGGAAGATCTGAATTGATCAATATCTGAAAAAGTGAGTTTCTAGCTGCACAGGAAAACACAGCGGAAATCTGACAAGTTAGCTCCAGTGTAAAAAATAACAGTAACACCATCTTGAAGGTCAAAGGGGAGGTGATGGACAGTTGGGTCTAAAAATAACATACTTGATCAATGTTCTCCAATGTCACGTTACAATGGCTGAGGGAGAAGGATGGGGTTACAAATCTGTTTTCCTCAAATTGATTTTGGCCAGCAGAGGAGTGGGAGTACATGACTATGACTCAAAATAACATGCAAAGAAAACACAAACACTATACAGTGCGATGGTTCCTGCTGTGGATGGCAACACGCTGAAGAGTCCTTGCCAGCTCTATAATCAACTGTAACTAAATAATTAGGAACGCATCATGCGCCTGAAGATCCTATCTTGCATATGGTGTCGCCAATTAAAGTAAAAGTCTGCTGAAGGAGTGCAGTTAAATCCAGCTTTCCTAAATGGAAATGTTTAACTAGATGTCTATATGAGCTGAGAAATAGTTGCTAAAATGCACACAAGGATCACAACAACTAAAACTGACGGACTTAGTAACATTGGATACATGACACAGTCAACTCCTCTGGTTTTCTGCAGGGATCTGTGAACATTCGGTGTAATTTTCCAACACACGCTGCCTCATATTTTCCATTGGTGGTTATTTTGAACGAATATGAAGCTGCATTACTTAGAAGGACAGAGGTTAGTTAAATGGAGAAAAGGAACACCAGGAAAGAGAGGATTTCATCCCTCCAAGTTGAAAGGAGAGGAGAGGCAGAGAGCTGGAGAAAAAACATATATCCCCACTGGTTCAATAATTAAGACTGGTGACAATAAATATGTAATGGGTTTTTTTTTCACCAAGTGTGGCAGCCTCTCCTTCTTGGAGATGGGACCACAGGGAGACAGGCCCAGGAAGAGGGAATAAGTACACTGGCCATTAAAAATGGATGCAAGGAACACCGGTCTTGACTGGCCCCGTCAACCAACCACCCAGAATGTTGTGATGTGAGTTGCCCTGGTTACAGGGCTCCCAAATGGTCCTTGGTTGTCAGGGTGAATCAAATCAGACATCTGAGCGCCTGAGCCACTGCCTCCGCCCTTCCTAGGCTTGCTGCCGCTGGGGGCACCACAACTCAATGATGTCATTGAGGCAGGAAGTTTGGACCTGCAGTGTATGAGTGTGTGGTTTAAAGATGTGTGTGTGTGTGTGTGTGTGTGTGCGTATGTGTGTGCGTATGTGTGTGTGCACGCATGAAAAGTAATGAGTGAAAGAAAGGAGATGAGCGAGCATGAAAGACCAGCAGAAGAGATGAAGAGACTGACATGATTTCCCAAGCAGCCTCCAAAAAAAGTTCTGGTTGCTCCTATCAGTGCTCCATCTGTCTCAACTGCATCAAGCACTTTATATAACAGCAGGGTATCCTATCTGAGTTCTCAGAGAAAGATGACTACTGTATTATTAAACAGATTGGGATCTTATTGCTCTATGGCTGCAAAAGCATGCCCTATATAGGTGTGATGCATGTCGCTATTTAGAGACCATTCGGAGAAAGTGAAAAAGGAAAAGGGGAGGAAGTCTATTTTTCAGAGTGGGAAACTAGTCCTGCTTTTGCTTAAAAAACAGGATATTTGATGGAGGATGAGAGGACAGATCCTGTATCAGCCTCATGTCTGTCCATTAAATATAGAAACCAGAACACATGCTATATGTTGTTTTATTCGGTAGAAACATGTTTTAAAAAGCCTTCAACAGAGTGAATGCAGTTTCTGCCACTGTGAGTAGAAATATGAGAAAACTCCACGGTAAGAGAAAAACTGAGCTCTAGCAAGAGTCAGAAAGAGGCTGTGAATGCATTCATAGATCATATGTGTTTTCCTCTCTGTGCATGTGCCTCAGGAGAGAAGCCCTGCATGGTTCCTTATACTGTATGTTGGACTATCTAGGAACAGCAATGCAGGGCTTGTCTTGAAGTAGAAGGGATGAGGTCCATGAAAAGAATACTGAGGAGGAAGAGTGTTTTCTCTCTGAAAACACACCCACACACACACACACACACACACACACACACACACACACACACACACACACACACACACACACACACACACACACACACACACACACACACACAGACTCTGACATGCAGTATAGCCATGTTCTTGGACGGCCATAGCAGGTACTATACAAAAATTACTTTTATGATGATGAAGATTGACAGAAATATTTTACGTACCGTTCTCCGCCAGTATTAAAGTGACAGGACCAGTTCATTTGTTGGAACATGTGACAAGTTTGATTGTTCAAGCAATAAATGGCTCTAAAAGGTAAAATCAGTGAGAGCCAGACTGGAACAGACTGGGCCCGACTAGGTCTGACCTGTCGTCACGATCAAATCACATTAATAATAGTCTCTTTACAGTTGTTAAGTGTCTGCTGGCCTTGAAAGGAGATACCTCTACCTCTAATACCTCCTTTTCTTTGTGAGGAGAGAATCTGCAGAGCTACTTTGAGGAGCACTCTACAATGTTTAACTTTCCAATTTATGAGGTACACCTAATCCTAAACCTTTAATTCATGAGGATTATAATGTTCAGTGTTGTGTTGCAATTTTTCCAAAGGAGATGAAAGTAAACAATCAGGGGTTCGGCATCTTGCCCAAGAACATTTTAATGTATGGCTAGAATAGGCTGATAACCGAACAGCTGAAGACAAATTCTGCCCTTTGAGGCACAGGAGGTCTTATGTACACTGGAACCACAAACACTGAGCCATTAGATGTTTCCCTAGTGAATTTTAGGAGAAAGTACAGCTGAAGCATAGAAGACAAAATAATTCTCTGAAATGAGCATAATAATTTAGTCTCAGAGCAGCTTTGAACAGTAATATTTTCCTCCAAGTATTGACAATATAACTCATGATGGTAGCAGCAGAATGAGTTGTACAGCAACATTTTTTCTACCAGTGATAAAAGTGAAAAGGTTTTGGACTGACAGTCCATCAGTCAGCAGACCATAACCTAACTGAACATGCATTTGACCTACTGAGGAGTCACTAAAGGCAAAAATTACCACTGGAGGAGGCTGCAGTTTAAATAAAAAGGATATCAAAAGGGGAAACCGACAATGTTGTGATGCCAGTGAGTCACAGCCGTGACACAGATATTACAAACACGGGATTAGGTGTGAAGATGTTAAAATTGTGGCTTCGTGTTTCATAAATTGACACACACCAACTAACACATGCTAGAGAAAGATGGATAGGGAGAGAGTGCTGTCTATCAAAGCACACTGTCATTTGTGTGCCACTGATGCTCCTAATGACATCATCAATCACAAAACTGTACCATCAGGGGGGATTTAGGCGGTCAGGGGTCAGGGAGAAAGCCTATAGGCCAAATTAGACCAGCGCTGAATCACTGCTCGTTTACTGTACACACTCTCTACTGTATAAATTATTTCCACAGAAAGTCAAACAACACTTTTGTGCCTCTACAGATCTAACAGTGATGCATGTTACAGCAAATGTGTTGAGATACTGAGTCCGAGAAAATAAAAGGGAGAAGCAAGTATAATTTCTGCACGTTCTATGTTTGAGCTTGTTTTACCAGGTCAGGGAGGTGGAAACGCTTCGTAACATGCAGCAGCTGCATGCATTTGAAAATGCCGTACCTCGAGTCCAGATAGTCAGCTATTTGATGTGCTGATTATCGTCATGTCATGTCATGGTCATAGGTTTTAAACTGCTCCTAAATCCTAAAGTACACTGAAATGTAATTCAGTGTAATCACCTCAAAGCTTCTTGTAGCATGACAGCATGAACATCATATCAATGTAATCTATTACACGCGCAAGATTAGCAGACCTTCAAAGAGAAACACGTATACTGTACTGCAGCATGTTTACACATACACTCATCGGCCACAACATTAAACCACTGACAGATGGATGATTATACATTGGCAACTATGGGGTGTGCAACAAGTGAACAGTCAGTTCTTTCACAGATTATTTATATTGAGGCCTTTGTTTGACAGACGAAGGCAGAGTGTGAGGGTGTGACATGCAAGGTCCCCTGCTGAACTCGAACTCGGGATGTTGCGGTTATGTAGCATGTGCAGGAAACATTAAGCCAGTGTGCACGAACAGTCAGTTCTTAAAGTTGATGTGTTGGAAATAGGACAAATGGAAGACTAAATGGAAGACACACAGTACAGTAAATCTATTATCTCATGAGAATACATCAAGTTAAGTTAACTGAATCAGTGTTTGAGCACGTGCAGCCTTCTTCACAACCAAACATAGCGTAATAAATTGTTTAGTGTCATTTGCCGTCAATGGCGAATGGCAACGTAGATTACATTTTGGAATCCAAATTTATCTTCTTATCTGCTGAATAGGAAAATTTACCAGCATTGTAACAGCATGATCGAGATAAGTTAATTTTTTTGCTTTTCTTAAGAAAGGGGGAAATAAACTTCCTTAACCGTTCTGTAACTTGAGAAACTCCACTTTAAAATAGCAGTTTGTGGAGAAATTGCAAAAGCATGAGTCAAGGGGTAGGATACAAAGCACACAAAGGTTTGTCCTTCAGAGGTTTTCTTTTAAAACAAAAGCAGTTTTATGTGCTCTGACTTTTTGCACTTCTGCACTCCCTCCTTACAGCCAGCTCTTCTCCTCTTCTTCTTTTCACCCTCTCTGGAAGTACACAGCCATGAAAAATGCTTCTTATATAACACAACACAAACTTGCATCAGATAAACACTAATATATAAAAAAAACAAGACTCCCATAATCATAAAGGAGCATAATGATCTAATCTGTCACTTCCTCAAAGTCCGATAGGCCAATACATCAGCTCACGAAAAGCAATCTATCACGGAGCTGCAGCAGGTTATGGCAGCGCGCTGATGGATAGGAGCTGTGGATGGAGAGGATGGCTGAGTTGCCCTTGTCGGACTTACAAAAAGGAGAGTGGGAAAGGAGAGGGATGGGTGGGAGGGGGTGGCAACGAGACCTAAATGTGTTCTGAACAGACTCGTTTGTCACGCTTTGTCATCGAGGGACATGAAGGCAGTGAGCGGGCCTGTGTGTACATACAGTAGAGGCGGTGCACGCGCAAGACGGTGCGTGCGTGGCTGCGTACTATACTATGTGTGACAATGCGTAATGAGTGTGCGCGTGGACGTATTATCACTCTGACTGCTTGTGTCTTTCCATAGCAGTGTGGACAAATAATTATCTGAAAATCATCACTGTGAGGACATTTCTACATTTTGAGGATATTTTTGACCTGTACTCCAAATACTATTATTATATATTGTATAATACTTATAGGGTGTAGTTTGAAAAGGAATAGGGTTAAGGGTCAGGGTTAGGGTTAGGCACTTCATTTGGACGGTGAAGATTGGTGTGAGGCACTTTGGAGTGCATTATGTCAACCAGTTTCCTCACAACTACAGCGAGGCGTGTGTGCCTGCGTGTGTGTGCATGAGCTCCCATTGAGGTATATGTATTCGAAGCATTTGACCCCAATCTCTGTCTGCATTATTTATAGTCTCATTCCAGCTTCCTGTTGTTTGTTTTTCAAAGCTAGTCTGAGGACTCGAAGTGTAGGAAGAACACAGAGAGAGAAAAAAGGAGGAGAGGTGACAGCAAAATCCTGCACGGAGGAGTTTTCTCATAAAGCTGTTTTCTATCTCTTTTTTTTTGTTGTTGTTGTGAGTAAACACAGCAAATCACCTCAAAAGCATTATGGCTAATTTAGCGCTCAGGTTCTTCCTACAGTCTTCCCAAAGGGCGTTAAACAGTTCACAATATGCAGTTAGTGCAGACGGGCTGCAGAGCAGGATTTTTCACTGGGGGAGCTGCCCTCTCACACTGCACCACTGCCACTTCAACAAATGCAGTTTGCAGCCCCCGTCTCTCTTTATATTTGACACACACACACACACACACATGCTTGCACATACCACAGTTCCCTTCCTTGGGCCTAGCTGGCAGGGCAGCAGTGTGTTTCCTCAGAGACCTGCTGGGCCAAATCAATGGCAGCCAGCAGCCTTCCACAATAAGCGCCACCATTTCACTGGCTGTCACCCAGCGCAGCAGAGAAGCAGCTAAATAGTCTATGCGGAGAGCAGAGCGGCACGGCTAGGCTGCTTACAATGAGCACGTGCCACAGCGGGAAAAAAAAAAATATATATATCATTGTGTTGCAAGAATGTGTGTATGCTGGGCAGCTAATTTGTTTTCCGAATTTAATGTATGCTGTTGTGCGGTTGTGAGCACTTGTTTGCATGCATGAGCTGGGCAGTCCATTTTCGGCTAAGCAAGCTTATGATAAACTGCCTTTTGTGTGTGTGTGTGTGTGTGTGTGTGTGTGTGTGCACGTGCGTGCGTAAGTGTGATAATGTGCGTTTGTCTGCGCGAGCCGATGCCAATACGGACGTTGACTGTTTGTTGAATTCCAATCAGAGAGATGTAGCTTTGCAATTCTCATTCGGATGATTGTTTTCTTTCATGTGGTCTAGCAGGCGGCATACGTTAAGTTCCCCTGCAAATAAATCAGTCCCTTACACACACACACACACACACACAAACACACACACACACACACACACACACACACACACACACACACAAACACATTATCTGTCATCATGTCTCTCTCTCTCACACACACACACACTCACTGCTGGCATGGCAGACTGGTTTCTAATCGGTGAATCAGCATATCAGCCAAGAAATGTCAGATTACATTATAATCCTGCGTTTTAGTGCCTTCAACTCTGCACACGTATACGCGTGTGTCATAGTTTCGATGCCGCCCTATTATGTCTGTTAAAAAAAAGAATGGGAGACGAAAACAGATGCCCGCACTTTTTGCGCGCGCACACCACAAACACACTGCCGCGCACATGAGCTTGCGCACCCCCACTGGGGAGACACAGACAGTTTTGGGGGGTCGGGAGGTAACAAGAGTCGCGCAGAAGGAAACGGGGGACCGATCTGTGCACTTTCTGTGTCTGAGTCTGAACTTGACCAAAGTGTCACCGGTTCACTTATAGAGAGACGCAGCCTGCTCCAACGACTGCAGGCCAATTAAATGTATTTAATGAAGTTATTTGATGACCAGAAGCTGCTTAATAAGCTTTCTTTGTCTCCCTCCAAAAAAACATCTCACATTAAAGCAAGATTTCATTACAACATATTAATTAAACATTTAGTGTTTAGGGGTTTGGAAATCACTACAAAGAGACGGAGCTTCTCGGAGAAGAAATTGTTTTGTGTCTTTTTTTTATTTTTTTTATTTCACCACCACAATTTCTTTACTTTTCTTCTTGTACGTGTTCATGAATTTACAAGTGCACGCAGGATACATAAAAATACAACTCTGATCTTAGCTTTAAGCTGCATACATTGGTAAGAAGTCAAAAAAAATGGCTCCATTGAAAAATACTCCACAGTTTATTGATGTTCAAGCCGAGACAGGAGCAGAGCTCCGTCTGTAACTCTAGAAGTCAACCTTGTTATTTTCAATAAACCTATTACAGGAGCCTCTTATGAAAGGCACAGGGGAGGCCGGCAGTTGGTTATGTGTCTCTTTGCTTTGGCAGGGAGATTCAGAGGATGCACATGGAAAATGATGCCAATCTCTAAACCAAAGGATGTATTAAATGACAGGTCTAATTTAATATGGAGATATTGAGAGACCTGCTACGGCACTTCCTGTGTCTAAAGGCCGTCCAGGAATGGAGTAGTTGGGGATTGCTGAGTAGGGGTTTTGGGATACATTAGAGGGGAAAGGAAATGGTTTCTTAGTGCATGTTTACAAGCTGAAGGATGGGCACAGCATAATTATGCAAAGACTCTCTGTTGTTGTGTTTTTATCTAATACACGTCTCACGATATTAGCGTTAATATTATGTTTATTGCATTGACTGACTGTGACACTGTATCGCTTTACAACCAGGTTTTCCCCACAGGGAAGAGCAACATTTATGGCTACATGTGTACAATGAAATAAGCCAGTGTAGACCTGCAGCATGCACATCTAAACAGTACTGTAGTGTGGTGTGTGCGCTCTTCATACACACACACACACACACACACACACACAGCCACATTGTCGTAATAATAATCAAATAAATGACACATACTAAATCCATCAGATGCAGCACAGCATTTGAGGTCATGTTTGTAATATTTGCATTCAAGCCTGCGGCATCCTGTCTTCTGAGGACTGAGCATGTCTAGTAATTTCAAATGTTTGGGGCTTGTAGAGCTTATTCATTCTCATGCACATGCACACGTGCACGGTATGCCTGCGCAGCAATGAACACGCACAGGTCTACATACTCATACAGTCCACATAGCATGCCAATACTCACATGCTGTAAACCTTTAAACCTCATTGGAGAACAGTCTTTACTGGGATTGTTACGCATAGAAATCCCTTACACAATCTAAAGTAACAGTGAAGGCTACAAACACACACACACACACACACACACACACACAAATGCATCAAACATCATTTAATCCCAGGTGCCTTGGGGAGTCTGGGGGAAATGGGGAGACAGAACATAATTCCTGAACGCGAACAACAAGAAATAAGATTTGTGTGGGACTCTCAGCCCCCAAGAGAGAAGCAGAGGGGAAACGAATGACAACAGGATGAAGGATAAATGAAGGGACAAAAGAAAAAGCCCAGCTCAACAGTCCAATCCGGTTTCAATTGGCAAAAAAAAAAAAACTACACAAACAAACAAAAAGGACAATCAAAGTCATTAATTACGAACACTGACGGCCAAACACTGGCGAAGGCTAATCCTGGACAGGCAGACAAATTAGAGGCTGGGAGACACTAATAGAATTAATGTGCAGTGGGTAATTGGTGGGAGCCATTTTGAGGCGTCCAGTTGCTGCTTGGCCCTGTCGTTTGTGAATGGAGAGGTTGCTGAGACTGAGCCAAGGACTGAAGCTCTGGACGGCGGAGGTAGACTCCCACGGAGGATAAAGAGCAAAACGTTCATATGAAAGACTGGAAAACTAAAAGTACCTGCGAAACGTTTGATTGATATTTCACAATAGTGCTTCACACTGGGTTCACATAAAAAGGCTTTTTACATGTATTGTTCTTTACACCTGGAGGTGGGGGAGCTTCTCTAAGGAAGTTCTAAGATCTACCACAACTAAAAGAACGGAGAAACAAGCGCCACCACCCAAAGAAAGCTTGTAAAAGGAGAAAATCCAAGGCAAATAACTGCCCTGCTGTTTGATCCACAGGTAATCTCTGGGAAACTAACACTGGAGCGACCACTTCACACCAAAGATTTGATCAAAGCTCTGGATGGCTACCAACTTATGTGAATGAAGTTACTGTATGTATTCCTTCAAAATAAAACTGGAGCAAACACTGGCAACCCATGACAACAAATTCACATCAACATCAACTGGGTTTTACAGATGAGTCGATGGGAGAATAATAAGATGTAATGCAAACACATGTCACACAGGCGCCACTGTGGAGAGAAGGCCAGGGGTAGATAAGAGAAGAACTAAGAGGAGAAGGCAGAGTCATGACTAAAGGAAATTAAAATGTATAAATTATAAAATACAAAAAAACAAAAAAACAAAAAAAAACGCAGAGGACAGAGAATGGTTCCAACAGCAGCAGATCCTCTGGGACAGAGAAAGAAGTGATGTGGAAGCCCTGCAGCAATGCCACTAAGCCCCAGCTGCAGATTAAACTGTAGTAGTAAGGAGGAAAGAGACAGATAGAGGGAGGGAGAGAGAGAGAGGGAGAGAGAGAGAGAGAGAGGGAGAGGGAGAGATAGAACTGCAGAGGGAAAATAAGGCTTTGTGGTCTGGCACCGGTTTGCTATGTCAAACCATCATGCGTGCCGTGGGGATTGAAGACGGGGGGGAGAAGAAGAAGAAGAAGAAGAAGAAGAAGAAGAAGAAGAAGAAGAAGAAGAAGAAGAAGAACAGCACTGGTGAGAAAGAGACAGTGAGAAGACAAAATAACTGAAGAGGAGGGCAGAAAAAAGACAGACAGACAATAAATGCGAGGAGGAAACTGAGAGGAGAGAGTGGGAAGATAGGGGGGAAACACTTCAGCCTCGACTGTAGGAGGCTCAACATTTGGCTCAGATTGTGTGTCTGTCTCTGTGTGTGTGTGTGTGTGTGTGTTTGTGTGTGTGTGTGTGTGTGTGTGGCTGGAAAATGGAATTGTTGTGGTTGTGCCTGGCTCCTTCAGAGTGTCTCCCTCTGATTGGAACATGAAGGGGGGGCTGTGAAGGGATCGCTCCAACCACAAACTCGGTCTCTGTCGTCCTCTCTCCTTCTCTCTCTCTCTCTCTCCCTGCATTTACGGCTCTTTCCTCTTTTTTTTTTCTCTAGTCTTCTTATACATACCCCACACATGATGCCCCTTCTATAAACAATCCTATACAACACTTGCATGTTCAATGCAGACTGCACATGCTATACGGAAATATGGGAATCTCATGCTGGAGCATCTCTGTTATGAAATAGCAAGCAGAACACTGCTTCGCATATATCTGGCAGCAAAAAAATGTTTGATTGCGAAATGCTAGCTACTACTGTACAACACTTCAATAAAAAATATCAAAGTAAAAAGAGAGGAAACTTTGTACTAAAAAACAGAACAAAGAGCAAAAGAGGAAGACAGAAAGAAACGGAGAGAACAAAGTGGAGAACAGATGAAGTGAGCAGAGTCTTAAGTTTAATTTTTAATATCTCACCATATGCTCTTCTCCACAGGTGAAGACATCGTTGCTATTAATTACCAATTCACAGCCTGTATGTGGGGGCGACTGTGTGATGGAAGGACG
The DNA here is from genome assembly GCF_900324465.2 of Anabas testudineus. Lineage (NCBI taxonomy): Eukaryota > Metazoa > Chordata > Actinopteri > Anabantiformes > Anabantidae > Anabas > Anabas testudineus. Next base: position 13,889,798 of record NC_046610.1, on the reverse strand, counting down.
GAAACAGACAAAAAAAAAAAAAAAGGCCGGAGGGGAGCGAGAGACGAAGACAACAAAGGTTGAACAAATGGACCAAACGGAGAACAACAACAACAGGTTTGACAACAAGTCAAACGGGGAGATGACAGAAATGTTGGAGAGGTATGGAAAACCGAGAGCGGGGTGGGGGTGGGGGTGTGATCCAGACGTCAGACGGAGAAAAAGACAGGAACGCGGAGACATGGGTGAACGGACAGACAGATGATAGGGAGAGCCAAGACGGATTGGAAGCCGCCCCCCCTCCGACTGCCAGGTAAATCAATAGCACCGCTGTGCCTCCTCCACTCCTCCCAGCTTCTCATCCACCTCCTCCATCCCTCTCAGCTCCACATCACTATCACTGTTGCAAGCAGCAACACAGCTGGATGTTAGCAAACTGTAGCTGAAGAAAGAGCCTCCTGCCTGACCGCTGCGGTGGTCACCAGAAGGCTGTGTCTCAAAATAGCCTCTTTAAGGACATTTATATTTCCAGTTTGCTTCAGTGTCCCCAAAATTTCATTTGACAATGTGGGAAAAAAAAAAGAACCTGTAAAGAAATGGGCCCAACCTCTGATTGTAAGAAAATACATGTTTGAAACTCACTCACGGCTCCATCTTTTCAGTTCTGTAAAATCTTGTCTTGTTTTTTTTTTCTTGGCTGGGTTTATTGTTTGTACCAGGACAATCTGACCCAAGCAGAAATCTGGCTCTGCTGCCCTGCTCACGTCTTCCTGGTTTAGACTGCTTTGGCCGGGTCTGTGGGAACCAAAGGCGCAGTCACTATAATTACCAACGCAACTCATAACATCCCTGACCTTAGGATCACCTCTCCTAACCTGACCCAGCCCTCGGAGCAGTGACACAGACACTTACGGCATATATATATATATATATATACATACAAGCGCGGGCACGGCGCATGTGCACGTGTGCACAAAACAAAATGCAGGAATGCGCTGACAAACTTAAAGTAAGACGCGAACACACGCGCATTCACACGCAGCTGGCTCTGCAGACACTGGCATCCATCACATCTTGTGAAACTTAATCTCTCCAAGAGGAGGAACAGCTGCGGTGGCACACATGTACGTACACACACACACACACACACACACACACGAAGCACATAAACACAGTGGAAGATCAGCTGGGGTAAAGCCCTTGTTCATCCACAGACTGGCATGCAACTAGGCACCTCTGACCTGAGAGCAGGGTATGGTCAGAAAACAGGTTGTAGTCCAGTGGCCTAATATTCTCAAACATATCTACAGAGTGCAGCAGAGTTTGTTCTTGTGATCAGATTAATAATAACACTTTTATTAGATGAATACTAATTTTCTTAATATCACACCAGTATTTTAGATATAAATATAAATAATATATATAAATATTTAAATATAATGTTCAATATTTTGCTGATGACACAACATTACATGTCTCCCACTGGTTTTAGTCGTAACATTTAGTACGAATAATGAGGCATTGAGCAGAAACACTGCATGTAAGATACAGAAAAGATACACAAATACACGACGGTGCGTCTCTCAATCACACACTCAAGTCTAATTGCTGTAAAAGTGCTTTCAAGATTGATTTGTAAGCTACTGAGGTCTGTAATTCTGCCACAGACAGTGTTTGAACAAGACTGCTGACTCCTGGACGCTATCACAAACTCACACAAACACACACACACACAACCATCAGTGGGTTACAGCACGTTTCAGTCACCGTGTGACGGCAGAGGCGTCAAAAGAAACAGAAATACCATGCATCAAAACTGCAGCATAACTGTCACATGCTACAGTATCTGTGTGCAATCGGCGCGTCCCCACAGGTCAACGCGGATCATATGAACTAAACGTTCAGCCTGCTGTGCTTCATTCAAATCCATTCCAATCACCTCTGTAAAAATGTGTCAGAATGGATTGGACACAGGCTGCGGGGAGTGAAATCCACAGGCAGAATATAAATAAGTAAAGAACTCTCCACTATAATCTACTGTAGCCTATTTGACTCTGAAGTGTTCGTGCAGTTTTTTGCATAAATTCCCAGACGGCCCCCGCTGCAAAACAGGTACAACTGACTGACAGCCATTAACAAATCCTATTGCTTTGAGTGTGCACGCGGCGTGAAACGTCCGTCCAGCCTGCTCTGTGCCAGTGGCCAACGGTTCAGTCGTGAGAAAATACCTCTGAGCATGTTATGAGGGGGAAGCACCAACCTCAGTGAAAAAGCAAGCGGGTGAAAGCCTCCTTAATCTCTTATTAGCTTTAAAAAAAACATAACTCTCATCTCACGAGCCACCCCGTGGTCACAAGGGCTGTAATAATCTCCCAGCAAATGTGATGATGATGCATCAGGAAAAACTGTATTTACTGTATGCTGATGCACCACAGGAAAGAAAGGACAACACCAGTGTTTGTGACAGTGCTGGCTGACATTTTGCACTTTAATCCCTTTTATAAATAACATCATGAAAGTTCTGACAGATTTCAATAAATACCAGGGACTGGGCTACATTAAGATCAACACCAACTCACTGTTTTGCTGGCTCAGACACGCTGGAAATCCTGAATTAGGGAACACAGCCTAGAAATATCACAGGGATCCTCCATTTGTGTTGAGTTCAAAGCCAACGCGTCCACTTGAAACAGCACTAAAAACAACTAACTCCTGCTGGAGAGGAAAGATAAGGCAGATGTTTCCTGTCAGTCATACGGGGTCTGACACCGGAGGACGCACACACACACACGCACACGCACACACACACACGCACACACACACACACACACACACACGCACATCTGAACGGATAAGCGCAGATGCGTACGGCCGCTTTGCACGGGAATGAGCTCCATTACCATAAGAAGTTAACGCTCTGCTGTGCGTGTCAGCAATCACAAAAAACTGCACGCACAAGACGCCAAGAGAGCCGCTCACCATATCAGCATCCTCCTGCCCGGCGCGGTCGTTGGGAAAAGCTCGCAGACTGAATAGATTCAAGCTCTCCGTCCGTCGTGTGCCTGTAACATCCACCGTGGCTGCAGCCGCTCTGCCCAAATAATCCAGCACCGTGCGTCTCTCTCTCTCTCTCTCTCTCTCTCTCTCTCTCTCTCTCCCTCACACACACTCACTCTCTCTCTCTCTCTCTCCTAGCCTCCTGGTAATTTCCTACCAGGTGTGCGTACTGTATGCACGGCTACTTGAGATCGCTGGAGCGAAGTTGGAGCAGACGCCACGCGTAATTGCTGCGACGTTATTTCTTTTTATTTTTTGGGGGGGGGCGCGATCTGGAGTCGCCGGTTTCCTTTGTCATCACTCCCTCGCCCGGTAAGAGATGAATTCGTCCCGGCACGAGCGGAGAGGTGGAGAGATGGATGGATGGAGGGAAAAAGAAGCGCAAACGCTGGGCTCGATGATGGCGCAGCCATCAAAAGCACTGGATCACATCGTGTGATCGTTTTTTTTTTTTTTTTTTGAACATTTCATGATCTCAACAGAGGCCAACTGTAGATGTTGCATGCCCTGAAACGCAGGTTCAGACAAGAAACCCTACAGTAAATCAGGTGCATGTGAAAAAGTGAAGCAACAATCTCATTCCGCTGCCTGAATTCTCATCTCTCTGTCATTTTGGGGGGGAAATTAAAACCCAATTCCAGATCAAATCTCTGCTGAGCATTCTCCACAGACTAAAGAGGCTCTCTGGGATAATGTGGGGTTTTTGGAGATTAGGAAAGGGGCAATCACAGGCAACGCTTTATCCGTGGAGACAAGTGGAGGCGATTTTATCTGGAATGAGAATCAGCTCCTTGATCAACTCTGATATTGCCTGGACATTTCACGTTATTTAGGCCAAACGTCTGAGAGCCCACGGTGGGGATTTGAAGGGGTTGACAAGGGTGGGTGGGGGGGAATAAACGTCCCCTATTATTTAGCAGAGCAGAAATGAGAAATGCGTTGCCACTATTAACAGCTTTAACTGCAGCACCGACAGTTGTATGATGACTCCAATAGAAAATCAAAAATCTTCCCAGATGGGACAGCTTAGAGTGCTTAGGGCGAGAACGTGATTATACCAGTATGCATGTGAGTGATTTAGCTTCATGTGTGTGCTTGTGCCGCAAATGCAGAATGTAGATTAACTGCACGGGTTTGGCTGAAATGTGATGCGTTACATGTTTTATGTTGATGTTTCAACTGGAACTTTCTCAGAGTTATACAACATGTGCAGCGTATATGAACTATATTACCAGAGTAAAGGGGAGACGGGCCTTAACACCAATTATCAGTCTTTAAGCACACACAGTAGGTGCAACACACACACACACACACACACACACACACACGCACGTTCACACAGACTTATCTGGGTGTGCTGACCTAGAACACCAAACACAATCAGTGGTGCAGCAGATTCCCATCAGCGCAATGTAAATGAGATGGAGGAGCAAAAACATGCTTTTGTTGCAGAAACTCTCAGCTCAGTGGGTACAAGAAAACACAACCTTAGGCTGGGGACACACACTGACACACACACACACACACACACACACACACCAGAGACACATGCCCACACATACACAGTAGAGCAGTGCACATTCTCAGAGTCACACACACACACACACACACACACACACACACACACACATGCACTCAAAAGATAATAAGTCAGCACATAAGAGATAAGGGGGGTGCTATTGAGATAACTTCATGGGCTAAAATAGAATATGTAGCTGGATTTGATGTGCCTCATGACATCACACCACACTGCACACCCATTTCAACGATGGGCACCGACTCACCTATTAGTACAGCCCCCCCAGTATCTATGTCCATTTGCAAATTCTTTTCCAAATAATGATGGTGGTTTTGTATTTTGCTTCGCGGCCTCCCGCTGTTAACACACATCTACTAGCTCTTGATTAAATACTCCAACGGTTCACTGAAACATATATGTGACGAAATCGGTTCAATATTCAATGAGTTTGTGCATGGATGCTTCCTGTATGTGAAAACACACGACTGTCCACACACAGATGGTTCACACACTCCCTGCAGACATACTGTGCATACTGTCGACCAACAAACTGATCGGTTTTCAACATTTTTTAAGTCACGCGTGAACAGCCTTCCCTGAGCAATCCTCCTCTGCAGCAACTAAGTCAACACATCAGTGTTCTGCAATCTTGCATCAAATTTAGGAAGTTTCAACTGGGTCTCCACTTCATTGACATTATTGTCCGCAGCAGTGGGCACAATTATCCTAATGATGCAATTAATCCTGTGACGCACAGACGGCATGCTCTACATACCATATCTACACTAATATGCATGTTTGGTTTGCTATGAAATAGGGCAAAAAAAAAAAACAAAAAAAAAAAACCTAATTATCCATCCATCCTTTATCTAAACTGCTTGCTCAACGTGATCCCACTGTCATAGAGCGAAATATGGGGTATCTCCTGATGATAACACTTTAAGAACTAGTAAACTTTGGTAAAACCTGCCTAGAGCTTGTGTACCTGCTGAACACTCAAAAACCTAGTTTAAACAATGAGCTGCTGGGGCACTGGAGAAATTGTATCTAATTTATAACTTGGACTGGTCATTATCAGTGACCCATAACATTAATGATGGCTTGACTCAGTTTAAGGCATCTAGCAGGCCATGGCAGTAAGCACATACAGTACTAGAGTTCACCTAGCACCTAGTGGAACACCTGCTGTAAACAGAATGCGCCCATCATTACCTTTATTACACCTTAGACAGGTGTATCCCTGCAAACTGGCCAATGGGCTGCCATCGACTGCCATTACACGGTCAGAAAGACAATTTGAACTGAAAATATCATTTGATTAAAGATACAATATGTAACTTTTACATATATACAATCTATAAAAAAGCCGATTGCCTGTGGTGGGAATATCAAGCTGTTCACAAATCTACAGTGAGAAACGTAAATAAAAATAGAGAGAATAGTGATTCGATAAGTAAAAATACAGCAATTCGGTAAATGGGTCCTTGTTTTTTCACTTTAAAAGTTCAACTCATGAGCGCGGTGCAGAGCAGTGGCCCATTAAGGCCATGACATTTCAATAATTGCCTCTAATCTCAGCATCATATCACAGCACCACCCACTTTCAACACACACAGATACACGCCTTAATCATTGATGCTTGATTAAAGCCCCACACATACACTTGACCCCCACCTCTATAAGACATATGTACACAGAAAAACATCCCTAAAGCCTAAATGGTTGATTTACACTCACTTCATGTGACAGATGACAGACACACAATCCAGTTTCTTAGTGTATATGAAAATAATGCTGTGTCTGCATGCAAAAGTCTGCATGCCTTTGTCTGCACACGTTTATACACATAGATGTATTATATACACACAAACACACACACATTATGACATTATCCCTTCATTCCTTGTTGTTTGCTAGTTCTCTAGTCATTTTCTAGCCAGCCATGTGAGGCCACAGTGGGCTGCTAACCATTAGTGGCATGGTTGGTATTAGAGATTGCACCTTCACCAGTTGCACCTGGACAATTTACAACAATAATTTCATGCAGGGAGACACTAATACAGTTAACAAGGCGAGCGTGAGGTATGTGGCTGGTTTATTGTGCCTATATCATACCGCAAAAGCTGCATCCTTATCTGTAATCACATATCTGAATTACAGTGTGAGAACAAACGCGGATAACAACATTTTTTATGTCCCACTTTGCTGTACCCCTAACCTTGCTTTCACAGTTTCTTTGCTATTCAGGTACTAAAAGGTACTGATTGAGTCTTTGTGACTCCTGAGGTAAACGTGTTGATTTGGCTCTGACAATGGCAATACACCACTGGCTTTGCTTTGGGGAAAAAAAGGTAATTCTGAGCTTTTGGAATCATGAATTGATCAATTTGCTGGAGCTAGTGCTGAAATGTATTTTTATCTGCAGTATAGACAACTGTAAAAATCTCCATTACTAGAATTGATTTTCACAGTACAACACAATACAAACGAGCTTCGGGTGGGTGGAATTATACGTTATAGTCTGAGAATGTTAAGCAGGAATACAAAGAAACACTCAGGGAACATGCAGTGTTATGCACTTTAATCATGCACAGGAGGCAGATCCGCTGTGTTCCACAAAAAGGCGAGAATGTATGACGCTGCATAGTGTGTGCACATGCATGTGTGTTTGTGTGCACCCGGTCGGAATGAAAATGAGAGAGTGACAAGGAAAAAAGGACACGTGAGCGAGCAGCCTAGCAGTCCTAAAGAACCTTTTATTGAACACTAAGAAGAGAGTAGAGAACGATGACCATCCAGTCTGCTCCTCTCACATCAAGGAAATTGCATTTGGGGATATAGAGCAGCCTGGTGTGACGAAGTACACAAACCCTCCTCCACACATGCATGCAAACATGCACTTTCTTTTTTTGGTAGTACATATTAGGAGTACAGACAAGATCGTATTCACAGGGTCAAAGCTGTGCTGACACATCACATGCACGTGCGGAATCTCATTTAGGTTGTGTGCATGGGTTGGAGGAGCACTCCAGCTACTGAAGGAGCGGAAATAAAAAACGGTTGCAAGCAGTGAGAGAGAGAGAGAAGAGAAAAATAAGAGCAATAGAAGTAGTAGCAGAGACACATTACAGACAAAAATAAATGAGTGAAAGAAAGAAAAGCCAAAGAGACAGAGCGTGTAAACTAGTGGAAGACTTCTCCCACTCGTACTATAGCTGTTATTTTAAAGGTTGCTGCTGATGCAGCTACAGTTTACCCCAGCGTGAAAGAACACATCAGGATTATTTTCCAGAAAAAAAAAAAAAAAATCAGTTTGGAGTAGATGGAGTCAACAGGTTCCACACAAGAGGCATGCAAGCACCCCATTAACCAGGGCTGCTGACTCCACCAAAATGAGTGACGAATGACAAGCTAAGCAACTATCACATTAGTGAAGAACAGCAAGGTTGCACTGTGTAGGGCTGTGTGGATCCTCAAGGTGGGTGTGCAGACCGTGAGAATGTGAAATGAGAAGCACCGAGCGCTGCAATTTATACAAAAATACAAATATGTTTATTGTGGTTATAGCCGTGTACATGCCAAATGTGCCAGTGGAGAGACACACGTCATAATTCAATCAAACTGTTGAATAGTAGTGGACATTGTATGTGCACACACTGTCAAATGCTCAGGATGCAAGTGAATCGCTTATTTCTGTTTACATAAACACAACTACAAAGTGAGCCGTTGGTTACATGCGGCATGTGCTCGACTAGCAATTACGTCTACGCAGAGCAACAAAGACAGACAGAGAAATAAAATACAATCAGCGTCCTCACACACATTCTGACACTCAGGCATGCACGCGAGCGCGCGCAGGTCACGGAGAAGTGGCTGTCACTGTGATTGGTTCCTGCTGCCAAGGGCAAACCCACAATAGCCAATTATCTGTCATTATACACCACAGAAGCTCTTGCGGTCTGGATGCCTCTGCATGTGTTTGCGTGTGCGTGTTGGTGTGTGTGTGTGTGTGTCATGGTGAGAGAGATTGGCAAATTGCTAGTTATACATTTCAGCATACTGAAAGAAGAGAGAAGAAATGTTTGGGAGGAGGGTGAGAGGGGAGAGAGCTTGAGGAAGCCAGCCAGAGATATGCAGAGGCAATATAAAAGAAAGTGAAGGAGAGACTGATTATTATATTTGACAGTTGTTAAAGATGGGATCACAGGCAGCCGCAGACCTCCAGTGAGCTGCGTGCCGTTGACAGATGTCTGGTGACCACGACGGGCCTGATGCAGCAGGACTGTGTAGTGTAGATGGCCACAGATTGAGGCACTCAGTCAATGTCTGACTAGTGTTCCATCATGTATGAGCAACGTGTGACCGAGCTGCCAGCAGCGTGTGGACAGATCCTGAAATATCAAATATATCAGACGTCCAGGCTGACAGTATCACTTATCAATTTCAGAGATGCTCCAAGAACACGCGTACTACGTAGGGACCGAATGCTGCAATATCGGCTCTGATTCACGGCGGCGTGCAGGTTTCAGCTCATTCAGGGGAATTTGTTTGAATAAGCAAAGGCGGAGGAGAGGTTCAGCTTTATGATATGGCTTCTAGTTCGTCAGACAGTCTTCTAGCCTTTGGGGATGTTAATCTGCCCACAGTGAAAAGCTTGAAGACATTTAAATATTCTTAGTCTTAAGGTCTAGAATTAATTTTGATTTGCCAGCAGCATCAACTTCAATTACCTCTGTTAATATTTACTAGCGGCTTCTTTTTCTTCCTGCACATGTTGACTAATGTTTTTCTACCTGGAAAACTGCCTTATTGAAAGTGTCCCACTTAAATGGCTGTCCACTGTCATCATCAGGTCAAAATGTGGTCAGTGCTGCTGTTTACAGCAAAACCAACAACCTATATTTTACTGTGTGTTATTTGTTATGTAGCAGTATTTTATATATATATATATATATATATAATTCTGAGCATGACCATGAGATGAAGCATCACAGAGTTTCAAGCATAACTCTTGCAAGGCTGTATCTGTTTTCTTGTGCTGTGGTAGATTAGATTGTGGATTTAAGACAAACTGTTAAAGCTCCCTAACCTCTGTGAATTCACTGTAGCTTTCTGTTCCTGTGATTCTGGTTCAATAATTGATTGCCTAAGCTTCTTTGCTGCACTATTGAACTGTCTTACTATTTAAGCTTGTATACCGCTCAGTCATGACACATGAACCTAAGACACTGCGCTTCCACCGAACTGTACATTCTTAATACACATCCAGCGCGCGTGTGTGTGTGTGTTTATGAAGTATGACACTGATCTGCCTCTGCCTGTTTTTCAGCTATGCTTCCATAATCCCATCCTAATCCACTGCCTGTGTGTGTAGCTGCGTGTGTATCCACACGTTTGTGTTTGCGTGAGTCTGTGCCTGTGAATGTGAGGCATGGTATTTAAGCTTTTGCCTTTCACAGCGCTGCTCTTTACCACACCTTCTACACTATATGTAATGCCATAGATAGCTCTCCACTCCTCTCACTCGCACCACTCAACACAATGGCCTGGACAGAATCGCTGCACTCCACTGTCTATATATCCATTACCATTGCAGTCAACAGAGAAAAAACACAGGGAAAATTGAATGTTATGGGTACTATTACTTTTGAATGAGCTGATGAAATGGGTACACTGATGAAGAGAGGGGCAGAGAGTGATTGAGAAGGAGAGAAGTGATTACGTTACAGTGCAGTAGTTGTCATGTTGTCTATAGTTTTCTGTGTTTTGCCTTAAGGAAGATGTTTTTCTGCACAGTTTTCCAGACAAAAAGTGCAAAGTGTATATATTTTGTCTCCACTTTTAGCTCTTCAGGCTTCGGGGTAGGTACACAGAAGTCTTATATTAAGGCCAGTGAAGCTTATTTACTTTACACGGAAGTGAGAAAGAAAGAAAGAAAGAAAGAAGAGATCATAAAGAAATGACTGATTCTCCTCAGTGCTTAAGAATGGCCCTTGTAAGAGAGGAGTAAGAGGTTCATGAGTGGGAACCTCAGCAATGATAATCCCATTAGCACTGTACTGCATGTTAAGCTCTCCACTAATGGCTAATGTGTGTGTATGTGTGCCACGTGGTAAGTGTGCATGGTGTGTGTGTGTGTGTGTGTGTGTGTGTGTGTGTGTGTGTGCGCCCGAGTCCTGCTCGGACCATCCTAATTATCAGATGTGAGTCACGTGAGGGTAATTACAGAATCTGAGACAGTGGGAACCAGGCTATGAATGACCTAGAAATGTACAGGCAGGCTATTCAAGCGATAAGACGAGCGCGATCACACACACACACACACACACACACACACACACACACACACACACACACACACACACACACACACACACACACACACACACACACACACACATGCACTCTTTCCCGTCTGATTTCTCATGCTCACCTCACACAGAGAGACAGAGACAGAACAGGAGAAAGAAGGAGACAGTCAAAAAGATGGAAAAGGGGAACAATGTTTCCCTCAGACTGCATTAGAGAGCAGAGAGATTTGGGAGGAGCAGTTAAGAGACACTGTGTCAGGCGGCTTCAAGCTCAGCCCTCTTCCTAGTACGAACTAATCTGGCTGGTCTCTGTTCTCTGTCATATCTGGCCACAGCTCCACAGCAGTGTGGTCTCCTTCCACAGGCACGGATTAAGCTCGGCTACCCGAGACTAAATTCTCTATTGAAGAATCATCTATGTGTAATCCCTGTGTGAAGCCATCCCTGTATGGTACAGCACATTATATCTCTCACAATGACTATTATACGCAGCAGACTGCACGCTCTGGAGATTGCTGTTAACTGGCAGCAGAGCCTCAGGGTTGCTTTACATTGTTACGCACAACGAGAGTGGTTCACTTAAGGTGCCCCCCCCTCCCGCCCTCGGGAACGCATCAACTAATTCAGCATTCGGACGGGTTGTTTATCACCTCAGTGATTAAAATATAACCATTTTTTAATACACCCTGTCGCATATTTCTTTAATAATCTCATCTCCAACTTTTGCATTTGCCATTCGAACCTTTTTTTTTGTTTTATCTAATTCTCAGGAAAAAAGTTTTTATTACACAAACACAAGTGAAGTTCTGTTCTACATTCAGGTCAAATCAATAACGAAAAAAGCTGGTAGATTATTTCACTCACATACAGAAGATGTAGCTTTCAGATTGTCCCAAAATGAATTTTTATAGATCATTGGCTCTTAATAGAAATAAAAGTTTTGTCACCTATCAAAACAGGTGATCTTCTAAACCAATATACGAATCAATGAAAATAAAATGACTGTGGGAAATACAACAAGGTGCAATATGCTGCATAGTTTTCCGCGCCAACGCTGACTTATTACCTGAATCCTGCAACAACCTTGATCCATATTAAATGCGTATTCTTTGTAAAAAAAAATTCAGGCTTTCTGTTATCGGACTATTACATTAACTCCTTCACAGCGGGCCACCGACTTTTAGTGCCACAACAGTCCCCGGCCTCATGCTGCCTTCGAGAAAAATGACTCAAATGAGCTGCGCGCACACACTGATTCCAACAGCCTGCACTTGAGATTTGTTCTCGAGGCTGCACTGTGATTCAAACGGCACCGTTTTACAGTATCTGTGCTTACAAAGGCAGAGGGCATTTCTCTTGCTTGTACCCGTTTGCACAACAGTGGCACTGACGCTGCAATTTAAGTGATAAGTGAGACAAGTGCAACCCACTCGTGGCGTTAGTCTTGAGGAGGCAGAGCAGGTTAGCCCCGAGCCCACTCTCCAGTCGCCACAGGGTCCTCGTCTGCGTCGCCTCCTACACATCCCGAACACGTGTGCGACCGAGTGCGTGCGTGCGTGCGTGCGTGTGTGTGTGTGTGCCTGATTGATCGTGAGCTTGAGAGAGTTATCTTGGTCAAATTCCCAGTTACACAGATGAGTGTCTCTTCAATGCTGTGCTCTTTGTGCAGATACACAAACGAGCAGACATAAACATCACACAAACACACCCACTCACTTCCAAACAAACACACAGACACACACACACACACACAGGCTGGAGGCACCAGGTACTTAATTTCCTATTCCACCCTCATATTCCACTCTGGCCTCCCCCAGCACTCAACCCACAGTCACTATAGCAACCTCACACAGAGCTACCGGCAGCCAGAGGGCTAATCATGCCATTACAACATCTGTCAGAAAACAGAGACACACACCCTGATACATGTATACAACTGCATACACTCGTGCACCCCCAGCAGCGCTTGGACACAGATGTCCACGCAATCTTCCAAACATGCATCTGCTCTCTCTCTCTCTCTTTCTCTCTCTCACACACAAATAAAGTGTAATTAAAGAAAACTTTCTTACCTTTGCTCATGGTTCATCCTGGAACGTGAAGTTTAAAAGTGGGAGCTGAAATGGAATAGGAAGAGATTTGTCATGTGAGTTTGAACTGTCCTGCACAGTTGATCTATCAACATAGAGACGTATTGATTGGTTTTCCACTTCTTTTCTCGGGGAGGAGGTTCATTTGTTTGAAAACCTGTCCTGGTTGAGACAGAGAAATGACTGTAGGGAGGCCTGCAGAGGGGATTTGGTGGTAAAAATGGGCCAAGCAAGTTCAGAAACATGCCTGCTGGGTATGTTGCACTGCTGCCACCTGTAGACAGGACTTGGTACTCCGCCTGCCACTGACCTTGCAACATTTATTCAAATCCAACTTATCAAACTGGAACCCAAACAGGAAGTAGGAAAGGTTTGGGAAGCTGCGTTTTGCAAAGTTATTGCTGCACTAGATACACCTGCTGTCTGATTGAGAAATGAATCCCCTTGATACTGTCTTGCTACCTTCACTGTACCGAACGTGCGACTCCCACTGAAGCACTACACTCGCCTCAGTGTACAGTGTGCATCATCTAACAATACTTTCAAAGAGTTAGACGAGATCTATTTTTGTTTATTGAAGTTTGCTGAGGCTTGCTACCAAAATGAGTCACACACCAACTCAACTAAAACTAAAAAGGAAAAAGTGCAACACACACACACACACACACACACGGCCTACGTGTAGCCTCTGCATCTTTTAACAAACTGAAGAGGGGTGAGCAAATGCTTTATATTTAGAATGGTGACGCTATGCAAACTTGAGCGCTAACATGAGAGGAAAGCTCAGTGATGCGTTGGAGAGCTGCATATTCAATAATGTATCAGAGGCAGCGTTTTAAAAACAGCTGGGGATCGCCGCTCTGTCTTGTCCCCGTCTGCCGGTCTGTCTCTTTGCATGTCTTTTCTCCCCGTCTGTCCACTGTGATGGCAGCAGATTTGCTGCTCCTGTGGGGAGCTGATGTTTGGTTAAACTTTCATCCTGTCGACAATGTCTTCATTCGCTCTTTCTGTCCCTGAGGAGGAGTCTCTCTCTGTGCTTTCTTCACTCGCCTTCTCAGAAGAAGTGTCCCACCGCTCTCCCTTTCTTTTTATACTCTCACTCTCTGTGCTGTTCTCAGTGGGCATGGCACACAGCCTGTTAGCAATCTAAATCAAAAGTGGCCCGGGAACAAATATGCTTTTGACAGGGAGAGAAGGAGGAGTATGTGCGTTTGCATGTGTCTGTTTGAAGGTCATAATAATAAATAATAATAATAATAATAATGATCAACCTACCTGTTTCAGTGCACAGGTCCACTGTGCTGCTTCATCCTTGAGGAATGAAAGAGTAAGAAATCACCCCAGAATTCTCCTGCAACAGAGAAGAAAAAGGTACAGAGAAAAGCAAAGAGGGAGGGGAAGAAAATGGGAGAGGAAAAGTAAAAAAGGGATTAGGAACAGAGCCTTAGCCTTTCAGAACTCAATGCTCTTAAAGCCAATTCTGGCTTTCAACTAAGTTCCTTGTTTTTGTATCTGCTTGCACTTGCCTTTTCCACCGCTGTGTGTGTGTGCGTGTGTGTTTATGTGATAGCATTTTGGACTGAAGCTTTCCATGTGCACCCCGAGTTCAACGAACACAGCTGAGTTGCTCCAAGAGCAGTTCGGGTCAAATGCACAGCTATGGCTCAACTCCTATACTGGGGGGCTTCTAAGGCTTACGCGTCAGTTACTTACAAGCCGGTGGGATGAAAACCCAGAGTGGGAAAAAGCATAAAGCACCTCTGTGTGATGCGTACATGCTCTGACAGATCAAAGGGGCTGTATTAGGACGTGTGTGAATACTAGCACAGAGGTGTGTGAAATGTAAGCAAAGATAGACTACACACACACACACACACACACACACACACACACACACATATCCAAATGTAACTGCTCCATGTGACTCTGCGCCATTATTTCTGAATTCTTCTGCCATCTATGGAGTGCAGCAGCAGAGCACACCAAGTCATAGGAAAATAGCAACCAGGATCGTGGGCAGTTGCACAGTTATTTTTGTTATGAGATCCCTCCTCAGTTGAACTGTGAGGTCTTAGACAAATATACTCCTGGAGAAGTGCTCCGAATGAGTCACGGCTGTGCTGAAGTTTCTACAAAATAAATAAAGAAAAATCAGGAGAATAATGTAAAGATCCAATTCGAACAGTCATGTAGAAACTCCAATTGGTGCTGTGGCAAATCGAAGTCATGATATTATACAAGTTTAATATTGACAGTATTAATAATAGACTGTCATTGGCAACTGGAGCAAGGTGCCATAATAAAGACACACCACCAGTCTGTGCTGTTACACCACTGCTGTTCTGTGATGCTGCCCGACTTACTATATAAGGACCGAGACGATGATGGCAGCATACATTAACTGCCGCATCTGAGGATGTAAACATGAGTGATTTAATTGTAAATGAAAACAAAAACATGTGTCATTAGTGTGGCTCTCCTTGCTCCTGTGAACCACCTGCCGTTTTCAGCTCGTGCTGCCAACGTCTCGGCTAAAACAATCAGAAGCCTTTTGAAGAATCGTTGTGTCTCTGCCTGGTCTAAGACATGATAGATTCTAGTGCTGCCCTTACTTGCATATATGTGCAAAATCTAGTTCACACTTTATTTTCAGTTGATGACACATTGCTCCCAGGATTCCTCTCCACTTGCACCATGTTTCTTCTGTAACAATCTAACAATGGCTGGTGAAATCAGTTGGGTGGAGGATTATTATAAGCATCGGTTACCCTCAATTGCGGGCGCCGGGTTTTTCTTCTCCATCATATTGTTTTCCTGTTGGGTTTCAGTGCTCCCTGGTTGGAAACCACCTTGTTAGTGAGAATGTGCTTCACCTGCGCTGGCCCAGCAGAAATAATTAAAGCCTCAGCAGCCTCGTGCAGGAGAGGAAGGAGTTTGGAAACTAGATCATTTGGAAAGCTCATGTTGGTGCAAGTAATTTAGGTTTACAGCTATTGCACAATAGACTAGGACATGTTGTTTATCCAGTTTCTGGTGCACATGGCCTTACTCTGGTTTCCGTCCTGATTTTTTTCATTTTTTATTTTTGGTTAATATGGCACCCCTGGTGAAAGTCTGTTCGCACACCCTTTCAATCTCTGCGAGGACTCCCATGGGAGAACTTTAGAAGAGCCTTTGAATTCTTTTATGTTTATAGCTGATGTGCCTATTCACTGAATGTTAAAATGCTGATAGTACTTATGCGTGAGCAGCTCTAGTTGCTCGGTCTGGACATCACCTTAAATGTTTCTACTGGTGGCAGGAATTATTTGGGGGGGGATAAAGCTGCATATTATTTAGGTCACTGAAGTGCTTTCACATACCCTTTCCACGTCACAAACCAAACTATTTCTGCACTGATCTGCACAGCAATGGCCCAGATTATTTTTTGATGTCTAACCCTAACCGGGGCAGCTCAGTGGAACTGGATTTACTTTGGTTTGACTTCACTCAGCATGTGTGAAACACTCTTCTTAGGCTTCTGTCAACTGGACTCAACATCAAGGCAAGTGGGTAAGCAGGGCAGCAGAGCGGGCATCAGAGTCAGCATCAGATGGCCGTCTCTTAAGCCCTACTTTAAATGTAGCATCACAGTAGGGCCATAACACTGACATGATTACCTACAAACTTTATCTCCAGACGCGACCTTCCTCAAGCTACATCATTTCGCCTGACGGTTGCAGTTCAGTGTGAAATGTTTCAAGATCATATGCTGAGCAGTAGAGTCATTTTCTGGAAAAAAAAAAAATATTTCAACAGCAAATATAACTTTGTAAACATGTTTACTCTTTCGAGGTGTGCAAGCAGCACTGATCTAAGTTTGCCCAGAATATTAAGGAGGTTATTACAGGTCAAGTCGTCAACAGGGACCCTCAGAGCGGCACGACATGGTTTTGCATAAACAACATGAGCTTGTTTACAAAGTCTGTATGTATCTATGTCTGACTTTTAAGAGTTTACGCAAATGGATAGGCATCTAATCTGGCCTTGCAAGGACAATTAAGCGTTTCAACAAGGATGCACGCCTAACCGACGCCCAAATTCCTGTATAATTCAACTGAGCCATCAAAATTGACCTGCCACTGTTGAAACTGAGAAGGCCTACAGTGGAACAGGCTTTTAAAACTACACTTTTATCCCAAGTGTAACCGGACTTATCCAGCAATCCGTATATGAGACAGGAAGAGAACAGGGAGAAAGAGAAGTCACCCTTTCACCCTAAACTACATAAACTCCACAACTACACCTGGTATTTTAAATCGAGTTAGATTACAATCATCCAGTGTGAATTCTTGATTTAACCAAATACAACTCAACTTTTTTTCTAAATATAATATCTCTACCGGCACATAACACACATCAGCCTACCTTCAGCCTTAATGACGACATTAGATTATTTTCTTGCTCCAAAACCTCAAACGTGGCCTCAAATTACTGAAGGGTTTAAGACATTTAAGTAAGTTACGTTAATTATGACACAGATATAGTAATTTGTTCTATTCTTCCTTTAAAGAGACCAAACTACTTGAAAGTACCTGTACTACCCTACAACATTACAGAGAAAATGCAGAAATTTATGGAAAAAAATACCTCTTGGAAGAAAGAAAAGCTACACAGGGTGTCTGTAAGCAATCCACAAAATAATTCCATGTTATGCCAGTATAACAATGTAGCTTGTACAAAGAGCGCACACATCCCTGCTGTGAAACACTGTCATGCCGTTGTGAATTAATCCTATATTTTCAAATTCCCTTTAATATTACAATATGGTGACTGTTCTTCAGAGCAGCAGAGATAGGTGCATGGTTGGGGTGGCCCTCTAGTCATGGCTATATAGTGACAATTGTGAATTATCATTTGGTAGGTGCAACAAATTACTCAGTGGTGTCCTACTTTTAAAGACATATTAGACGCTACTGTGCTCGGGGGCCAAGAGAACGAATGACTGAGAGAGCAGAAGAAGTGAAAGAGAGTGTCTACAACACAGAGAGGAAGAAAGAAAAATGAATGAGTGTTACGGGGCGTAGAAGAGAGAGGGAGGTACGGAG
Organism: Anabas testudineus; assembly: GCF_900324465.2. Taxonomy (NCBI): domain Eukaryota; kingdom Metazoa; phylum Chordata; class Actinopteri; order Anabantiformes; family Anabantidae; genus Anabas; species Anabas testudineus. Next base: position 13,871,755 of record NC_046610.1, on the reverse strand, counting down.
AATTATAGCAAATGAGAAAGGGCAAACAGATATAAGAGCAAGGAAGAGCTTCTATAATAGAGAAACTGAAAAGAGCTTTTCTCCCTTCCTTATGCTCAGATGTCATCTTTTCTTTTGCTGCGGCAGAAAATGCAGTTTTTTTCTCACCAAGATGCTGAAACACCTGAAAATTTCCCCTCTCCAAGGCAAGTGAGACGGAGAGCGTTAATTTAGGCAGATTAAATAAAGAAAGGTGGCGGAGTGTCACAGAGACGGCGGCGGGTGAGACCGGCGCGACCTGACACCTGCTTATTTCTTGCTTTTGACGAGGTCACAAATGTTAGGCTGATATTGGATTCCCACGAGTGCTGAATGGGAATGCTGGAGCAGAATTCGAATGGCCGCCGAAGGACTGCGACGGGTTTCCTAATGAAGCCTCTCAGTCCCTTTGCCAAAGTGACCCATTTTCTCATTCTCTCTTTTCCTTCCCTCCTCTCACTGATAAAGCTGCCCCAAATTCTTCACAGGGAAGAATATGCATAAATTTAATTAAAGTGGCTAAAATTATTGGGATAGATTCTTTCTTTCTCCTTTTCTCCAAACCATTAGTCCTTGGGTTTGCTTGGACTCCAGCGGGTGCGGAGCCTGACAGGGTCAGCCTTCATTCTCAGTAGAAAATGTCACCACGGAGGTAAATTGCAATAACACAAATGAACTTTCACTTTAAAGGACAAGATGGGATTGAAAAGATGTTTTAACTGTGTGTGTGTAGTAACATTTCTTTTGTGTACAATTACAAAATCCTCTCCCAACTTTTAACAAAAGTATTTTGCTGTTCGCTCTTTGCCCACCCATTTCTCTTTAAACGCTGTTTGAAATTGATCAGATTTCTTCGATTTTATTGTTCTGACACAATGGTGCTGTTTTAGAAATATTAAAAGGATCTGAGGTTTATGAAGTAAAAGTATGAGGACTGGTCCAAATTGCAAACCCTTGCAAAATAGCAGGGGATTTTGTTAAATATCTTGCAATTACAAAATTCCCTGGGGCGACTGATTATACAGCACTCAGACACCCACTATAAGTGAAAGAGACTGTTATGTGAACAGAAGACTTAAAACAGGCACTGGTTTTCCAGTGCTGCTTAAACTTTAACAACTAGCTGACAGTGAACCTGTCTCGTGACACTAGGCCTGTTACAATAACGGCGCTGACATCGTTGACAGCGACAGCTAAATGGATCCGCAGACTGTTGAGAGTCAAGGGTGGCCTCTTTAAAATAATCAAAAGAATACTGCGCTAAATGTTTTTGAGAACCAATCAGCTTTGCTGCTGCTGGTGAGCAGCATGTAGTCATATAGCACACATATTATTTTAGTGAATGAGAAAGCGAGTATGTGAGCTAGAGAGCAGAAAGACTGATCAGAGAGCCTCTAATTACTGATTTTAACGACCAACTAGACGCTCCAGACCTTGAAATGAACAACAACTGCTGTATTTATGTGCCAAGCACAACCAGGTCAGAAGAACAGGTGGAAGAGGAGTTCGGGTAAAACAGCGCAACGCGAGTCATAGGTGCTGCTCTGGGACTGTGAAGTTATTAACATTAGCAAACAAATGTATAAATTCACACATTTAAGATGAGTGTTTAATCATGGTTAATGTGGTCAACACAGGATCTAGTTAGTTTAAGTTGTTAAAATGTAAATAGATATCATAGATGAATATGAATTCTGATTGGTTGGTTTAGTGTTGAGCTTCCTAATTTGCTCCCAGCTACAACAGGTTCTTGACTTTGACATTGCCTTTGCAATTTTTGCAGACAGGTGAGGTTTGTTCTGATAAACAAACTGAGCAGAGTGTTTCTGAAGCAACGTCACTGTTGGCGCTTTAGTGATTTTTATCAATGAGAACAGCAGCTGCAACCTAAACAACACTCCCCAATCAATAGGTGTGTTTAAATCAGCTTTAAAAAAATATCGATTCACGTGGAAAAAGCATGAACTCTGGTAGAGCGGGTTGTGTTGCTTTACAAATGGGACTGATCACTGCCAATGCTTCTTTGTCTAAATGCAGCAGGGCACATGCGCCATAGTGCGGCACACTTAAGCGCAACGATCCTTATTTACCTTCATTAAACCAGGTGCGACTCATACAATTATAGTGCAAAGACTGCTGTAGGGATTTGGCGATTAGTAGAACAGAATTATAATGGCATAAAAATGCATAGCATCACATAAACAGGTCGACCAAACATTTTTCGAATTATTACTATTAACGTTAACCGTCTAAAAACATGGGTTTGTTTCAATTCAAAATGGTTAGACCCTTCTCACCAAACATCAGCAAAGCACATAGAAAAATACATCACATTGCACTAGCCTGTGTAAAATGTCTGGTACTTTATGCATACAGTATAAAGGAGTAAAGAGGTAGCAATAATTACATTGAATTACTGGGAAATAACAATGCACTCAGTCTGGATTTCAAACAACAAAATGCTTTTTTACGAGTATATGAGACTTGACTGGGAGTCAGTCTCCAACTTTTACTGCTGGCAAAATGGCAAATGGGCCACCACTAGCAATGACATTGAAATAAAATCCAACATTACAATTTAAAACTTTCTACCAGGTTTCACTCACACAGCAATGAATTGCTATTATACACGATGATCAAAAAGGAAAGATAGCTAATTTAGACTTGTTTTTGTTTGATTTGTTTATCTCACGTGATCAGTGAGCAGTCAGGCTAACCCTTCTTAGAATGATACATGGATATACCTACGTCAGAATAGGGGGGTGTCTTTTCTGTTCTTCCCATTCTACTAACCATCGTTGCACCATACGTGCTGCTGTGCTTGTGAATTTGCATGGAAGATGTCATTTTCTTAGGATGGCAAAGTTGTTGTTCACCTTCAAATGTTTCATTTTCATATAACAACTGCTATAGTTGCCCATTTTGTCAAGTAGATGTGGTCACAGCCACACAGCCTGGATGCAACATCACGACCACAGCTCCCTATTTATTGGTCAAATTATGTGTACATGTACAGTATATTAGAGCTACACTATTCTGGGTAAAATGTGAGCGGCAATTTATTTCACTCACAATTTAAATCATGATTTTGTCATTTATACATTTTATTTTTTTACTTGACATATTACTATCTTTATGAAGACAGACCGATATGATCGCTAGTGAAATGGAACTGTCTGCTGAACACAAACTTTAAACAGCTCTCCTCTAATAACACTGATAAACAAAGTTCTGTGAATGAAGGAGGAGAGTCACTTCTGCTGGAAAAGGGTGATTGTTGATTGGATAATGCAATCAGCATTTGTTTCCAATCACCGATGCTGTCATTGTCATTTTGTTGGTGCAGCATAGGAAGTCGTAGATCTCCTCAGCAGTACAACGATGACAGAACCGTTGTCATGCAAGAATGAGATTGCATATGTCTGAATTCAAAGGCGGCTCAAGGTTCACGTTCCTTCACTAATGGATACGAAGGTGCTGCAGAGGTTATATGATACTTCCTCCACTGGCTGGATCTTAAATCCATGCAGCAATAATCTCTGATGACTTGGACAACCAACACTTCAAAATCAATGCAGGGTACGCTGTATGAGGTCAACATAATGTGCATGCATTAAAAAGCATAAGGAATACATCCCCATATGCATGAGGACATGCATAGGCCCACTCGCACCACATCTCCAGAGCATAGGTGGGTGCAGGAGGAATGAGTAGGCAGCTACAGTAGCATGCACCAAAATAAAATAAAATAAAATAAAATAAAGCTGTCAGTAGTTAAAGCTAACAGTAGCCACAGCTACATTCAAGAGTTCCCTCTTTTGTTTGGAGTTAACATTAATCGCTCTCGATGGTTGGTAAATACTTTCAAAATGTAGGCTGCTTGTTAAACCGTAGTGCCTTGGGTTCTGTTCCCACAGGTTTTAATAGCAAAACATTTGCTTTATCTGGCTTTCTGTAATCTGAAACGTCGTAATAAGCCGTTGTTTTCTCTGCATTGATAGCGTTGTGTCTGCGCATCACCACAGAGGAGCAGGTATTTCTCCGCCGTTCATGTGGCTGTGTAAACGTGCGTGAGTGTTTTCCTGCCCAAGCATCTGCTGTCATCCCATTGGTGAAAAACGAGGTGCCTATAAGTCATCCAGTGAGAGGTAGTCACTAATAGGATAGAGACTGCTCTCTGCTACCTAAGCACACACAGACACACAACTAGTGCACACGCAGACTGTCTGAGACGTACGTGCGCACACACACACACACACACACACCTCCATGGGAATGAGCTATGGCCTTATTACCCACCCCACTTCCTTGCAGCCGGCGTCCTCGCGTTAAAGCACAACACCACTGTTCCTGTCCTCTTTCCTACACATATGCCATCCATCTATCCATCCATACATCCTCACTTAGCCCCCACCTTTTCTCGGTGCTTTTTTCCTCCTTTCCATCCCACCAGCCTCTTTCCTTCCTCCCTCTTGCCCTACACATTCTTTCACCTCATTTGCTCCTTTCAATGCCTCCCATCCCCTTCCTCCCCTTCCTCTTTTCTTTACCACCTCCTTCTTTCCCACCTCTAGCACTTGATTTCTGCCCTGCATTAAAATAGCCTTTTTCCGCAACTCTCCCCTCCGCCTAGCACCTACCTGATTTGCTCAGATCTGTCTTTTCCCTATATCTCCCCCTCCTTCCTCCCTGCTCCAATCCTACCTTAACCTGACCCATCCCTCTCCTCTCCTTTCATTTCCTTTCCCCTCCATACTCTTCTAAACTTTCATCATATGCCTCTCCGCTTGATCTATTAATCTCTCTCTGTTCTTCCTTATCCCCTTGGCTCCTTTCCTCCCTTCCTCTCCCTCCCTCCTTCTCACCCTACTTTCCCCACCTCTCCCAACACCTGCTGGTGAAGCTGTCTAGACTGGCAATGAAATGAGGATGGAGCGCGAGAGGAGGCGGATGGGAGAAAACACAAGCCGGGGGGGTGGGTGCGAGCAAAAAAAGGAGGGTAAGATCAATGAGACACTTAGGAGAAGGGGAGTAAAAGAGGGAAATGGGAATGTTTGAAAGGAAAATATGAAGTTGATAGAGGAGTCGAGTGGATGAAAAGAGTGCAGAGATCGTGTTTCATGATCTAAAGAATCTAAAGTTGTTCATTTTTGGAAAAAAATATTTCTACAACTTCTCTGTGGTTCCATTTGGGCTGTCAGTTTCGCTGTTTTGCTCTAAATTGTTTGACACAACAGCAATCATTTTCTGTGGTTCAGTGCTTCACACCCACTGAACACCTCTGTCCACTCATCTGTCATTTCATCTTTGGATTGCGCCCCATTTTTCAGAGGAATGTGATAAACCCGCTCAATTCACACGTTCGTATCAAAGCGAAGAAACGTGATCCAAGGGGACTCTGTCCGTTTCTTCCTGACGGACGACACCATGAATAAATTTCGTGGCGTCAGTCCCATCGCACTGTGAATAAGGGCGGTGGCAACGGAGGAGCAAGAGAGAGGATGAAGGGAGGAGAGGGAAAGGAAATGAAGGCCTCAGTGGAACGATGAGGGAAATGAGGACAAACAGATGCTAAATAACATCTCTATACGACAGATGAAAATATACATTTAGTTAATGGGCTGTGTGTTTGTGTATGTGTGTGTTTGACAGGGGGGAGGTGTCCTGTCTATTAGTAACAAGATGTGACAATTAACCTTTCTCCTGCTGGGCGAGGCTATTAAAGCCAAGGCTGTAGATGAGTTTTATTATGAACACAACACGTTACACAATTTAAGTTGTTTAGCGGTGTTGTACATGTACGGTGACATTGAGCACTGTGCCAGTTTATGCCTATTCCTGCCTTTTTATGTGTGTGTATGTTTTTATTTCTGTCTACCTGTTGATTTGTCTTGAGTGACTATGTGTCAGCCTGACTTCAAATTCACGGCCGGTGTAGCCATGAAAGAAACGTTCCATTATTTAATCAAGCAGAATTATTCAAACAGCCACAAAACATCATCAGCTGACATCCAGACTCATCAGCTGGCACATTTCTTTAGCTTTTCATCTCTTCCTTTCACCTGCCATCTGGAGTGATTTCACTGAGTGATTTATTGACAGAATTTATTGACAGCTGCATAATTTCTCGCACAAAACGCACGTTGACTAAACTAAAATAAATATATTTGTTACTAATAAAACCCCTATATATTTAGAGGATAGAATATTAGCAAAAAGTACTAAAATGTTGAAAAAGTCATGTTATGTCACTACACAGTGTCATTAGTTGTGGTGCAATGGGCTTCTTTAATGTGGTAGCTGGCCAGGTTCAGGATATGTGACGTCTATTGCAAATAAACCACAGAAGAAAAAATTTACAACAATATTAAGAACTCCAGAACATGAAACATCATGTTTTTAATAGTAATAATAATCTAAGGGTTCATAGACTGCTCTACCAACTATGTTACTGCCGCCCTCAAAACAAGTTCCCTGACCAGGAACTGAACTCAGCCAGTGAGAGCACCAAATCTTAACCACTAAGCCACCAGGGTTTCTTTCAGTATCCAAGTGATCTAATGAAACATCCATGGTTACTATGATAAAAGAAACTGGTACAGTACTAGGTAATTCAGCATAGTTTGACTGGTGTCAATTAGGCAAAATGTAAACATATACAGGTCATATAAACAGGGTTATCTCTCTGAATCCATAGCATTGTAGCCATAGAGCATCATGAAAAAAGGAAAACAGCAAGTAATATAAACTTTTCCAAATGTTGCACTTATATATGTGGCTCAGTGGTCCTTGAGCAAGGCACTAGCTCCCTGGGCGCTGGATGTGGCTGCCCACTGCATTCCCTAGGGGGATGGGTTAAATGCAGAGGACGCATTTCATTGTAATATGTGAAAATGTGACATATGACAATTAAAGGCTTTCATTCTTCTATATACTGTATATACACATTAGTGAGGCTCAGAATCTCCTGTTGAAGTATAAAGTATCCTAATATCTACATTAGAGGTGGAGTTCCAAGTTTCATCTGATGGCAGTGAAGTAGGATGAACTATTATTGACTTACCTTATCATTTTAATTTTCTAATTCTAGAGTCCACCACTACTTACAAAGATGCATGTGGAAAGAAAAAAAGAAACCAAAACTCAGAGTCTCAAGTGAGGCCCAATGTGGCAGATGGGCCAGCAGTAGAGTAACATATGACTTTGTGCCCCCGAGTGAGTCTCCAGTAGCAGCACGGCAGCCAAACCTTAGCCACTAATGAGGCTCTACACACAGTCCCAACAGAGTCCACTCCAAACACTGGGAACCAGGCACACACAAGGAAGGAGAGACAGAGCCTAAGATGTAGTCGCATGTCATCCCTCACACATACACATATGCTTTAGCGTGACCTTGGGCGCCAGAGCAAACGCTAACATTTCACCCGCGTTTGGTAAAAACCTTGTAGCTACAATGTGATGCTTTTTATGTCTTAACTTCTTTAGAGAACTTGGCATGCCTCTCTGCTTGTCCTCAGTACTGAGGAGATGTGGGTGATTTGGACACCATTCAGCAATAATTACAGAATTACAGTCTTTTCTAAATATTGATATGTGGCAGTATTTTGTATTCAAATGCAGGAAAAAAATAAATAAAAAAGTTGAACATACCGTTTGAGCCAAATGTTTTTTCTTCATCATTTTATGTAGCAAATTATTTTTAGTAGACAGTTTTAGGTGATTATAGCATATTTCAAATTAATCTGATGATTAGCGCAGTCACTTTCTGTGACCCCACACTGGTGTTTCTGCTGTTCAGTATGTAGCTCGCTGAAGCCGCGTTGATAATTGCGTGAGAGTTATGAAAATACATAAAAGCGATCCATCCTTGCAGGTGCACTAAAGCTCACAGAGAGTATAGGTCAGTCCAGCATAGTTCCTAACAAAAATATTGTTAAAGGCATTAATTAATTAAGTTTATACTTAAAACACACAACATTTTCTTCAGTTTCTTCCTTTACCACCACAAAGAGTTAAAACTATTTGGTGGCTAGACTTCCCATTTAGTTTAATTATTCATTTTAATTATTACTAATGATATTATTTATTGATGTATTGTGTCATATTGTGACCTATGACACTGTCAATTATGCAAAAAATCTTTTTGAGTGATTGAATTCAGCTGTATTTTGAGGACCTGTGGTACAATTTAAGGTCATTATGTTTTTCTCCACCAAGCTGAACAATTCAATTCAACTAAAAAACTGTGTATAATGAAAAGACACATGGAGGGGGTTTTCAGCGAGTCTATTCAAAAAATAAAGCACTGCAACTAACCACATGGTTCACCCGTGATCACACAGCACACTGCAGTCAACCGAGGTCAGGCCCAGTCGTGTGGTACCGTAGCACATTTAATTTTCTTCTGAAAAAGTATTGTCTACTGATATTATTACAGAGCATCCAAGCCTGAAAGTAATAAGTTGGAGCTATAGTAAAGCTGAAAACTGTAATCCATAAATAAACAATAACAGTGGCATCGCCTTTTTGAAAACTGTGCATTTTTTTGTTTTGTTTTTGTTGTTTGGTTGTTGTTGTTGTTGTTTTTGCAGACAGACCCTGCTAAATTAAGTGAGAGCTTGTGACAGGCAGACTCAGTTGCAAGGCAGAGAGTGTGGAAGAGGGTTTACAGTGCATTATTACGCTTTGTGTGTACTATGCAGAATTACTACACCGCTTTTATCTGATATCTAATTGATTAAAATAGTCTATTAGCTAAAAGAAGGATGGAAATGTATTACATGCACATACATAATACCTATAGAAAGTATCCTATAAGGTGTGCTACTGATTCAGTTTTGTACATTACTGATTGTTGCTTTGCGGTGGGAGTGCTACCCAGAGTGTCTCTTTGTTATCTTAACACAATGTTATTGTGTTTTCAGCGCGCTGGATCCTGAGCCAAATACAATTTGAGGAACGCAGATTGTTTCGTGATACACACACTGTGCCAAGTGGTGATGGCATGCTGTGTTTTATGGGTTGAAAATCAGATGAAGAAAGTACCAGAGAAGGAAAACACGCAATGAGACGGTCTCTTACCTTAAGAAGCACTTCAGCACGTCAAACTGCACGGAGAAAAAGGGGTGAAAAAGGGGGGAGACGGGGGTTGAGAGAGAGAGAGAGAGAGAGAGGGGAAGAGCAGGAGGGAAAAGAGAGCAAAAAAGATTGAAATTAGATTACCATTGGGTGCAGTTGCAGAACAACAACTTTCCAAGACACTTCACAGGAGAATGTGTGGGGTTGAACTAGAGAAAGTGCTAGACCAGATTACATTTCACAAGCAGGCTTGTTGTGCATTTGTCTGCAATGTCTAACCCCCTTTTTCAGTCATAGCTTTATCTGCACTATAAAGGCCTTTAAGCCCCACTGAAAAAAATCCTTTCTTTTTAGATACCTTTATTCCATAAACTGGTACACAGATTCAAATACTACAATATCATTTCCAAGCTACTCTTTTGCAGATTTATACGTCTCAAGATATATTTTCCGGGAGATGTGACAGTACAGTGTCACTCAAACATGAAGACGTCTTTTGCAAACCTGGGCTCCGTTTTAGAACATCATCCCCAAATCGCAATCCACCTTTTACTGTATTTCTTTTAATTCCTTGTAGAGAGGGAAAAACAAATGATTATCTTAATTAGTTTTAGAAATGTCTGTGTCCAGAGCAGGTGGGTTTTGACAACTTTGAGTAAGACTATGAAACACTCTCTCCCGCTCTGAATACCATTTGACAGGCTAAAAGAGGCTCCTCTTAAATCTCCTTCTGAGGGGGCTGTTTGGGAGACAACTTGCAGAGTTTCAACAAACAAATAAAAGAAAAGCTGCTTCTAGAAATAGCCCTCATGGATTTGCTGAATATCTGGAACCTTTACAATATTTATCCCTCTCCTCCATTTCCTCTGCAGCTTTTTAAACGTCTTCAACCCCCGCTACAGAGCCAAACAGGAAAAAGGGAAGCTCGTGTTTGTGTTCTCTGTCTTCCCTTGCCAGCCACTGACCTACTGTACTCCACAGTGCCACGCTCTCCTGGCTGCAGTGCATGTGGCCTTGGAAGGAGACAACATTAAAACCCTTACAGTTAAACAAGTCTGTTCTGTGTCTGCTTGAGCAAGAAAATGGATTTTAGCATAACAAAAAGGGGCAAAAAGAGCCCGTTCTAATTAAAAAACATACAGTAAGAAGCGGATGCTATCTTGAAACACTGTCATAGTAAGGTTGAGCTCACTTGAAAAGCAATTTGTTCTTGTGACACAAATTAGCTGTAGCTCTCTGTACTTAAGTTTCTGAAAAGGTCACCAAAATAGGACCCAGGGACCGTTTTGTTATTTTAGTCTGAAAGGAACTTGAATACACAACGAGTTGCACTTAAGAACAAGCACACGAGGAGCAAATAGTGGTACAGTAGAATTACATTTTGTACCGTAGCACACGTCTGCTGTGATGCAATCAGTTTCATCAATGCAAAATGTAGGAGTCACTGTAGAAAATTCAGATTTGGAGAATCTCTTGCAAAACTCCCTTTGTACACTGGAAAATTAGATTTGATTTTTAAATGTAACGATCTGCTCAGACAGTTGTTGTCTTTCGCGTCAGTGAAAGGCTTTGACTTGCCCTGACTGCAAAGCTCAAAATCTTTTAGAAGGGAATATCTCTGCACTAGTGCTGCAGTGCTGATCTGTGAGTCTGTGTCATCGGAGGCTTTGACAGCACTTTGCCATATTAAGATAAATTATGGAGCTTCTGCCTACTAAGAGAAAAATCTGTAAAAAAAAAAAAAGTTCAAATGCTCAAAAGTCAGAACATCTAATAATTAAAGAAAAGTTAATAATTAGTTCCAACAAATGTTTCTATGAGAATTTACACTGCGGGTTAAAATCTGATGATGTGAGAATGAGTAGGTATTGACTTGACTTCTGCCTAACATGAACATTAATGTTTGAAAACCTTAATGCAAACTAAACCAAATCAAGTCAAACCAAATTCAGCAACATTTCTGAAGACCTAGCACACAATGAACAGGTGCAACTTTTCACTTGTCAATGGTAAGTTTGACAGGTGGAAAACTAGAACTGCTTTAAAATATGTGCGGAAAACAGAAAACAATGGGTTTCAATTAGATTACAATGAGAAAATACTGAAAATAACGACGAGCCAGCCAAAAGCAATGAACTACACATATGTGTCACCACCGTCACGTGCACATTATTTCTGTTATTTTTAGTTATTTATTCAGCGTCATTGAAATGTTGTTGTGCAATGAGATGTTATTCCGCAATATTCTTATTCTTTAAAATCTTCACTGGGAGTGTGTGGCCCCCACGAAATGGTGCAATCGGTAATTAAGTGGAGAACAAACAAACATGACATCATATCCACACACACACACACACACACACACACACACACACACACACAGAGGGATCAGAGTGTTTCATTAGTGAGGAGCAGATAGATTACCCTCCCGATGGAGACATCGGCCAAGAGGCCATTGATCTACTGAGCTAAGCTGTGTGTGTGTGTGTGTGTGTGTGTGTGTGTTGAGTGTGTGTGAGCGCATGTCAGTGGAAAGTCGCCTGCTGATGGAGTCTTTAAGTTGAGTAAGCACAGTAAATCTAATCCAGTTGTGTTTAATGAAGAGAGAAAGAAACAGGCTGTTGACATATTCATTAGGTCCAATTACTCTGTCCAATCACTGCCATCTCAGTCATTCACCAGAGAGAGAGAGAGAGAGAGAGAGCGAGAGAGAACGAGAGCATCAGCAATATTTATGTGTTGGCAAATCACCATGAGAAAAGACTGATAGTACTTGAATTATAAATAAAAAACATATTTATTCCACTTACTAAGTGACAACATAGTGCATGTGGAGGCATCTAATATAATTTGATCTCATTCAAGCCTGGCAAAGTGCTGAAGCGTAAATCAATCTGGCTAAAACTGCAATCACTAAATTATCCAGTCTTATTGATGATTCAATAAAGATCGTTAGACTCAGAGGGTTATAATCATGAGTTATGGTAATAATACAATGGCACAACCATATTTCCCATAACGAGCTCGTTGTAAACACTAACAATCAGAGAGTAAATTAAAAAAAAAAAGAAAACGCTATTTCTGGTGACATATAATCTGCCGTGCTCTGTGTGTGTGTGTGTGTGCGTGCGTGCATGTGCGCGTGTGTGTGTGTGTGTGCGTGCTTGGATGTTTCC